>NC_135717.1:40970603-41599998 GCF_964656455.1 Halichoerus grypus
GATTTGGTTTCACAGGATGAGGTGAGTTTCGGGGCGGGACAGTGTTGGCAGGTGCACAGCGGTGTGGATGTGTTTAATGCCACTGAACCGCATGTTTAAAAATGGTGATGCTGATTTATGTGTATTTTGCTACAGTAAGAGAAATTGAGGAAAAAATTGGTGGGAAGCTTTTGGTTTTGTGTTTTTATTTATTTTTTAACTATAAGCCTCTTGAGAATCACTTTCTGAAGGAGCTCCTCTTCCTAAAGGGAGCCAAAAAAAAGATTGAGGACTGAGTTAAATCTCTCCCAAGTCTTAAGGTGGTCGTCGTCGTCTTTTCCTTCTTCTTTTGATAGCTTAATCTTTGCTGTAACACAAATGAAGGCTTACTCTGGGACTTTGTTGTTCACATAACAGCTGGAAAAGTTGAATTTCATAATTTTGTATCAGAAGCTTGTCATGTTCCTAACTGCGAGGCCACCTTGAAAGACATGAAGAATGAGGCCTGTCCCTTCTTAGTTGAATGGGTAGATTCTTTTGAGGAATTTATAATTATTTGCACAAGGTGATATATCTGTGGAGAGACCTATAAGCAAATTATAACTAGAATATACAAGAGAGTCGAGTTTAGTTCTAGGAGAGGGGTTGGTTAGGAGCAAGTCCCAGGAAGAGCAAAGAAAGAGCAGAGCACAGCTTACCCAAGGGGATGGAGGTACGGCGTTTCTGGGCAGACTTAGGAATTTTTTTTTTTTTTAAGATTTTATTTATTTATTTGAGAGAGAGAGCGAGAGCAGGAACACAAGCAGGGGGAGTGAGAGAGGGAGAAGCAGGCTTCCCGCGGAGCAGAGCCCGATGTGGGGCTTGATCCCAGGACGCTGGGATCACGAACCTGAGCCGAAGGCAGACGCTTAATGACTGAGCCACCCAGGTGCCCCAGACTTAGGAATTTTGAGTAGTTAAGTTTAGTAGTAGCATACACTCAGGGAAGAGAGCTGTGGAGTTGGATTTGGCCACGTCGTTGAAGACCTTGAATGAGAAGCTGTCTGTACAAAGGATCTGAGGAACTCATTTTCTAGGATTTTCTTTTTATTGATAAACACCCAAATTGCTATCTTTTGATATCTAGCCACATTATTCATATTTACTAGACGGTGGAAGGACTTTTGTCTGACTGGCTTATTGCTATATTCCCAGAGCCTAGAAGAATATCTGACCTACGTTAGTGAATGCATGATTTTAGATTTCATAAGAAGGGAAAATCTCCGTGGTGGTTCTTTAAAGAGATCTTGTCCTAATAGGTCAGGCTGGTTTTGTTGTTTTTATAACTGGTCTCAGACTTCATCATACTCAGCTTACTTGGGTTTGAGTTCTTTGCAAGGCTCTCTTTGGGCTCCTGAGCATCTCCCTTATGATGTATGTATCTGTGTTGACTTGGTTCAGGTTCAGGTAGATCTCAAAAATCTTTGGTTTTAACTCTACATCTGTTTTCCTGAAGTGTGCATTATTTAATTCTTTAGCCTTGATTTTAACCATTTCTAGCCATTTGGTGATAATCACTTCTAGAGTTTCTGCTATTAGTGTCCCCCCCTGTGTTCTTTTGGTTGTTATATAAATAGTAATATCTACTATTTAGGTATTATTTTAAAATGCTAGCTTTGGTTTTATATATTTTCTGTAGTTCTTTTTTTTTTTTTTTTTTTAAAGATTTTATTTATTTGACAGAGAGAGACACAGTGAGAGAGGGAACACAAGCAGGGGGAGGGGGAGAAGGAGAAGCAGACCTCCCGCAGAGCAGGGAGCCCGATGTGGGGCTCGATCCCAGGACCCTGGGATCATGACCTGAGTCAAAGGCAGACGCTTAACGACTGAGCCACCCAGGCGCCCCATATTTTCTGTAGTTCTGAATAAATTATTAATTGTACACATATACTTAGAAAAAACACAGGTTGAATTGCATGTTTACATGATGTGATCACTGCCCTGAGACCCTTGTGCTTCCGTTGTTACGGGCATCATAGCCCTAATGAAACCGAGCAGTGATTTTTATCCTGGCTTTCAACAGCCAAGTATCTTTTAAAGAAATTAAGGAAATTTCTCTTAAATTTCCCCATATGCTTGTATTCTGCAGCGCTCCGTGAGCTGGAAGTGGTGTCCCCGGTGCGTGGACTGCCCCAGGACACCTTTGGACGGCATTGTCCTATCTGCCCTTACAGTTCGTGGTTCATGTGTATGTCAGACTTCCTCTGCCAGCGTCAGGCTCTTCTCTGGCAAGGACTACAGTTCTTACATTTTTACATACTTCACTGTATCCATATCTGTGCCTTACACAGAATAGACACCTGTTGTCTTTCAGATTGTGTTTTTCGTGGGAGTATGTGCAGAACCTGATGACTTGCACTACCGCAGTTCACCGTTAGATGTCACTCTGTGACATACTTGACATTCTTGCCCAAACTTCCCTCCCTTGATGCTGATCCCATTCAGGAAGGCGGCTTTCCTCAGCAGATGCTCTGGCTGAGAAGTTTCTGTACGTTTGAAAGTGGTTTCTTTCCAAACACACATTAATAAATTATAATTGCAGTTGTGACTATCTTTTAGTTCTGCACCTAAGTCTGTACTGAACCCAACTGATTTTCCTTAAGTTTTCTTTAGAATTTGAATGCTGGCTTTATGTTTTGGTTATTCTCTCTTTGGAGCAAAGTCTGCAGCTATGACAAGTAGTGGTGGGAAGAAATAGGATATTCAGGAATACCCTAGAATGTGCTTGGAATTCTTCTGTTAGCAGCGCACTTCTGAGAGATGCCTTATTCCAGGAGGCCGGCTGAGCCCAGACTTGTGGGAAGAGTCTCTAGATGAGCATTCATGGCGGCTGCCGGTTTCATTTGGGTTTGTCAGAGGAAGAGTGAGAACTGACTTGTCTGTGAAAAGAAATGTGGAAGCAGAGAAAGCCGACTTGCAGGCTCTGCCGGCCCATCATGGAACACAGGAAGGTGTCAAGAATGAGTTTCCTTCACTCATTCTCCTCCTCTGAAAGATAGGAAGGGTCAGGTCAAGGAGGTTTGGTGTTCACCCTATGCCCGAGGGCCTGCCCACACTACCCTGTGTGATTGAGGGATCTGGCGTCTCAGTGTGCGAGGACGTTCCTGACGGCCCAGCGCCTCGGTGCCCAGCTGCGAGTCCCAGTGTTCGCGGAGCCTCTCCTGCCGCACCACCACCCATCCGATACCCAGGAGGCAGCCCATATCCCCCTTGATTTGACAGCCGGTGGCTGTTCTCCTCACCAGGCTCAGAATATTGAAATTTGAACGAAATAGTGGTATTGGTTCTGAATAATATAATGAACAGCCTCCCAACCCAAGCATGTGACCATTTCTGATGACGTCCTCCTCTGGGACACTAGCTCCCAGCCTTTCATGCCTCGGTTAGAAATAGATTCTGTTTATGGTTTTATTTGAAAAGAAAAAAAGAGAACGCTGTTTTCATTTGTCAGTATGTCTACATAAAACTGAAATTTTAAAACGATGAGTATCATAAACTAAGAACCAAAGAATTAGGACATTTGAATTCCATTTATATTGCTCTGTCATATTACAGTTACACACAATGTAGTATCAAAAAGTGAAATTTTATGTTCTATTTTTGCTTTGGAATAAAATTGAAATGTACGTGTTTTTTGATATGTTAGTATAGGGTGACCACTTGTCCTTCTTGGGAAGACCTTTTTAACTCTTTGACCTTAAAATGTCATTCTTTATGAAATAACAAAGTGAATGACGGTTTTTGCAGAGTAACCGGTAATGGAGAAAAGTTGGTCATGCTACATCCTGTGTTAGTGTATTCCCCGGTAGTTGGGAGGTGCTGAGTCTGTTACTACACTGATGGTAGTTCATCTTGTAATCCATGCTTTCTTTCCCCTTATGTTTTTGTGTTTTCCTACAGTTACAGAAGTGAACAGGTCATGGCACGTCTAACAAAAAGGCGACAGGCGGATACAAAAGCTATCCAGCATCTTTGGGCAGCCATTGAGATTATACGGAACCAGAAGCAAATTGCCAATATTGACCGTATTACAAAGTAAGTACATTTAAGCAAAAATATCCTTGTAAAGTTTCCTAAAAGATTTTTTGGGGAAAAAAGGTCCAAAAATAACTTATTTATTATGCTCATCAACACATTACAAAGTAGCAGTCACTTTTTGCCTTGTATACACTTGTCAGAAAAACAACAGAGAGACATAGGCAACTTGTGTTAAGATGTTTAATAAACAAATACCAGAGAAGTAAAACATCACTGTGTACTGTTTATAATAGCTTTTTAACGATCAAACATTTTTTAACTCTTGGGATCAAATCTTTAAGTCTTTTTATTAAAAAGGCTTGCTGTTGTGTGCCCGTCTAAAGCAGAGTGTTGTTGTTCATTGTTCACTGTGACTGCAGGACAAGCGTGCTGTGCAGAAAACACCCTCTTCTCGGTCCCTAGCCCACTAACCAGGACATCCTGACCATTTCGTCCTGTATTTTGGAAGTTATATTAAATCATCAATTTAAAAAAAGTTGGTTTTTTTTTTTTTCCTAGTTTCCAATGCTATTTATTTTGGTAGACCAAGATCAGGATAGGAAACAATCAGACTATTTTATCAATACTCACATTATAAGGGAGTCTTCAAATAGAACTTGATTTTATTTGTTTCTCTGAGTATTTTTAAGGGAATAAAGCTAAATTCATCTCTTTTTAAATGTTTGAGTGATATTTTTTGGTAATTTAGGTAGAATTTCTTTCTTTATTCTTTGTACAGATGACTCCTTAGATGCTGTATGTAAAAATGGGAAGTGGGTGATTTATGAGCCCCTTTAATGAAATGTTTATTTTTGTCCTTACTAATAAGTAGTAGAATTGAGCACCACATATTTTTGTCTCTTACCTACATTCTCTTAAAGATTATAAAGGTTGCTCATGAGAGGATGGACCAGAGAAAGGGAGAGGGTGTTGCTGTGTGTTGCTGTAAGTCTGTATTTACCCTTTGAGCACTTAAAATTGCCGTGCTCCTGCAGGCCAAGAGAAGAAAAAAATAGGTAACACTTAGGGGAAATAAGAATAAAATAAAGAGTACACAATAAGTCATATTAGTATGTCCTTATAAAAAGCAAATAACTTGAGGGTATGTTACAAAGTACTAGTTATAGTGAGGTGGTATTGGCCTAAAAACATTTCTTCGAAACCTCAAGAATAAAAAGCCATAAGTATTTTCCTATGGCTGGGATTTTCTTTAAAAAAAAACTATGGTTTATGTATATTAAAATTATTTATGGAAGAATGTGGAAATCAGATGCTGCTCTTTGGATTTAACGTTTAGACTTAGGGTCATTGACTGAACTCTAGCAGTGTCTCTCCCTCCCCCAGCATCGTCCTAGAGCTGTGGAGGTTTTCCCCGCCCGGGGTGCACAGTCTGGCCGCGAGGGTCGCTGTTAGCTCGTGGCCATGGCGGGTGCGGGCGACCTGCCGTGTGTGCGCAGACGTTTGTCAGCAGGAGCGCACACCCATGCGCATCTTGCATCCTGTCCTCTCTTCATCAGCAGAGCCTCAGGCTGCCAAGGCTGACTTTTCTCCATGCGCTAGAGTCTGTAGATCTTAAGGTGTAGCTGAAGAAATGTATTCACCTACCAAAAAGTTAATGTCCTATCAGTGTTGTCTAAAGATGAAAAGGAACTAAGAAAATCAGAGGGTAAGTGTTGGCAGGAGTGACGGCCAGTGTCTCTTCTCCCGTCTGAGCACCACTCCTGCCTGTTCTGGGGTGCACACCGTCGCGTCCGTACTTCCGTCACAGCCTGTGTGCCTAACCAGCTGGCCTGTGCCCGAGCGTCCGGGCCGCACTGGTGCCCTTGGCACACCCTGGCCGGAGCAGGTTGGGAGGAGTGCTGCCCCATGATGGGGAGTCAGGGGTCTGGGCTGTATTCTGAACAGGTGAATACTTTCCAAGTCTTCGATTAACTTTAAATCAAGGCCCTCTGCTCAGTTACAGCCGAGCCTGAACATCGTTGTCTTTTAATCATTACACACGGTGACGTTCCTGACGGCTGTGGAGGAGTTACGGTAGAGAAGGCACGTGTGGTCGCGAGGACCCCTTCTCTGCCGTGTCTGGTGAGAATGAAAGCTAGACGGCTTCCGGCACACCCGCACATGTTTGGGCTCCCTGTCCTGTTGGGAAGCCTGGCAAACCCTGAACACTGGAGTTAACCTCTGTGTGATGTTCTAGTTCTGCTTGTGTTTGTTTCTTCGAAAATGTCTTTGAGGTCACCTTCAGTCTAAAGGTTCTCATTCATCCTTGATTGTGGTTTTCCTTTATAGTTTATTTATTGAAGAGACTGGTTCATTTGCTCTGTGGTTTCCCATAGTCTGGCTTTGGCTGGTCGCATCTTGTGTATTTGTTCCTCTGTGTTTCGTGGAAGTGGATAGTTGCCCTGGAGGCTTGGGTGGGGCGAGACCCCTTCATAGGTGCTATGTCCTCCTACCAGGAGGCCGTGATGCGGGCTTCTCGTGTAGTCAGGTTGCTAGCCTTGATGTGTCTTGGCTTACGCCAACAATTCATTAAGGGTTGCGGAATGGTGATAATCTAATGCCATCTTCCTGTTGTAAACTGGAATACTTCTGTAAGGACACAAACTTGCCATCGCATACTGTTGGGCAATCCTCTGGTGTGTTCGTATCTGAAGGTAGAATAGCAGGCTCTTTCCCTTTTTTGCCGGCTTTTTTAAAAACAGCATCCTCTAATGGTAACTAATTAGTTTTTTAAGTGTCATTTGGAATTCATGCATTTCAGTACTTTTGATATACTTCAGTCCATTTCTGACAAAATATTTATGCTCAGATTTTTCTGTCTTCCACGGGTTTGGAGCCTCTCCACGTGGACTCCTGAAGTGGCTTTCTGCTTTCTCACCCAACAGGATCTTTCAGACTCATCTCTCTTGCAGTCCGCCCCAGACCTGGAACCTTTGATTTCTCCAAGGGGCTCCGGTTTCTGTCACATAGAAATTGTGTCTCAGAAGCATGTCTGGCCCTCCGTGTGCTCACTGCGGCTTGCTTGGTCTTTTCAGGCCTTCTCGTGGGCAGAGGTAGTAAATATAATTGTAAGAGGAAAAACACCTTATGAATGCATACTTGCATTTTTGTTGGAATTTGTGGCTACTGGGTTTTCCATAACTCTTCTACCAAAACTTTTCTTACACAGTAAGGAGGTCATGAATGGTAGTTACTCAGGTTGTTGTATCCAGCATTATATATCCAGCATTTGGAGAGTAATAACACCAACACTGTAACCAGTAATGTGTTTCCTGGAAACAGTGTAGACTGTTTATCCCTGTTCTTAAACAGTTGTACTGATTCTAACCAGCCAGAGATGAGGCCAGCTGCCTGACATGCTCTTCCTCACCACTGAACATTGGTTTCCCTCTGCAGTAAGTGTGTATCTCATGGTCCCCACCAGCCCTCTCTTGGTGTGCAAAGTTCCTTCTCTGGTCGATTTCTTTTTTATATTCTTTTCCCCCAGTTTTACTAATATATAATTGACATACGATGTTGTGTTTATAAGGTATACAACATCATGATTTTGTATTTGTACCCACTGCAAAACAATACCTCAGTGTGTTCGGGTAGCATCTGTCCCCTCACATAGTCACACATTTTGTTTCTTGTGATGAGAACCTTTGAGACCTCCTCTGTTAGCACCTTTCAGATACACGGTCCATTATTACTAGCGGTAATCAGCATGCTATACCTGACATGCCCAGGACTGATTTCTCTTATAACTGGAAGTTTATACTTTTTGCTCCCTTTCCTGTTTGACCCACTGCTGGCCACCACCAATCTGTTCTCTGTTTCTGTGCGCTTGGTCTTTTTAGATAACACATGGGAGATGAACAGGGTTTGTCTTTTTCTGTCTGACTTATTCCACTTAGTACAGTGCCCTCGGGAGCCATCCACGTTGTCACAGAATGATGGGGTTTTCTTTCCTACAGCTGAGTCGTTCCCTTGTATATACACGTCATCTTCGTGCACTCCTCTGTCAGTGGGCATGTGGGCTGTTCCCATGCTGTGGCTACGGTGACTAGTGCTGCCGTGGACGTGGCAGGGTGTAGATAGCTTTTTGAGATAGTGATTTCATTTCTTACGGATAAATACCCAGAAGTGGGATTGCTGATCGTATTGTAGTTCTATTTTAATTTTTTGAGTAGCCTCCATGCTGGTTTCCAGAGCGGCTGCACCATCTAGGACATTCTTAATCAAGACTTTGTGGGAACTGACCTTCGAGTGCTTGCTGGCTCGTCACAGCTGGTTGCAGCCTTTTTAGTGCATCAGTTTGGCTGGATTTATAATCCTTAACTTGTCTATTCCTTTCTCTGGGGTTTTTATATATTCTATATGCTGGCTTAAAGGGCTTCTTGTGGTCGCCATGCACCCTAGGAAAGAGGCCTGCATGTTTTTTACCAGTTTCTTTTAAGTCTCTCCCTCTGTTTTTAAAATAGTTTTGTTCTGTTCAAAAAGTATAACTAACAGAAACTTCTTTAACAGGTTCTGTTATTTGGGGTGGAAAGTACTTTCACCAAAGGAGTCAGTCTGAAATCAAAGTACATATATGGGATTATGTTTGATTTGTAATTAGTGGTTAAGCTATCCCTCTCATTTAAAGGTGCATGTTTAGGGATGCCTGGGTGGCTCAGTCGGTTAAGCGTCTGCCTTCGGCTCAGGTCCTGATCCCAGGGTTCTGGGATCGAGTCCCTGCTGAGCAGGGAGCCTGCTTCTCCCTCTGCCTGTTCTGCCTGCCCCTTCGCTGTTTGTGCGTGCGGTCTCTCTCTCTGACAAATAAATAAAATCTTAAAAAAAAAAGGTGCATGTTTATAAATTGGATTTGATGATAATGTGAAATTCCATAGTTCTCATTTGAGAGCTAAATAAACAGAAATAAATTTTCATCTCTCAGTAAAAACATATTTTTAGAAACTGAAGTATGTTTTGTGATGCTTAATCATCATAAAATTGAAACCAACGGGTCATTTTATCATAAAAAATATAGTAGTCATTTGAATGAAGGTGAGCACAGGCAAGATTTTATGTAAAACAAGTATAACATTTTTATGTTTAAGATCATAATGTTAGCTCTTGTTTTACAGTTTTTAAGTCAAGGAACAAAGATTAAGAAACATAGACTGGGTGGCTCATTTCGGTGAAGTGTCTGCCTTCGGCTCAGGTCATGATCCCAGGGTCCTGGGTTGGAGCCCCGCATTGGGCTCCCTGCTCAGCAGGAAGCCTGCTTCTCCCTCTATCTGTGCTCTCTTGCTCTCTCTCTGACAAATAAATAAAATCTTTTAAAAAAATGACAACCAAATCAGTAACAAATGAAATTTAAACTTTCAATCCCTAAGATTTCTCATATTACTCATAATTCATAATCGCGTCATTTACGGTCACCTATATTTTAATATTCCATAAAATAAGCCACATGTGTCCACTTCTGTTTTGTCTTAAAGCCTCACATACTATTCACATCTAACTTGGATAATTATAAGGTGGCATTAGTGTTTCATAAAGTATTCTGAGTAATCGTTATAATGTAAATGCATTCTGTTGAAGCAAGTATGGATTTTATGTTCATCTCTGCCAGTATTACGGGCTAGTTCGTGCCATTGCGAGAGGTCAGATGACGTTTTGTGCCTGCTGGACAAGCCAGTGACCCTTTCTGTTTTCTTGCTGTCTCGGGCACCTGCGGCTGTGTGTTTCCAGAGGTGATGGTGCCTGACTCACGTGATTAGGCTGACATGGGGCTGGAAGACTTCCCGTTCCAGTTAATGTTTCAGATCAGGGCATCAGTGACCTGTATCGCTTACTCTAGGGTCACACCCCAGGTATAACTGTGCCCTCTGCCCTCTTTGACACGTTTGCAGTGACTGCGTCCTCCTGGAGCACCAGCTATCGCTACGGGCTGAGCCGTCTGCGCCCGGCTGGCTTCTCAGGTTGCACGAGGCACGCTCCATCTCTGTAGTGACTTGTTGAGAGTTCACTCCATGAGAGCCATAAGAACTGCCAAGTTACCATTTTGCTTTGTCTCTGTGTCAGTTTCTTTTCTTTTTTGGCAGACAACACAAAAATAAGGAGCGCTTCCCAAATTTATGTGTCCTGCTTGCAAGGGGCCATGCTGATCTTCTGTGTGTCGTTCGGTCTTAGCGTATGTTCTGCCAGGGCGAGCCCTCTACTGATTCCACTCCCTTACTGGGTTTGCTGAAGAGGAGGGGATGGCCATTGCCTGCTACCTCTTTGGAAATAAGTTATTTTGAAAAACTAGCAGTTAATATTATGCTGTAAATACAATCTCAAGAATTCTTCACAGACTTACTAACTGCACACCCATTTCTGTCTGTAATGATTTATTCTTTCTTACATTTCTTCTGTGGTAGCAGATTGGCAGGCACAATTTACCACTGTTATTTTATTTTACATAATAACAGCCTTGCAGGAGAAGTCACGGATTCTGAGCAACCGTAACGTACAGCTCCACAGTGAGCTTTCTCCGGTGTGCTGAATTCTCAGGGCACTCCTCTTGGCTTGGATTACTGTCTAGCTGTTTTCATGTTTGACATTTCTCTGCAGTTCTGTGAAGGAAACATACGGACAAGGCACAGAAAAGCGTAAACAACCATTCGAGAGTAAATGAGTGTGATCAAGTAATGGGAGAGGCATCACAGACGGCCCAGGGCTCGCCCCACATGCTGGTCTGTACTGATGGATACACTCCTGGCCGCAGTCCAGGGGTCACTGGATGTCAGGAAGTCGTGGGAGGCCTGTATTGGTTGGGCCTGGGAGGGTGGGTGGGATTCAGGCCAAGGAGAGTCCGAGCAGAGGGACTGGAAAAGGAGGTGAAGACAGAGAGGGCCAGACAGGAGGGCCTCTGAGGCCAGCACTGAGGTTTTTATCCTGGACCTAGAGGGCGATACCGAGTGTGTTTGCAATGTGGACGTAGTGAGAGGAAAATACACTAGTTTCCCTCCCCAGAGAGATGGAACGTTCCCTTCAGGTCTGGAGTGGGCCTGCACCTCCCTGTTCTGGCCCGGGTCTGAGCCCGCCTGGTTCCTTGTCCGCAGTGGCAGCACGGTGCTGACTGGGCTTCCGGCCGCCCACACCTGCAGTCTCTGTTGCTTCCCATCACTGGTGTCAGAGGTGTTTTTCCAGAACACCATCTTATCAAATGCTGTGTGACTGACAGCTTCCTCTATTGCTCGCGAGCCCAAATTCCCATGTCAGCGTATTACTGTCTGGGCCTGCCACTTTCCACCCAGTGTGCTGTGCTCCAGACGCCCCGGGCCCCCCTGCAGGCCCCCGGATCCTCGGTGGTCCACACTCTCTGGGATGCTGACCCCCCTGGACTCATCTGCCAGGCAGACTCCTCTTGAAGTCATGTCCCCCAGGAGGTCGTTCCTGACCCCTCCAAGTGAACATAAGCCTCACCCTTCATCAGTATTTTTCTAGATTATAGGTCTCTTTATTCTTCTTTAAGATGCTGGTTTTTATTTCCCCACTGTGCACAAAGTGCAAATACCTGACTGAACAGGGCGTTTGTGTGAGCCCTTCGCATTAGACCCTGAGTGTCCTCCTTTTCATGCCCTGTGGCTCCCTACTCAGATTTCCATCTGGTGACACTGTTCTCTTCGGTCTGAGCACTCTCTTATTTTGATTCTTTTTTTTTTTGTATTTTTCCTTCATTAATAGGCAAAACCTACCCTTTTAAGATTCAATCCAAATATTCTCTCATACTGATTCATTCCTCGGGATAACCTTGCTCTTGGTCACAGTGATGTATATGAAAATAACTTGTATTATTTATTACAGGCTCTTATTACTAAAAAAAATTTCTGCTTCCTTTGCTGATAGTGAGCACCTTGCGGGTAGGGCATACGTCTTTCCTCGGTTTGGATCTTAGTGTGAAGTGTAGCTGGGACAAGGGAGGTGAGGACAGGTTTCCTAATAATACTCAGTTGCATTCATTGAAGACATAGTTTCAAGGAGGCTCAGAATTGAGAGTCGTAGTTATTGTGACAAGCCCTGTGCTGTGTAGGATTTGTCTCTGTGAATTCTCCCAACTCCAAGAGGTCTGTTGTCATTCTCTTCATGTTGCTGAAGATGATGGAGCTCAGGCAGGGAAGATCTTGCCTGAGGCCACAGAGGTTGGTGGCAAAACGCAAATACGAATATAGATCTCTCTGATGTCGTAGTCCAAGCTTCTGATCATTCACTGTTTCCTTTGGTATTTGATGGACTTGTACCCTTGCATGTGTTGAAGACTTTAGTTCACTGTCACATTTGTGTGCTTCCATATCACCATGTAACAACCCAGACATTCAGAGGAGCTTTTATTGTGGCAAAATACACATCTTAACCATTCTTAACTGTAGTTCAGTGGCATTAAATACATCCACACTGCTGTGCACCTGCCACCACCGTCCCTCCCCGAAACTCACTTCGTTGTGTGAAACTGAATCTCTGTACCCAGTAATCACTGAGCCCCCATCCCCTGCGCCCCCAGCACCCGCTGTTCTGCTTCGCCTTTGTGATGAATCTAAGTCCCTCACAGAGGTGGAATCCTGTCGTATTTGTCTTTTTGCAACTGGCTGTCTCACTCAGCATGATGTCCTCAAGGCTCATCCATGTTGTGGCATAAGGAAGATTTCCTTCCTCCTTAAGGCTGGATGATACCCCACCGCACGGAATGTGGTAGACCCCGCATCTTGTTACCCATGCGCTCGTCCACGGATACTTGGGTTGCTCCTGTGCGTTTGCTTTTGTGACTAATGCTGGTATGAACCTGGGTGGACAGAGCTGTTTGAGACCCTGCTTTCAGGTGTTTGGGGTTTATACCCAGAAGTGGAGTTGTGGGGTTCATACGGCAGTTCTGTTTTTAGTTTCGTGGAGGAACTTCCATACTGTTCTCCACACTGGCTGCACCAGCTTGCATTCCCACCAGCAGTGCACGAGGGTCCCCTGTCTCCGCCTCTTCGCCAACACTTGTTATTTCCTGTCTTTTTGGGTCTAGCCGTTCTGACAGGTGTGAGGCGGTACCTCATTGTGGTTTTGATTTGCATTTCCCTGGTGCTCAGTGACGTCGAGCGTCTTCGCATGTGCTTATTCTTGTATCTTTGGGGATGTGTCTCTTCAACTTCTTTGCCCGTTTTTGAGTCAGGTTGTTAGTATCAGAAGTTTTGTATATATTCTGGATGTTAATTCTTAACCAGATGTATGATTTACAGATATTTTTCTCAGTCTACTCTGTAGACAGTGTCTCCTGATGTACAACCTTTTAGAATTTTTATGAAGTCACTTCATTTTTTCTTTTGTTGCCTGTGCCTTTGGTCACATCCAAGAAATCATTGCCAAATCCAGTGTCGTGAAGCTTTTGTCCTACGTTTTCTTCCAGAGTTTTATTGTGTTAGGCCTTACATTGAGGTCTTTGATCCATTTTGAGTTAATGTGTGTGTGTGCTGTTAGGTGGGGGTCCAGCCTCCTCCTTTGCACGTGGAGATGCAGTGTCCCCAGCCCATTCTGTTGAAAAGACTGTCGGCTCCCCATCGAGAGGTCTCGGCATCCTCGTCAAAAGTCCTTTCACTATGTGAGGGTTTCTTTCTGGGCTTTCTGTTCACCTCCCCTCGTCTGTCTGTCTGTTTTTATGCCAGTACCACGTGGTTTGGTTACTGTAGCTTTTGTCGTAGGTTTGAAATGAGGAAGTGTGAGTCCTCCAGTTTCTCCTTCGTGTCTTCAAGATGATTTTGGCTATTTGGGGTCCATTGAGATTCCACATGAATTTTAGGATGGGTTTTCTATATCTGAAAAAGTTTGAGATTTTGGTAGGGATGGCACTGAATCTGTAGATGGCGTTGGGTCCTGACATTTTAACAGTATGATGTCCTCCAATCCACAAACACGGGGTGGGTTTTCATTTGTTCATGTCTTGAATTCCTTTCAGCGGTGTTAGGTAGTGTTTGTTGTGCAGGCTTTCCCTCCTTGGTTAAGTTACTTCCTACGTATTCTTCTTTGAGCGATTTTAAACAGAATTGTTTTCATCGTTTCCTTTTGAGATTGTTCATTGTTCCTGTTTTTTTTTTTTTTTAAAAGATTTTATTTATTTATTTGACAGAGACACAGCGAGAGAGAGGGAACACAGCAGGGGGAGTGGGAGAGGGAGAAGCAGGCTTCCCGCTGAGCAGGGAGCCTGATGCGGGGCTTGATCCCAGGACCCGGGGATCATGACTGAGCTGAAGGCAGATGCTTAACGACTGAGCCACCCAGGCGCCCCGTTCATTGTTCCTGTTAGAAATGCAGCTGATTTTATGACTTTGCGTCCTGCTACATTGCTGAATTCATCTGTTAGTAAAGCAGCTTTTTTGTGGAATCTTTAGAGTTTTTTATGTGCAAGATAATAATGTCGGCAGAGGTCATTTTACTTCTTATCTCCAATTTGGATGCTTATTATCCTTTTGTTATCTAAATGCTCAGGCTAGGAGGTGTAGTACTGTGTTTACTAGAAGTGATGATAGTGGGCATCCTTGTCTTGTTCCAGACTGTAGAGGAAGAGCTCTCAGCTCGCACAGCTGACCGTGAGGTTAGCTGTGGGCTTGTTGTATATGACCCTCACTGTAGTGAGGTGGTTTCCTCCAGCACCCAGTCCGGTGAGTGTTTCGCGATGGGAGGGTGTTGATTCTGTATGATGCATCTGTTGAGATGCGTCTGTTCGTTCTGTTAGTGTGATGTGTCACCCTTGGTGAAGTGCGTGTGTTGAACCATCCCTGAATCTACAAGCACCTAGTGGCACAGCATTATTATTAAAATGTGTTTTACTCTAAGTTGCATAGTTGTATCGCAGGACACTTGGAAAAGAGAAAGCCAATGAATAATCACCTATAATTTCTCTGTCCAGTTTTGATTTCTTTCTTTCTGGTCATTTTTTTCCTCAACATTGTTTTATGTAGACCATGTTGTTACGTGGTCACCGTAAGTTATTATTGGTAATGGTTGGGCAGTGTTCCAGGTGGTGAGACTTCTGTCATGGGGTTTGCAAGGGAGGAGGAATAAGCAAGGTAAACATGCATTGTAAGGTTCACGTTGTGGTCATTTATTTGCCTTCAAAACAACCACAGGGGGCTGGCACTACTCATTTTCGCACTTGGAGATGCAGAAGTAACTTGTCCAGGTCGTGAGAGCCGCTGTCTGAGCTGGGATCTGTGACTTTAAAGGCCAGGCTTTTCCCACTGCACATGCTCACCCCTCCATACATCATCCGTCGGTTTCTTGCAGGTCTGATGTCCCTTGTACAGATGTGTGGTGATGCCAACAACGGGGTGTAAGCTTGGAGGGGTTCACGGCAGTTAGTGCAGGAACCATGTTTTCGAACATACTCAGTGCCAGGCCCGGGCTGAGTGCCTTGTGTTTGTCATCTCCATTGGCCTTCATTCCAACCCGCCCGGTATGCGTGATCACCTGCACGTCTCATTGTGCTCCTGTTTTGTTTGTTCCTGGGTAATTGGATGTTTCCAGTTTTTGCTGTGTTCAGTAGTCTCCTTGCACTGTGTCTTACTGCTTAGAAGGATTGCTTCCCGATGGACACTCGTGTTGTCCTGGGCATCCCTCCGCCACAAACGGCCACCAGTGGGAACAGGAGGAATTCGTTAGTGTGTGTGTCCAGACACGGAATGCCTCCCTGACTGCAGGGTGTGCAGGTTTGGCTAAGCTCCCTTGGGGGATGCCTGTTCAGTAGCTGGACATAAGGGCTATACCCCCACGTGTCTGCTGGTACCTGATGCTGCTCATTTGCACACGTGGTCACGGACATGTCCTAGTTTACATTTCTTTGTTCATTAATGAGATGAGACAGGTTATGACATTCCCACAAGGTTTTGGCCTTTCTTTGCTGTGGATGCCTGTTCTCCTCCTTTACCTATTTTCCCACTGGGTTCTTGTCCTTTTCTGTTGATTTGCAGAAGCTCATGTTCTTCTGGACATTAATTCCTTTATGCACATCATGCTTTGTAAACATCTTTTCTAGAAGTTCTGTTATCTGTATATTAATGTTTCCCATACTGTTCTTTGTTGAACAGAAAATTTTAATTTTGCAGTTATCAAATTCATTGTTTTTGGCCTAATGTTTTATGTTGTTGACATTTTTTATTTAAGGAATCCTTCTTAATAAGACCACAAGAATATTCTGCCACATTTTCTTTTATTAACTTTAGAGTTTTACGTTTCACAGTTCTTTAATCCATCCGTGGTTTCTCTCCATGCAGTGGGGAAAATGGTCCAGGTCTAGTTTGTTTTTCTCTCTCTATTCTGTTTCAACATCTAAGCGTTGGAGTCAGAGACTCTTGTGGGAGATGATTGAGGGCCGTGAGTTTGCGTGGTATCTGTGCCATGTTTGTGTGCCCTCTTCCCACCACTGTGTAAGCAAGGAGGGATTTTTTTCTGTTTTGTATATCCGTGAATGCCAAGAACCCCAAACCAGGAAGGGGCACCTGGCGTTCACTCATTCACCTGCTTGCTGAATGTTGCGTGGCTGTGGGCCCTTCTCCTGCAACCAGTTGTCCTGTCCACAGAGAGCATGCAATCTCTAATGGACGTGCACTGATCGCAGGGTCAGCTCTCCTGGTAACTATCTGTGTCCTCCAGGAATTTCCTTTCCTTCCTTCCTCTGCGAATGAAGGCCCCCATGGAGGGCCTTCTTTTTTTTTTTTTTGGAGAGAGCGCGTGAGTGGGGTTGTGGGGGACGGGCAGATGGAGAGAGAGAGAATCTCAAGCAGACTCCATGTCCAGTGTGGACCCTGACGCGGGGCTCGATCTCGCAACCCCGAGGTCATGACCTGAGCTGAAATCAAGAGTCAGACGCTTCACCGACTGAGCCACCCAGGGGCCCCCGTGGAGCCTCCATCTTAATGAAGATACAGAACATTGTCATCACCCCCAAAAGTTCCTTGTACTCCTTGGTGGTCATTCCCCTGCCCCCAGCCGCAAGCACTGATCTGCTTTCCGTGGCAGTGATTAGCTTTGCTTGTTCTAGAGTTTTTTTTGTTTTTTGTTTTGTTTTTTTTTTTAAGATTTTATTTATTTGACAGGGAGAGACACAGCGAGAGAGGGAACACAAGCAGGGGGAGCAGGGGAGGGAGAAGCAGGCTTCCCGCTGAGTAGGGAGCCCGATGTGGGCTCGATCCCAGGACCCTGGGATCATGACCTGAGCCAAAGGCAGACGCTTAATGACTGAGCCACCCTAGGCGCCCCTGTTCTAGAGTTTTATATAAGTGGAATCATACAATATATTCTTTGGCATGATTGACTTTTCCTGGTCAGCATGGGTTGAGATTCATTTGCTGTGCATCTTGGCAGTTAATGGACATACCATGGTTTGGGAATCATTCACCTGCTGGGGGCACTGGGGGCTGTTATGGTAGAAGCTGTGCTGTGCTCTCTTGTGCAGGTGTAGCTGATGTGTATTTGGGTCAATGCCTGAGGGCGGAGCACCAGTCCCAGGGGCAGGCATTGCTGGTGCAGCAGACAAGCGGTGAGGAGGGTGGTGGCGGGTGGGTTCTACTTTGTGTGTGTACGCTGTCTTCACGTACGTGGATCAGATGCACTTCGTGTGTTTTACCAGAACGTCACTTGTTCTGCAGGTAGAAAAAGGTGTAAGCAGAGTGCATCGTGCGTCAGATCACCTGTGGTAGACGGAGGTGAGGAGGGAGAGAGACAGGAGGGTCAGGACATAGAGTGGAGCTGGGAGTGAAGCTACGGCAGGAAACTTGTCCGTGAAGCCCCAGGGCTTGTTAGGAAGGACGCGTTCCGGATCTGGCTTTCCATTTCTTTGAAGCTAGCTCGAGGGGAAGCCTCAACATTTGAACAGTGCCCGTAAGGGATTCCGTTGCTGAGGTTTCTAACGGTACTAACCTCAGAAAGGGGTGTATTCCCAGCGTTTTCGTATGTGTCTGTTGCAAAGCTCATGCTGGGTGGCAGGGTCTAGTCCTGTGTCGCGCCATGAGGCTGAGGCGGAGGCCGAGGCCTGGGACACAGTTTTAACTAAGAGGTGGTGGCTCGCAGAGTGAGCGGGAGGGGAGCCTGCTGCTGCTTGTGCAGCTTCCTGGCTCTGGAGGGACCCGTGGCAGACATAACGCACCCGCGCTGCCCCCAAGCCCGCCATGAGTTTGCATCTTCTTGTGGACACGGTTGCGCCTGCCAGGGCTGCACCCTGCTCGTTGATGCTGTGAAATGTCCATAAATGTGCATGGACGGAGCCGCGCTAAGATGTGTAATTCACCATGACTGAAATTGAGCCTTCTCAGCATCCGCTATTTTCCTGTTTGTGAAATGGAATCAGTGTTAACCAGAAAATGAGTAGGATGTGTGTCACACGGAAAATGTCTCTTTCCTCCAGATGAAACCTGCCTGATATTTTCTAAATTTCCATCTAACAGTAAATCAACTCAAGATTTTACTTTACTGATTTTAATTAAAGTCATGGCATAAAAAAATGTAATAATTGACAGTGTGCCGTTTGGGGTAATTAAAATGGAGCAGTTTTTGAAACAAGTCTTTTAATGCCTTTACAATTAATGGGGGAAAATGGAAAGGGTTTTTCTTTTTCGTTGTTAATTAATCCTCCCAAACCTTTTTTTTTTTTTTAAAGATTTTTTATTTTATTTATTTATCTGAGAGAGAGAATGGGAGACAGAGAGCGTGAGAGGGGGAAGATCAGAGGGAGAAGCAGACTCCCCGCTGAGCAGGGAGTCCGATGCGGGACTCGATCCCGGGACTCCAGGACCATGACCTGAGCCGAAGGCAGTTGCTTAACCAACTGAGCCACCCAGGTGCCCCACCTCCCAAACCTTTGAAGTGTATCTATCAGCACTGTAAATTATTTTAACTAGTTCAGAAATGAGGGAAATCAAGATTTAACAGTTACGGTTAAGCAACAAGAATTATGAAAGGATGTAGAAAAACCAGCACGTTTCACCGTTCCTTGTTGGGCTTTCCCCGGAGCCTCTGTGGGGTCTGTGATGAGTAAATGGCTCCATCTGGCACTGAGTGTGAGGGACTGGCGCACTGTGGCCTCAGGCTGCCCAGCAAAGGTGCTTGCCTAGTGCGCGTCTCCCACTGCTGTGGAGGCTCTGGGTGACGCCGGCCTCCAGTTACGTGGTACTCACCGCAGACGCTAGGCAAACGTGGCTTTGTGGGGTCTGCGTCCTGGAGGAATTTCACAGTGCTGACTAGTCAGATATTTTCACTCTTCTCCTCTGCTGCTTCCATGGTTTTCATCCTCAGAGTCGTTCAGCATCAAGAGATGAGGTCAGTGTTCAAGGTTTATCTCCTTCCATGATTCTGATGTCCTCACCCCCTGAGCACATTCAGGTGTTCGTGGCGCAGCTGTGGGGCATGGCTAACTTTATCCAGATGGTCCAGAAGACCCTCAGGCGGGTTTGTTTGAATTTATTCCAGATGAAGTTCTCTAGACGCTGCGGTAGTGTGGAGCTGTTGATGATGTCTTGTCATCGACAAAGGGCAAGTCAGTGCATTGGTGGTGGTTCCTTCTTCCGCAGTTGGGTCGGATCATGCTGTTGTCTTGAGTGTGTCATCTCCAACAGGGGGCTACTAGAAGAATTAAAAGTAGATAATCAGGGGCGCCTGGGTGGCTCAGTTGTTAAGCGTCTGCCTTCGGCTCAGGTCATGATCCCGGGGTCCTGGGATCGAGCCCCGCATTGGGCTCCCTGCTCGGCGGGAAGCCTGCTTCTCCTTCTCCCACTCCCCCTGCTTGTGTTCCTGCTCTCGCTGTCTCTCTCTCTCTGTCAAATAAATAAATAAATAAAATCTTAAAAAAAAAAAAAAGAGGTAGATAATCAGTTTCAGGAAATTATCACTTCTGAGATGTCTTTTGTAGAAATGTTAAATCAGCAGTGGCTGTTGACCACTTTGCTGCATGTATATTTTTGTCTTGGGACTTGGAGAATTATGTCGGGGGAGATGAGCCACGTTGGGCTTTGCAGTCTGTTGCTTGGATGCACCTGAGTGCTGAGCAGCAGTTGGGGGGTGGGTAGCATCCTAGCGGAGACTTTGGGAGCAGACTACAGGAAACGGAATGGGTAGGATGGGAGAAAATTAAAACTTACTGAGAAATCCCGAGAAATTGAATATAACATTTACGTACTATGCTATGGTTTATGCTAGGTTTGGCCACTGCCCGTGCATCTCAAACCCAGTTTGCTAGTTTTGCCTCCTGATTGGTTGAAGGTACATCCCTGTGATGGGTCAACAGCGTGTAAGACAGCGGGAGGCCTGGCGTGACCTTAACTTGCGTTATTAACATACGTATTTGCACACGGAGTAAAGCAGCCTGATGGTGTGAGGAAAGGAGCAATGGGCTGGGGCCCTTCGCGGTCGTGAAGGTCAACTCCAAGGACTCCGTATACCTGACTCAGGACAGTGCGGGCCTAAGGCTGGTCAAGCACACACTGGCCTGGCACGTCAGGGGGCGGCATTGCTCCGTACTTACTCAGCATCGATGGCGCTCTGACTCCTTTCTACTTTCTGAGAAAAAGAGGTGAGAATAAGGAGTTGTTCGTGTTTAGGCCTTACTTGATGAGCTTGTGTTTGTAGACTTTTGCCAACTTACTGGTGATTTCTGCCACAGTGAACATTGAGCAAAGGTTGTGCGTTGCTTGCTAGGTCCTGGGTGTGCTGCCTAGACCACAGTCACAGAAGGAGCCCTCGTCCGTGCTGGTAGAGACTTGTTTAACCTCCTGTCGTGCTTCCCGTGTCATTTCGCTAACTCATTGTTTCCTCTCTGAGTTTTCTCTTAGATTTTGCAATCTTAATTTTATGTGTTTAAAGCTCTCTTTTCCCTTGTTTCTTCCGTTGTCTTCATTCGTACTTAGCCCTGAATAGAGGATAAACACTTTGTTCCAGTTCATTCTTTCGCATTATATTTAAATGTGTGACTTACTCAGAATTTATGATGCACACTTGGATTATTTTTATCCAGATTGCCATTTAGTTATTCTACTGTCACTTGGTAAATATTGTTACATTTTCCCTTCCTTTGTCATGCTTGCCTTTCATATTGAGATTTTTGTGTACTTGGACCTGTTTCTAGATATTCTGATCTTTTGTACTGTTCTTTGATTTGAATTTTTCTGTCCAGCCTCATTGTTTTTAAATTGCTGTAACTGTCAGCAATGATAAGATTTAGTGCCAACCTCATTATTGTCCCTGCTCCAGTAGAGTATTTCTTAATAATCTCAGTGGGGCGGAGCTAGTCATTACTCATTTTTCTTCCTTCTTAAAATATTTTTTATGATCACATGTTTCAATTTTGGATGCTTTTTAAGCTCATAAAATCCTATATTGAGACATCCTGAATTTGGCCCCTGGGACAGAAAAAAGAATAGTAGAAACACGGGTGAAGCCTGAATAAAGTCTGTAGTTTAAAGTGCCAGGGGACTACATTGTGCAGCGGTAATAATGAGTCTAAGAAACGTTGACGTGTCCACCACACTTACTGTGGGCATTATTTTGCAGTATATGTGCAAATACTGCATCCTTATCTCATATACCTGAAACTATGTTCTATGTGAATTGTATCTCAATTAAAAAAATAAATTTTAAGGGGAAAATTAAGAACTTTTGATAATTAGACTTTTTTAAGAGGTTAACGTTAGGTACAGCTGGGTAAAGGACATATGGGGACTGGACTGTTTTTGCAACTCTCCTGCAAGTCTAGAATTAATTTAAAATAAAAAATTTAGGGCGCCTGGGTGGCTCAGTTGGTTAAGCGACTGCCTTCAGCTCAGGTCACGATCCTGGAGTCCCTGGAGTCCCTGGATCGAGTTCCGCATCAGGCTCCCTGTTCAGCGGGGAGTCTGCTTCTCCCTCTGATCCTAATGCCTCTCATGTGCTCTCTCTCATTCTCTCTCTCAAATAAATAAATAAATAATCTTAAAAAAATAAAATAAATTTAAAAGATGATGTTGAAATTCTCTGTTCCTCATTTATATATCCAAGAAGCATTTCTTGAACGCCAATTTTATGCAAAGCAGTATCTAAAATAATTTGTTGGGGCACCTGGGTGGCTCAGTCAGTTAAGTGTCCGAGTTGACTTTGGCTCAGGTCATAATCTCAGGGTTGTGGGATCCTCAGGGTCCTGGGATTGAGCCCCACTTCCAGCTCTGTGCTTAGCAGAGAGTCTGCTTCTCTCCCCCCTCCTCCTGCGTTTGTGCTCTCTCTCTCTCTCTCTCTCTCTGAAGATTTATTTATTTATTTAAACCAACTGAGCCACCCAGGCACCCCTAGCCAAAGCTTTTAAATGCATACTAATCACTTACTTACCCCTTATTCTAAATTGCCTAAACCCAAACTTCTCATTCAGAAAGCACAAACCCTTAGCATAATCCCCTCCAGCTCCATTCATGTTGATGCAAATGGTAGGTATTCATCCTTTCTGATGGCTGAGTAATATTCCCTTGTGTATATGAACCACATCTTCTTTATCCATTCATTTGTTGAAGGCCATCTCGGCTCCTTCCACGGTTTGGCTATTGTGGACACTGCTGCTTGGAAAACTGGGAGGAAATCAGAGGGAGACAAACCCTGAGAGACTCTTGACTCGGGAAAACAAACTGAGGGTTACAGAAGGGAGGGGGTGGATGAGGTAACTGGGTGATGGGCATTAAGGAGGGAACGTGATATGATGAGCACTGGGTGTTATACGCAACTGATGAATTGTTGAACACTACATCTGAGACTGATGATGTGTACTATATGTTGGCTAATTGAGTTTAAATAAAAAAGAAAGAAAGAAAGAAAACACAAACCCTTCCGTGGAGCTGTTCTCTCCCCAGGCTGTGATGGTTCTCTTGTTCTAGGGAGAACTGGTCCTTCATCCATGCGTGCTGCTGGTCATCCTGTCCCTGTGGAAGGGGGCCCCCTGAGTCTGCCCCGTGGCCTTCTGTGTGTAACCCCTCCGTCCCCAAGGATGGCACAGCTGCCTTCCACTGACTCCATACGCCGCCAGTAAAGAGAAAACAGCTCTTCTGTGTCTCTACTGCATGTGGTACAGCTGTTTGCGTGCCTTCTGGGTGGTACACGTCCGTGGGGTCAAGTCCTTCCAGGAGTAATGCGATGTGTGCCATTCTTGTTAAAACAAAACAGCAAACTGGGACTGGAAAGGAATTTCCTTAGCAGCATCGTATTGTAATTGTGTTTATTTATATTTGATAAAACACCCCCTTTAGCAGGTGTCAGGTTTAATGGTGAACTATTACAAGAATCCTTTGCAAAGTCTGCGACGAGGGTACCCACGTTACCACCTGGCAGTGCTGTGCTGCGGGTCCGGGTGAGAGGTTAGCACGGTTCCTTGGGAGCTGTAGGAACCACCAGCCAGAAAATAATATATAAAATAAAATCCCCTTTTCAAAAGAAACAGAAAATACGCAGTACCTAGGGAAAAAAAAATCACAAAAAGCATGCAAGAATTTTAGGGAGAAAAATTATAAAACTTTGTTAAAGATATGGAAGATATAAATGAACAGATGTACCAAGTTCATCAGAGGAAAGACTTAGTATTGTAATGATATTTATTCTCAAATTAATCAAAATTTCAACCTTTTTCATGGATCTTGGCAAACTGGTTTTAAAATTATTATGGATGAATAAATGAGCAGGAAGAGCCAAGATGAGTTTGAGAAGAAAGGGGGGCCTGCCCATGACGGGCACACTGGTGTCGAAGGCTTGCTGACATCGCTGCAGGGGTGGTGGATGGAGGCTGCTTTTGAACAATAGAGGGACAGACGCAGGCCTGACGAGGGCACGGTGGAAGGAGGTCTGCACCCTGCCCCTGCTCTCTGAGCTGCCCAGTTCTCTCTCTCAACCCTCCTGCATCCACCTCTAGAACTTAGGCAAGTACAGACATGATCCTAGAATGTTTTTGAGAAACTACCATTTTATACCATGATTTTATTTACCACCTTTTTTCCTTTTTCTTTTTAAATTGAGGTATAATATATAAATAACAGGTTAGCTTCAGGTGCTCAGCATGATTCAGTATCTGTATACACAGCCGACCCTGAACCACATGGGTTTGAACTACAAGGATCCACTTATAAACGAGTTTTTTTTTTAAGCTGGGATAGTACTGTAAATGTATTTTCTCATAAGACTCTTAGTAACACTTTTCTTTTTCTGCCTTATTGTAAGAAGATAGTATGTAGTCCATTGAACATGCAGAATATGAGTGAATTGACTGTTTATGTCATCAGTTAGGCTCCTGGTCAGCAATGGGCTATTAGTAGTTATATTTTGGGAAGTCAGAAGTTATATGTGGATTTTTGACTGTGCTGGGGTCGGCGCCCTTAACCTCATGTTGTTCAAGGGTCAACTGTACTGTGACCACAGTACATCTAGTTCACATTCATCACCTTGCATAGTCAGAAAAAACATTTTTTTTCCTGTGATGAGGACTTTTAAGATCTACTCTCTTGGCAACTTTTGAATATGCAATACAGTATTGTTAACTATAAGCACATGCATTTTACCCCCATGACCTTTATTTTGTGGCTGAGAGTTGATACCTTTGACCCATTTCATCCCCCACCGCAACTTCCCACCTCTGGCCACCACCAGTCTGTTCTCTGTGAGCTTGAGGTGTGTGTGTGTGTGTGTTGGGTGTGCATGTGCACGTGCGTGTGCATGCATGTGTGTGGTGTATGTTGGGTGTGCACGTGTGTGCGTGTGGTGCATGCGCGCGCCTGTGCATGGTGTACGTGTGCATGTGCATGGGTGGGTGTGGTGGGTGTGTGTGCGCACGTGCATGTGCGTGTGTGTGCGTGGGTGCGTGTGTGTGGTGTGCATGGGGGCGGTGTGGTTTTTGCCTTACATTACCCTGGTGATTAGTGGTGTTCAGCATCTGTTTGTATACCTGCTGGCCATCTTTATGTCGTCTTTGGAAGTGTCGGTTCAGATGTTTCACCATTTTTTTTTTTTTTTTTTAAGATTTTATTTATTTATTTGAGAGAGAGAATGAGATACAGAGAGAGAGCATGAGAGGGAGGAGGGTCAGAGAGAGAAGCAGACTCCCTGCTGAGCAGGGAGCCCGACGTGGGACTCGATCCCAGGACTCCAGGATCATGACCTGAGCCGAAGGCAGTCGCTTAACCAACTGAGCCACCCAGGCGCCCTCACCATTTTTTTTTTAAAGCTTTTATTTATTTGAGAGAGAGTGAAAGGGAGAGAGATCACAGAGGCAGAGGGAGAAGCAGACTCACCGATGAGCAGGGAGCCCGATGCCGGACTCAATCCCAGAACCCTGGGATCATGATCTGAGCCGAAGGCAGACGCTTAACCAACTGCACCCCCCAGACACCCCTTGCCATTTTTTTAAAAGATTTTATTTATTTATTTGACAGAGACGCAGCAAGAGAGGGAACACAAGCAGAGGGAGTGGGAGAGGGAGAAGCAGGCTTCCCGCTGAGCAGGGCGCTGATGTGGGGGGCTTGATCCCAGGACCCCGGGATCATGACCTGAGCCAAAGGCAGATGCTTAAGGACTGAGCCACCCACCCGCCCCCCCCGCCATTTTATAATTGGATTGTTTGTCTCTTTGTTACTGAGTTGTATGTTCTTTATATGTGTTGGATGTTAGCCGTTATACCCTAATTTTTTTAAACATATCTTAGAGCTTACATTATCCTAACATCTACAACACTGCTTCATTTTTTAATGATTCTATAATAATTCTTTGTATGGCTGTATTACAGTTTAGCCAGTACCCTAAGATTCATGTTTAGATCCTTTCTAATCTTGTTGGCAACAATGCTAACATGGATTTCCTGTCTTGTATACGTGTTATTTCACACATGTCTACCTGTAGGATGAATTTCCAGACGTGGTGGCTCCCAGGTGAACATGTTTCTGCTCAGTAGATGTTTGCCTTGCGGGGTGGTGTTCCTTTAGTGTCCTCAGTGAGGCGCTGCCCACCAAGCCTCGTCTGTCAGTGCAGCATCTTCATGAACACGACAGATACAGAAGGTTCTCTTGTTTTTTTTTCTTAGTAGTTAGGCTTTTTTTTTTTTTTTTTTTTAAAGATTTTATATATTCATTTGAGACATAAAGATACAAAGAGAGAGAGCATGAGCAGGGGAGAGGCAGAGGGAGAGGCAGAAGCAGGCTCCCTGCTGAGCGGGAAGCCCAAAGTGGGACTCGATCCCAGGACCCTGAGATCATGACCTGAGTCGAAGGCAGACGCTTCACCAACTGAGCCACCCAGGCGCCCCAGTAGTTCGGATTTTTAAAAACACATTAGGAGTATGTAGAACTTAAATTAGGTCTTTCGGTTATATGTATTACAAATATATTTCCCAGGTTAGCATTTGTTTTTTGTTTTTATTTTATTTTATTTTATTATATTATATTTTATTTTATTTTATTTTATTTTGTTAGTCACCATATAATACATCATTAGTTTTTGATGTAGTGATCCATGATTCATTGTTTTCGCCAGGTTAGCATTTGTGATTGTAACTTTGGTTATCCTGTTTTTCTGCTATGTAGAAATTGCTGATTTTATATAAATTGTTCAGTCTTTTCTTAAATCACTCCAGCTTTTGTTTCCTATTAGGAAGGTTTTTCTCACACCATGATTGCTCTCCCATGTTTTTCTTCTAATGATTGTGTGGTTTTCTTTTTAATCTTTAAATCTGACTGATTCAGAATTTACTGATGGGCAGGCACGGACTAAGGCAGGGCTCCATCTTTATTCTTTTTTCAAGTCATTGAGACCCTTGTCCTAATGTCATGTGTTGATTGATTGATCTTCCCCCTGCTAATTTGAATGGCACTTTGATCATAATCAAAATGTGTATTTGGGTCTCTTTCTGGACTTTGTGTTCGTTTCTTGGCCTGCTGTTCATGCACAAGTTTAATTACTTTGGCTCTATAATGTTTTAATATCTCATATTGCCCTGAAAGAATTTTCTTGGGAAGTTCTTTTTTAATTCTGTATAGAACTTTAGAATTAATTTGCCCACTTTGTGGTGGCACTTAATTAAATTATCTTAGGGGCAATTCGGATTTTGTTATCTTCCATTCATATATCAGGCGTATGTCTCCATCTCTGTCTTCTCCTCTGTCACATTTCAGAATTTTTTTCATCCAGATCTTGTCATTTCTTCTGTTTATCACTATGTATTACTATCTTTCTTATTGCTCTTGTAAATAATTGGGGTCTTATTTTAAATCTCCTGTGTTTTTGGTTTGTATATATGAATGCTATTAATTTTAGTTTTATTCGTTTGTATCCACACAAATAATTGATTATATTATTTGGTTATTTAAAATAGTATGTCAGCTGATTTTCTTGTAATCTGCAAATAATGATCATTTAAAATCTTTACCAACTTTTACACCATTCCTTTATTCCAGCTGTGCTGGTTATTTCTTTTGGCAGAGTGTTAAAGTCATCTTTGAATATTCCTGATCAGGTTAAGGAAGTATTTACTCATTCCATTTTGTTAGAGGCAGGTTGTTGAATTTCACTAAATGACTTTTTAATACACATAGAAATCTTCATGATTTCTCACTTTTGATTTATCAGTGGGATGAATCGTATTTATAGATTTCTTCATAATACTAAATCTTCAGAGAAATCCTGGAATTAAACACTTGGTTATGGTGTATTCTTTTGACTTTTGGAGTGTGTTAATATATTAACATCTGTCTTATATTAATACTTAGTATTATTTTGTCAATTGAAATATTTAAGGTTTTTATAGTGTTCCTGTGGAACACTGGTTTTTCTGTGCTATTTTTGTAGGGGTTTGTTACCATTATTCTAGATTCCTAGCTTCCCTTTTTTATTATGTACCAGAAAAGTTTAAATCACATTGGAGTTATCTGGCCGTTAAGAGTTTGATAGAATTGCCTTGTGAATATGTCCCTTCCTGGTGTTTTTCTAAGAAAGTTCTTTGCCAACTTCCTCTATTAATTTCTTTGGAAATTGTTCATTTCAAGTATTCTGTTTTTTCTGTGGTCAAGTTTTGGCCATTTATATTTTCCTAGAAAATTATAGTGTTTATCTTCTCTTTTTACACAGAAATGAACAAAACAGTTGCTTATAATTATTTTAATTTCTTGGTTACATTTGACACTGGCTCTGTAGACATTTCTTAGTTTATATGTTTTTGTGCTTTGTGTCTTCACTGTTGATTCGATTAGCTAGTGATGCCTCTGTTTTTCCCTTAAGGGGCTCTTGGACTAATATTAGTTTTCGGTTTTTATTTTTTAACTGGCTCTGCTTTAGCTTTTTAGTTACTGTGCTTAGATTTTTTTTTTTTTTTTTTTTGCAGTTTTTAGATAACCTTTTTGATTCACTGGTTTATGAGAGTTTTCCAGTTCTGTTATTAATACATGGTTTACTTTCACTGCAAGGAGCAAGTGTCTGCCCTTTTGGAATCTAAAATAAAGTTGTTTGGGGGGCACCTGGGCTCAGTTGGTGAAGCATCGGACTCTTGGTTTCAGCTCAGGTCATGATCTCAGGGTCGTGGGATCGAACCCCTCGTCAGGTTCCGTGCTCAGCAGAGTCTGCTTCTCCCTCTCCCTCTACTCCTCCCCCTGCGCGCATGCGCGCGCGCACACACACACACACACACACACACTCTCTCTCTCTCTCTCTCTCTCAAATAAACAAATAAAATCTTAAATAAAATAAGGTTGTTTTTGTGTCTAGTTTTATGCTCAACTTTAATGAATTTTCCTTAGACCTGCTGAAGGTATGTTTTGGGTTTCAGAATAAATTGAACTAGATCTGCCTTGTTAATTAGGTCTTCTGTATGAATACCTAGTTTTTGTCTGCTGGATGTTTTTGTGGATGGAGAGAGGTGAAGTCTCATAATTCTGTATTCCTGTCAATATTTCCTTTATTTCTTACAGTCTTTGCTTTATAACAACCTATGCCCTGTTTTTCTTTTTTTTTTTTTTTAAGATTTTATTTATTTGACAGAGAGAGACACAGTGAGAGAGGGAACACAAGCAGGGGGAGTGGGAGAGGGAGAAGCAGGCCCCCCGCCGAGCAGGGAGCCCGACACGGGGCTCGATCCCAGGACCCTGGGATCATGACCTGAGCTGAAGGCAGACGCCCAACCGACTGAGCCAACAATTCTCATCCTAGATTCCAAATCCTGTTGGTTGCCGTGCTGGTCTCTGCTTCGTTTGGATTGCATTTCTGATATGCCTGTGCCCGTTCTTGCCTCGTTTTTCTGAGTCACTTTAGAAGTGTGTCATGTAGACTGTGTTTTTGGTGTTGTGATTCAGTCTGTCTTTTTTTTTTTTTTTAAGATTTTATTTATTTATTTATTTGAGCGAGAGAAAGAGAGAGAGCACATTTGAGGGGGGAGGGTCAGAGGGAGAAGCAGACTCCCTGCTGAGCAGGGAGCCCGATGCGGGACTCGATCCTGGGACTCTAGGATCATGACCTGAACCGAAGGCAGTCGCTTAACGAACTGAGCCACCCAAGCGCCCCAGTCTGTCTTTTTTGTACTGTGGAGTTTAGCCAATGTGTACTTATTAAACAGACAAAGTTGGTTTTGGTCATGTCATCATATGTAATATGCTTTCTGTTTCTGTTCTTTCTTTTGGTGTTTTTATGTTTCACTGCATAATTTTTTTGTTTATGAGTTCAGATAATTTAGAATGTTTGAATTTTTGTTCTGAGGGTTACCTTTATAAATTTAGATGGAATACTTCATTCTTGAGGTCTTCTCTGTTGGCTCCCTCCCGTGAATGGTGAGGACGTTAGGACACGTTCACCTTGGCCCATGTCCCTGCCCCGCCCCCCCCCCCCCCACTGGACTTGGTGATTTCTGCTAGCCCTGACTTTCTACATCAGAGTCAAGCTGCACTAGCGACCCGCCTTCTCCCCTCGGACTGTCCGTCAGCATCCAGGTCTCTCCCAGGGCCCTGGTGGTTATGCTTGCAGGTCAGTTGGTCAAGGCTGAGGTACGCTCACCGTCACCCCCTCCTCTCCTCCTGAACCCTCCAGCTACCTGCACTGACAGACGGAGCAGCATCTTTGACAAGTTCGTGATCTTGTGAACAGAAAACCGTTGTTTGCTACACACTACACGTTCATCAGTCCTCAGTTGGGGTTCACTACTTTTCTTCATTGAAATGTGTCCTTTGAATTTGGAAGGTGGTTCCATGACGAGTACTTGCATTTGTGAAGTGATTTGTTGCGAAGGCTTTGATACTGAAATGACAGATGAATCTTGTAGGCGTTGCCCCTACGTCTTGTACACCCAGCGCCTCTCTGGGGAGGCTGCGGCTGGCCTGGTTCACCTTGTCCCATGCCTTGTGTCTGGATGTCCAGGAGCCTCCTGGTGGAGGGTGTTGCGGTTTGAATGGAAGGAATGGAAAAATAGCACAAATTCAAATATATCTGTAACATTGTCCTTAAGAAACAAGCAATGAAGCAAATGTGCCCTCATGTTAACATGAGTTCATAGAACCAGCGAATACAAGGGACCCTCCAGTAGTATTCTCTGTGGTCCAGAGTGTGTTTGAAATAGTACATTTTCTTAAAATTGAGTAAAATGCCATATGACTGTAAATCAGGGATTCTGTGTAGTGATCCAATCCAAAGTATATTTCATTGAAAATCACATTTTTGCCTAATGGATCCCAACATACATTCTTGTTTCTTTATATGTCAGCAGCCAGTCATGTAATTCTTACATGTTCTTTAGTGTCATTTCCTAAGTTTTGAGTCCGGGTATTTTATATTCGGAAGTCTTGGGACTGGAAATGATAACATTCTGAATTCTGAATTTGCAGACTGAGAGTGTGAGTCGCTGCAGAGGCCAGAGCTGCGTGGGATGTTAGACTAAAGTCTGTTAAGTGATTTCCGTTTGCTCCTTAAGGACTATTTTGAACAAATACTCCTCTAAATATACAAATAGAATTGAGCTTTAAAATAGCGTGATAATTAAAAGACAAATATCCAGGACTTTGTTTCTTTGGTAGGGCCCTCGTAAGTACAAGTAGTAACAAAGGAGAAATAAATCACCCCTGTGGATTTATTTATTGTCGAGTCCTAAGGGGTTTTTAATTTGTTTTTCCTCTGTACTCAGGTACATGTCTCGAGTCCACGGTATGCATCCAAAAGAGACCACGCGTCAGCTGAGCCTGGCTGTGAAAGATGGTCTCATTGTCGAAACCCTAACAGTGGGCTGCAAAGGCTCAAAAGCTGGTATTGAGCAGGAAGGATACTGGTTGCCAGGAGATGAGATTGTAAGTATATTTTATTTGATAAATTTGGAGATGCTGACTTTAAGTCTTTGAACATTATTTAACTACAACCCATAGTAATTTCATTTTTAGAAGTTTACTAGTATTTCACTTCAGTATTTCTTATTAACATGGAGGGCCTACGTTGGCAGGATGGGTAATTTCCTCCCTCTTTAGGAGGAAACTCACTTCTACAAAGAGCCTCCTTTCTCTGTCTAGGTTCCCTTGAATCTGAAAACTAAAACAAAGTCCTCTTTACTGTACATGTAACTAATGGTCTTCCTGTTTTCTTCAGTAAATGTTAGGGCAGACTGTTTCACGTAGGATAATGTCGATGCCATCTAGACAGAGTGAACGGGAGACTCATCCTGGGCTGATGTCGTCTGCGCCCAGGGCCACCTGTCAGTAGGGCTTCTGCAGGAACTACGGTTCCTTGGATGGTGTCCTCACTGACCGTGACCATAACCGGTTTGGTGGCGCTCCAGCAGAAATCAGGAAAGACAAAGCTCGTTTTCTTTATATTTTGCCTAGTTCTTACTTTGACTCCCCTTCTAAGTGAGGACATTTTAATCTTTTACTTGGAACCTTGGGCATTTGTTTCTTATGTGTAAACATTGGTTTCGTGTGTAATATTTTTATATTCCCACCTTTATCGGCCTTTGCTATTTCTAATACCTTGATTAGAAAAGTCTTAATATTTGCTAAGGAACATCATTTAAAGATGATAGGTTTCAAATATAATAGATGCTATTTTTTTTTTTTTAGTTTCTAAAAGGAATCGATTTAGTAAGTAGGTGTTTTGAGAGTGTTTATCATGAATTCTCCAACGTCATAAAAATGACACAAAATTTTAAAATTGGTTCTTTGTGGGAACTTTTCCCGAGAATTATGAATTGTATTTCCCTTTCTGGCTCTACGGCGGATGTGACCGCACACAGGCTTGCTGTCCGGTCCCAGAGCAGCAGACTGACTGCATGTTTTCTGGGGGCAGCTGGTCTAAATGTTAGAGAAGTTGTTCAGTTGTAACACTTTGTTTCTAAGTTTAATCTGTACCTTCAAAGTTTTAGGAAAGAAAATTCACACTTTCCACAAATAGAAAACGTGGAGGAAAGAATGTTTAATTTCACTGGTATCATTTGATCTGTGCACTTGAACTTTTCTCTTGAAAACTTAAGCGAGAATGTTTCTATCATAATAATTTCTCTGTTCACTTCCTCTCAGAAAAGTAGAGCTTTATTGCCAGTAAAGAAACTTTGGGTGCCAAGTCCCAATAATTTAATGTGAGGTGATCTAAACCTGTCTCCACCAGACGTTTGATAATTGATAGCTTATTATATACTGAAAATAATTCAGGTAATAGAAAATGTCTAATCCCAAACACTTGGAAATTTACAGACTTAGTATGGAAATTTCTGAGGTCTACATATAATCAACCAATAGTAAGTGCAGCTTAATCCACAGGATTTTGGTTTGTACACCACGTGTACATTTTTCATGCAAGAGATTTTACTTCTTACTTTTTAGGGTTGTGCCTCCCCGTAAGCTTTTCTTCCTCTTCAGGTGGGAGTTTGACTCCCACGAGCAGCTAATGAGCTGTCCCGCCTTCACTGCTACGTTAGACTCTGTGTTCTGTATTGTACGTGGACGTGTCCTTACTGCACGTATTTATAGCATCATCCCTTTTTTCTTTTTTCAAGATGAAATTTTAGATGTAAATCAAACAACCAGTGTACAGGTTCTATTAATTCTGGTTGGTTCTTACAAACATTTCTTACACTAAGTATGCATGTTACAAGTGCAACCGGGTGTACGAAAATTGTGCCTAGTTTATAAAATAAGCAAGTACGAGAAATGCAGAAGCAGTGTAGTGTAGCAGAAAGAGGTTAGGTCTTACATGTTAACAGAGAGGGTTCCCCATCCCACCCCACGTGTTTTATTTTGTTGTGTGACCTTGAGGAAATTTCTTAACCTCTGATCCTCATTCCTCACCTGTAATATGAGCATATTAATATGTATTTCACTTGATTGTTTTAAGGATTAAGTGAGATTATCTATATAAAGCATATAACCATGTACTCAAAGCGAGTTTTGGCCAGCAAATAAATATGCTTCAGAAATGTCTATATATAGTGTAGCAAAAACACGTTTCTTACTAACCACACAAGCAAAAATTGTCATCAGGGTCTTTTTACTTTTAAGCCTGTATCTTCAAACACAAGGAGATGTGTAAAGAGGTTTCCCCGAGACACTGGATTTGTTTGAGGGGCAACTATGGAGTGATGAGATTTTGTGTGTCTCGCAAACCCATGACTGGATTAACCCATGCTCCCAGTGCTGTCATGCTGTCGTGGTCACGCACCGAGTCCCCTAGAAGGACGCAGCTGACGTGTGGCCTGTGCGTGCAGGCCGCTGTGTAGGGGCCGTTCTGACCCGCACAGCCCCGGACGTGCACTCATCCCCCACAGCCAGCAGCGCTCGCGCGTCAGGCAACCATGTGTCTCCCCTAGTGAAGCCAGCGTCAGGGGAGGGCCCCTGTTCTAACTCGCACAGAGGTGTTCTGTGGGCCAGCCCCACGTGCTGGCAGTTGAGGCTGGGGCCCTCCTTCATACTTTACATACCTGGTACATATAATTCTCTGAACACTGAGTTCTTAAATTGAAAGATGTAAGTTATTCATCTTGTTGTCTGTTGACTTTCTGACTCACTATCAAGAGAAGAAGTCGAGCAGACATACACGGTCTTGGGAAGGAAAGGCATACAATTTTGTGCTTATTCCTTTTTAAACCTTTAATTTGAAGTTAAAATATTCTTTTTTTTTTTAAAGCTTTTATTTATTTATTTGAGAGAATGAGATAGAGAGAACATGAGAGGAGGGAGGGTCAGAGGGAGAAGCAGACTCCCTGCTGAGCAGGAAGCCCGATGCGGGACTCAATCCCGGGACTCCAGGATCATGACCTGAGCCGAAGGCAGTCACTTAACCAACTGAGCCACCCAGGTGCCCTAAAATATTCTTTTTTTTAAAAAAGATTTTATTTACTTGAGAGAGAGAGAGTGAGCGAGAGAGAGCACAAGCAGGAGCAGCAGCAGAGGGAGAGGGAGAGGCAAGCTCCCCGCAGAGCAGGGAGCCCGATGCGGGACTCGATCCCAGGACCCTGAGATCATGACCTGAGCTGAACGCAGACACTTAACTGACTGAGCCCCCCAGGCGCCCTGAAGTTAAAATATTCTTTACTCAGGAAGTTTTGTCATTTGAAAAATGGGTAGTAAAGCTCTTCTTTTCCTTCTATATTCTCTAAAAATAGTAGCTGTAGCTCAGAGGTGGGCAAGAGCTGATTTCCCTTGGTAAGTCCCCACGGTATGTTCCTGAGATACTCTGTGTTAGCATGGAGATTGGACTTGTCTTTACTGCCATTGTGGTGGGAAGGAGAAGGTGGTCCTCACGCCGCTCCACTGTCACTGAGCGGAGAGCCTGTTGGGGTCACATTTGTATTCCACCTTGGCTGCCTTTTCTCCCGATGCTGATTTTTAAAAACTGATACAATTAAAAGATATGCATATCTTAAACACTATTTTTATTAAACCTAGCAATCATGTAATAAATGCCTAACGCTAACAGTATATCAGGATATAATTATAAATAATCTGTGAAGAGGAAGCCTGTATAAGTCAAAGACTGGCCTCTGTTGTCCTGAGGTTCCTTCTGCCAGACTGGAATGATTTCTGGACGTTGAGGTTCTGATCCCAACCACAGCTAGGCCCTGTCCAAGTGGTGATTCACTGGGAGAAACTGTGACAAAGTTAGGCGGTAGATAAGCATCTTCCTGGTGATATTTTAAGTATGTCCATTTGAGAAAGCAGAAGGAAAAACATAATTATTAAAAATGAGGCCACTCTCAATTTTAAATGGTTTGTTTAAATATTAGTCAACAAAGCAGCAAAAGTATCTGTGTACCAACCAATTTTAAAATGACAGTCTTGCTGAATCTGGGAGATATGCTTGTAAATTTTCTACAGTTTTCTTCCAGATTTGTAAGTCATCAATACTCACTCATAGGATCCAAGTAATTCTTCTAGAAGTAGTTCTCAGAGCTTTCAAAATTATCTGAGTCAAGGCCAAGAGACCCAGGGCACAGTGAAACCTTGTGCTGTCTGACCATTCAACATTTGGTTAGATCAAGGCTTTTTGCTTTTGATTTTTAAAGCAATCTTGCATGTTCTCCTAGATGGCTTCATCATCTGCTTGTGCTGGAGAAATATGCATGGAGGGCTACTTCAGTCCATGTGTGATTCTCACATCTTGAGAAACCTATTTCTTGGGCAGAATGTTACTATTTGCTGGGCTGAATTTGGCATTTAGTAGCTCCCTTTGTAGTAAAGATGTTAATTTCTCATGCCTTTAACTTCTAACTCAGAAGGTGCTCACTAGAGATAGGAAGGTCTTATAAAAGAATTCAGTGCAATCTAGTAGGGCAGGTAGCCTTGAGCTAGGGATCATGTGCGGATAAAACATCAAATATGTGTTTCGATGCTGAGACAGTGGTAATACCATCTATTTTAATGACTTCCCGCTTTCTTCATGGTTTCTGGTGCAGAGTTGTGACTCAGCCTTATTATTTGACAGGTATGTTTGATCTGACACTAAGTGATTTGGTTACCAGTGTCAGGGTTGACTTAAAAGTTCACATCAGTGACATGTGCTGTGAAAGTACAATTTTTACTCACCTCCCAGATCTGGGCTCGGGTCTCATTTCTTCTTTTCCAATTACTGCTATTTCAGAATCAGTATGTTTGTAGAGCAGCTGCCCCGGGACCCCTTGCACTGTCACTTAGAGCCCTCGGTCAGCTTCCTGCTGGTGACTCAGACACACCTGCATGCAGGAGCTCAGGTCCCAGCTGCCATGCCCTGCGTCAGTCCAAGCACATTCTCCTGCCGAGAAGCAGGACCTTATGCTGCTTTCCAAGTAGGCCTAGGTGAAAAGATAGAATTCTTTATATTTTGCTTTTTCCCATGTATTTAAGGTTTTAACACTTATTAAAGAAGCATAATTAATGAAAATACACATTTTGTGGTTTCTTTGAAGGGATCACATGTTCTCCTGGGGATACATGGATTTGGTCTTAATTTGCAGAGGGGCAAGATTAGACACTTCCCCATCACTCTGTTTCTCCACATTCAAAATGGCCAGTCTAAAAGCATCTGTGGTTTACATACCTCTAGAAACTTGTTACGTTCACATCTTTTAGATGAGAGAGGATTGCATCTGTGTCTTTTCCTTCAGAAGTCACACCATCATACAGCCACAGCAAGAAGTGTTCTCTTGATTTGCTCTGGAAAAAATGCGAAGAGAAGCTGCTGAATTCAAGCAGCTTGACCGTCTCGGCCCACTTTGTAAATACAAGTATTGAACTGAGAAATGTTTAAATTTAGATCTTTGCATTTTTGTGGTTTAGTTGTCATAAATTAACCAATCATATGTTGTAAGTACCCTAAGTGCAAAATTTCAAGCTCCTGGATACCATTTTTTAAGTGAAATATATTTTATTACATTTATGCTAATTATGTGCAGAACTACACATTTCTTCCAAAGATCCATTACCTGTCTCAGATGCAAAGATATACAAAGTCACTTATTTACAAAGTGAAGTATTGTCTGTGATTATTAATTAACTAGAAACCAATTGTACTATGGTTCTATGTGTATTCAAACTGTAATGTACTTAGAAATTATTCTTGATTTGGTAAAGAATTTCCATTCTCTTCAGTAGAGCATTTTGGATCATGCTATCCTGTTATATTCCATTCAGCTTTGTTTGACTGGTTGTGTGTGTGTGTGTGTGTGTGGTTCCTTTTTTTCCCTCCTGTCTAAATTCTAGTTCACTAAGCAGTGTTATAATAGTTTTATTTTTTTAAAAAATAATATTTAAAATGACTGGAGATATTCATCAAATTCTTAGCTCTCAATGATTAGCTGATTTTGCATTGTATCCATGTTAAATACCGCATCAAACACATATTTGATAAAGTAAGATTTATCTGCTCGTTACATGTAAGTAAGGAATGACTTTAAAGGTTAGAATCTCTTTGGAATGTGATGGGGTGGATTACAGGTTGGGAAGCCTAGTTACAGACACAGCTCTCCCAGCGAGCCCTCAGTCAGCAGTGTGTCTTGCTCTGTCTGGCTTATAGAAATGCTGTGTCAGCTGTCATCAGGAACTTAAAGTCCTGAAAAAGAAACTCGCATGTGTATTATTACAAACACCACGTCGTTACGTGACTTGTCCTCAAGTCATTTGTACGTCAGCAGATCCTCTCGGTAACCAGCTAGCACTTTCTGAGCATAACTCATTTCATCCTTACAAAAACCCTCTGATTGAGGCACTACTGTTTTGTTCATTTTACAGATAGAAAATGATACATAGAGAAGCTAAGTATCCTGCCCCAGATCACAGAGCCCCCAAGGCTGGAGGCAGGATTTGAGCCAGTGTGGCTCTAGGGTCTTAAGCAAATGCTGTACGTGGTGACGGAGTAGGTCAGCAGGCTGCTTCTAGATGGTGGACTCTGTTCTCCCAGGTTCTGAAGACAGCCTGTGTGAACCTCACACCATGGTCAAGTAGTGAGTTTACCTTGTTCACATTCATCACTCCCAAGTTTTAAAAAAAATCCAGCCTTGAACCACTTTCACATCAAAAGGACATACATTCATGGTCTTGTGCAAATTTATAATGGCACCGAATTTGTCAGTGAAATGTTTCCCAAACATACTATAGGTTTCATGGCACATGAATTCTCTCTGAATTTTCTCTTTGTCAATTTGTAGCTTTTGTGTTAGTGTCGAAGTTACCTCTTAAACTAGTAATGAGTCTTGAGTTTGCATGCTACTGTCTTTTCATTGATGATTAGCACATTCATAGATTATCAATTGGTATCATCTGCAAAATAATGTAAGTTGTATAGCAAATAATAGTTGACTGTGTACCAAATCCCTTTAGCTCTGTGTATTGCCTTATAATGAGCAACGTTGTAGTAGAGAGACCAAGATTATTTTGTTTTTATTTTGAAAGGCCTACAGTATGCAGCCTTTCTCCAGGACAGCAACCCCAAACAAGGTGAACTGATTTTGCACTATGTTATTTTACTTTTTAATTCTGCCTTTTTTTGTATTACATTTCCATCTTTTTTTTAGGCTATCTTAGTTTATTCTTGCTAGAGTTATTCATTAAGATCATACTGTCTTTACATTGCTTCTAGTCTTGGATTTTATGCTAGTAGGTTTGCATTTTTAAAACTTTCTGGAAGTATTGGAGTGTCATTTCACATAATATGCTGTCGATCAGGCTCTGTCTAGAGTAGTTTGCTGACATCTGGTGAAATCCAGTGAAAACGCACACATAACCTTTTGGCACACATTGAGTATTTCAGAAGTACTATATCAACGGATTGTGTTTACTTAAAGACAAACTGTAGGCAACTCTGCCTATAACAAACATGCTTATATCATTTATACCCATAACAACATTTCCTGGATTCAAAATCTAATAACTTTTGAACTTGACTTTTGCATGTTACATGTTCTGAGTAGCTACTGCTATCCTTAAAAGAATGAACAGCACATACATGCTGTTACATTAACAGGTATCCACATGTTTCTCTACTTTTACTTGATTTGAGTTATACATTCATTCCTACAGTTGTGAAAAACTAGGTCTGGGATTACACACTTTGGTGAAGAGAGATCCATTTTCCTCTTTGTGTCATGGTGGGATGGGTCAGAAGGCAGGAAGCACTAGGGAGACCTGAGCTGTGTGCCTTGTCTTGGTGATCCAGTTCCCATTTTGAGAATTACAGGAAGATGAATTAATATAAAAAAATGCAAATGATGAAGGATGGTTTCTTTTGTTCATAAAAAGTCAAATAAAAGCCATCGAAATCCTTTAAGATGTTTCTGAACAGCTATGAAGAAAATATTCTGAAAGACTTTGTTTCAAACTGGGAAAGAGTTCTTCTGTTAATTGAAAATAGACCAAAGTGTGTTGTCCTTGCTGAAACCTAATTTATCGACAATTTATGAGACAAAACTTGTAATAGCTTACGTGCAGCTTCCCACCTGAGCCCTGTGAGACGGGCACCCCCAACGACTGTTGTCACGGCCAGGGCCCACACGCACGTGTTGTGTCCAGCTTGGTGAGCTATGTTTCTTCTACCATGTGCAAATTAGGGTCAAATGTCAGAGCAATATCTTATGATTTTTTTAAGTAGTCTGACTGAAATCCCTCTACCAAAATAAGTTTGCAGCAAATAACCAGAAATGGTCATGCTTTTTTATTACTTTGGTTGATAAAGGCCACTTTTTAAATAAAAAGCAAACCAAAAATTTACATTTTTGCAGAATTTGGTAATGTACTCTAGCCATGACTCTGAATATGGGTAGGAAGACATGAACTTGGGAAACTTCTCTTTTGAAGGAATGGGTGGTAGGCCCCTTGTGAGGTCAAGCAGTGATTGTGATAAGTGTGGACCTTTGGTGCCAAAGGAACCACTGCTTCCTAGACAAGTCCCACGCTGAAGCCCGTGGGTTGGGGGAGTTACTGACCTAAGAGAAAACAAGAAAGCTGCCCAACCCCAGAAGCAGACTGTAGGCAGTGATTTATGAAAAGAAAAATTATGGCGGAGCTTAAGCCTGGAATTTCAGGGTCCCCATTGAAAGTGGCTTGGATTGCACTACGTGTGGGCTCCACCCTTGTTCATTTATTAACCATATCAACAGAGGAAGGTTGAGAGTTAATCCATCACTCTTAACACAGGTAATTTTTGATAAAAGCTAAGAGTGATATTTATGAGGAATGAATTAATGAATTAGTTCTAAATTAGGACAACTTGTAACATCTTCCTGTTTCTAGTTAAATGGCGTTGGCTGTTCACACACACAGTGTAACAGAAAATGTGCAAGAGTACCCGCCCTTGCGCTCGTTTGTTTCCGGGGATAGTCCCAATAAGAAAAGAAGCCTACTTCCTTTTTTGTTTCTTTATGGTAATGTCCTTTGGAGAATGTGATTAAACCTTTAGTTTCACATTTTCAATTTATTTTTCCAAATTCAACAGACCCTGAAAATTTGACAACTGTCAGAACATGGACATTCTGATTAATGTTATTTTCAATAAAGCATCCAATACCATGGATGAGAAGATAAGAATAGTGAGCATCACCATTTACTACTATTCTCTCTGTTCCCACAGTGTGCTAAGTACTTACTATATTTTGTTAAGATGCAGAACAAAACAGAGGTTGGTTTATTTGAAATACTAAGCTGTAGGTACTGGTTTGGGGTATTCAGTTTACTAAAGAAATTATTCCATAGATTATATAAAAAATGAAAGATAATGTTAGAACTGGGATTGGCTCTGGACTTACTTCATTTGGGCTGGTTTTACTATCAGATCACCTTAAAATATTCTGAGTATTAATACTGTTTAGGAAAGAAACTCTAAAGAAGCAAATTTCTAGGTATTTTTTCCCTCTTGTTTTAACACAGTAAATGTCTAAAATTGTTTTTAATGCCTAACTTCTGATAGACTTTAGTTTCAATTTTGTTCTTAGTTATTGCAGATATTGACAAAATGTCATACGAAATTATTTTGTATTTTTTGTAGGACTGGGAAACAGAAAATCATGACTGGTATTGTTTTGAATGCCATTTGCCTGGAGAGGTGTTGATATGTGACCTGTGTTTTCGTGTGTATCATTCCAAGTGTTTGTCTGATGAGTACAGGCTTAGAGACAGCAGTAGTCACTGGCAGTGCCCAGTATGCAGGGTGAGTACCTATGAGCTTTCATGTGCTGGTCAGAGGGTTGGAATTCACTGATAATAGCTGTGCAAGATACCCCAGGTGGGCGTGCCAGGTGAATGGATGACGGACTGGAGGGTGGGGGTTATCTGCTGAAATGATGGTGAATGAACACAGCACTGGTCAGTGCATACCCCCAGAACACCTGACATATTCAGGGTATGGATTGTAGAAAGTTCCAGTCACATAAAAATACACTTTCTTCCCTTATGTTACACTTGCCTCTGGATTGTGTGACTCCTGTCATGGCTAGCCTTTGCAAATCAAGGAATAGTCTCCCACACCAGGTTCGGTTCAATCTGTCCTCGCCACTCAGGAAACACAGCCAGCAAAAGGCACATTGTTGGAAACATTTTGTATCTACTTCCCATTTTATATCCATGTAATGTCGCCTTTATTTTTTGTCATATCATGGGTTAGTTTATTCCTTGCTTGTATTTTATTTGGAGGGTGGAGGGATGGGACCGTTGTATATAAAGCATTCTAATTACTTAAAGCAAAATGAAATAGTCTCGTAGGAAAAATAGGGACTTTCCACAATTATTTTCATTCCTGTTATTTCCCTAGTGAAAAGTATACCTGGCTGTGCTTGTTGGATGTAGAACGTGGTGTGTGTGCGTACAAGTGATGTGTGACACCTGCATAGTATGTCGCCGCATATGGCGTTGACGGTGATTAGTAAGGGGTTATTTTGTTGCAATCTCTATTGTTTTGTATTTGTAATTGCTATGATCCGTATTTGGAACCATGCCAGTTGCCCGGATTACTCATGGGCTCAGTTTCTGAAATAATTTGTATTACTTGAGTTAAATATTCATTTATAATGTAAAAAAGTTGTATCTTAATAATTTTTCCCTTCTTCAGTATTGGTCCTAAATTCCTTGCCAGCATGATGAGCTTCTAGTATTGTCTTAGTAACTTTGACTTTGTATTTTCTTAGTATACTTCATCTCACCAGCACCACTATACATGCACAGTGTATTACCCCGGTATACCTCATCTCACCAGCATTAGTGTTCAGGCTCAGTGTATTACCTCGGTATACTTCATCTCACCAGCACTTCTGTACATGCTCAGTGTGTTACCTCAGTATACTTCACCTCACCAGCACCACTGTACACGCCCAGTGTGTTACCTCAGTATACTTCACCTCACCGGCACCACTGTACATGCCCAGTGTGTTACCTCGGTATGTCACCTCACCAGCACCACTGTACACGCCCAGTGTGTTACCTCAGTATACTTCACCTCACCAGCACCACTGTACACGCCCAGTGTGTTACCTCAGTATACTTCACTTCACCAGCATTCCTGTATAGGCTCAGTATACTTCACCTCACCAGCATTCCTGTACAGGCTCAGTATACTTCACCTCACCAGCATTCCTGTACAGGCTCAGTATACTTCACCTCACCAGCATTCCTGTACAGGCTCAGTATACTTCACCTCACCAGCATTCCTGTACAGGCTCAGTATACTTCACCTCACCAGCATTCCTGTACAGGCTCAGTATACTTCACCTCACCAGCATTCCTGTACAGGCTCAGTATACTTCACTTCACCAGCATTCCTGTACAGGCTCAGTATACTTCACTTCACCAGCATTCCTGTACAGGCTCAGTATACTTCACCTCACCAGCATTCCTGTACAGGCTCAGTGTGTTACCTCAGTATACTTCACCTCACCAGCACCACTGTACACGCCCAGTGTGTTACCTCAGTATACTTCACCTCACCAGCACCACTGTACACGCCCACTGTGTTACCTCAGTATACTTCACCTCACCAGCACCACTGTACACGCCCAGTGTGTTACCCCGGTATACGTCACCTCACCGGCACCACTGTACACACCCAGTGTGTTACCTTAGTATACTTCACCTCACCAGCACCACTGTACACGCCCAGTGTGTTACCTCAGTATACTTCACCTCACCAGCACCACTGTACACGCCCAGTGTGTTACCCCGGTATACGTCACCTCACCGGCACCACTGTACACGCCCAGTGTATTACCTCAGTATACTTCACTTCACCAGCATTCCTGTACAGGCTCAGTGTACTTCACCTCACCAGCATTCCTGTACAGGCTCAGTATACTTCACCTCACCAGCGTTACGTACACGCCCAGTGTGTTACCTCAATATACTTCACCTCACCAGCATTACTGTACGTGCTCAGTGTGTTACCTCAATATACTTCACCTCACCAGCATTCCTGTACAGGCTCAGTATACTTCACCTCACCAGCGTTATGTACATGCTCAGTGTGTTACCTCAGTATACTTCATCTCACCAGCACTGGTGTACACACTCAGTATATTACCTTGGTATACTTAATCTCACCAGTACTAGGCTACATACTTGGTAGACAGACAAGAGATCATTAGGGTGGCATTATAAATATGGTGTGTAATGATGATTCATTATCAAATGCCTAAATGCTAGGTCATTGATAAATCCCTGAATCTGCATGTGTCAGTATCAAGCCTCAAGCTGTAGACGTCCTCTTTGGTGTCTGCAAGAATTTGTGATGTCTCCATGAAATTAGCTTAACTGGGGGTGTGGAAACTGCATAAATATTCATGCTTTATTTTTATGGATTTGGATTGTGCATTTTATTTTATTTTTTAAAAAGATTTTATTTATTTATTTGACAGAGAGAGACACAGCAAGAGAGGGAAACACAAGCAGGGGGAGTGGGAGAGGGAGAAGCAGGCTTCCCGCCGAGCAGGGAGCCTGATGTGGGGCTCGATCCCAGGACCCTGGGATCATGACCTGAGCCAAAGGCAGACGCTTAACGACTGAGCCACTCAGGTGCCCCTGGATTGTGCATTTTAAAAGCAAATATCTGTTTTCTAGTAATAGTTAACACTTGAAGTAAGGTATTAATGAGATCTTAAGAACAAGAGCATTAAGGTAGTAAAAATACAAAAGAGGTGGGTTGCTGATCAGATAGGAGGGACTCTGGCCTTCAGGAAGTACAATTCCTGATGCCCCAGTGTCTTTACGGCCACAGATTTCATAGTACAGACTGAGCAAAAACACTGGGATTTTTGAAGATGGGTTAAACTTTATTGTGGCTATTTTATTCCTGAGTGGAAATTGAACAATTATACCTTTGAAGAAAATGTCTAATGCTACTTTTGTAGGAATTCACTGTCAAGTTGTCAGGTCCCATTTTCCACGTGTGTTTGCTCTGCTTTGACGGACCAGATGGTTTTTGTTAAATTTCAGAGTCACTGGACCACACAGAAACATGGTAGCCAAAGTGGCGCTCAGTGTACCCCATCTTTCTTTCTATCCTTTGATTTTCCTTTCATCTTTGTCAGTTTGTACTTGCCCATGTTGTGAGAGGGTTAAGCTTGTGGCAGGGATGCTGAGTCAGTAAACACTCGTGACCCCACAGTGGTTTCATAGACTGGGAGACACTCTGGGGAGGCTCAAAAAAACTATGTTTGGGTTGGGGATGGTGAGTTTTATTTTGAGCTTTAAAACATCTAAAGAAATAGTTATTTCTGTGTAGGATCTATTCTATTGTTTTAATTGTTACATTCAAGAAAAAGATACGTGCTAACAGTTCCTTTCCTGGGAGAAGGGGTCATAATAACCTTGACATTCTAAGGGGGATTTCAAGTATCTTTAAGGAAAGGCTTGTGGTTGATTTGTGTTTTTAAATAGTGTCAAAACTTCAAGTAAAACAATTTTTGTGATCTAATATGAAAGTAACCGAGCAGATTTAAATGTTCTTGCACTTAATGAACAGAAAGTGAAGAGACTGGGACGAAGAACGTGGTTGCAGATCAGAACATCACTCCCCAGTCTCCTTTTCCATTAGTGTTTAGAAAGAGTACAGATTAACTAGACACACTCATGAGGAATTTTGAAGATAAGATGCCCAGAGCCAAATTTCAGTGCAGGTTGAAATAGTAGGTGGAAGCCATCCATTACTATCTAAACTTGAATATTTCTAGTATCTTACAGTGATCAGAAGACTTTTGTTTCTGTGTAAAATGAAAGCATTGAAAATGTCACTGAGAATTGGTCTCAGCCAGCAGTTAGCTGTTCAAGCAGCTTTATCTCCTATATCTATTTCCAGATATTTTAAGAAGGCAGTGATAGAAAGTTTTCTGTATTTAAAATAATTATATTAGCATTCATAGTAAATCTCAAGGATCTCACAACCCTGAGGATATTTCTTTGGAATGTCTGTCTTTCTAAAAATTAAACTGTACAGACAGGGTAGATTATTCTTGAAAAGTAGCCTCTGGATGTCAGGTTAGCATTTTGCTTTGAAAAAATTCTAGTAACATACTGTTTTACACTCTTAGAGGGAACTCTCATTCATTAAAAAAAGGGGGGGATTTAAAATTACTTCTTTCATAGTTATCTATAAAAAATTCAAGTAATTTAGAGGAGGATAAAGAAAAAATGACATTTCCAGAAATGCTAGGGTACAGCAGGTGGATGTCCTCACAGACCTCTCTCCGTGTGCGTGAGCACATGCATGTGTGCACATGCCCTCCCTTTGTCCTGTGACTGTGTAACTTCACATACGTGACTGAATGTAGCCAGTGTGCATCTATTCAGCACTGTCCCAGGTATCTTTAGTAGGGTGAGCCCTAGGTTATTCCCTACTGATGCACATTTCCATCATCCCCACTGTCCTGTCTGACCAGCAGACCTGCCAGGGGCCACGTCCCCCCATGCCCAGAACCGTGCTACACTCACGCTCTCATGAACAGTCTTCTCGCTATAATTTATTTCTGTATGCAAATGAAGTTTGTAATTTGTTATAGTCGAGTGTATTTGGATTTTATATTCCTGAAATAGCCATGAATTTTTCAGGACAAAAATGAGAAAATCATAACTTTTAAGTGAAAGTAGCTTTTAAGATCTTATTTGCCTAGAAGATACATCTTTAAAACACAGTATAGTCAATCGCTTATAAACAATATGTATTTATGTAATTCTGTCTGATCACTTTCACAGGATAAATTTATTGAAGTGGAATTCATAAAGGATGGGCACATTTTAATTTATGAAAAAAATCACCAAATTGCCCTTCAGAAGATTACACCTGTTTATACCAACATGAGTGTTTTCCAGTTTTCTGTCACCAGTGTGATAGGATACAAATGGATGTCTCATTTCAGTGTTGCTTCATTTTTGTATAGTTTCCAAATCACAAAGTCACCTTATCTTTTGATGCTTTGGTCATTGAAGGCAGGCCTGCACGTGTGCGTTTGTGTCCCTGCATGGGGTGTGTGTGTGTGTGTGTGTGTGTGTGTGTGTTGTGTGTGCATGGATGTGGGACCAGGGGTTTCTTTGTGCATCTGTCTTGTATGCGCACATGTGTGTACGTGTGCACGTGTCTGTTGCATGTGTGCAAACACACAGCGCCTGCCTGTGTGCATGTATGTGCAGGCGTGTGCTTTCCCACGCATGCAGATGTCCATGTGTGTGCATGCACTGCGTGTTTTCTGCTGTGCTCCAGCTGGTAAACGTCAGGATAATGTTTGACAACTTTTCAAATGCTCTGTAATGTGTGGGCAAAGTAATGTGTTCTAAGGTCCCTGGACCGCTGCTGAGCTTGCTGCGTGCTGCCGGGCAGACCTCTCTGTGGGGGTGCAGTGTTTCTCTCTCTGCTGCCCCGTGGGATCACTGGGCCCTTGAGCAGACCTTATGAGGCCCACGACCCAGATTTCTATTTGGCAGATAATGAAAATGAAGGCATTTCACTGCTTTAACTAAAACTAAACCAGGACTCAGTGGCCATGAGGCGCCACCTGGAGTTTGATAGGTTGGCCCCAACGTGTGGGTGTCGCTGAGTTCTGGGGGAGCCAAGTTGGAGTCACTTGCGGTGTGGGACTTGTGCTTGCTGAGGTGGCTAAAGAAAAAACCATGATGAAAGCTATTTCTTGAAACTGGAGATAGAAATTTACTTCTGAATCCATTTTTCATTCTTTTTGGTGTGTTGGGAGTACAGTTTTTTTTTTTAATTCCCAAAGTAGGCAGGTCACTCATTTAATATTCAGAATGAAATAGAACAAAATGCTAAATGAAAATACTTTGAAAACACGTACTCCTCATGGTGTGTCGACTACGAGACTGTAACTGCCCTTGCTTTCTGGTCCGTTTCTCTCGGTTAATGTGGGAAATTTGTGAATATTTTCACCCTGAACATAGGTGAGTCAGGTTTTCAACCATATTAACAAATCTGGAATGGAGAGAAGTAGAAGCTTTTTGTTTTTGTTTGTTGTATGGTAGACAATCAGTATTAAAAAATACAAAATGAACATGAGCCAAATATTTTTTTACAGTTTTTAAAGCCAACTGGATCATATCATTTTTATACCAACAAAAAACAGAAAATTACTTTTAAAAAGATCTTTGAACCAAGTCCTTTATGAGGCTGTTGAGCTATTCATCACAGGCTTGACTATAGGAAAATGTGATGGGAACATTACTAAAGCCAAAGGGTTTTTAAAATTGGATATAGCATCTGACCTGGACCCAAACAAGAAAGGAAACCATACATTTTCTACATTGTCTTTCCATGATGAATTTAAAAACATTATGGCCAGAAAGCTTGGATATGGGTGTGAAGTGTTTTGAGTGGTGGTATATTTGTTCTTCCTGATGTATCTTTTGCTGAATAGGTTAATTTTAATTAAACCAAACCTTTACTTTTTACTCTGAGAGATTAAGAGATAATAGTTGAGCTGGTTTCTACATCAGGATGATTCCAACTTAATCTAGATACATAAGTGCTCATATGTGTTTCCAGTATTGATGAACTTAAAATACTTATAGAGTGGGCACAGTTTCCTTCTATTGTCTCTGCAGATGTCTTGGGGGGGGGATGGAGAGGGAGGCAGATAGTATTCCTGTGGCTGACAGCTTCATGAAACGGAGAATAAGAGATACTCGTTCCCCGCACAAACAATGAATCATGGAACACTACATCTAAAACTAATGATGTAATGTATGGGGATTAACATAACAATAAAAAAAACACTAAAAAAAAAAAAAAAGAGATACTCGTTCCCCGACCGAAAACAGAGACTTGTAACTTATTTTCAGAAGAGAATGGAGAGGCATATCCCACCGAGGATACCCGTGGCCTCTGTGTTTCAGATCTCGTTCTTTAGTGTTGTATAGAAGGGGGAAGGAACAGGTCGACACAGGACCTGTGTCCCAGGAAATTTCCTGAATATCCCTTTCCTATCCCCCAATCTTTGTAACGCGCAGAGGAGCCCAGATGCCCCCACAGGGCGTTTAATGTTGAAGGATAAACTTCCTGATGTGCACAGCACCCCCCCTCTCTAGTTAGTACTTTATTTATTTATTTATTTTTATTGTATTTATTTATTTGACAGAGAGAGAGAAAGAGAGAGAGAGTATGAGCAGGGGGCGGGGCAGAGGCAGAGGGAGAAGCAGGCTTCCTGCTGAGCAGGGAGCCCGATGCGGGGCTCGATCCCAGGACCCCGGGATCACGACCTGAGACGAAGGCAAACACTTCCCCGGCTGAGCCCCCTGGGCGCCCCTAGCCGGTACTTTAGCAATGTCTCTGTGAGTACGTGGATGTAGTGGATGTAGAAACGCTGCCACTCTTGACCGTACTAGTCACTTTGTGTGGAATTAATCTGAGCCTGTGCTTTGATAGACTGGGTGCTACATGCCGATCGTATCATCTGAACTTAGGCAAAACTCGTCGACCTCAGTCAGATAGGAAGGAGTTGACTTCGTAAACATTAATACAGATACAGCGGGAGTACCATTCCATGCTGTTTGTGAATCGGGATGAGAAGCCTGGAAACCCTGCACTGGTGATTTTGGACCCACTTCACAGCTGGGAAGTAGCTTGTGATCAAGTTGTGTTTGTCAACATGCTTCCAAGAACCCTCCTGAATTGCCCTCCGAACTCCAACATTTACCTGTGACTAAGAAGTCATAACCATGACTGCTTAAGGGAGGTTTTTTTAAACTTAAATTGAAATTCCTTTAACTTAAGTATTTAATAAAAAAAAAAAAAAAGCTGTTACCAGAAAGCCAAGTGCACATGGCTGTGGGATTTAGGATGGAGCCATGGGGGACCCACGTGGTTAAATGCGGTGCGTTGCACAAGCATACATGGGTAAGCTGCGTTTTCACCCAGTCACACTGTCGGTAGATGTGGTGCTCTGCCCTTCAGTCGTGCAGAGGAGAGGTAACGTCAGGGTGTTGGTACCGGGAAGGGGGGTGAAAAAGACTGAACACAGGTATATTTTTAGAAAATTATCCTAGTTAAGTGATTGTCATTAAGGGGCTCCGGGGCCTCCGTGGTGCAGAAGGAGAAGTGGCTGGACTTCAAGCCCCTTGCCCCGGGCCAGCTCTGCTGTGCAAGTCTCATACCGGGGTTTCCTATAAATGGTGACTCTTCATACTCCATCATTACCCGTGGCTATGCAGGATACTGCAGAGCTGCTGGTTGCCATGACAACACGGGCAGTTTATGTGCAGATAACATTCATCGTGAGTCTTTTCTGTTGTGTAATTACAGATAGTTATTGAGGAGAGCTTGGAGCTTCCTGATTCCTCAAGTACCATAGGTAATTTACAGGCAGATGTGGTTCTTCCTGCAGCAACACTCGAGGCCCCTTGCACCACAGTCGCCTGGGTGTTGTTGAGAACACAGCCTTGGGGCCCAGGACTTTGCAGCCGGAGACTTAGACGTCTGTGGGCTCACAAACATGGACAGGAGCCTTGATGCTTGGAGGCCAAGGTGCTATTTAGGTGTCAGCTGGGACTGAAGCGGTTTACACGCCACAATTGAACAAAGCAGCAGAGAGTGGCCAGAGTATGCTAACCAGCTGGCTTCTGAACAACCGTTTCACACTTGGAAGGATTTCCTGTGGTTGAGTTCAGCTGTATGGAATATTTTCTCTAGTCGGCAGCGAAGTCAGTGATGACTGCTAGCAGTTCTTCCGCTAGTATTTATTGAGCACTTACTGTGTTGCCACATACTGGACAAGACCCTGGCGAAGAGCGGGCTGAGCTGGACCCTTGGGGTCCCTGTTTTCACAGAACACAGAGTCTGTTCCAGGGGTTGGCAAACTCTGGCCCATGGGCCAAGTCAGGCCCGTCAGCTTGCATCCTGTTCACGAGCTTAAAATGGGTTTTGCGTTTTCAAATGGTTGAAGAAAAATCAAGGAGAGGAATAGTATTTTGTGACATGTGAAAATCATAAGTTCAGATTTCAGCATCCCAAAATGTTGCGAGAACACAGCCGTGCTTGTGCGCTGTACGTGCTAACCTGTGACTGCTTTTCAGTTCAGTAGGAGAGTTGAGTGGTGCAGGCATCTACCCTGTGTCCTCAGAGCCTAAAATATTTAGCATCTGGCCCTTCACCGAGGTTTGTCGACTGCTGCTCTATCCCTGTGGCAGGAAGAATTCCCTGGATATTGGGGATCCCTAGGAGAGTCTGATGCCCTTTTGTGTAATCACAGACTGGGGGACATGGATTTGGTCAACTCTAGCAGCACAGATCTGGGATCTATGGAAAAGACTCCTGGACCTCTGATCGCACGCTTGTTTCATTGGGTACTAGGTGTGCTGGGATGCTGTTTCCACAAGCTCATTTTTTGCTAAAATACATTTCTGCAGCTGAAAAAGCTGGGTCTCTAAGGAACATTGAAAATTCCAGGCCACTCAGTCCTGAGTGTTTGTTCCTGTCATGGTGCTTGGGCATCCCTGTCAGTAATCAGCTGGGCATCAAAGGTTACTCATACCTTCTTTCAGCCAAAACCACAGTAAGGTCCTGAGTGCGGCTGAATTACCTGATTCATGTTTTCTCTGTGTCATCCACCTAGCCTCATCCAGTTTGCTCAGACTCAGCAGTTGTTGGTGACGGTGGGAAGAATCCCTTAATCAAGAAGATGTTTAAGATTTTCTATTATTTTTCCCTATAAGGAAAGCAGCCCCTTGGGCATCTGTCGTGTGTTTGACAGCATCTTACTTTAGTCTCACATTTGTAACACACCTTCAGCCGTGTGATTATTGTCCTTTGAAAATGGTTACAACAACTTTGGCCATGTGATGCAGAGGCTCTCCCGATTATTTGTAGACATTGACCAAAATTATCCCTATGCTGCCGGGTGATGGGAACAGTTACCAGAACTCACTGGGCTGTATCTGAGCTGCACACGGTCGCAGAGAGGCCTTTCCTGAGAGGTCTGCGTCCTGCAAGTAGACAACGCATACAGGTCTTCAAAGCCTGAGAAAGAATTGGGTCTGAAATAGCCTGCAGATATTTAAAAGCTTTATTTTTGTTTTTCTGACCTTGCTGTTAAGAGCAATCTGCTTCTTTATGTTATAAACAGAATAGCATTTAATTTCTGTTCAAGTGGCTTTTTCCTCAAGCCACTTTCAGTGTCTTGGTTTGGCTGACAGGCACAATTGAAACAGTGTGTGGATGTCACCTAGGAAATCGCGAGTCTCACGGTGCCGCCCTGACCAGAGGCTGCAATGCTTCATTCATTTCTTCAGTGAAATACTAAATCTCTAAATTGTAACAGGGAAGTGTCAGAAAGCAAGCCCATAAGGTTAGCAAGTGTGGGAGCATCTTATGGCAAACGTTTGGTCTTGAGGAACTGTGGGGAGAGGCCACATGCATTCAGGGTCTCTTGTTGGTGTGAGCTCCCCCAGCGGGGCCCACGGCCTGCAGGTGTGGGAAGCAGGCACCTGCCCCCCCCGGGAGTGCCCAGGGCAGCCAAGGTCCAGGCACAGAACCCTGTGCTGTCCGACAGCTGCAGGAGAACCCATGTTTGTCACCAGATTTTGAATCGATTTATTTTCTAAGTCTCTAAACAAACAAACAAAAGGGGTTAGATTCTGACAAAGAGTGAAGTACTTCATAGGCTGATGTTGAGAGCACAGAGAGGGAAAACCATCTTCCTGCACAAATGTGGAATCCCCAGTCGCCGGGAGAGGGCAGTTGTCCCGGAGTCCCCACTCCACACCCCTCTCTTTAAGGGCTCCCTGGGTTGAGCTGCAGGTATTTAAAGGGAGACCCAGAGACGAGAGTATTCCCGCTCTGCTTCCTTGAGGGAAGGTCTGGAATAATACGTAGTGAGCACTGAAATTATGCTTTGTTACGTGAAGTGTTGGTTGTCTAGTTCCCATAAATTGTATGTCACCTGTTAAAACAACCCTAACCCCGTGGATGGTTTTACAAGACTTGTAACCTGATAGAGGTTGATATTTTATTTGAATTTACACAGATTTGTGATTTAATGATCAGACTGATATTTGGGATCAGCAGTTTTAGTAGCACATCCAAAATATTTTGGAGTTAACGTGATAGAGCATGGAGCTGGAAGCTTTTGTTTTTATTCTCTTTAGGAGAATATAAGTTTCCCAGGGGGTGAAAAAAACTGCAGCCTTCTTGGCCTTTAACCCCTTCTCTTCTCCGATTCCAACAGTCCGTCAAGGTGCTCATTTATGTAGAGAGCAGTGCATGACAGGATGTCCATGTTGCAAGAACGTTTGCCCCAAATCAGGAATAGCTGACCCCGAGAGTCCCGTGCACGCTCCCTGTGTGCATGCAGATGCACAAGTGTCCTTCTCAGTGGTGCTGGGTTTCAGGAGGGAGCCGCTGTAGTTCTCATGTGTGGCTGTGGGTCTTGTGAAAAATGAGGGTCCACAAGCTACACCGGAGTTGTGCCCCCCCCCAAAGACTCTAAACCTGGAGTCCAGGAAAGGTCCTCACGTGGTAAGCTCCACACCTGCACCAGGGTGCTCGGTTTCGGCCACATGTCCCAGCCAACTGAGGAACGAGCGGATGCGTGAGTGAACAAAGAGATACAGAGCACAGGGACCTTCCCTCAGAAATCTCAGCTCGTGTGCTCGCTGGTTGAAGCCCAGCTGCGTTTCCCAAAAGTTCACCAGTGTCTCTGGGTATGGACAGGCTTGAAAACTGCTCTGTTACTGGTATCCCTTAGAAGCTGTGTGCACAGGTCATACGTTAGTCGAGCACAACAGAAGCAGTAATTGTGTCAGAGTCCAGGTGAGAAGTGGAAAGAAGGGGCCAGGGTTATTTTTTATTATTTTTCTAAATTTTATTTTAAGTCATCTCTGCACGCATCGTGGGGCTCAAACTCACGACCCCAAGATCAAGAGTTGCATGCTCTTCCGACTGAGCCAGCCAGGCACCCTGGGAAGGGACCACATCTCCAGGAAAGAACGTGTTTGTCCATTTTCCGTTCAGATAACGTCGTGTGTGTGTGGGTGATCAGTTCACTCACGCCACAGTGAAGAATTCTTAGTTACCTGAGAAATGTTTGCTCCTTCCTCCAGTCTGTGACCATAGTAGGATGACTTCCTGCACGTACAGCTCTTTGGGAGCAGTGACTCCAGTGGGCAGAGGCCCGTCCTCTGGGGGCCCGAGGGGGTGAAGGCTCGGGACGTCCTGGCCACAGCTAGTCAGTCGTGTGAGGTGCTGCCTCTGTAGGGTAGGGGTCTGCTGGGAGGCCTCAGCCTCGACAGAGGAAACGGGACATTCGTCTTTGTTTGCTCGCTGTCTGGGAAGGACATGAAAGGGAGAATCCTGTCTTTCTCTCTTCACGTGAATTTAGATTTTCTGAGACATAAATTGAAAAAATTAGCTCTTTAGGTCAGGCTGATAGAAATTGGAGTTCTTACTGCACAGACTCCACGACCCTTGGAAACAGATAAGCAGGTGTGCGGCTGCACTGTAGAATTCGTAGATGACATGGACTTCAGTAACCTTCCAAATGAAGAATAATGTGTGTTGAAATTTACCCTTCAATATTACTAATTTAAAATGTTCCCTAAAGGGTTTTGGACAACTTTTTTTTTTTTTTTTTTTTTTGGTGAAACAAGTGATTCTACATCATGTCATTATTATGTCATCATTTGTTTTATCTGAAAATGGTTGAAGTTCTGAATATCAAGAAAAAATGCATAATTCTCTAAGGTATTATGTCAAATACAACAACTTCCATTTTATTGTCACATTAAATGCTATGCACGTTTCAAAGATTTCTTTGTATCAAATACGTTGGAAATAGTGCCTCTTTTGATAGTCTTTGCATACTGTAATCTTTTATGTATAAAAGTCTTTTACATGAATACAGACCTGTAAATAATCACATTTTATATCTGGCCTTTTCTATTTTTAACAGAGCATCAAGAAGAAAAACACAAACAAACAGGAGATGAGCACATACTTGCGGTTCATCGTCTCCCGCATGAAGGAGAGGGTAAGTCCTACGGAGGGTCTCAGGACCTCCCAGAGTGTGCTCCAGTCCTGTCCCTTCCTGACCAGGGAGTAAGGGACACGGAACCACTTACAGCAGCATGAAGGGTGCAGAATGCTGCCGCCGAAGCTCCTTTGTACATAAGAGGCTTGTTTTGACGGGCATTTCTTTAGCTGCATTAGATTAGATCGTCACTGCTTCTCTCTGCTGATACATTTCTGTTGGTTCATCTTTTATTTTTCAAAACCTTTAATTGAAGTGTAGTGGGCATGCAGTATTCTATTAGTGGCAGGTGTACAACACCATGATTTGACATTTGTCTACATAACTCAATGCTCCCCACTAAGAATAGTCACACGGTGTCATGACAGTGTTATTAGCTGTGTTCCCCATGCTGCCCCGTTTGTCCTCGTGACTTACCTATTTTACAAGTGGAAGTTTGCACCTATTTTCCTATCCATCCCTGACCCTCCCTGTCTCTGGCAACCACCAGTTCTCTGTATTTAAGAATCTGTTTCTTTTGGTTGGTTGGTTGGTTGGTTGGTTGTTTAGATCCCATGTACAGGTGAAATCATATGGTATTTGTCTTTCTCTGACTGGCTTATTCCGCTTAGCATAACACCCTCTAAAAACACCCTCTACTTCTATAAGTGTCAGTGCAAATGGTAGGTATTCATCCTTTCTGATGGCTGAGTAATATTCCATTGTATATATGGACCACATCTTCTTTATGCATTCATCTGTTGAAGGACATCTCGGCTTCTTCCACAGTTTGGCTATTGTGAACATTGCTGCTATGAACATTGAGGGGCATGTGCCTCTTCTTTTCACTACATCTGTATCTTTGGGGTAAATATCTAGTAGTGCAATCGCTGGATCATAGGGTAGCTCTATTTTTAATGTCTTAAGGAACCTCCATACTGTTTTCCAGAGTGGCTGCACCAGCTTATATTCCCGCCAACAGTGTAGGAGGGTTCCCCTTTCTCCGCATCCCTGCCAACATTTGTTGTTCCCTGTCTTGTTAATTTTAGCTATTCTAACTGGTGTAAGGTGGTATCTCTTTGTGGTTTTGATTTGAATTTCCCTGATGGCTAATGATGTGGAGCATTTTTTCATGTGTCTATTAGCCATTTGGATGTCTTCTTTTAAGAAATGTCTGTTCATGTCTTCTGCCCATTTCTTAACTGGATTACTTGTTTTTTTGGGTGTTGAGTTTGATAAGTTCTTTATAGATTTTGGATACTAATTCTTTATCAGATATGTCATTTGGAAATATCTTCTCCCATTCTGTGGGTTGCCTCCTTGTTTTGTTGACTGTTTCCTTTGCTGTGCAGAAGCTTTTTATCTTGATGAAGTCCCAAAAGTTCATTTTTGCTTTTGTTTCCCTTGCCTCAGGGGACATATCCAAAAAATATTGCAAAGTTGATGTGCAAAAGTTTACTGCCTATGTTTTCTTCCAGGATTTATATAATTTCAGATCTCACATTTGGGTCTTTACTCCATTTTGAGTTTATGTTTATATGTGGTGTAAGAAAGTGTCCAATTTTGGGGCGCCTGGGTGGCTCAGTCGGTTAAGTGTCTGCCTTCGGCTCAGGTCATGATCCCAGGGTCCTGGAATTGAGTCCTGCATCGGGCTTCCTGCTCAGCGGGAAGCCTGCTTCTCCCTCTACCTGCTGCTCCTCCCTGTCCCCCTGCTGCTTGTGCTCTCTTGATCTCTCTCTCTCTCAAATAAATAAATAAAATCTTCAAAAAAAAAAAGAAGTGTCCAATTTTCCCAGCACCCTTTAATGATGCTCCACATCATTAGCCATCAGGGAAATTCAAATTCAAATCAAAAGTGGTCCTTTCGTCCTTCTCCCTGTTGTATATTCCTGCCTCCTTTGTTGTAGAAACATTAATATTTTTACATTTTTAATTCCATTTATCAAAATGAACATTTTCATTGATACTGTCTAAAACGAAGTGGAATTTTCCAAAATGTTCTTTCTATCAAAACCCTAAAAATGTCACATTAAACTATATAGTACATGCACATTTTTCTGGTAAGTTCTATTGTTGAGAAATTGTTTTCACTTGTCTCTCTCGGGCTGTGTTTGAAAGTGATGTATCTGCTGACCTTTCAGGCCATAGACCTTAATAAGAAGGGCAAGGACAACAAGCACCCGATGTATCGGAGGCTGGTGCACTCGGCGGTCGACGTCCCCACCATACAGGAGGTAAAGCCAGGCCCTTGGTCCTGTTTCCGATACACCCAGAGCTCCCAGGTGACTCAGCAGCTCCCAACTGCACATGATGCTGGTGCCATTCCTCCCTGAGGGAGTGCCTGCCCATCCTCTTCCTAAAACATAAGCGGCAGGACCCCTGTCGGGGGCATTGCTGCTGCATAGATGCCGTGTACCTGCTCTGTGCACACATCGGGCATCCTCGGGAAACGGCCTGGTGTGAAGCCCCCCGTCGCTTCTTGAGAGGCAGTGTAGTCGGGTCACCTTAATGTTTCAGATTCGAGGATCCCCATCTGGATGTGGTTTCTTAGCCTGAGCACCTGCTGCTCAGAGGCCCTGTCAAGGGGACATCAGAGCGTAGGACTGGGGTCCCGGGGAGCAGTGACGTGAGCCTCAGCAACACAAAGATTATAACCAGGAAACCTAACTGTTCTTGGAGTTCTTAATTTTACCTTTCCTAGCCAAGGATTGTTGATGGGTTTGTTAATATGTAATTATAAGTTGCAATAAAATCCAGTTAAAACATTTAACATGTTTCTACTTAGGGTTGCTGAATTACTAATTCTGTACTTGACGTGTCATTTTGAATGTAAGACCTTGTGGTTGGCCATAATAGTTTATAGGGAGACCATAGGAATAATTCTAAGTCATTTTACAAGTTTCTTAATCCCTTGGCCGCTGGGAAAGACTGAAGGGGTAGTAGTTCAGTACAAGAGGGGGAATGAAGGTTGGTCCGTATAAAGTGGCCAGCAGAGCCTGGAACAAAACAAGGAGTTTTCACCTGACCTCCTGCCCCCAGGTTTCGTGTCCTCAAGCAAAGCCTCTTTTCCTAGACTCTAATGTCCTGAGGACACTGAAGAGCCCAGCTGCCCTTCCTGCCCCCTTCATGCCCCCACCTTTGCTCGGCTTCTTCTTCTCCTGAGGGCACCTCCATGCTTCCCCTAGTCGGGTCCTGTCTGATCGTAGAGAACACCAGCTGGGCTGACGGTGTCTTAGCTTTGTGCTTAGCAAGTGCCGTCCATGAACAAACAGCACTGTAAGGAAAAGAAAGAGGAAGACATGACTTTATATTTTCAGGAGCTTGCAGTATAGACCAAAGTCGAGGCCACGATGGTGCAAACGTTGGAAATCACAGAGTTGCTTTGAGAATGCTGGTTGTGTATCAGATCACCGGGGAGCTGTAGACCACACCAGTGCCTGGGCGGACCGAGCCCAGGGCACTCAGAAATTCAGAGTGGGGCTCAGATGCCAGTATTTGTCAATAGGCCCCGTGACCGTCGATGGCACACGGGCAAGCACCTCCAGCAGGGGGCATCCTGCAAGCCTTCTCGAAGAAAGGACAACTGGAGTGGGTCTCGGAGGATTTCAACAGAAAGGCGGGATCTTAGCTATTCTTTAAAGGCCTTTGTAGTCTACATTATTTTCAAGCTGATTTCCTAAAAGTATCACCAAGATAAGAAAATGCCTCCCTGCTACTTCTAAATAACTTTGCCATACCCTTCTTCCAAAAACTTTGCCTCCCCTGCAAAAACCCCTCAAATTCCCTCCATAATCCTTCTCTCTGGCAGCTGAAGGCAAAGCAACAGAGAGCCCAGTGATGGAAATCCTTCATATACAGCATCTAGTGTAGGAGGAACCCTTGCGTGGCATGCACCTAGGACCTTATTTTAAAGTTATTTATAATTCAGTTCCTAGTCCCACTTCAGAATTATAAATATATCTTCTTCGTGGTCATGGTAGAGCGTCACAGAGGCTAATGGTGGTTGTCTGTTTTCAGTCTTTGTACAGTGTGTTGTAGAGATGGTAGGTGTGTAGTTCGGGTCTCCCTAGCGCACTGAGCAGAGCTCCCCTTCGTCACAGCGCTCAGAAGCAGTGTGTTTTCATCGCCGCAGAATGAGAGGTGCACGTGGCAGGCGGAGCTCAGCCGGCAGCTTAGCGGGGTGGGCGGGGGCCGCCTGACTGTGATATTCCAGCTGCAGGTGGGCTTGTCCAGGTCCTCACATGTGTCCCTTCCGTGCTGTGGGACACAGGAGCGGTCATAGTGTCCTGGAAAGTTCTGCTGTGTCCCCGTGCTCTAACCCTGTCTGTGTAATACTAGACTCTGTCGCCCTCTGCAGAAGGTGAATGAAGGAAAGTACCGAAGTTACGAAGAATTCAAAGCGGACGCTCAGCTGCTTCTGCACAACACCGTGATTTTCTATGGAGGTTGAATGGTTTTTTTTTTTCTGTGCATGTTTCTCCATACCATTTACGTTCTGTGTCGGGAAATACCTTTGACAGAACATACATTCAAAACATTAATACTTTAATGATTTCTAAGTAATAATGTCAGGGTCTCAACTCAAAAATATTTGGTAATGTGGTTTTGGCTTATAAAAGTGGCCCAGAACTCCGGCACAGTAAATGATGAAAACGTTATTCCTTATAGTTTTAGACATAAACTTAGTTGAGGGGCTTTTTATAAGCACTTTGATTAATTAATGTCCCATCATTCCAAGGGAAAGAAAGAGGCCGTCTGGACCTAGAGGTTCAGTGCTCTCTTGAAAGCAGCATGAAAGTTGCCCGTAAAATGTTGTTTTGCTGCCTGAACTTTATTTAAAATAGACATCTTTGTTTAAAATGGTACCTGTCCACTTGTGTCTCCCTGAAAGAAGATGTACATGTATTACTTGGGGCCGTCTTGCGTTTCTAGATTACTGGTAATAGGTCATCTCTGCCTTTAATTACAGCAGACAGTGAGCAGGCGGACATAGCACGGATGCTGTACAAGGACACCTGTCACGAGGTACCGCCCACTCCCCACAGTGCGACACCGGCCGCACTCCAGAGTTCCACTCTCACACGCCTTCAGCTTTGCCATTTCCCTTAAATATAGTTTTGTTTCCATGTCTGACATACATGGAAATAATGCTGCCAGAAATCCTGGGAGTTAGATCTAGTTGTTAAGTAACTTCTACGAAGAAAGTTTGTTTCCTCTTCTGTAACTGCTCTCAAGGGTGTTGGTTACGTGAGGCAGGCAGGTGTGTGGCACTGGGCAGACACTCAATAAATGTTAGCCTCTTTTTTATTTTTACGTTGAAGTGTAGTTGACATACATTGTTGTGGTAATGTCAGGCTTCCAAGTCCACCCATCACTCACTGCTCATCTGGACAAGCGTAGTGCTTCCCGCACCACACAGCGTCATTACACTGTGACCGACAGCATCCCTGCTCATCCCTGAGACTGACTAACTTTATGGCTGACGGGGCCCCCCACCTCCCCTCCCCTCTGGCAACCACCAGTTTGTTCTCTGTGTTCATGAGTTGCTTTTATTTTTGTTGTTTAGTTGGTTGGTTTTTCAGATTCCACATATGAGTAAAATCACATGGTATTTGTCTTTCTCTGACTGACTTATTTCACTTAGCATAACACTCTCTAGTTCCATCCATGTTGTTGCAAATGGCAAGATTTCATTCTTTTGGATGGCTGCATAATATTCCATTGTGTATATACCACCTCTTCTTTATTCATTCATCAGTGGACATATGGGCTGTCTCCATAGTTTGGCTATTGTAAATAACACTGCTATAAACATCAGGGTGCATGTGCCCCTTTGAATTAGTGTTTTTGTTTCCTTTGGGTAAATATCTACTAGTGCAATTGCTGGATCACAGGGTAGTTCTATTTTTAACTTTTTGAGGAAACTCCATACTGTTTTCCAGAGGGGCTGCACCAGCTTGCATTCCCACCAACAGTGTAGGAGGGTTCCCCTTTCTCCGCATCCTCACCAACATCTGTCGTTTCCTGACTTGTTATCTCATTGTGGTTTTGATTTGTATTTCCCTGATGTCGAGTGATACTTAGCATTTTTTCATGTGTCTGTTGGCCATTTGTATGTCTTCTTTGAAGAAGTATCTGTTTATGTTTTCTGCCCATCTCTTGACTGGATTATTTGTTTTTTGGGTGTTGCGTCTGAGAAGTTCTTTATGCATTTTGGATACTAGCCCTTTATTTGGTAAGACATTTGCGAATATTTTCTCCCGTTCCGTTGGTCGACTTTTAGTTTTGTTGACCTTTTCCTTTGCTGTGCAGAAGCTTTTTATCTTGATGATTCCAGTAGTTCATTCTTGCTTTTATTTCCCTTGCCTTGGAGACATGTCTAGCAAGAAGTTGCTGCAGCTGAGGTCAAAGAGGTTGCTGCCTGTGTTCTTTAAGATGTTGATGGATTCCTGTCTCACATTGAGGTCTTTAATCCATTTTGAGTCTATTTTTGTGTGTGGTGTGAGGAAGTGGTCCATTTTCATTCTTCTGCATGTGGCTGTCCAGTTTTCCCAACACCATTTGTTGAAGAGACTGTCTTTTTTCCATTGGACATTCTTTCCTGCTTTGTCGAAGATTAGTTGACCATAGAGTTGAGGGTCCATTTCTGGGCTCTCTATTCTCTGTTCCATTGATCTGTGTGTCTGTTTTTGTGTCAGTACCATACTGTGTTGGTGATCACAGCTTTGTAATAGAGCTTGAATAGTTTGTTTCCACGTCTGACATACCTGGAAATAATGCTGCCAGAAATCCTGGGAGTTAGATTTAGTTGTTAAGTAACTTCTACGAAGAAAGTTTGTTTCCTCTTCTGTAACTGCTCTTGTGATGCCACCAGCTTTGCTTTTCTTTTTCAGTATTACTTTGCCTATTCAGGGTCTTTTGTGGTTCCATACAAATTTTAGGATTGTTTGTCCTAGCTCTGTGAAAAATGCTGGTGGTATTTTGCTAGGGATTGCTTTAAATGCGTAGATTGCTAATATTTTCACAATATTTGTTCTCCCAGTCCATGAACATGGAATGCCTTTCCATTTCTTTGTGTCATCTTCAATTTCTCTTATCAGTGTTTTACAGTTTTCAGAGTGTACAGTCTTTGGAAAAATGTCTATTTAGTTCCTCTGTTCATTTTTAATTGGATTTTTTTTTGGTTTTGAGGTGTGGTAGTTCTTTATGTATTTTGGATATTAACCCCTTATTGGATATATCATTTGCAAATATCTTCTCCCATTCATTAGGTTGCCTTTTTGTTTTGTTGATTGTTTCCTTCACTGTGCAGAAACGTTACCTCTTTAAATGAAAGATCCACGTTTGAGTTCCTATATAGATTTTACAGGCAAAAAAACCTAGACCACAAAGTTCTTATTTTTACAATAAATGAATTATATATTAGGGAACGTCTTTTTGATTGGACACACTCACATGAAACCATACTGAATCTTGCAAAATTGTCTTAATTTATATAAAAACTCTTGTTTCTTGATTTCAGGTTTGACCTTTGTTTTTTTCTCTCATTCAACAAATATTTATTGAGTGTCTGCTCTGTGCTGTGCAGTGTGTTAGGGATAAAGTGGTGGTCAAGGTACTGCTTTGTGCTCATGGGGCTTTACTCTGAAGAAAGACTCAAAAAAGAAACAGACAAAATACATGTCTTTACAAGTTGTGAAAGAGTGTTAGGGAGGCAAATAAGGACTGAGGCAGAGAATGAGGAATGAGGCAGCGTAAGGACTGCTGTTGTCGGTATTGGGTATTTATGATGGGCAGGTCAGCCCGACCTGTCTGAGGACATAGCATTTCATGTGAGGGCTGACCGGTGGGACAGCAGGGGCCAGGCTGGGAGCATAGGTCAGACATGCAGGTGGTATGAACGGGAGAGTGGCCGCTATCCCAGTATTTATTGAAAAATGAAATGGTTAAGCTTAGGAAGAAAATGCAAGACTGATGTTGCACATGAGAGAGAACGTTTGTTAATTACACGGATCTGTTTTATATAGTTGAATGTTCATGTTTTATGTAGGCTAAAATAGTTGCTTTTCTTTTCTAGCTGGATGAACTACAGCTTTGCAAGAATTGCTTCTATTTGTCAAATGCTCGTCCTGACAATTGGTTCTGCTATCCTTGTGTATGTGAAATTTTGTGATTTTCTGTTTTTTACCTCTTAAGTGTGTGATGTACTATTCTAAGGAAGTTTATTTCCAGTTTGCTCAAGGGTTACAATCCTTCCGAGATATTTTTCTATCATAGTATATGTGGTTTTAATGAGCATAAAACCTGAAACACAGGGTTAACAACTTGGCATCATTATCCATTTCTGACTTTAAAATGAGAAACTTAAGAATAAACTCTGGGTCCCTTAATATATAACGAAGTGAATTTCTGCCTTTTCCCTCATTCTTTCACAAGAAGGATAAGGCTTTGTGTATGCTTGTAGTTGTGTGCTATCTCCTGGAGTGACACGATTTCAGGAAGGGTGCTCGCTGCCTGTGATTGGAGGGACAGCAGCCAGGCCCTGGGCGCCAGGGGCCGCCTCTTCAGGACCTCACTGTGCTTCCCAGGCACTTGGGCGTCTCTCTGATTCAGTAAGCCTGGAGCAGGGCCTCACACTCCCATTCCTAACCGGCTCCGAGGCATTGGTCTGCACCTCCCAGCACAGTGAGGACATGGTGTTTACCACTGTTACTCACATGCCTCGGCTGGCCGTGGGGACTGCCTTGTCCATAAGTGCTGCAGGCTGTCTCTTCTGAGAGCTGAGGGTCCACATCGCTCCTTTTATGCAGATTGCAGTTTTTTGGTATATTTCTTAAAGGCAGAATCAATCTGAGAAAAAGTTCTATGGGTTTAGGAGTTAAAAAAATATTTTCGAGATAATGGACTATACTTACTAGGTTGTTCATTACTAATGATGTACTTATATTTAAAAAAACAATGTGACAAGGTAAAACATTTTATTTCCAGATACCTAATCATGAACTCGTTTGGGCTAAAATGAAAGGCTTTGGATTCTGGCCTGCCAAAGTCCTGCAGAAGGAGGACAACCAGGTGGACGTCCGCTTCTTTGGTCACCACCACCAAAGGTGAGCATGGCCCCGCCTTCACCGCTGACCTCCTGGCAACCCTGGTGCCCGCCAGGTGGTCCTTGGTGTTCGGAGAGCCCCTCCGTTAGAAACAACCTGGAACTTACTCTAATCTGGAGAAACACCTTTTTTTTTGCACTTATTATCCATTGATTTATTTTGGTTAATTATCTTTTCCTTTGTTCTTGAGAATTCAATAGAATACATAAGTACAGGGGAAAAAATTAATAAAACCAGGAAACCTACTACCCAGAATAGGAAATCACTAATACTTTGTCGTTTCTACCTTCTGTTTTGTTTTGTTTTGTTCGTTTGGGCTTGTAAAGTGTTCACTGAGTTCCAGTGGATCAGCACGTACTGGACAGTGACCAGGGACGGTGGTGGCTTCAGTGCCTGACATGGTGGGACGGGGTGAGGCAGGAGGGTGGGAGGACTCCCGGAGTGTGGCCGCTCTGCGGTCTGTGATGACTGGATGTGGTCTCAGTTGTCTTAAAGCTCTGTTCAGGGCCACACGCACAGTCATTGACGGGAGCAGGAGGCCGTGTGGATGCTGTGATCTGAGGTGTGTTCAGGATTACACACGTGTCACTCCCAGACCTCGTTTCCAACCTAGATTTTTAGGTTCCTGTTGCTAGGGAGGTGTGTATAGCAAAGCCTGAAAGTTCACCTTTTCGTCATGTGAGAATACGTGTATCCCAACAGTAAAGACTGTGAACTGTACTATGAAATCATAGCTACCTCCTTCGTTGTGATGCCAAGGCCTTAACATTTATTGAGCGGTGAAGTATGGTTCTGAGTAATACTCACTAGTAGGGCTGACTGGACGCTGACAAGGGTCCCCAGACACGGCAGCCGCAGGGAAGGCACCGCGTCCAAGACGTGGTCCGAAGGCCTTTGCGAGTCCCGCAGCGCCTCCCGTGTGCCTGACACGTGGGGTTTGTGCAGTTGTCATCACTGTGAGAAGCTACACAGCAAGGGACTGCATTCCTCTCCATAGTCTTCGTTTAAATAGAAATTCAGTGGCAAGCATTTTTAGTGGAATTTAAATAAAGAATTTAAAAAATTAAAAAGAAATAAATGAACAAGCAAAAAAAAAAAATAGTGGCAAGAAACCTGCGACTAATTTCCGAAAGAGTAGTTCCTTCACTTCCTTCACAGACAGATGCGCGCTTAGCGGGCCCTGTCGGGGCAGGAGACGTAAGTGATGCAACGTGAACGAGCTGTGGTGGTTTTCGGTGTTCTCAGTGCATCACACCCGGTGTGTTCCATCTGCCGTGGGAACAGGCAGCGCATGCGAGGCAGGGACGCGGAGGACAGCATCGCGGCTCTGCTCTGTCTCCCCGTCGCAGACCGTTGTCTAGTCCCTCACCCACAGCCAGGGCTTCAGTAAGACCCGTCTCCAAAGAGTCCTTGCAAGGGTTAATGAAACCTTTATACACAATCACCGAAGCAGAGTGCGTGGTTGGCAGCAGGGACGTCATAAAGATACGCGTTACTGCAGATACCCACGTGACGGAAGATCTAGTTAACATAGAGAAACCAAGAATTCAGGCGGTTTGTAAAATGTTCGAACTGTTTAGTGCCTGTGTTACAGTTTTTCATCCACGTTCAGACAGCCTTACACTGTCTTCAACCATGAATGGTATTTTTTTGTCATTTAGTATATTATTCAGATCATATTTTAAGAGAACGTGAGCTAATCTACTTGGGTTCTGAAGAGAGAATTACAACATTACATTACATTTCCAGAGGTTTTTTTCTTCTGAATTTATTATTTCCTGGAAGATTTAATCAAAACAGTTCTGGACAGATGGGACTCTGAGGACTTTACTGTAGAAAATACAGTTGACCCTCAAACAAGAGTGAGGTTAGGGGCGCTAAGCCCCCCCAGTCAGAAATTCACATCTAACTTTTGACTCCCCCAGAAACTTAACTGAGAACAGCCATTCTGACAACATACTCTGTATGTTACACATATTCCATGCTGATAGCGTGTGGGAGGCCCTGCACAGGACAGACCCCTGCCGTCCACGGCTCAGCTGAAAAAGATCCATGACCTCACAAGAAATCCAGAATCCTCTTCCTTTTCTGCTCCTCGTTACTACGTACCCAACACGATCCTTAAAGTAAATGATGAGGACGTACCTTTAAAGTTATACTCCATCTTATTAGAATACTGGATTTATCAAAAAATGAACCTTATACAATTATAATCACGAGTTTTAATGAAGCAACATGTCACACACCAAGAAGAGATGGCTAATAAAGGCCCGAGCTGCAAGTTCCCATATTATTTTTACGACATTAACCATTTTTAAGTGATCATCTCGGTGGTACTGTGTACATTCACACTGTTATTCAGCGTCACTATTAATAAATACTTCTGCCACTTCATCCTGTCTTTATACATAGGTGGGAGAAAAAAACTTTATACAAAAAAATGGTCTTGGACTTGCCTATTCTGTATGCTCCATATGGAACGTGCTGCCCTTCCCCAAGACCCTGAGCAAGTGTCACACTCCGGGAGGAACGGCTCCATGGGAGCATGATTCTTCTAGGATTTGCAAGGTTTCCTTCCCGAGGAAGAAGTAACGGGAGAGGTTGGGCCAGCCAGCAAGGCTGACTCCCTCTGCTGCAGGTTCCTGGAGGCGGCCGGGAGTCATGGGCGGGAAGAAGCACACCATTTTGAGTTCATTTGCCAACAGATCACCGAGCTGTCAGAGAATGTATGTTCAGGATCGACAGATGTGTAGATACAGCCAAATTAGATTCTACTTCTTTTTATTAGACTTACCCTACTTTGCAGGGTGTTTTTTGTAGATCATATTGCATAACCCATGGTCCTCTTTCAAGTGGAATCTGATATCTACAGTCATGGAGGGGATTCCAAGAGAACAGGCCTGCCCGTATGAACCGCATGGAGACAATACGTCTCATGTTAAGAACAGATGTGAATCAATTTTATTATATCCAAGGGATAAGTAGATAATTTAAGGAGAAAAAATACTCTCATGGGTCACAGATCATCCCAGGCAGTCCACACTGCTAACAACAGAAATCTGTCTCAGAAACCCTGCTTTTAAAAAGTGAAAACATACTTACTGACTGCCCGGTACATAATAGACAGTAAATATCGTTGACTTAAAGAGTAAATACGATACTAACTCAAGATCAAATGGCAGGGAGCTCCTCCAGAAGCCAGATTTCGTCTGTGGTCTTTGTGTTAGAGTTCGGAGCTTTTAACTGTCGTTTACTTTGTAGGGTTTCCAATGAAGCACGTACTGTCAGGGGAGACACTGGGTGGAATATTTAAAAACACATACGTGGCAGTCCCAATTTCACGGGTCCAGCTGCCAGGCTATAACATTAGGACCGTGTATTGAAATTGTAAAGCACATAGCTTAGCTTGTGCTGCGAGGTGGAGGTCTGTATTCATGGCTTAGGCGTATGTGCCGTGACTCCCTCGGTCCCTTTGGTCCTCAGGCAGGGGTCTGAGCCCCCGTCGCTAGGCCACCGGTGGAAGCTGACCGCGTGCACTTAGAGGACTGGGAAGAATAAATCTGTGTGTGAGGTGCTGTTTCCCCACTTGATGCTCTAGAGAACATCTTGTGCACCTTACTGTTTTCTGTCTCATTTGTGCCCCTCCCTCCGCTGGGATTCTCTCCCCTCCTGTGGCACTCGCATCCTTTGAGATCCAGCCCAGCTGCCGCCCTCCTCTCTCCAGAACATCCCCGAGGCCCCCTGGCCGCACGCCGCATCGCACTGTCCTCACGTCTCGGTTGGGACACACTCCCTTCCCGGCAGAGGCTGTGTGTGCCGGCGCCGTGCAGTCCTGCCCCGAATCACCGGCTTACCCTAGCCCGTCTGGGCCCCAGCTCCTGCCGCTGTCGGGTGAGGCAGGATCCCACGGTCAGGCCCCATTTACTCTGGAGTGTGTCGTGCTGTCGGTGGACACACAGGCAAGTCCAGTCAAGACGTGAGTGCCTAGGAAAATGTTACTGAGTTTTTAGCCTTCTTCCCAGCAGAGCTGCATGTAGTTTTGCATCCAGTAATTTTGGATCAGTATTACACATAATTCAGAGACACTTTCATATCTGAGTTCTTGGCTGCTAAACGATAAATCATTAGTGATGATTTGTGTAGTGAATATGGATGTGCTAGCAACGTCACGGAGTGGGGAACAGAGTTGGGATGCCCTTGTGTTGTATGTCCGATCTGTGTATACTCACGACCTGCAGCTCTCATCTGCCCAGAGCCAGGTGTGAGCGCCTTCCTGGGCAGGTAGGAGCTGTGACACGCTGACCTGGCTAACGGAAGCCGTGGGCAGTGCTGAGGTACGCGTGAGTCGTCCCGCTCTGAGAACTGTTCTCACCCACTTCCTCCTGGGTGAGTGTCTGCATTGCAGCCGTCACCCACGGCCGCTGGGTGTGGAGTCACCCCAGGCCCTGCTTTGCACTGGATAGAGTGTACTAGCATTCTGGAAGTTTCTAACTGTGCCTCTGGTGTTTCTTGAAGGGCCTGGATCCCATCGGAAAACATACAGGACATCACAGTGAACGTTCACCGGCTGCACGTGAAGCGCAGCATGGGCTGGAAGAAGGCTTGTGACGAGCTGGAGCTTCATCAGCGCTTCCTTCGTGAAGGAAGGTTCTGGAAGTCCAAGAACGAGGACCGAGGGGAGGAGGAGGCGGAGTCCAGCATCTCGTCCACCAGTAACGAGCAGGTGGGTGTCCCCGCGAGAGGCTGCCTGTCAGTCACTGTGGATGGGAGCACGGTTAGCGTGCACTCCTCCCCTCGTACCACACGTTGGTCGAGCGCTCTGCCGCAGGAATCGAAACAGGCAGTCCACAGCCCGGGTCCTGACTCGCCAGCGAGCCAGCCAGTGCGCAGCACGCCAGCCCCCGTCCCTGCCCTGTGCGGGAGCTCCGTGTGTGGGGGCTGCGTGGGCTTGAGGGGGCAGGTTACTCACGGCTCACCTGCGGGCCCCTGGCCAGTGTCCATACTGTCTGGAATAACATGCTGCCCCTCTTATGATGCCCGCAGCTAAAGGTCACTCAGGAACCAAGAGCAAAGAAAGGACGACGTAATCAAAGTGTGGAACCCAAAAAGGAAGTAAGTGGCCCGCGTTGCAGCGTCCAGGTGGCATTGCCCTGGCCATGGTCATGACAGTTTGGTCCAGCAGTGCCCCTGAAACGCTGCCGTCAGGGGCCCCATCTTCTGCCCGCCCTCGTCGCTAGAAAAACGTGCACACCCACAGTCTCTGTCTGAGCTCTGATATTTACTCAGCATTATTGAAAACAAAGCATTTACCCAATCCTTCAGTTAGGTCAACGTTGAAAAACTGGAGGAAGGTATAAGCTCAGCCTTTCAAAATTACAGATTCATGCTCTAAAACCAGGTATTCCTCTTGGCACAATTCCAGATGCTTACTCAGGGAGGAGTGGTTTAGAACTTTAGGATGTCTGTTAATGAATCTAGTCCACAGCACTGACTCTACATTGATAATGGTTTTCTGTTTTATATGATATTTCTGTTTAGTCTGAGAATCGAAGACCGTAGTGTTCATTTGCAACAAACTTATAGACGAAGTTCCTATTTCCAATTATCGTGGCTATTAATTGCATAGACGTTTTTTGGGGTTTTTTCCGTCGGTTTAGTTGTGCTAAAATACACAGAATTTGCCGTCTTGATTGCATGGGCTGTAACAGTAGCTCGTCACCATCGTTCTGGTCTGACCAAGCTTGCTCTTGAAGCAGCGGACGGTCGGGCGGCATTGTGTCACGTCTGCGCACTGTCCTTGTCCTATAGGAACCAGAGCCGGAGACGGAAGCTGTGAGTTCCAGCCAGGAGATCCCCACGATGCCTCAGCCGATCGAAAAGGTTTCTGTGTCCACTCAGACCAAGAAGTTAAGTGCCTCTTCCCCACGAATGCTGCATCGAAGCACCCAGACCACCGGTGACGGCGTCTGTCAGAGCATGTGCCACGACAAATACACCAAGATTTTCAATGACTTTAAAGACCGAATGAAGTCTGACCACAAGCGAGAAACAGAAAGAGTTGTGCGGGAAGCTCTGGAAAAGGTAAAGCCGCCCTCCTGAGGACCCCGAGCATGACAGGAGTTCTGGGATAGTGTTCCCGTGGGCCCAGCCAGGCAGCTCCTTTAAAACTAGGCACATCTTAAGGTGGCATTTTAATTAATAATAATACCTGTTTTCCTTCACCTAAGACGTGTACAGCTCTTGAGGAAATAAAGGGAAGAGGTACATCCATTAAGTAGAAACTGTGGAGGAAGGTTCTTTCAGGGGAGGTGGTCCATGTCCATCGAGGGCGGACGGTTACGGGCTACCGTTTTCATTCCAGCTGCGCTCGGAAATGGAAGAAGAGAAGCGACAAGCTGTAAATAAAGCTGTAGCCAATATGCAGGGTGAGATGGACAGAAAATGTAAGCAAGTAAAGGAGAAGTGTAAAGAAGAGTTTGTAGAAGAAATCAAGAAGCTAGCGACACAGCACAAACAGCTGATTTCTCAGACCAAGAAGAAGCAGTGGGTAAGTATCTATGATTTCAGTCTGACTTGTGAACATGTTCCACCCAGTGTGTGGACGGTGAAACGCTGTGTGATGAAACTCAGCTCAGAACGACCTTGTGGAATATGGGATGTTTATACCTGAAATAAGGTCAGATGTGAAATGATCAGCTTTAAGGAATTTTTACATTTTTACTAAAAGTCCTCTCCTCTGTGAACTCCGCGACCCACATTACTGAGTATTGCTCAGGGTTATTTTGTTGAGTATATGAATGTTCAGTGTGTGCTCAGTGTGTCTGATGGACAGGACTTAGCCATCGGTGCACGTCCTGTGCCCTGACGTTTGCCCGCTAACTCCTGACACGCTTGGTGTCCGCATCACAGCAGCACATTTTTAGGTTTTGCTGCATAACATTTATACATTAGATCCTTTTTACTCGATTTGCTTTCTGATGGCATCTCACTAGACTCTAACTCCTCTTAGAATCTGACACACGGTTCCTTTTTCTCCGTGTCGTGTTTGTGACTCTTGGCCTAGATTGGGAGCTCTGAGCACCCCTGTCTACTTGTCTCAGCTAACTGTTGGGGAACATGTTTTGGTCCCCAAAACTCATAACTTGGTTTCGTAATGAATTACTGTAAGAAGTGTTGCGATTCTTCATTGGATCCAGACTACATTTTGTGAAGAGGGTCTTTCCATGTCCAGTAAATGTTCCCTCAGGAAAGTGAATGTTATAAATACTGTGATAAAAAAAGGAAAAGGGAACTTAGCGTGTAATTCAGAACTTGGTAGAAAAAGCAGATGAGTAAGGAAATAAATATCACCCAATGGGAATTAAGGTGTGCTCAAGATCATCACCACACACAGTCCCCACACTCGTCTGTAATTCCGTCTTCATGCAAAGACAAGCAAAAGCTAAAAAGTGGGCACTAGACTTACGGGAAAAACCCCTGTAAGTTTACTGAAGAATCAAAGAAACGGGAAGAGGAGGCTGGAACAGGGAATAGCACACTGCTGTTCCAGCCTTTCCCAGCTGTGAGGCCGCCGGGGCGCCCCGCGGCACCCGGCTCTCCGCTGCCTCTGCGCATCTCCAGCCTGTCGCAACAGCCGAGTGTCCGTCTGTCTGCCGGGTATGTGTCTGTACCGCATCTTCTTTGTCCACTCGTCCGCTGATGGACGCTTAGGTTGTGTGCTTTGGTGAATACGCTGCAGTGAAGGTGGGGCTGCCGATATCTTTTCCGTGTCCTGATTTCATTTCCTTTGGACAGACACCCAGTAGTGGGATTGCTGGGGCGCAGGGTAGCTCTGTTTTTACATCTTGAGGAACCTCCATACTGTTCTCCACACTGGCTGCACCAGCTTGCATTCCCACCAGCAGTGCATGAGGGTCCCCTGTCTCCGCCTCTTCGCCAACACTTGTTATTTCCTGTCTTTTTGGGTCTAGCCGTTCTGACAGGTGTGAGGCGGTACCTCATTGTGGTTTTGATTTGCATTTCCCTGGTGCTCAGTGACGTCGAGCGTCTTCGCATGTGCTTATTCTTGTATCTTTGGGGATGTGTCTCTTCAACTTCTTTGCCCGTTTTTGAGTCAGGTTGTTAGTATCAGAAGTTTTGTATATATTCTGGATGTTAATTCTTAACCAGATGTATGATTTACAGATATTTTTCTCAGTCTACTCTGTAGACAGTGTCTCCTGATGTACAACCTTAGAATTTTTATGAAGTCACTTCATTTTTTCTTTTGTTGCCTGTGCCTTTGGTCACATCCAAGAAATCATTGCCAAATCCAGTGTCGTGAAGCTTTTGTCCTACGTTTTCTTCCAGAGTTTTATCGTGTTAGGCCTTACATTGAGGTCTTTGATCCATTTTGAGTTAATGTGTGTGGGTGCTGTTAGGTAGGGGTCCAGCCTCCTCCTTTGCGTGTGGAGATGCAGTGTCCCCAGCCCATTCTGTTGAAAAGACTGTCGGCTCCCCATCGAGAGGTCTCGGCATCCTCGTCAAAAGTCCTTTCACTATGTGAGGGTTTCTTTCTGGGCTTTCTGTTCACCTCCCCTCGTCTGTCTGTCTGTTTTTATGCCAGTACCACGTGGTTTGGTTACTGTAGCTTTTGTCGTAGGTTTGAAATGAGGAAGTGTGAGTCCTCCAGTTTCTCCTTCGTGTCTTCAAGATGATTTTGACTATTTGGGGTCCATTGAGATTCCACATGAATTTTAGGATGGGTTTTCTATATCTGAAAAAGTTTGAGATTTTGGTAGGGATGGCACTGAATCTGTAGATGGCGTTGGGTCCTGCTGACATTTTAACAGTATGATGTCCTCCAATCCACAAACATGGGGTGGGTTTCCATTTGTTCATGTCTTGAATTCCTTTCAGCGGTGTTAGGTAGTGTTTGTTGTGCAGGCTTTCCCTCTTTGGTTAAGTTACTTCCTACGTATTCTTCTTTGAGCGATTTTAAACAGAATTGTTTTCATCGTTTCCTTTTGAGATTGTTCATTGTTCCTGTTAGAAATGCAGCTGATTTTATGACTTTGCGTCCTGCTACGTTGCGGTATTCATTTGTTCTAAAGAGCTTTGTTCTGGAGTCTTAGGTGTAGAAAACTCTAAAGATCAAACCATATGCAAACAGGTAAGTTTATTCAAGTATGGATCTCTTTTATTTTTTTGCCTGGTTGCCGTGGCTAGAACTTCCTGTACTCTGCTCAGTACAAGTGGTAAAAGTGGGTGCATTCTTGCCTTGTTCCTGATTTTAGAGGAAAAACTTTCAGTGTTTCACTGAGTGTGATGTTTGCTGTGGGTTTTTCATATGTGGCAGTTTCCTTCTATTCCTGTTGAGTGTTTATCATGAAAGGGTGTGTTGCATTTTGTCAGATGCTTTTTCTACATCAGTTGAGATGATCATGTGGGTTTTTTCCTCGTTGTGTTGATGTGCATATTACAGATCGATTTTCGTATTTTGGATCACTCTTGTGTCACAGGACTATGTCCCACATGGTCCTGGTATAGAATCCTTTTACTGTGCTGCTAATCTTTTGTGGAGGATTCTGTCCCACTGTTCAGAAGGCATCCTGATGTATAGCTTTTGTTCCTTGTAGTGTCTCTGTCTGGCTTTGGTGTCAGGTTATGCTGGATTCACAGAATGAGGTAGGAAGTGTTTCCTATACTACAGTGTTAGGGGAAAGTTTGGGAAGGATTGCTATTGGTCCTTAACTATATGCTAGAATTAATAGAGTAGCCAGCAATTCCAGGGCTCTTTTTTATTGAGAGATTTTTATTAGTCATTCAGTATGCTTAAATTTCTTTGAGTTAGTCTTGGTAAGTTTTATTCTTCTGGGAATTTGTCCATTTTATCTAGTTCTTAAGTTTTCTAAGATGGAACAGTTAATAGTACTTTCTTTTTTTTTTTTTTTTTAAGATTTTATTTTTATTTATTTGACAGAGAGAGAGACAGTCAGAGAGGGAACACAAGCAGGGGGGGAGCGGGAGAGGGAGAAGCAGGCTTCCCGCAGAGCAGGGAGCCCGATGTGGGGCTCGATCCCAGGACCCTGGGATCATGACCTGAGCTGAAGGCAGACGCTTAACGACTGAGCCACCCAGGTGCCCCCAGTTAATAGTACTTTCTTAAAATCCTTCATATTTCTGTAGAATCAGTAGTAAGATCCCCACTTTCATTTCTGATTTTAGTAATTTGAGTTCTCTCAGTCCATCTAGTTAAAAGAATGAAAAGATAATAAAATTGACAAAAAAACAACGTTGGATTTCACGGATTTTCTCTATTGTTTTTATGCTGTTTCATTTCTCTCTGCTGTAACCTTTATTGTTTCCCTTAACAAATTTGAGGTATTGGCTGGTGTCCTTTCCACCTTGTAGGACTCCCCTGAGCATTTCTTGGAGGGCAGGTCACAAGTTCCCTCAGCTTTTGAGTATCTGGGAATTTTAAAATTTATCCCTCATGTTTAGAAGGACAGTTCTGCTGAATATAGGATTCTGCATTGACAGTATTTCTCTTTTGGCACTTTGAAGATATCAGCCCACTGTCTTCTGGCCTCCAGAGTTTCTGATGACAAAGCTGATGGTAACATATTGATGATCCTTTGCATGTGACAGTTTCTCTTGTAGGCTTCCAGAATTCTCTTTTAACTTGGGCTTTAGAAAGTTTGGAGATAACGTGTCTTGATGTGTGTCTCATTGAGGTCCTCTGACTTGGAATTCCTTGAGCTTCTTGGATATTTATGTTCACATCTTCTATCAGATTGAGAAGTTTTCAGCCATTATCTCCACACGTAATCTCTACCCTGTCTTCTCTCCTGTGAGGTTCCCAGACACTGGACAGTGTCCCCCAGTCCCTCAGGTTCTGCTTGGATTTGTCTTCAGAGAATCAGTGTTTCAGTTAATGGACTTTTCAGCTCCAGATTTTCTTTTTGGTTTCTTTTTAATGGTATTTCCATTTTGTTCACACGTCATTAACTTTCTCCACATCTCTCTTTAGTTCTTTGAGCATCTTTAAAACAGCTATTAAAGTCTTTAATATCTCTGCTGTTAGGCCCTTTTCAGGGACAGTTGTTTTTTTTTCTTTGAATGTTCCTATTTATATACCTTCATTTTTTTGTTGTTGAGGCTGAACACTGGACATTTGAATCTAATTATGTGGTAACTCTAGAACTCATTTTCTCTGCCTTTTCAGGTTTGCTGATTTTTGTTTTGGCTGTCTTTGTGCTGAGAATCCGTCTGAGGCACAAACTTAAGGACTTCTCAGGTCTTTTCTGAGCCTCTCCTTGGGCGTGCACACTTTCTAAGCTTCCCCTTGGATGCCCTTAGTTCTGCACATACACAGCAGCCACCATGCGGCTGGAGGTGGGAGGCAGTTGCTACTGTGCTAAGAGCTGAAATTGACCAAAATTAATCAGAATTTACTGTCCCCAACTTCCCCGAGAAATCGGAAGCCTTCAGTAGACTGCAGAGTTCCAGAATAGTTACTTAAGACCGATTCTGTCGATGCAGTTGTTGTCCACATGGGGAGAGATGCGTGGTGCTTCACACCCTGTCATCTTTCCCGAATCCTCTCTTTAGATTTGTATGCTGATGGGAATGAGCAGTAGAGTGAGAAGTTGATGTGCCAGGGACGCTCACACTTGCTGGTGACGGGCTAAATGCCGCGGCTTCCGTGGCCCCCCCGCTCCCGGCTGCTGGGCGTGGTGCATACCACACACTCGGATATTCTTGGCGACAGTCGTGGAAGGCTGAGCCACACGGATCCTGCAGGTCTAACCACGGCCCCGATTTCTCCCCTGCAGTGCTACAACTGTGAGGAGGAGGCCATGTACCACTGCTGCTGGAACACGTCGTACTGCTCCATCAAGTGCCAGCAGGAGCACTGGCACGCCGAGCACAAGCGTACCTGTCGCCGGAAAAGATGAAGGCGGGCTTTCCGGGGGCCTCCGGCGCGCACTCTTCTCAGACACAGCGGTTTTTGTTTCCAAGAAGCCAAAATTGTTTAGAATTTGCTTCCCATTTTGCACCAGCCTTTAAACACTTTTCGTGAAGAAATTTTGCACAGTAGTTTAAATCTTTTGTTAATGCTCCTCCGGAGTTTTTCAGGGGGTAAAAGTAACATCAGTGGAGGGTATTATTTTAAATAAATTTTAATTGAGAATTTGTTGCATTTTCAGCAAATTTTAAAACATTTTTAGGTTTTACAGAGATTTTAACCTTTAACAACAGATCTTTAAAAAAACAACAGGTGAATACAAGCGAGTTTAACAAAGACACATTTAAAATAGATCTGAATGTAAGAACTACAGAACTGTTTCAGAAATAAAACATACTACCTTGATGTGGAATTTATTTCTTAACCTTGTTGAGCTGGTTTTGTTCAGCTTAATTTACTGTTTAAAGGCATTATCTGTTGGTTATGCCAGTGGGTATATGATTGAATTTAGGGAACAGGGTTGACACAGCAGGTGCTAGTCCTGCATATTTTTTCTTAAATATTTCCCAATTGTGTTTTTCATTATTTCTTTTCAATATATAACTTTTATAACAAATTATTAGCTTTGATCTTGTAGTTTAAAATTGCAGGGAACTGGGGTAATCTTTTACTGAGCTGGATCTTAGAGAAAATGAATATTTAAATTTTAAAGTTTGCACATTTCATCTTTGTCCTAACGTGAGTGCTTGTAACAAGATAAACAAAAAATAAAAAGCCAAAAACTACCTTTATCCATCCATGAAATTATAGATGAGGCATACAAATTTCTTTAATGCTTCCCTTCCCTCCCCAAGTATCATCTGATTGCCTATTATCTGGTGTCACCTCGTATATTGTAAATTAATACTAAAAGGAAAGAAAGCACTTAAGTTTCACAGAGGCCGTTATGTTTGTAGTAATGGGTCATTGCCTACTAATGAACTCCATCACTGTACACAGAATGAAGAATAATGCATGTTAATTTTCTTGTATTAAAGATGCCGTGATTTGTAAAAAGTCTGTATTTTGCGGAATGTCTGGATTAAGAAGCATTACCAATAGGAATGGATCGATAGTTGAATAATGATTTTTTTATACATAGATATATAAAATTCAGCCAGGAAAACTTAAATTACTTTTTAAATCTCACCATTTGTTTTTTCAAAGACTGAGCTTAGACCAAGTCAAATTCCCATTTATCATTTAGTTATTTTTAAAGGTTAGAGAAATAATTTGTAAATATTTATTTAGACCTTTGATATTTATTAAAGCAATTACACACCATGGAAGTGAGAGAATCAGGAGGAAAACCTTTTTAAAAGTTTTCTCCAGGTTTGTCAGGGTCACTCTAAAGATGAAAATGTAACTAAGTCTTCTGTGAAATAATCCTCCATCCAGTCCTGATGCTGTTGAGGTGGTGACACGAGTTAATCGACAAGCTGCTGCCTGGCGGCCCACTCAGCACCGCGCCTGAATAAGGCAGCGACTGGGCGTCTTGTCCCCCCCCCCCATTGCTGTGTGATCGTCAGCGTCGCCATGGTGCCGTGGTCTGACTGAGACGTTGTAACCGAGAACACTTACCTTCTCTGATTGTTTTTCAAGTTTTAAAACTTCGATCCACCCCTATGAGAGCAAGTTATTGTGGAAATATTTTTGGTGTAAAATCATTCCAGAGTATGTACTATTTAACTGATAGCTGCATGAAAGTAAGATTCGTGTTACTTTGGCTTTTTTGTCTCCGTTGACACGGTTGCACATTTCCAAGTTACTACAGCGTGAAAACTGTGTGTTAAAAAAAAAAAACAAAATTAAAAAAAAGAGATTGTGGCCTGGTTTTGTAAAAGTTTAGGTAAAATTACAACTGATTGTTTTAGGAATCATTATTAAAAATTTTCTGCAAATCATAAAGCTATATCAAGGTGTTGAGCTTAGCCACTATGCACATTGTAATTTACTCATTGTGGCTGTCCAGTTCTATGATGCATTCTGGCATTTTGTAAGCTGCTCTGACTAGCAATATATAGATTCATTTAATGTGTTAACATTGGTTAATAAATGTATTTAAAAAAACTGGCTTTAATAAATTGGTTTGCTATAGGGGAATGGGTGAAACCCGCAAACACAGCCAGATCACATGGTGACCCTATATTGTAGTTTACCATCGGTGACTTCAGCTCCTGTGGAGGGTCTTACTCATTCACATAAACATTTGAGTTGACTTTCATCAGCCTTCAAAAGACTGAAAGTACTTTCACTGTTTTGTGAAAAATTTAGGCCCATTTTCTTAACCCTTATGCTAGGCTGAACTGACCACACCTTGCAACTCCATCCCATGACGCCCATGTCTGAGAAGGCCGGCATCACCCCCCAGATCATCACGTAGTGCATGGCTTAGCCCTCACCAGTACCTCGTTCCATGGTTCTCGACTACGGAAGTTAGGATCGCAGGAGAGCTTGTTAGGGTGTTGCTGGGCCTCACACCCAGCATCTGCCCTACTCACCACTTCCCAAGTGCTGGTGACATGGCCATCCCTTCATGAAAAGCCACCTACATTCACAAAATGAGCTGCATAAAATTTTAGTATTTCACAGATTCCTAGGGCCCATCTACAGGCTCCCCACACCCCAGAAGGATCCAGGTCCCTCAGGTTACAAATCCCTGATCCATGGGATTGGACAGGCAGAAGTTTGATGGGCAGGGAGGCAATAGGGGCCTTGTTGACCCTAAATCAGACCCTCTCAGACTTGTGCATGCAGATCACCTGGGAATCCAACTAAAACGCAGAGTCTGACCCGGTAAGTTTGGGGTTGGTGGAGCTGGTGTTCTGCCGTTTCTCATAATCTTCCGAGTGATGTTGATTCTGCTGGCCAAGGGTCACAGCGGAGAGGCAGGGTGTTGACGGGCATGTACATTAACAAAGCTACTGCGCTAAATAAAAACCACAAATAATGCTGTCAGATGAAAACCTTTAATGTCGGGCACATAGGTAATTTTAAATTTTCTAGTAGCCATATTAAAAGGGGCAGGTGACATTCAATATAATACATCTTAATCTAATATGTCCAAAATATTTCAGTATATAATATACCAATTAATGAGACATTTAACATGCTTATTTGGCACCAAGTCTTCAAAATCCAGTTGATAGTTTTAGGCTTTTAGCCATCTCCATCTGGACCAGCCACATTTCATTCACATGTGGTTGATGACTATCTCAAAAAAGACCTTTGTCTTAACAAGTAAGGCCCCATCCCTGCCTTACCTGTAGGCAGTACTCATTAAGCAAATGTATATTCGAGAGCCTACTCGATACCCAGCAGCTGACAAGAATTTGCCAGAACCTGAGCTGAGGGGAGGCTCCTCGTCTGTTTCCGAGTCTGAGATTTAGAGTGTGACATTTCAATTAGGCAGCCCTGGAAAGGGATCTGAGGGATTGCTATGGCTCTACATAGGGTTTGAACACTTTTATCCAGTCCAACTTCTTAATCTCACAGTGGAGAGAAAGCTGAGGCCCAGAGCTGCTCAAAGTCGAGACCCATGGTCCCAATATCAGCCCCTTGAAGACTGCAGGTGGCTAAATAAAGTCTTGCAATGGTAACAGTCCCCATCTTCCAGGAACAGGGCAGAGTATAACTGAAGGTGTAGGACACTAAGGGTATTCAGAAGACAGTGTAAACAGCATTAATTTGTTCACTCGTTTAACAAATACTTGATCTACAGCATCTGTATTAGATGCTGAGTATATAATCACGAGGAGAATAGACATTTCCTGTCCCCATAGTTTATGATCTAGTGAAGGCATTCAATACATACAACATTCTACTTAAAAACCAGACCTTAGTGCAATGAGGAAAAAATACAAGACTATAGGATATAGAGAAACCATAAAACTTAGAAGGCAGAAGAATTGGGGAAGGCTTACAAATTTTATCTGTAAGGGTGAGCAGGAGTTGGCTAGAGAAGAAAGGCATTATAAAAGACCCAATATTGATTTGGGGATGACTCATTTTTCTCCTTTCTACTTTTACTATGCATATTATTTTTAAAATCAGGAAGAGTTTGAAAAAAATTCTTTGCTAAAGAGGTCTACGTCGTTAAGGGTCATGGAGAGTAACGAGGGAGATTTGATGTGGTTAAGGAAGCTGAAGGACAGGAAAAGGGGATGCTGTCATGGTGCTGGAGAATAATGAAGGGTTAACTGCACGGTGACTACAGAAGAGGGGGTGGTATGAGAAGATTAGAGAACCTGCTCTTGAGAAGTTTGTTAATGAAGGGGAAAAGAAAAACATGAGGGAAATTATGTTCAGGAGAAGAAGAGGAACACAAGACTGGCGTCAGCATCATGGTGAGTAAGATGTTCAACATAGAATCAGATATCTATGCACCAACCAAAGTGCCTTTATGGTTGCTGTGGGATCCAGCAGCATGTGCCCCGAAGAGTCTCATCCACCTGTGCATTTGGTAACAGGCAGACACACTTCCCTATGGGCTGTGGAACCAGTGGAGCAAAGAGCCTGCCCTAAGCCTTCTTGCCACATTCGCAAAAACACCTGGAGAGTGTTGACCTGGCCAGATACCCCCAGAAAACAGAGACTGCAGAAATCCAGGAACCCTGGAAGCATTTTGGTTCTCTGCTTTGCACCCCCAAGGAAAGACCGCACAGGGCTGACTGGCAGCTGCAGTGACCTCTGTGCTGCAGAGGACGAGAGCAGTCAGGAGACCCTGGCCACCCCAGTGGTGTAGGATGCAGCTACAGAACCTACAGTCCCCAAGTGGGACCTCCATGGCTGGCAGGAGGAGGAGAGGAGGAGAGGCGCAGAGAAGAATATCGAAGGGTGGTGAGCAGATGCAGTTCCTGATGACCGCACTCAGCAAGAGGTCCACTGGCAGCCTCTGGGAGCACAACACATGGGGGCCTCCGCACCAGCTACAGGGCATCCCCAATTCCCCAGAGCAAAACCCACACAACCCTGGGCTCTGCAGCTGCTCCTTGTGCTCCTTGGTAGAGCAGGCAGAGCGAGCTCTGAGATCAGAAAAGAGCCAGGATCTGGGACAAGGGAGAAACCGCAAACATTGCACTGCCTTCTGGAAAAGAGGACAGAGGTTTCTAGTAGCCAGTCAGCCGAATTGTAAGAACCAAAGAAGACATAAAGCTTAAGAATTCTGCCACAGAGAACAAGAAGACTGGAAGAGGTGTTCCCATCCAAAGACAAAGATGACCCAGTTAATAACAGCAACAACTAGAATACTGAAGGCAACTAAAAAAGATTTAAGATGTCTGCTTCTTCAAAAAATGCAAGAACAACAATGCAAAAAATACAAGGAACATGAAAAAAAAATCAAGAAAACATCACCATCAAAAGATAATTCTCCAATAACCAAGCTTAAAAGCATGGAATTTTCCAACCTAGTTAATAATTAAAAATAGCTGTTTTGAAGAAACTCAAAGAGCTACAAGAAAACTCAGGAAAACAATTCAATGAGACAGAAATCACAAAAAAGAACCAAGTAGAAATTGTGGCATTGGAGAACTCCACACATGAAATGAAAAAAATGCAATAGGGCACATCCTCAGTAGAGCAAATGGAAGACAGAATGAGTCAGAGGATCAGGGATTCTGAAATAACCCAATTAGTGGAGAACAAAGAAAACAGTGGAAAAGACTGAAGAAAGCCTATGTGAACTCTGGGATTCAATCAGAACAATATTAGAATTCAGGTTCCAGAAGAAGAAGAAAGGGAGGAAGGGGCAGGAAATTTATTTGAAGAAATGATAGCTGAGAACTTCCCAAACCCAAGGAGAGAACTGGACATCCAAGTTCATGAAGCTAATAGATCACTCTAATATTTCCATGCAAAAAGAATGTTTTTTAAGACATATTATAATGAAACTGTAAAAAAAAAAAAAAAAGTAACATAAAGAAAGAATTCTAAAAGCAGCCAGGGGAAAAAAAGATTATAACCCACAAAGGAACCCTTAGTAGGCTCTCAGTGGATATCTCAGCAGAAACCCTATACACCAGAAAGGAGAGAGTGTAATGACATATACAAAGTGTTGAAAGAAAAAAACTGCCAGCCAAGAATGCTCTATCTGGCAAAGTTACCCTTCAGATATGAAGGAGAAATAAAGATCTTCCCAAACAAAAGCAGAGGGAGTTCATCACCACTAGATCTGCCTTACAAGAAATGCTGAAAGGATTTCTTCGAGCTGGAGTGAAAAGACACTACTTATGACATAAAAACATATGAAAACATACAGTCAGACTTAGGAAAACTCTAATTCTGTAATAGGATGATGTGCTAGCCATTTAACTATAATATAAAAGCAAAGAATATTTACTATAATTTGTTACTGAATACATAATATAAAAAGAGGTAATGACAAAATAATTTAAAGGGGAGAGTAAAATGTGAAGCTTTTGTATCTGATCAAAGTAGCATCAGCTAAAAGTGGACTGTTTTATCTATGAGATGTCTTATGTGAGCTTCCTGGTTACCATAAAGCAAGAACCTAGAGTAGATGCTCATAGGTAAAGAAAAGGAAACATGGAAAACCACCAGAGAAAATAAAAAATTTGCAAAGGTAGGCAAAAACAGTGAAAAAGAAACAATGGAAATACAAAACAACCAGAAGACAATAAGATGGCATTGGTAAATTCTTACATATCAACAGCAACTCTACATGTAAACAGATTGAATTGACCAATCAAAAGGTACAAAGTAGCTGGATGGATAAAAACATAAGACCCAACCATATGCTTCCTAGAAAAACCAACTTCAGGTTTGAAGACACACATAGGCTCAAAGTGAAGGGACAGAAAATGATATTCCATACAAGTGGAAACCAAAAGAAAGCAGGGATAGGTATACTTCTATCACACAAAAGAGACTTTAGGCAAAAAATGGTAACAAGGGACAATGAAGGTCAATATATAAAAGGGGAAAATCATCAAGAAGGTAAAACAACTGTAAATATATATGCACTCAACATTGCAGCACCTAAATATATTAGTAACAGATGTGAAGGGAAAAATAGACAATACAGTAAAAGTAGGGGGACTTAATGCTTCACTTTCAGCAACTGACAGATAATGCAGATGGAAAATTAACCAGTAAACATTACACTTGAACCATATACATTGGACCAAATGGACCTAAAAGACGTTTATAGACATTCCATCCAACAGAAGCAAAATACATATTCTTCTCAAGTGCACATGGAATATCCTCAGGATAGATGGTATGAACAAGTATTAGCAAATTTAAGAAGCCTGAAATCATAACAAGTATCTTTTCCAACCACAATGGTATGAAACTGAAAATCAACAATAAGAATAAAGCGAGAAAATCTATATACCCACAAATTAAATAACACACTCTGGAACAACTGATGGGTCAAAGAAGAAATCAAAAGAAAATTACAGAATATCCAGAAACATGAAAATGGAAGCAACACACACCAAAACTGATGGGATTCTGCAAAAAGCAGTTCTGGAGGGAATTTTATACCAATAAATGCACATATGAAGAAAACAAAGAGCTCAAATAAATACACCTCAAAGAACTAAAAAAGATCAAATGAAACTCAAATTTAAGAGGAAGGAAATATTAAAGAGCAGAATTTGAAATAAATAAAGGTGAGAAAAACAACAGAAAAAAATCCAACAAAACTAAGAGCTGTTTTTTTTTTTTTTTTTAAGATAAACAAAATTGACACACCTTTAGTGAGGTTACAAGAAGAGAGAAGACTGGGCGCCTGGGTGGCTCAGTTGATTAAGCGACTGCCTTCAGCTCAGGTCATGATCCTGGAGTCCCTGGATCAAGTCCCGCATCGGGCTCCCTGCTCGGCAGGGAGTCTGCTTCTCCCTCTGACCCTCCCCCCTCTCATGTGCTCTCTCTCATTCTCTCTCTCTCAAATAAATAAATAAAATCTTTAAAAAAAAAAAAAAGAAGAGAGAAGACTAATTTTTTGAGAGAGGCTTGGATGGCTATATACTTCCCTCTAAGGACCGCCTTTGCAGTATCCCATAGGTTTTGGACTGAAGTGTTTTCATTTCATTGGTTTTCATGAATTGTTTAAGTTCTTTAATTTCCTGGTTGGCCCAATCATTCTTGAGCAGGACGCTCTGTAACCTCCAAGTGTTTGAGTTCCTTCCAAATTTTTTCTTGTGGTTGAGTTCCAGTTTCAAAGCATTGTGATCTGAAAATATGCAGGGAATAATCTCCATCTTTTGGTACCGGTTGAGACCTGATTTGTGATGCAGTATGTGGTCTATTTCGGAGAAAGTTCCATGTGCACTCCAGAAGAATGAGTATTCTGTTGTTTTAGGATGGAATGTTCTGTATATATCTATGAAGTCCATCTCATCCAATGTGTACTTCAAATCTCTTGTTTCTCTGTTGATCTTCTGCTTAGATGATTTGTCCATTGCTGTGAATGGAGTGTTGAAGTCTCCTACTATTAATGCATTATTATCAATATGTTTCTTTATTTTGGTTATAAGTTGGTTTATGTAATTTGGCTGCTCACATGTTGGGGGCATAGATACAATTGTTAGATTTTCTTGTTGGATAGACCCTTTACGTATGATATAATGTCCCTCTACATCTCTTACTACAGTCTTTGGTTTAAAACCTAATTTGTCTGATATGAGGATTGCTACCCCAGCTTTCTTTTGAGGTCCATTGCTGTGGTAAATTGTTCTCCATTCCTTCACTTTCAATCTGGAGGTGTCTTTAGGTTCAAAATGAGTCTCTTGTAGACAGCATAGGGATGGGTCCTGCTTTTTTTTTTTTTTTTTAAGATTTTATTTATTTAATTGACAGAGAGAGAGAGACAGCGTGAGAGGGAACACAGGCAGGGAGAGTGGAGAGGGAGAAGCAGGCTTCCGACTGAGCAGGGAGCCCGATGCGGGGCTTGATCTCAGGACCCTGGGATCATGACCTGAGCCGAAGGCAGTCACTTAACCAACTGAGCCACCTAGGCGCCCCATGGGTCCTGCTTTTTTATCCAATCTGAAATCCTGTGTCTTTTCATGGGAGCATTCAGTTCATTTACAATAGCACCAAAAAGCATAAAAGACCTAGGAATAAACCAAAGAGATAAAGGATCTCTACTCTAGAAACTACAAAACACTTATGAAAGAAATTGAGGAAGACACAAAGAGATGGAAAAACATTCCATGCTCATGGATTAGAAGAATAAACATTGTGAAAATGTCTATGCTGCCCAGAGCAATCTATACTTTCAATGCAATCCCTATTAAAATACCATCAACATTTTTCATAGAGCTGGAACAAACAATCCTAAAATTTGTATGGAATCAGAAAAGGCACTGAATTGCCAAGGAAATGTTGAAAAAGGAAAACAAAGCTGGGGGCATCACGTTGCCTGATTTCATGCTATATTACAAAGCTGTGATCATCAAGACAGCATGGTATTGGCACAAAAACAGACACATAGATCAATGGAACAGAATAGAGAGCCCAGAAATGGACCTTCAACTCTATGGTCAACTAATCTTCGATAAAGCAGGAAAAAAATATCCAATGGAAAAAAGACAGTCTCTTCAACAAATGGTGCTGGGAAAATTGGACAGCTACATGCGGAAGAATGAAACTTGATCATTCTTTTACACCATACACAAAGATAAACTCTAAATGGATGAAAGACCTCAATGTGAGACAGGAATCCATCAAAATCCTAGAGGAGAACATAGGCAGTAACCTCTTCGACATCGGCCACAGCAAATTCTTTCAGAACACGTCTCTAAAGGCAAGGGAAACAAAAGCAAAAACGAACTTTTGGGACTTCAACAAGATAAAAAGCTTCTGCACAGCAAAGGAAACAGTCAACAAAACTAAGAGGCAACCCACGGAATGGGAGAAGATATTTGCAAATGACATTACAGATAAAGGGCTGGTATCCAAGATCTATAAAGAACTTCTCAAACTCAACACCCAAAAAACAAATAATCAAGTCAAAAAATGGGCAGAAGATATGAACAGACACTTCTCCAAAGAAGACATACAAATGGCTAACAGACACATGAAAAAATGTTCAACATCATTAGCCATCAGGGAAATTCAAATCAAAATCACAATGAGATACCACCTTACACCAGTTAGAATGGCAAAAATTGACAAGGCAGAAAACAACAAATGTTAGCGAGGATGTGGAGAAAGGGGAACCCTCTTACACTGTTGGTGGGAATGCAAGCTGGTACAGCCACTCTGGAAAACAGTATGGAGGTTCCTCAAGATGTTAAGAATAGAGCTATCCTACTACCCAGCAATTGCACTACTAGGTATTTACCCCAAGGATACAGATGTAGTGAAAAGAAGGGGCACCTGCCCCCCAATGTTCATAGCAGCAATGTCCACAATAGCCAAACTGTGGAAGGAGCTGAGATGCCCTTCAACAGATGAATGGATAAAGAAGATGTGGTCCATATATACAATGCAAGATTACTTAGCCATCAGAAAAGATGAACACCCACCATTTGCATCAACATGGATGGAAATGGAGGAGATTATGCTAAGTGAAATAAGTCAAGCAGAGAAAGACAATTATCATATAGTTTCACTCATATGTGGAACATAAAGAATATCACGGAGGACATTAGGGGAAGGAAGGGAAAACTGAAGGGAGGGAATCAGAGGGGAAGACGAACCATGAGAGACTATGGACTCTGGGAAACAAACTGAGAGTTTTAGAGGGGAGGGGGTGGGGGGATGGGTTAGCCCGGTGATGGGTATTAAGGAGCGCATGTATTGCATGGAGCACTGGGTGTTATATGCAAATAATGAATCATGGAACACTACATCAAAAACTAATGATGTACTGTATGGTGACTAACATAATAAAAAAAATACCTAGAAGTTATTGCTATAAGCACATTTTCATAAATCTTGTAAATAAAGGATGCACTACTTCTAAAAAAAAATGCCTCAATATCATAAAAGTCATCTATGAAAAACCCACAGCGAGTATCATTCTCAATGGGGTACAACTGAGAGCTTTTCCCCTGAGGTCAGGAACATGACAGGGATACCCACTCTCATCACTGCTATTCAACATAGTACAGGAAGCCCGAGCCTCAGTAATCAGACAACAATAAGAAATAAAAGGCATCCAAATTGGCAAAGAAACATGATAGTCTATGTAGAAAACACAAAAGACTCCAACCAAAAATTGTTAGAACTGATAAACTGATAAACAAATTCAGCAAAGTTGAAAGATATAAAATCAATGTACAGAGGTCAGTTGCATTTCTATACACTAACAATGAGGCAGAAGGAAGAGAAATAAAGGAATTTATCCCATTTACAATTGCACAAATAACCATAAGATACTTAGGAATAAACTTAACCAAAGACGTAAAGGATCTGTAGTCTGAAAACTATAGAACACTTATGAAAGAAATTGAGGAGGACACGAAGAAATGGAAAAACGGGGCACCAGACTTTTGTAGTTTTCCTCATACAGATCTTATAGTTTAGACTTACACCTAAGTATTTCATTATGGGGGTGCTAAAGTAAATGGCATTGTGTTTTTTAATTTCAAATTCTACTTGTTCATTGCTCCTATGTCTAAAAGCAATTGAATTTGTATATTAACCTCATCTGCAACCGTGCTATAATTGCTTATTAGTTCCAGGACTTGTCAATTCTTTTGGATTTTCTACACAGACCATCATGTCTTCTATAAACAAAGCAGTTTTATGTCTTCCTTTCCAATCTGTAAATACCATTTATTTCCCTTTCTTGACTTATTGAATTAGCAAGAACTTCCAGTACACTGTTGAAAAGGAGTGGTGAGGGGGGACATCCCTGCCTTGTACCTGATCTTAGCAGTAACTCTTTGAGTTTCTCACCATGAAGTATGATATTAGCTGTAGGCTTTTTGCAGATGTTCTTAACCAAGTTGAAGAAGTTTCCCTCTGTTTTTAGTTTACTGAGAATTTTTATCATGAATGGGTACTGGATATTGTCAAATGTTTTATTGTGTGATTTTTATTTTTTATTCTGTTGGTGTGATCAATTACATTCATTGAATTTTGAATGGTGAAGCAGCCATGCACACCTAGCATAAATCCCCCTTGGTCATTTTATAATTCTTTTCTTACTATTTTAGATTTGACTTGCTAATATTTTCTTGTGGATTTTTACATCTATGTTCATGAGATATATTGGTCTATGGTTTTCTTTTATAGTTTTTGGTTAGGAAAGTCTGATAAAGACACTACAAGAAAATAAAACTACAATCAATATTCTTCATGAACCTGGATGCAAAAATTCTGAACAAAATACAAGCAAACTAACTATACCAGTATATTAAAAGGATGATACACCATGACTAAGTAGGATTTATTCCTGGAATACAAAGATGGTTCAACATACAAGTATCCATTAATGTAATACACTACATTATCAGAATAAAGAAAAAAACCCCACATGATTATATCAACTGATTCAGAAAAGGCATTTGACAAAACTTAACACCCTTTCATGATAAAAACATTCAACAAATTAGGAGTAGAAGGAAACTAATATAATGAAAACCATACATAAAAACCCCACCATGAACATTATACACAATGGTGAAAGACTAAAGCCTTCCTCTTACATCAGGAACACAACAAGGATGCCCTCATGACTACTTGTGTTCAACACAGTACTCAAACTTATAGCCAGAGCAATTAGAAGAAATAAAAGGCAACCAAATTGAAGGGAAGAAGCAAAATTATCTCTCTTTATAGATGATATGATCTTGTATTTAGAAAACCCTAAAGACTCCACAAAAAAACTGATGGAACTCAAATGAATTCAGCAAAGTAGAATACAAAGTACACTAAAATCAGTTACATTTCTATACATGAACAATGAACAAGAAAAGGAAATTTTGAAAACAACTCCATTTACAATCAAAAAGAAAAAAAAATATTTAGGGGATTAGCTTAAACAAGGAGGTGAAAGGCTTGTACAATGAAAACTATGACATTAACGTAAAGAAGACATAAATAAATGGAAATACATCCCATGTTCATGGATTGGAAAGCAATATTATTAAGATGTCAATATTACCCAAAGTGATCTACAAATCCGGTATAATCCCCATCCAAATTCCAAAGACTTCTTCTTCTTTTTTTTTTGCATTAAAAAATCCATCCTACACAAGAGTGTACTATGAGGACGAGAGTGTACAATGAGGACAAGAGGGTACTATGAGAATGAGAGTACTATGGGACTTGAGAGTGTACTATATGATAAGGACAAGAAAGTACAATGAAGATGAGAGTGTACTATGAGAGATAAGTTGTGTAGTTTTATTTGCTTGTTTTTTGTTGTTTTTTTAGTAAATGAGTTTAAGCGCAATTAGAATTCAAAGCAATCTTTCCTAGTCCTGTAATTTTAGTAGTACAACATGCCCAGGGAAAGTGCCTGTTTAGTGGCAACAGACTACGTAGCAGAATGACTATCTCCAGGCCTTCACTTGGCTGACTTCAGAAAGTTTCAGTTAAGAAATGGAAAAAAAAAAAAGGAAAATAAAATTAAAGTAGAAGAAATAATGTGGACTAAAAATATCATGTGCTTCAACATGACTCAAACTCCAAAAGATGTACAAGGTTGGTAAATTCAATTACATAAAAATTTTTGGCATGACAAAAAAACAAATTAAAAGGGACGCCTGGGTGGCTCAGTCAGTTAAGCATCTGCCTTCAGCTCAGGTCATGATCCCAGAGTCCTGGGATCGAGTCCCGCATTGGGATGATTCCCTGCTCCACGGGAAGCCTGCTTCTCCCTCTGCCTGCTGCTCCCCCTTGCTTGTGCTCTCTCTCTCTGACAAATAAATAAAAAATCTTAAAAAAAAAAATTTAAAAAGTGACACTAAGTGAAAAAAATTTTCAACTCGTGACAAAGGGCTGAACTCCCTGAGAGTGCATAGCAGTTGAGAAGAAAGTCTTTATTTTTTATTTTTAAAATATTTACTTATTTATTTTGAAGAGAGAGAGAGCATGAGCAGGGGGAAGGGCAGAGGGAAGGAGAGAGAGAATCCTCAAGCAGACTCCCCACTGAGTGGGGAGCCCAATGTGGGGCTCAATCCCAGGACCCTGAGATCATGACCTGAGCTAAAATCAAGAGTCAGTTGAAATCAAGAGTCAACCCAATTAACCAACTGGGCCACCCAGGTGCCCCAAGAGGAAAAAGTCTTTAAAAGGAAAATGTTAGATATAATCATGACACCCTTAGAAATAAAAAAGTAAACATGTATCAACAATTTTACTTAGCTCATTAATGAGAAAACAAGGAATATGTTATAACTGGTTCAAAGGAGGATTCCAAAAATACCATATATATATATATATTTTTAAAGATTTTATTTATTTATTTGAGAGAGAGAATGAGATAGAGAGAGAGAGCATGAGAGGGGGGAGGGTCAGAGGGAGAAGCAGACTCCCTGCCGAGCAGGGAGCCAGATGCGGGACTCGATCCCGGGACTCCAGGATCATGACCCGAGCCGAAGGTAGTCGCCCAACCAACTGAGCCACCCAGGCGCCCAGAAAATACCATATATTTAGAAAACAAGGAATTCTGAAGTGAATTTTCAACTAGATGTGAAACAGTTCTTTTTTTTTTTAAGATTTTGTTTATTTATTTATTTGAGAGAGAGAGAGAGAGAAACAGCATGAAAGGGGATAGGGTCAGAGGGAGAAGCAGGCTCCCCGCTGAGCTGGGAGCCCGATGCGGGACTCGATCCCAGGACTCCGGGACCATGACCCGAGCCGAAGGCAGTCGCCCAACCAACTGAGCCACCCAGGCGCCCCTAGATGTGAAACAGTTCTATTCATAGGGAAATATTAAATTGTACTCATGTGACATAATTTGCTATGGACAAGAATAATTAGTATTATTATCAGTTTTCCACAATTTATAAAGTATCTCAAAGACAATAAAAGCCAGGGAGAATCTGGGTAGGGGAGCTTGACAGGGCATCTGATAATCTTCCCTCCCTCCATTTAAAAATCTTTCACAAAATTTCCTGGCAAGTTCAACAACCCAGTAGTTTTAGGGACATGAATAAACAGTTCACAGGAAGAGAAATATAAAGGGTCTATTAAATAATTTTAGAATCCTCAACCTTAGTTATAATAAGAGAAATGCAAATTAAAGCCAATACCTTCTGCTGGTGAAGTGCTGCTAGTAAATAAACTTAAACCAATGTGGGGTTTTCTGGTAATTTGTCAAAATTATAGATGCATTTGCCTTCCAACACATCAATCCCACTTCCAGAAATCTATCCAACAGATAGATTTGTCTTTCTCACATATAAAATGAACTGTTTTGTTTTTGTCCAAACAAAATGTGATTCTTTACAACAGCAAAAGATTGAAACAAGACTGTGTGTCCATTGACAGGAATGGAACTATGGTGCATGTACAGGATGGAACACTACTACCTAAAAGTAGATCTCTCAGGGAAACTTTAAAGAAAACACAGTGCAGAATATATGGCACACTACCTTTTGAGTTAGAATGGACAGCAAGAATATATATTCCCATAAAGAAATATGGAGAAGAAAAATCAGATACTAATATAAATAGTTATCTGTCATAGGCTATGGGGAATGGCGGACAGACACCAGATGGGAACATGATGTCACAATGAATACCTCTTCATATAGTTGCCATATTTGGGCAATGTGACTGGACTAACTATTCAAAACTTCACATATATTTAAATGGTCTAAATGCTCCAATGAAAAGACATAGGGTGACTGAATGGATAAGAAAAAACAAGATCCATCTACATGCTGCCTACAAGAGATTCACTTCAAACCTGAAGACAGGTACAGACTGAAAGTGAAGGGATGGAAAAAGACATTGCTTGCAAATAAAAGTGAAAAGAAGCCTGGGTAGCAATACTTCTATCAGACAAAATAGACTTTAAAACAAAGGCTGTAACAAGAGACAAAGAAGGGCATTACATAATGATATTGATCTAAGAAGAGAATGTAACAATTGTAAATATCTAATGACCCAACATAGGAGCTCCTACATACATAATGCAAATATTAACAGGCAAAAAGAAAATGACAGTAATACATTAATAGGGGACATAAAGTAGGGGATATAAAGACCCAACTTGGGGCGCCTGGGTGGCTCAGTTGGTTAAGCCACTTGCCTTCGGCTCAGGTCATGGTCCTGGAGTCCCGGGATCGAGTCCCGCATCGGGCTCCCCGCTCAGCAGGGAGTCTGCTTCTCCCTCTGACCCTCCCCCTCTCATGTGCTCTCTCTCTCAAATAAATAAATAAAATCTTTAAAAAAAAAAAAAAAAAAAAAAAAAAAGACCCAACTTATTTCAACAGATAGATCATCCAGACAGAGAACCAATAAGGAAACAGTGGCTTTGAACAACACATTAGACCAGATGGGCCTAACAAATATATACAGAACATTCCATCCAAAAACAGCAGAATAGACATTATTCCCAATGTACATGGAATATCCTCCAGGATAGATCACATGTTAGGCCACAAAACATGTTAGGCTTCAATAAATTTAAGAAGACTGAAATTACATCAAGCATCTTTTCTGATCACAACAATATGAAACTAGAAATCGATTACAAGAAGTAAACTGGAAAAAAACACAAACATGTAGAGGCTAAACAACATAATACTGAAAAACATAAAAAGAATCAAGGAAGAAATAAAAAGTAAAAAGAAACAACTGAAAATGAAAACACTGTGGTCCAAAATCCTTGGGACATAGCAAAAGCTGTTCATAGCAATATAGGTTTACCTTAAATGCAAAACCTCAAATAAACAATCTAACCATACACCTATGAGAAAAGGAACAAAGCCCAAAGTTACTAGAATTAAAACAAAACAAAACAAAACAAAAACCAATGAAAATTGGAGCAGAAATAAATGAAATACTTCAAAACAAAACAGCCAGGAGCGAATACTACCCCCCCACCCCCCATGTACTCCAAGTATTCTTCACATCACTGTTTCCACACTGTCTGCCCCTGGGTTGTTTGCCTGCCTTCTCTCCAGGAGTAGGTCAGTACTCTCTGGGCTCTATCCCAGTCAAGCCTGCAGATCTTTAAAACTCTATCCAAGCCAAGCCTGCTGATCTTTAAAGTCCCACTGGTTCCAAGAACTCATGAAGTTCAGCCTCTCTTGTTTTCTAAGCCAATGGCTTTGGGGAAACATTCTTGTGCCTTCCCCCCTGTGTACCTCTCTCTCTCCCTTTCTTCTCTTTTTTCTCTCACCCTTCTCCATGAGCATGGCTCCCTCCCCCCTACCCAGGACCCACAGTTTGTTTCTCCTTTAAACTATGTCTCCACACTAAACAAAACCAATAATCAATAGAAAAGACAAATGAAACCAAGAGCTGGTTCTTTTAAAAGATAAGCAAACTTGATAAACTTTTAGACAGACCCATCAAGAAAGAAAGAGAGCAGACTCAAATAAATTAAATCAGAAATGAAATAGAAGTAACAAATGACACCAAAGAAATACAAAGGATTATATGAAACTATTACAAAACGTTATATGCCAACAAATTGGACAACCTAGAAGAAATGAATTAATTCCCAGAAACATACAATCTTCCAAAACTGAATTAGAAAGAAACAGAAGATCCAAACAGACTGATTACAAGTAATAAAACTGAATCAGTAATCAAAAAACTGCCAACAAACAAAAGCACAGGACCAGATGGCTTCATAGCTGAACTCTACCAAAAATTTTTAAAAAGTTAATACCCATTCTTCTCAAACTATTCCAACACAGAAGAGGAAGGAAACCTTTCATATTCATTCTATGAGGCCAGTATTACCGTTGCCAAAACCAAAGACAATACAAAAAAGTAAAACTATAGACCAATATCCTGAACAAAGATGCAAAAATCCTCAAGAAAATATTAGCAAAATGAATTCAGCAATACATTAAAAAAATCATTCACCACAATCAAATGGGACTTATTCCAGGGATGCAAAGACAGTCAAACACCCAAAAATCAATCAATATGATACATCACATTGACAAGACGAAGGATAAAAATGAAATTATCATCTCAATAGATGCAGAAAAAGCATTTGACAAAATTCAACATCCATTCATGGTATAACTTGTCAACAAAGTGGGCTTAGTGGAAACATACAAAAACATAATCAACATCATATAGGACAAACCCACAGCTAACAATCATACTCAGTGGTGAAAAACTTAGCTTTTCCTATAAGATCAGGAACAAGACAAAGATGTCCATTCTCACCACTTTTATATAACACAGTACTGGAAGTCCTAGCCACAGCAATTAGACAAGAAAAAGAAATAAAATGCAAACCTTCCAGGGACGATGGCAGAGCAGGAGGATCCTAAGCTCACCTCATCCCACAGATAAACCTAGATAACATCCACATCGGTGTAAATCACCCAAAAAATGACCCGGAGACTGTCAGAACAGACTCTCCACAGCTAACTGTAGAGAAGAGGCCACATTAAAGAGGGTAAAAAGGGCAAGGATGTGGTTGGGACCAAAATGACCTGCAGGAATGTCCACAGGAGGGAGGGACACTGCAGGCATGGAGAGGGTAGAGTAGACCCCACACCAGGCACCCCAGGCACAGGGGACCCACACTAGGAAGATGAATCCTCATCAGAGTTGGCTTTGAAAACCAGAGAGGCTTAACTTCATGAGTTTTTACCATCAATAGGGCTTAACGTTCGGAACTTTAAAATTCAGTGGGCTTGGCTCTGGGAGACATAGAGCACAATAGGAAACTGAGTCCCTGCCCTTAAAAAGACAGCATAACAAACAACCCCACTGAGCTGTAGCACAGAAGCAGCAGTGTGAAAAACCGTGAGGCACATAGGAAGATTTATTTACTAATCTCAGATTGTGCACAGGAGGGGCAGGGATTTCTAGATTTCTCCAAGAACAAAAGAGCTGTTGGGTGCCATTTCTCTCCCCACTACAACCTAGATACATGGACACCTGCAGGAACCAGCACCAATATTCCCCACCTAGGTTTGCTAAGAGTGTGCCCTGAGCCAGCATTCTTCTGTGGATCCACCCCATCCAATGCACCTCACTCTGTAGGAGTCCATTCAAAGCAAGCAGCCCTGAAAGTGGAAAGGACCAATCCAAAGTGACTCCTTCTCTGTAGAGACAAGAAGATAAACACATGTACCACTTCAACTGCAGCCCTACCAGTAGGCTAGGGGCAGACATCTGGTCTGACGGCAGGCTCCACCCACAAATGAAAGCCTCTCAGGGGACAATACAGGGAGGGCACCCTGCAGTTCAGTGCCACTGCATCTCTGCCAAATAACTGGTCTCACCCAACTCAAGCCCATGGCAGCCCCAGAAAGGAAAAAAATTTCACAGGTACATATAAACATAATAAAAGTAGTAGATTAATCACTTACAAAACATATGGAGGTTAAAACACAAAAAAGTAAAATCAAGTATATCTATAAAAATCAGTCAAGGGAGTCACAAAATAAAAGGATGTAAAGTATAATAGCATATACACAAAACATGGCAGAGAGGCGGTAAAATTTTAGTGCTTTTAGAATGGGGTCAAACTTGAGTGACTATCAACTTAACAGAGACTGTTATATGCATAAGATGTTACATATAAACCTAATGGATGGGGCACCTGGGTGGCTCAGTCAGTTAAGTGGCTGCCTTCGGTTCAGGTCATGATCCCAGGGTCCTGGGATCGAGTCCCACATCGGGCTCCCTGCTCGGTGGGGAGCCTGCTTCTCCCTCTCCCTCTGCCTGCCTCTCTGCCTACTTATGCTCTCTATCTCTCTGTCAAATAAATAAATAAATAAAATCGTTTTTTTTTTTTGCCTTTTTTTTATTATGTTATGTTAATCCCCATACATTACATCATTAGTTTTTGATGTAGTGTTCCATGATTCATTGTTTGCATATAACAATAAATAAAATCTTAAAAAAAAAAAAACCTAATGGTAACCACAAATCAAAAACCTATAATAGATATGCAAAAAATAAAGAGAAGGGAATGCAAACATATCATTAAAGAAAGCCATCAAACAACAAGACAGAAAGAGAAGAAAGAAACAGAGAAGAACTACAAAAACAACCCTAAAACAAGTAACAAAATGGCAGTAAGTACATACCGTATATCAATAATTACTTCAAATGTAAATGGACTAAATACTCCAATTAAAAGACATACGGTGACTGAATGATAAAAAAAAAAAAATGCAAGACCCATCTATATACTGCCTACAAGAGACTAATTTCAGACCCAAAGACACATGTACATCCAAAGTGAAGGGATGGAAAAATATTTATCATGCAAATGGAAGTGAAAAGAAAGCTACAGTAGCAATACTTATATGGAACACCCAAATACATAAAGCCACTATTAACAAACATAAAATAATCAATAGGAATACAAAAACAGGAGGGGGCTTTAACACCTCACTTACATCAATGGATAGATAATCCAAACAGAAAATCAACAAGGAAACAGTGGCTTTAAGTGACACATTGGACCAGATGGCTCTAACAGATATATTCAGCACATTCCATCCCAGAACAGCAAAATACACATTCTTTGCAAGTTCATATGGAACATTCTCCAGAATAGATCATGTTAGGCCACAAAACAAGTCACAACAAATCCAAAGAGACTGAAGTCCTATCACACAATTTTTCTGACCACAATGGTATGAAACTAGAAATCAACCACAAGAAAAAATCAGGAAAGAACATAAATACATGGAGGTTAAATAACATGCTACTAAACAATGAAGGGGTCAACCAAGAAATCAAAGAGGAACTCAAAAAGTACACAGAGACAAATAAACTGAAAACAAGATGGTCTAAAACCTTTGGGATAAAGCAAAAACTATTCCAAGAGGGAAGATTATAGCAATACAGGCCTACCTCAGGAGGCAAGAAAAATCTCAAATAACCTAACCCTACACCTAAAGGAGCTAGAAAAAGAACAAACAAAAATATTAGAGCAGAAATAAGTGAAATAGAAACAACAACAGATCAATGAAACCAGGAGCTGGTTTTCTGAAAAGACCAATAAAATTGATAAAACTTTAGCCAGACTCATCAAAAAAACAAAGTGAGAGAGGACTCAAATAAACAAAATCACTAATGAGAGAGGAGAAATATCAACCAACACCATAGAAATATAAAGGATCATTAGAGAATATTATAAAAGATTATATGCCAACAAATTGGACAGCCTAGAAGAAATAAAAAAATTCCTAGAAACATATAACCTCCCCAAACTCAATCAGGAAGAAAGAAAAAAACATGAATAGAGTAATCACCAGGAATGAAACACAATCAGTAAAAAAGCAAAACAACCCCAAAACCACAAAACAACAACAACAAAACCTCCTAACAAAAGTCCAGGACCAGATGACTTCACAGGTGAATTCTACCAAACATCTAAAGAAGACTTAATACCTATTCTTCTCAAACTATTCCAAAAAATAGTAAAAGAAGGAAAACTTCCAAATTCATTCTATGAGGCCAACATTACCCTGATACCAAAACCAGATAAAGACATTACCAAAAAGAGAACTACAGGTCAACATCTCTGATGAACAGAAAGGGTTTGGTGGGGTCGGGGGGAGAGGGAGAGAGAGAATCTCAAGCAGACTCACCACTGAGCGTGAATCCTGACTCAGGGCTTGATTTCACAAACCCGAGATCATGACCTGAGCTGAAACCAAGAATGGGTCTCTTAACCAACTGTGCGACCCAGGCACCCCCACTCTCATCTCTTTTATTCAACAAAGTACTAGAAGTCGTAGCCATGGCAATCACACAACAAAAAGAAGTAAAAGACATCCAAATTGGTAAGGAAGAAGTAAATTTTTCGTTATTTGCAGATGACATGATACTATGTATAGAAAACTCTAAAGGCTCTACCAAAGACTAAAGTCTAAAGACTAGTGATAAAGGAATTCAGTAAAGTTGCAGGATAAAAAAAAATCAATATACAAAAGTTTGTTGTAGTTCTATACACTAATAATGAAGTAGCAGAAAGAGAAAGTAACAAAACAATCACACTTACAATCGCAGCAAATATAATAAATACCTAGGAATAAACTTAACCAAGGAGGTAAAAGATCTGTATTCTGAAAACTATAAAACACTGATGAAAGAAGTTGAAGACAACACAAACAACTGGAAAGACATTTCATGCTTATGGATTGGAAGAACAAATATTGTTAAGATATCCATACTATCCGAGTACAGATTCTTTGCCTCTTTGGTTAGATTTATTCCTAAGTATCTTATGGTTTTGGATGCAATTGTAAATGGGATTGACTCCTTAATTTCTCTTTCTTCTATCTTGTTGTTGGTGTATAGGAATGTCACTGATTTCTGTGCATTGATTTTCTATCCTGCCACTTTACTGAATTCCTGTATGAGTTCTAGCAGTTTTGGGGTGGAGTCTTTTGGGTTTTCCACATAAAATATCATATCATCTGCAAAGAGTGAGAGTTTGACTTCTTCTTTGCCAATTTGGATGCATTTTATTTCTTTTTGTTGTCTGATTGCTGAGGCTAGGACTTCTACTACTATGTTGAATAGCAGTGGTGATAGTGGACATCCCTGCCGTGTCCCTGACCTTAGGGGGAAAGCTCTCAGTTTTTCCCCATTGAGAATGATACTCACTGTGGGTTTTTCATAGATGGCTTTTATGATATTGAGGTATGTACCCTCTATCCCTACACTCTGAAGAGTGTTCTTTAATCAAGAAAGGATGCTGTACATTGTCAAATGCTTTTTCTGCACCTATTGAGAGTATCATATGGTTCTTGTTCTTTCTTTTATTAATGTATCACATTGATTGATTTGTGGATGTTGAACCAACCTTGTAGCCCAGGAATAAATCCCACTTGGTCATGGTGAATAATCCTTTTAATGTACTGTTGGATCCTATTGGCTAGTATTTTGGTGAGAATTTTTGCATCCAAGTTCATCAGGGATATTGGTCTGTAATTCTCCTTTTTGATGGGGTCTTTGGTTTTGGGATCAAGGTAATGCTGGCCTCATAAAATGAGTTTGGAAGTTTTCCTTCCATTTTTATTTTTTGGAACAGTTTCAGAAGAATAGGTATTAATCCTTCTTTAAATGTTTGGAAGAATTTCCCTGGGAAGCCATCTGGCCCTGGGCTCTTGTTTGTTGGGAGATTTTTGCTTACTGCTTCAATTTCCTTACTGGTTATGGGTCTGTTCAGGTTTTCTATTTCTTCCTGATTCAGTTTTGGTAGTTTATATGTCTCTAGGAATGCATCCATTTCAGCCAGATTATCTAATTTGCTGGCATATAGTTGCTCATAATATGTTCTTATAATTGTTTGTATTTCTTTGGTGTTGGTCGTGATCTCTCCTCTTTCATTCATGATTTTATTTATTTGGGTCATTTCTCTTTTCTTTTTGGTAAGTCTGGCCAGGGGGTTATCAATCTTATTAATTCTTTCAAAGAACCAGCTCTTAGTTTTGTTGATCCCGTTCTACTGTTCTTTTGGTTTCTGTTTCATTGATTTCTGCTCTGATCTTTATTATTTCTCTTCTCCTGCTGGGTTTAGGCTTTATTTGCTGTTCTTTCTCCAGCTCCTTTAGGTGTAGGGTTAGGTTGCATATTTGAGACCTTTCTTGTTTCTTGAGGAAGGCTTGTATTGCTATATACTTTTCTCTTAGGACCGCCTTTGCTGCATCCCAAAGACTTTGAACAGTTGTGTTTTCATTTTCATTTGTTTCCATGAATTTTTAAAATTCTTCTTTAATTTCCTGGTTGACCCATTCATACTTCAGTAGGATGCTCTTTAACCTCCATGTATTTGAGTTCTTTCCAACTTTACTCTTACGATTGAGTTCTAGTTTCAAAGCATTGTGGTCTGAAAATATGCAGGGAATGATCCCAGTCTTTTGGTACTGGTTGAGACCTGATTTGTGACCCATGAAAAAAATTGAAGAAGACACAAAGAAATGGAAAAATGTTCCATGCTCATGGATTGGAAGAACAAATATTGTGAAAATGTCTATGCTACCTACAGCAATCTACACATTTAAAGCAATCCCTATCAAAATACCATCAACTTTTTTTCAAAGAAATTGAACAAATAATCCTAAAATTTGTATGGAACCAGAAAAGCCAGAGGAATATTGAAAAAGGAAAGCAAAGCTGGTGGCATCACAATTCCGGACTTCAAGGTCTATTACAAAGCTGTAATCATCAAGACAGTATGGTACTGACACAAAAACAGACACATAGATCAATGGAACAGAATAGAGAGCCAGAAATGGACCCTCAACTCTATGGTCAACTAATCTTCGACAAAGCAGGAAAGAATGTCCAGTGGAAAAAAGACAGTCTCTTCAACAAATGGTGTTCGGAAAATTGGACAGCCACATGCAGAAGAATGAAACTGGACCATTTCCTTACACCACACACAAAGATAGACTCAAAATGGATGAAAGACCTCAATGTGAGACAGGAATCCATCAAAATCCTTGAAGAGAACACAGGCAGCAACCTCTTCGACCTCAGCTGCAGCATCTTCTTCCTAGAAACATCGCCAAAGACAAGGAAAGCAAGGGCAAAAATGAACTATTGGGACTTCATCAAGATTAAAAGCTCTTGCACAGCAAAGGAAACAGTCAACAAAACCAAAAGACAACCAACAGAATGGGAGAAGATATTTGCAAACAACATATCAGATAAAGGGCTAATATCCAAAATCTATAAAGAACTTATCAAACACAACACCCACAGAACAAATAATCCAATCAAGAAATGGGCAGAAGACATGAATGGACATTTTTCCAAAGAAGACATCCAAATGGCCAACAGACACATGAAAAAGTGCTCAACATCACTCAGCATCAGGGAAATCCAAATCAAAACCTCAATGAGATACCACCTCACACCAGTCAGAATGACTAAAATTTACAAGTCAGGAAACGACAGATGTTGGCGAGAATGCAGAGAAAGGGGAACCCTCCTACACTGTTGGTGGGAATGCAAGCTGGTGCAGCCACTCTGGAAAACAGTATGGAGGTTCCTCAAAAAGTTGAAAATAGAGCTACCCCATGACCCAGCAATTGCACTGCTGAGTATTTACCCCAAAGATACAAATGTAGTAATCCGAAGGGGCTCCTGAACCTCAATGTTTATAGCAGCAATGTCTACAATAGCCAAACTATGGAAAGAGCCTAGATGTCCATCAACAGATGAATGGATAAAGAAGATGTGGTATATATATACAACGGAATATTATGCAGCCATCAAAAAAATGAAATCTTGCCATTTGAAAACTGGCTGTCCAGCTTTCCTAATACCATTTGTTGAAGAGACTATCTTTTTCCCATTGGATATTCTTTCCTGCTTTGTTGAAGATTAATTGACCATATAGTTGTAGGTTCATTTCTGCGTTTTCCATTCTGTTCTACTAATCTATGTGTTTATTTTTGTGCCAGTACCATACTGTTTTGATCACTAACGCTTGGTATTATAACGTGATATCTGGAATTGTGATGTCTCCAGCTTTACTTTTCTTTTCAAGATCATTTTTGGCTATTTGGGTTCTTTTGTGGTTCCATACAAATTTTAGGATTATTTGTTCTAGATCTGTGAGAAATGATGTTATTTTGGTAGGGACTGCATAAAATGTGTAGATTGCTTTGGGTAGTATAGACATTTTAACAATATTTGTTCTTCCAATTCATCAGCATGGAATGTCTTTCCATTTCTGTCAACTTCAATTTCTTTCATCAGTGTTTTATAATTTTTAGAGTACAGGTGTTTCGCCTGTTTGGTTACATTTATTCCTAAGTATCTTGGTTTTGGTGCAGTTGTAAATGGGATCGATTCCTTAGTTTTGCTCTCTGCTGCTTCATTATTAGTATATAGAAATGCAACAGATTTCTGTATGTTGAGTTTGACTCCTGTGACTTTACTGAATTTGCCTATCAGTTCTAGCATTTGACTGATATGATAGACTTTGGTGGAGCCTTTTGAGTTTTCTATATTGAGTATTAGGTCATCTGCAAATAGTGTAAGTTCGACTTCTTCCTTGCTGATCTGGATGCATTTTATTTCTTTTCAGTTGACTGCTGTGGCTAGGACTTCCAGTACTATGCTGAATAAAAGTGATGAGAGTGGACAGCCCTGTCTTGTTCCTGACCTTAGGGGAAAAGCTCTCAGTTTTTCCCCATTGAGGATGATAGTAGCTGTGGGCTTTTCATATATGGCCTTTATTATGTTGAGACATGTTCCCTCTAAACCTACTTTGTTGATGTTTTTTCATGAATGGATATTGTACTTTGTCAAATGCTTTTTTTTGAATCTATTGAAATGATCATATGGTTGATTGATGTGATGTGATGTATCATGTTGATTTGCGAATATTGAACCACCCTTGCAAACCAGAAATAAACCTCACTTCATTGTGGTGAGTGATTTTTTAAAATGTATTTTTGGATTTGGTTTGCTAATATTTTATTAAGAATTTTTGCATCCCGGAGAAAGGGGAACCCTCCTACACTGTTAGTGGGAATGCAAGCTGGTGCAGCCACTCTGGAAAAGAGTATGGAGGTTCCTCAAAAAGTTGAAAATAGAGCTACCATATGATCCAGCAATTGCACTACTGGGTATTTACCCCAAAGATACAAATGTAGGGATCCGAAGGGGTACATGTTCTCCGATGTTTATAGCAGCAATATCCACAATAGCCAAACTGTGGAAAGAGCCAAGATGTCCATCGACAGATGAATGGATACAGAAGAAGTGGCGTATATATATATACAATGGAATATTATGCAGCCATCAAAAGGAATGAGATCTTGCCATTTGCAATGACGTGGATGGAACTGGAGGGTGTTATGCTGAGTGAAATAAGTCAGTCAGAGAAAGACATGTATCATATGACTTCACTGATATGAGGAATTCTTAATCTCAGGAAACAAACTGAGGGTTGCTGGAGTGGGGGGTGGGGTGGGAGGGATGGGGTGGCTGGGTGATAGACACTGGGGAGGGTATGTGCTATGATGAACGCTGTGAATTGTGCAAGACTGTTGAATCACAGATCTGTACCTCTGAAACAAATAATGCAATGTATGTTAAGAAAAAAAAAAAAGAAGAAGAAGATAGCAGGAGGGGAAGAATGAAGGGGGGGAAATCGGAGGGGGAGACGAACCATGAGAGACAATGGACTCTGAAAAACAAACTGAGGGTTCTAGAGGGGAGGGGGTGGGAGGATGGGTTAGCCTGGTGATGGGTATTAAAGAGGGCACGTTCTACATGGAGCACTGGGTGTTATGCACAAACAATGAATCATGGAACACTACATCAAAAACTAATGACATAATGTATGGTGATTAACATAACAATAAAAAAAATTAAAAAAAAAAAAGAAAAGCCAGTTATGTTTCTGGCTCATGAAAGTAATGGCTTTATGAAGAAGAGCTCACGTAGTGTCCAGGGTCCAGCTCTTCAGGGAGGGTCTCAAAAAATCAACTGTTTTTAAAAGAGAAAAAAGAAATAAAAGGCATCCAATTGGAAAGGCAAAAGGAAAACTGTCTCTATTTGCAGATGATATATATGTAGAAATCCTTACTAAAGTCTCCACCAAAAAACTATATTAGAATAAATGAATTCAATGAGGTTGCAGGATACAAAATTAACATACAGAAATCTGTTGTGTTTCTATACACTAGTAACAAAATAACTCAAAGAGAAATTAAGAAAACAATCCTATTCACAGTTGTACCAAAAGGAATTAAATATCTAGGAATAAAGTTAACCAAGGGAATGAAAGACCTATACTCTGACAACTCTGACATTAATGAAAGAAATTGAAGACAACACAAATGGAAAGATATATCATGCTCATAGATTAGAGGAATTAATATTGTTAAAATGTCCATACTACTCAAAGCAATCTACAGATTTAATGCAATCTCTTTCAAAATACAATACTATGTTTCACAGAACCAGAGCAGATAATCCTAAAATTGTATGGACACAAAAGACCCTTTTTAACCAAAGCATCTTGAGAAAGAAGAACAAAGCTGGAGGTATCACAATTCCAGATTTCAAGATATACTGCAAAGTTACAGTAATCAAACAGTATGCCACTGGCACAAAAATAGACACACATCAGTGGAACAGGATAGAGATCCCCCCAAAATAAGCCCATGCTTATATGGTCAATTAATATACAACAAAGCAGGCAAGAATACACTGGGGCAAAAGGCAGTTTCTTCAATAAATAGTGTTGGGAAAATTGGATTGCCATATGCAAAAGGATAAAATGGGGCCACTTTCTTACAACATACACAAAAATAAACTCAAAATGGATTAAAGACCAAAATGTGAGACCTGAAACCATAAAACTCCTAAAAGAAAACACAGGAAGTTATCTCTTGGAAAGCAGCCTTAGCAACATATTTATGGACCTATCTCCTCAGGGAAGGAAAACAGAAGCAAAAATAAATGAATGAGACTACAGCAAAATAAAAAGCTTTTGCACAGCAAAGGAGACCATCAACAAAACAAAAAGTAAACCTATTGAATGGGAGACAATATCTGCAAACGATAGATCCAATAAAAGTTAACATCTAAAATATATAAAGAACTCATACAAGTCAACAAAAAATAATCCAATTAAAAACGGACAGAGGACCTGAGTGTTAGTTTCAAAAGAAGATGTACAGGTGGCCAAGAGACACATGAAACGATGCTCATCACCACTTATCGGGGAAATGCAAATCAAAACCACAATGAGATATCACCTCGTACCTATCAGAATGGATAGTATCAAAAAGGCAAGAAATAACAAGCATTGGCGAGGATTTGGAGAAAAGGGAACCCTCATGCACTGTTGGCAGGAATGTGGAAAACAGTACAGAGGTTCCTCAAAAAATTAAAAATAGAACTACCACCAGATCTAGTATTTCCACTACTGGTTAAACAATAATGCTAGTACAAGAAGATATATGCACCCTATGTTTACTACAGTATTGGGTGTGGAAGCAGCCTAAGTGTCTACCAGCAGATGAATGGATAAAGAAGATCACACACACACACACACACACACACACACACACACACACACAGAGGAATATTACTCAGCCATAAAAAAATGAGATCTTGCCATTTGTAACAACATGGATGGACCTACAGGGTATTCAGCTAAGTGAAATAAGTTAAAGACAAATACTATATAATTTCACTTCTATGTGGAATCTAATAAACTAAATAAATGAACAAACCAAACAGAAACATAGTCATAAATACAGACAATTTGTGGTTCACAGGGGGGTGGTGGGGGGATGGGTGAAATAGGTGAAGGGGATTAAGAGGTACAAACATCCAGTTATAAAACAAATAAATCAGGGTAATGAAAAGTACAGCATAGGGAATATAGTCAATAATATTACAATAATTTTGTATGGTCACAGTAACTACACTCACTGTGGTCAAATCACTCTGCTGTGCACCTGAAACTAATAGAACATTGTATGTCAACTATATTATAAAAATCAAACATTTCTAAAAGTTACGTTTTTTCAAAAATGAAAAAAAACAGGTTTTCCTAAATGCCCATGTGGTAAATTGTGGGATACTGATGGCAGATAGCAGTGATCTTTTTCTCTTCTTTCCCCTTGCCTAACTGTATCATTTCAAGGGGAGGTCTGCACACCCACACACATAATGTGCCAGTCCATTTCTCGTTTCCTAGCTTTATTTCCCTAACTAGATTGTTGTCATTGGCAATTCTGTGACTCCTGGATCCCCATATCTATACCCACCCAAGTGCTCTAAAACACAGTAGGAACTCCTTAAGTGCGTGGGACTTACTGACCTCATTCTCTGAGCAGCAAGGCATCCTTGAAGCCCATGGCTGAGTTGCACTGAGGACCTAGTTCATAGAGACGTCTGAAAAGACGGACTGGAAAAAACAAAGAGGTGGCAATGGGGGAAAAGGAGCTTTCTGTAGAAAATCATCCCGCACAGGTCATCCTTTTACATGCTCCTTTTACACAAAATACTGACCATATCAATACCTGAATATCTGACTTTAAACAAACCAAATGGAGGGTTTAACTGTTCACATTACACAAGAGCGTGGGGGCTCTTAAAAGAGCTTCTTCTCAAGTGCTTCTCCACATGTCCTTAAACATTCGACAGAGTTAGGAACTACCAGCAAACAGGGTCGCCTCTGCTGAGAGATTATCAATTAGGCACTACGAGCACTTCTGAGCTTTGCTGTTTACAAAGCATCTTGACATTTGGGGGATTTTGTTGCTGTTTTAGGAAATTAGAGCACTGGAGGATTCTGTTCAGTACTGGACCCCCAACACCCCTACTCCTGAGTTAAGAAAAGAGGAGGGTTGACTGGGAGAGAGAGAGCCACATGTTCGGCTTGTCTCTTACTGGCCATGATGCCACCAACCTGACATGGTCACCCTTGTGTAACCACTGTATGAGCAAAAAAATGTCCCAAACAACCCAAAGCATGTCTTCAGTGACCCTCTGGGTTTACTTTGAGAATTAAAAATCAATTTCTGTCGGAGCAGTCCCAGCGCCCCAGGAGAGCTCTGGTGTCTGGAGGCGGGCTTGTTACAAGGAGTAATAGGGAAGCAAAGATAAATGAGTCCTCGACTTCCCCATCGTATTTTAGTCAGAAGATGAGTTAGAAGAATTGTGTGTGTAGGGGAAATGAGACCTTTGAGACAATCTAGTCTTACCCCTTCTTTTTAGAGACAGCAAAGCTTATGTGACCTCCTCTGTGTGCAACCAAGACGAAACCCGAGTCTCTGAGTAGCGTGGAACTGGGGACCAGCTCATGCCTCAGTCTCTGCTAGACCCAAAACTCAGAGTCGTGGGGCTCCTTTACTTTATTGCAGCAACCACAAATGGCTGGTGCTCAAATATCTGTTGATAAGGGAATGATACAGAATTTGGAACATTAAATGTTTCGAAGACCAAATAATCAGACTCAGAAACTAAAAATCAGAATCAAAAGTTAATTCTCAAAAGTTTGTCTTACTACTTTGTACCTTAGAACAAGAATCAGCAAACCATGACCTCGGGGCCAAACTGGGTTGCTGTCTATTTGTAGAACCCAAAAGCTAAAAATAGCACTTATACTTCTAAATAATTGAAAAAGTCAATAGAATAGTATTTTGTGAAAAGGAAGTTACACAAAATGCAAATTTCTGTGTCCATAAATACAGTTCTATTGGACTGGAGCCTTGCCCACTTACTTGAGAGCTGCGTTTGTGTCACACCATCAGAAACGGTGGCTGAGACAGAAGACATCCGGCCCTTCACAGAAATATTGACTGCCTGCCCAGGAAGGCTGGCAAAGATCTGCTTAAACCCCAGCTGGGGTGTTGCCAAGATGCACCCATACCTGGTGCGTCTTGTTATCTTTCAGGCATCACTGCCCACTAAGATTCACGACTTAGTTCTGACCAAAAGCATCCCTCAAACCTATGGACAATAGCCAACTCCACCCTCAGAGCCCACGGTCGTCTGCAGGAACCACAGCGCTGGTGGAAGAGCTTCACTCGTTGTCAGTCTGGGAAGCTGTTGGAGCGACCATCTGGGTTAGTTACAATGACCAGAGATAACCAACTCTCGAAAGCCTGTGATGCACGCTCAGTAGCCAGTAGCTCCTCTTGATGGTGAAAACAGCATGTTTTTGAGAATTCCCTGCTTGTTTGGCACTAGGCACAGACCACACAAGCCAGGGACCTCAGGTTCTCAGTCTTGTAAACTTTTGGTGCTACCCATCCTCAACGGAAAGCCTGTCTGGTCATGGTCAGGGGCAATCTGCCATTGCCAGGTGGGTCTGAGGAGGGAGACACTGGGGAAATGTCTCCTTTGATAGTGGATCAAGGAAGCATAGCCATGGGCCAGCAACTCACCAAGTGTCACTCAACAAGACAAGGGCGTGTCTCTGGCCCCTTGCAGAAACGTCCCCAGGGGAAGCCGGTGGGGGCGGGGCAGCTCCGGACCCACACTGCCCCATCTCAGGCTTCCGAGGCACACATACCCCTGGGCAGGCCCCGGAGGTCTGTTCACGGGCAGATCCGGACAAGGTCCTCCTGAGGTTTCGCTGCAGTAAAGGCAGGCAGGATGCATCGTCTAGGTCGCTCCCTGCCCCCCGTGGCCCCAACATTCCCTTCACAAGGCCGTGACAGCGGCGAACATTTCCCGCCACGCTGTTCTGTCCTAGGCATGCAAGGGCTGGGAGACTCTGCCCAGGCTCCGATCACCGAGGTCCACGCAGACCCGGCTCCTTCCCGTGTCCCTCACGCTCTCGCTGGGTCTTCCCACTTCCCATTTCTACTGCGCTACCACGTCAGAGGTCTTCCTAACGTGCCGCTGTCTGCCGAGTAAACGATCCCCTCGCTAACCGCATCGCTTTTTTCTAACTCCTTCCCCCTTTCCCATCGTCTTCCTTTATCCTCTTTCTGATGTTTCCGGTCATTTGTCAAGCGGCGGGGATACTTGGGCCCCAACAATGGGTCATTAGAATTCCTAAGTTCGGCTACAAAGCCTGAGTGGCTATCAGGATTCACTGGCATCTTCCGTGTTATGAAAATAAGCAACGTTCCTCCTGTTTCCAGAGCTCCTACTGTCTGTCTGTCTAGCATCATGTCCCACAGGGCTTCAAGCCCTCTGCTCCCAGCGACCCCGATACCGCTTAGCCGCGACGAGGTCCTTCATTCAGCCAGTGCTCACCGAACGCCCGCTGCCAGGCACTGGGGGACACTCAGAAAAAGTGCTGTTCCTTCTCACTGGTCAGTCTCTGCCTTCTGGAGTAGCGGCACCTGCACCTGGGCTCGCTGCCACACCCGGGGGAACACAGGTGCTGTCTTGCTCGCGCTCCTGAGAACAGGGCGGACGACGAGGAAACCGTCCTCCACCCAACTTCTAGGGCGTTCTACCCTTCCGCCTCCGCGGGGCAGGCCTCGTGCGGACACGAAGCAAGAATGGAACCCTGGCGCGGGAAGGCCTGTCGGCCGGTCTGCACCAGTTACTCGTTCGCCCAGAGGTCTTTGCAGCTGGGGCAGTAAATCCAAACCAAACCCGAAGCACCACGAAGCCTCGGACGCAGCGGCGGAAGCCTGCTGTCCCTGCCATCCCCACTCACCACCCCCGCTGAACGCCACGTGTGCAGCAGGCTCACGCACCGCGCGTACCCCTGCCGGCGGGAGTCGGGCGCCGAGCTCGGCCCTGCGCGCCACTCGGTTCCCAGACTCAGCCTGGAAGCCGGAGAGGCGGCGCGACGGCGGGCCTCGGGTTCCCAGGGGCACTGGGCGCGCAAGAGGGGGGCCAGGGCGTGCCCCTCGCCTCTCCTCAGGTGTATGGACCGCCCGCCAGCGCGCCCAGGACCTTGCGGGGCAGATGACCACACAGGGAGACGACCGAGCTGCCACCAAGCCGATGCCAGCCGCGTCCGGGAAGCCAGCGTGCTGCAGGTCCCGCACGCGCGCATGCGCTGTGGGAAGCAGGGCCGCCTGGGGGCCGCGGGCGTGTCTGCGGGTTCCCGGCACCGCCCGATCCCGGGCTCCCGGGGCGCCGTCCTCAGCCGGCCGGGGTGCTCCGGGGCTTCTCACCCGCAGGTGTTCGGCTAAGCCTGGTAACCTGGGGGTGCAGATCTGGGTGCTAATCATTTTCATGTGTACACAATTCATTTTCTGATAACCCTTAGGCTGAAGGTTGTACTGCCTTCCACGAGACAAACCTGTAAGAATTCTCAGATCTTGGGCAAAAGACAAGAGCTTTTAAGGTTGTCAAACGAGCAAAGATAATTTGGGTTGGAATAGCCAGCTAGGCCTACTTCCTGACATGCAGAGGTTTCCTGTCACACGGCTGACAAAGTATTGGCACACAGGACTCAGGCTTCCTCTTTGTCCCCCAAATTTACCAAGAATCTGTACACTTGCAGCAAATGTGAACAAATATATTTAGATATATTTAAAAGAATTAAAAAAAACATTTCACAAAACATTTGTTGCCATAGGAATTTTTTAAGCAGTAAATGCCCACATCAAAATTTAAACATTGTTCAAAGTATGATTTATCTGTACTAATAAGTAATGCAACAAATTATGTAAACAGAGTCAGATACATTTCCCATTTCCCTGCAGGAGTCACTTCCTTCCTGGGATTGAAGCTGTCCCAGACAGTTTTCCAGGGGACCAATTAAGAAACTGCTATTTTCAGAGCAACAAAAATAAAAGCTTTTATTTGTTCATTTGAATATAAAACAGGCGTTATCACAGATGTACAAAGCTTACTGGTGGTTTAACATACGAGAAGGTTGCCGTCCTTTGCACATAAAAATTTTGTTTGAAACCGTGATTGGTTGAGTACATGAATTTCTCTAACCAGTCACCACACTCTATGAAATAACGCTGCTAACATTCAACTGATAAAAGGGGCAGTTTCCCTTGGGTAAAGTGTCAAGCAGGATTAAATATATATAATAAACAAGCACCATGAGGAAGCCGCCCTGTTGGGTTAGGTCTGTGTTTCAATGTTCATTGTGTACCCTTCTTTGTGCAAGTTGATTACACGGTTTTGTCTGACTTCAAAAGCACAAGGTCACAAGACAAACATTGTTACATTCTCATGAATGATTTATCTACAGCACAATTTCTAATACAGAACAATCCTTCTTTATTGCTGAAACGGGTTTCCTTTCCTTTTTCTTGCACAAATGACCTTCGATCCCAGCCCCCAACCCTTTGGACCTCAACTCTACCATGAGAGATGACAAGGACGTCACTAACCACTTTCACAACTGCCCCGCCTTGCACGTGAAGCTGACATGGTGAAGGTGAAGGTCATATTGGAAGTGATACCTGATTTGTTGTTTGCTTCCGACATCAGCTAGACCTCACAAGTTATCCCGTAGCTGTGTTTCCTAGTCAGTATCTTACCGGAAACCTTAAACCTCCTTCCCCTTAAACAAGGTGGGTGTGTGTAAGAAAACATCTTTTTTTCTGTGTGTGGTGGGTTTTTTCCCCCTTAGGAAGCAGAAGACTAGGAATGTGTATCTGAAGCATGTAGAGAAATATTCACACACAGCAATGAAGTCAAACAATATCTTAAAAATCAAATAATTTGTGGAGATGGAAGGATGCACCCCACATGCAGACAAATTTAAAAAAATGCCACTTAAAATTTTTAAAAAACAATTAGCCTTGGATCTCGGAAGTCAAACAAAACTCTTTTAGCAAAGGGCTTACTGCTGGCGCATACAGCAAAGGCAGATGAAGACATTGCCTACAATATGGTGAAAAGAGACTCTAAGGTTTGCCCAGCAACAATCTTGCTCATGCATTTCTAGCAACGAGAGCCACTGCAGGGTCATATTGGGGCAGTTATAAGATAGATCACGCTTGGACAGCGGATACCTCTTCTTGGCTGGACACAGATGGGCCATTTCGATCGAGGAGTGTACAGATGAGACGTGGAAATCGGAAGGTGTGTGAGGCGGCAGCAGCAGCGAGAGATGGAAATCAGAAACGTGTCATCCACAGGTGGTGAAATGAAGGCAGCTGGGAGGCTTTCTCGCTCCAGCCAATGGCTCTGTGAGGAGTCCCGGGGCAGCTCATGAGGGTGGAGCCCCAGAGCTCTGGGTGGGGGCACCCCAGAGAGCTGGCTGAGGTGACGGTCTCCTATGTGAGTCTTTTCCCTTAAAGCTGTTCTGGACAGTCTGTCCACTCCATACAATGGCCATCTGAGGGGAATCAACACAACCCGGTGCAAATGACCATAAAAGAGCACTCCTTTTCATACCAAGGACCAAAAAGGGTGACATTAACAAAAAGGATGAACAACAAGGATTTCTTGCAGCTAAGAGAGCAGTGCTACTCAGCACCTGCCTTCCCTAATGTCCGCTCAGTGTCGTAAGCACACACTGGCACAGACCGCTCACCGTTGCCCCCGCAGCAAAGGGAAAATAGTGCACATTTCGCCTCAAATTCCTTCCCCAACTTCGAGATGGCAATAATTTCACTTGCTGGTCTCTGGTTCTAGAAGAAACATTTAGACCGGGCTACCGGCAATCTGGGATTGCTCGCATCAGCAAAGTGGGTGTGAGAGAATCTCGCTTTATCTACAGTACAGTGGAGGGGACACCATGCAAGTGACAGGTTCTGCATTTTAAACTTTAAAATCTCCTTTGTTCATTAGTGAATTTATATTTCATATATATATATTTGTTGTGATACTATCCACGCAAGATAATACAACACTTTTTTATATTAGCAAACATTACAAGACTTTAATGTTCTTGAATGTTTTTCTCTTTTATACTTCTAAAGAGATCAAAATAAATTAAACGTTTGTACATAATTACATATGAAGAAGTTAACTTATTTTATCTTTTTAGTTTAGTACAAAGATATCTGCAAGAGAGTTGCCGAAATACACCTTATTTATAATTTCTTCTCATTCTATGCTAACTTCAAAGGCCATATGTTAGCCTTTGTTTATCCAGCACATTTCTGACAAAGAAAGCTGCTAAAATCTAATCGGAAGGTGCTATTTGGAAGGTTTTCTCGTACCTCAACAAACTTTCCTAAAAGGATGAAATCTAGCAATGGCTTAAATTAGTAACAAGGTCCATGTCATTAAGATTTCATGACACATTAAACAGAGAAAACAATTCTTTGTCACACTACATAAATTGTTTAAAAGAACCCATCTGGAGGGCAGAATATTTTTTTAATTGCTATTTTGGCTTAACAAAATACCACATTTACGAAGAAAGCACTTATTATCCAATAATTAAAAAAAAAGAAAAGAAAGTTTTGAAATGGGTTTTTCCAACAAACTGAAGGCAGTAATCCAAAGTCCTTCTGAGCAAACTTCAGTGGTAAATTCACATTTCACATTTCACCCCCATGCCAATCAGGACTGCTGTGGAAAGTCTCACCACCGCGTGAACAAAGGCTCCATTCTGGCGAATGTGGCCCTCATGTCTGCAAACTTGAGTGACACTGAGAAAAACGTTTACTTTCCTAGAAAAGTCTACGGGACCAGAGACGAGACTACATGTTGTAGGCCACATAGATGGGATCTAGCTGGTCTGCCAAAAACCCATCCCGCAGGTGCATACGCTGCTTCTCTCCCCGGGAGTTGATGGGGATGACACCGATGTCCACCACGACCACGACCCCCACCACCAGGTAGTGCTCCTCCAGAACCACGTTGGTCACTAAGGGGACCAGGTCCAAGGCTTCTTGCTCCGACCCATCAAGCTCAACCACCACCACCAACAAATTGGTCCAGGTGAACACAGCGCTGCAAGAGAGAAAAAAATCATCACTATGCCGTGAGGTGTTTATGTAACAATTTCGTTTTCTTTTCAAGAAGTGCCATATGGTTCTTTTCTGATCTGCCTGCACATTGACGGTCTCTCTGAGCCCATGGCTTTTCGCTCAGTAGGTGGCTGCACACACTCCTGTGGTTAGGGTTTTCTACCGGCCGGCTCTCACGGGGGCTGCCGCGCACGCAGGGGATCTCCGTGCCAGGCAGCACCCTGACACGGCCCTGCCCTCTGCTCCCAGCTGCGGCCGAGGGGCACACGGTGCCACAGAAGCCCCACCATGTGCACACCAGGCCCCTAAGGTGGAGTCCTGGCCTTGGGCTTGGTGAGCGGTAAGTTAGCAGAGGCCGGACAGCCCCTGGGGCTCTGGGGCCGGTCCTGACCTCCCTCTGCCACAGCAGGACGGGGGACGTCGAGGGAGGGTGAGAAACGTGGAGAGCCACCAGCTTGGTGCCTGGCTGACCGTGGGCCCCAGTCACACTGGGGCCAGACAACCCAGTGGTCAACTGCAGACATGGGGACCCAACAACACGCTGCTGTCTGAAGCACTGAGTCTGGAAGGAGTGTCAGGCAGCAAGAGGTGACCTGTGTGGGGGAAAGATCCTCCAGAACGTCAGAGATTCATCTAGAAGCATTTTATTTGGGATCTCTCAGTGGAGGGTCACCCAGAAGATTTGGTGGGGCCAATCTGTGGGAGCCTAAACTCAGTACTTTACGCTTTAAGCCACCTGCAGTTTATAAGGTTGGTCTTTAAATAGGGGTGGTTATAGGGCCTTAACAGGCTCTGCTCCTGGTGCCTGTGGTCTGCTGGCTGAGGCGGTCAGAAGCGTCCAGGGCAGAAGAGGCGTGGGAGGCGGGGGCCAGGCTCCAGGGGCCTGCAGTGGGTTGCTGGCGCCTGCGTCCTCCAGCCGGACGCACAGAAGGGTCTAGGAGGCAGCAAGTATTTGGGAAACTCACTACAGTTTTCTAAAACTGTATGGGTATGTCTATTCAGAAAAAAACCCGCACGTTTTGTTTAGTATGACCAATATATACGTTAATGTGGAAGGGAAATATTGGAGAATGTGTTCAACAGATTACTGCTTCTCGAGTTTGCTGTGATCAGTGTGTACCTAAGGGAACAGTCCTGCCAAGGTCCGTTCGCAAGATGCGCTGGTGCCAAATTCCCATAAAAGGACACTTTATGACACTAAAACATTGCTCTGTGTGGCCCAAGTGAGCCCATACTGAGTTTGTGATATCACAGATCTTACATGTATATTAGCCACTTGTGGTATAATTTTATTATAGCACCTGACGCTTATGATACAGTATCAGGAACCGGGGTTTCTGTATTTGATGGAGGAGGGGGTTTGCCAGGGAGTGATGGGCTGGATGAGTGTTGTTTTCCTAGGGCCACAGATGTCCAACCCTGGAGACAACGGATGAGAAGGGCAAGATTTGGTTAGCTGGACCGTGCCACCCTGAAATAGCCACATGGAGGGACGTGAGTGTCTGCCTTCCACCTTGGTGCGATGTAACCGAGGGTGTGCGCTGGGGGAGGCGCCCAGGTTGGGCAGGGAAGGTGAGAAGGAGCAGGAAGAACAATAGAGCAGTTTGTGCTGGGCGGTTTCTGAAGGACCAGAGCCCCGCAGGACGGAACTGTGGGTGCACACGTGAGGTGAGGTGAGTGCGAGGCCCCACGCGCATCAGGTGAGGCCACAGCAGGGCTTAGAACAAAAACTCGAATCCTGGAACAGAAACCCACAGGCGGCGGCACGGAGTCCCCGTCACAGGTCTTTAAGGTGGAAACAGCCCTTTGCAACCAGATGGAAAATGTCTGCGGTAGGCAATACAAACCAGTCTAAGTTATTTTCTTAAAACTACAGACCGGGAGGCTGTAATCGGTATGTACAGCTAGTGGCATGGAAACCGAGGTAGCCCTGTGCCGTCTCTGGGCTGCAGTCTCTCCAGGGATCCCAGCTCCTGGCCACTTGCAGCTCCAGCAGCCTCGGGGTGAGGAGGGACGTCACCACGTCAGAAGCACAGGGCCACGCGTGGGTTCGCAAACTCTCTCTTCTCTCTTCCAGGCTGCCGAGCCGCCCGTGTCCAGGGCCCATAAATGGCAACAAATAACTAGCCTGTAATCAGCTCACAAGGGGCAACGAACAACTCAGGCCCATCTACCCACCAGGAAGGACTGCTCATGAGCGATTTCAGAATGTGCCTCCCTTGGGGTTCCTCAGCTTCGAGATCACATCAGGTCCCTGCCAGCTCTGGGGCCAAATGAACGAACAAACCTACAGTTAACGGTGTGGAGCCTCTTTGCACCCTTTACCACCATGTAAAGGCACCGAGTGAGCTTGGGGCCCCCAGGCCAGCCCCACCAGCAACACAGCCAACCACATGGACCAGGGAGGGAGGATGAACCCAAGGGCCCTCGCCGGCCTGGTCAGTGGCAGCTGGGTGCAAATGCGCACCCACTACTCACCATTCTGTGACGCTTTTATGGGCTCTGATGACCGAGGTCTCAATGTCTATCGGGTGATACCTCATCCCCCGCAGCTCCATCGCTTCGTCCAGCGCCCCCACCACGTACAGGGCATCGTGGCGCTCTGTGCAGGGAGTGGAGAACGTGTGTGAACCTCACCACAATGGTGCTCAAGCTGCTTTGTAAGAGACTGAGATTAAAACTACCCCTGAGTGAGAGACACAAGCCAAGGAATAGGGTCACTGAGTGCGGGTAGCTAGTTCCTTCCTACTGGGACGCTGTGCAGCCCGGGGCCCCCAGGACACCAGCCTGGCCGGGATCATGGTCTCACGGAGAGCCAGCTGCACACCTCAGCGCCCCGGGGGAGAGCGCACGTCCTGGACCCGCTCCTGCACACCTTCAATACACTATCTCCTACTCCTCGGGAGCACCTCCGCCCCTCGGCGGCCGGCAGACGCCGTGCTCTCCCGCAGCCACAGGTCAGGGTGCAGCACAGCCAAAACCAAACCCCGCCCCCTCTGATGGCATCCCATGAGGCCGCAACTGCTGGAATTCCACCTCCGAGTGGGAAAATCTTTTCCAGTTCAAGTCGGATGAGATGGGGATGTTTATTTGCTGGCTTCTATGACTGCAGCAGGACTCCCATCTTTTGGGGGGTCACAGAGGTGAGGAAACAGCAATAGTGCTGTCCCCAGCGCCCCAGAATTCCGCGGGATGGGACCTGTCCCTCCTCCTGGGGGGTCTGGATCACCATGGCCCTGCCTTGCTTCGTTCCTCACAGGAATCCCAGAGAGCACCCTCAAATAAAACAGTCTTTGATTTTCCCAAATTGCAAACGCGATGCCAAAATGTTTTTGTGCTTTTCCACTAAATATACGCCAATTCAGCCAGGTTCACAAAGCTCCCCCCAGGGAGGTGTGTCAGCAAGCCTCCCAGACACTCACCTCCTGGGGTGTGGGTCCAGCAGGATCTCCCTAGGAAATCTCAGCTCCCATCCTCTGAAATAACTGAGTCCTGCCTCTACTTTGAGTGGAACTAGAAGCTGAGACTCTCATAGCAAGTAGGCCTGTACCTTTTCATTTTTTATAACTCTCCTGCCTGGCGCCAGCCCCCAGCAGAGAAGGGAGCAGCGCCTCCCCATGCCCAAGCCTGAGCACCTCGCTACCTCCCTTTCCCGACAGGCCAGGCCTGGTCCGGTCAGGCAGAGGGCAGTGGGTGTACTCCTGCAGCCGCTGTCCAGGTGGGCCTCGGGGGCACGGGGCCGCTGCGGGTGGGTGAGGGGTACGTCCACTGCATGGAGGGGCATGGTGTCCTGGCTCCTGTGCAGGGTTTAAATCTGTCCTTGGCTCTGTGAGAGACTGTGCTCACGGAGCACACGGTCTCTCACGTGGCTCTGGCGTGCTGGACTCACACCGATCCTCCTCTCCTTCACGCTCAGCTGTTTTGCAGCAAGCATGCACAATGTGCTCGTGGGGCTGGCGTCCCAGTCCCACAAACGTTCTCAGGGCCTGGGGGCCTCTCCACCCACCTGCCCGGGCTCTTACCTCCGTTTGCATCTGTGAGCTCCGTCCTCCGCAGGAACCCCAAGTAGCCTGTCCGCGCCCAGACCGTCTGGGTGTCTCCAAAACTTAACCTTGAGTTGAAGTGGTCTGACTGCAGGGACTCATCTCCGTAAATGGTGAAATAACCACTGGCATTGTGGGCACTGTGAACCCAGATCTGTGAAGGAAGCAACAGAACTGGGTGAGTACGCTGGGGAGGATCTGCAGGGAGGAAACTACCTGGGCAGTCAGTGACATCAGAATGCCCATGCCTGGTGGGACCCCGGCCGTGTTAATCTCACGCGGGCTTCAGGGGAGACTCAGATGCCATAGTATTTACTGGAATAGAGCCACTAAGCGAACAACGAGGCTGTCCACCTCTTGAGAAGCCCATTAAAACAAACTGAGGGTTTTAAAGTGAACATATCAAATGTGTTCACCGCTGGGCACCTGCAGCCACCTAGTCCTCCGTGCTGAACAAACCAAAGCCTAGAGCAGACACAGAAGTGACACCATCACGCAGGGGGAATGAAACCTGTCCCTGCTCTCCAACACACAATTTCCTCATTAAGACACACTCCCGGTCAGAAAACGAGAGTGAGGTGGATTCTGACACCCGGCCGGCTCCCCCAGGTGCCCAAGACAGCACGCCGTCCTCCCCAATTTCATCTAGGAATGTACTTAAAGGAAATTCCTAAATAAGATCTGTATGGAATTTTATCACCTCAGCTCTGATCTTTACACATAACTGAGAAATTCAAATGAAGGGCCAAGCTGCAGCCCACACAGAAATGGAGTCTGGGGAGCGGTCAGTCTGTCCTTTGGTCACCGTTTACAGCTCGAGGCCTCCGGGAGAAGCGGTGGCCCAGCTTTGTTGTTTCAGCTGAAGGCGGGCTGACACAGGAGGTTAGTGTCCCGTGCACAGCAGAGTGATCTGACACTTGTATGCGGAACAGTAACTGTAGTCACCGTGCAACATTATTACACTCCCCAGGCTGCGCTCTTTATTCCCAAGACTCGCTCACTTCACAACTGCAAGTCTGTACTTCTCAATCCGCTCACCCACCTTCCCCTCTGCCAACCACTGGTTTGTTCTCTGTGTGTTGTGCGGTGGTGTTTTTAACGGGGTGTCAGCTACAGGCAGGTCTGTAAGGAGGGAGAGCTGACCACACAGGGCCAGTGACCCTGACAGCCAGGAGGCTCTCCCCGGGCAGGATGGGCTTCCTTCCACCCAGTGCACAGGGCAGGCTCGGCCTTGGAGAGAACGGGAGGGAAGATAAGTGTGTTGGCACCCTTCCCTGATGTCCTCTGCGTCCTCTGTGGCCTGGCTGAGTGGGGCAGGGGAAGGATCGGGGACGGCGGGCTGAGGATGTGTGTTCTCCAGCCGCACGTGGCAGGAGGGGTGGTCAGCCGGGTTTCACTGTGAATATGGGCTGAAGGGTCAAAGCCAGTACGGACTTTCCGACTGAAGGAAATACCTGTCATTTCCTAACCCGCTTGCTACCGTTTACTGATATTCTATGAGTCTAGGCTGTGGCCGTATGCTCTGTGCACACTGCTCCGTCCTCATCCCCATGAACTCAGCAATGACGGCTTCCTTACAGAAATCCACTTTGTAGCCTGAACTTTCACAGCTCATTTTGAGTCACTTTCCAGCCAGTCAGTTGAGACTTACCCAATCTGATCAGGTGTTGCCTCCTGCCTCTTGCCTCTTGCCTCACCCGGGTGGGCATCCCGTAATTCACCTCACCAGAATGAGTACCCCATAAGTCACCTCTGCTGGGGGCACCTGTAACTTGCCTCACCCAGGGGGGCACCCCATAACTTGCCTCACTCAAGTGAGCACCCCATAAGTCACCTCTCCCAGGTGAGTACCCTATAACTCACCTCTCCTGGGTGGGCATCCCATAACTCGCCTCACTCGAGTGAGTACCCCATAAGTCATCTCTCCCAGGTGGCACCCCATAACTCACCTCACCTGGGTGGGCACCCCGTAACTCACCTCACCCAGGTGGGTACCCCATATCTCACTTCTCCTGGATGGGCACCCCATACCTTGCCTCACTCAAGTGAGCACCCCATAAGTCACCTCTCCTGGGTGGACACCCCGTAACTCACCTCACCCAGGTGGGAGTCACCCAACGGTCCTTTTGTTTCTGGATTGGCAATTATGATCCGAACCCCTGGAAGTATCTATGTGGGAAAGGAGAACATTCTGGTCAGTGGGCAGAGAGGTAGATGCTACACTCCAATCAGCCTTGACCTTGCCTTCATGCCACATGCCTGTTTTCCTTTCTAAAACTGTTCAGAAAGTAGTATGGCTTTAAATTAAAATTACATACCACAGCATGACATAATTACTATGTGACAATTGCATCTTATTGCAATTATTACTACAGTGATAAAGCCTGTGTTAACGTGATCTTAAAATTAAGAATCTGAATGAAAACAGGATAAATGATGTAATTCAGCCTGATGCTTGCAAAACAGGAATCTTCAGGTATTTCAATTAATTTTCCAGTTATGTTTAACATTGTGCGTGACATCATGGGACGCTGATGTGGAGGAAGGGGTGAGGTTTGCAGTAGGCACTGAATTAAGGAGGTCACGGATCAAGTTTTCCAAGATGAGTGTGGACTGAAAGCGCAGGTGGGCACGGCACAGTGCGGTGGCGGGAGGAAGAGCCGGCGCATCCCAGCGTGTTCTGACTTGAATGCCCGTCCAGCTCTCCATCTTGGTTATGCTTCAACACCCTCCTGCACGTCACTGTCTTGTATCAGAATGCTCATATCAAGCATCTCCCTCTTAATGGAAGTTTGGCTTGGAAACATTCTGAATTTCACTAACACCACATGCATATGGCAGCAAAAGCTGGTTCTGCAAATTTAGAAAATAGCCCGTGTTGGTTCAGCTACTGGGAAGGGTTGAGATTCGGCAAAACATCGGTGGTGAGAAGTCCTGTTCCGTCCCTTGAGTCTGACGTGTAATATGGCAGCTCTGGTCCCTTGTCCTGCTAACGGCTGGCTTAGGGCAGGCAAGCACAGCGTCCTACCATTAGAACCAACTTAGTACTAGAACTCTAACTGGCGCTCATGTAGACGGAGATTATAAAAGGTCCAGAAGCGACACGAGGCACTTCTGGAATTACGTCAAGTGGGGCCAAAAACAGGAAAAAGAAGTCTTCACTTAGGTGTAAGTGAAAAACATACCCACAGTGGCAGAAACTACTTTGTCCCCTGACCACCCTTCTTCGTCTACTTTCACAGCAATTGGACCTGGGTTTTTAGCTAGGCCCACGGATATTCAGAACTGATATAACGTTTCCAACCTTTCTTTCAGCCAGTGTGACCGCATGACCAGATTCTGGACAGTGGTACTGAAGTGTGTATAAGGTGGCTTAGGAGCCTTTGCTGAGGTCTGCACCTTTAGTTTCCCTTTGCTGCTTCTGCTGCTGTTGCTGCTGCTGGAATGTGGAAGCGATGGCTAGGGTGGGAGCAGCCACTTCTGACCCTGAGGCACCCTGGGAATGGGATCCATGCAAAGCAGAACAAGACAGAAGGTGGCAGGGCCCCTGGAGTTTTCATGATGTCTTTTATGTAAGAGAAAAGAAAAATCTAGGGGCGCCTGGGTGGCTCAGTCGTTAAGCGTCTGCCTTCAGCTTAGGTCATGATCCCAGGGTCCTGGGATCCAGCCCCACATCGGGCTCCCTGCTCCGTGGGAAGCCTGCTTCTCCCTCTCCTACTCCCCCTGCTTGTGTTCCCTCTCTTGGCTGCGTCTCTCTCTGTCAAATAAATAAATTCTTTGAAAAGAAATTGTTTAAAAAAATTTAAAAAAAGAAAAAAATCTAACTTGTTTAAAACACTGTTGTTTGTGGAGTTTCTGTACTCATGGCCAAACCTAGTCCTGAAATACTACATTTAAGAAAACTTTTTGGAGAAAATACTATATAAAATACATTTCTTAAAATGTCAAAGCCCATACGCTGAGACTCAAACTTACACAGAAATATATCTTTCTTCCTTCAATACTTACTTTTCCTGATTCCATGAGGGGCAAGCTATGAGGAGAGCCTCTTTCCACCAAGCGGACTCTGCAAACAGAAAAAGAAGGTATGATGACTTGGGTGTTTTTGAGCCTACGGTTCCCTTCCTCCATATTCAGCACCTGGTCAATGCCGGGTGGGTTGCTGGGGGATGTTCAGTCTGCTGGTGAGCACCGTTCAACACAAAGACAGTTCAGAAATCAAAGAATAAGTGGTCTGGCAGCAGACGGCACCTGAGCTCTGGCGGGGAGATGGAGAGAGACACGGGACAGGCCACAGAGGCCACATCCCAGTCACCAAGCCTGCACAACAGCTGGGAAAATGATTCTGCATCGAGAGGAACCACGACTCAACTCAGCACTTGCAGAAAAGGAAAGGAGTAAGCATTGCACCACAGCTCTGAACCCGCTGCGGGCTGTGGGGACCGCACTGCCCGGGGCTGAGGCGCTTGTGAGGGCTCAGCAGGGCCCAGGTCTGTGGCTGCAGAGAGTCTACCTTCTGACCCAGGTGTGTCTGAGCCCTGGGGGACAGGACTGGCCAATTTGGACAGCAAAACCTCCTTTCAGAAAAGAAACTCTTTTCCATTAAAAAAATACTTAATGGCGACTAAATCTTAAGAACTGTGAGCGGGGACGCCTGGGTGGCTCAGTTGTTAAGCATCTGCCTTCGGCTCAGGTCATGATCTCAGGGTCCTGGGATCGAGCCCCGTGTGGGGTTCCCTGCTCGGCGGGAAGCCTGCTTCTCCCTCTCCCTCTGCCCCTCCCCTGCTCGCGCTCTCTCTCTCAAATAAATAAAATCTTAAAAAAACAAAACAAAACAAACAACTGCAGACGACATTGGTGTGGTCACAACCAGAGCTGGCTAAATCCTTCCCAGCTGTTTTTTTTAAACGCCTGGTTTTGCATCTTGGCCACCGTACTATAGCACTGTGATGCTGTTCATTCATCTAAAAGGCAGTTTTTATTGGAAGAGAGTGAAGCGCAGGAGAAAGTGCTTGAATCCCGTGGAGCGGGAGTTGGGGGCATGGAGAGGTGGGACGCTGTGTCTCCACGCCCGTGGGGAAGTGAAGCTCAGCACGCCCCAGCCACCCTCTGCGTGATCACAGCGATCCTCCTAACTAGTAAGTACTCCAAAGATGGAAGGGGGCCGGAGGGGTGCTGCTGGGCACGTGGGGCTCCTTCGCAGCCAGCCTTTGGTGTGGTGCCTCCTGTTGCTGGAGCTGAATCTTGGGGGTGGGGGCAGGAACAGGAGGACTGACACCTTCTCTTCAGCAGCCCTGGGGAGGGAGGGCGAGCACCTGAGCGGTGGCAGCGGTAATCTGATGATGTGGAAGAACTCACTATTCCAATTTTGGATCATATGGTAACCACCAGGATCTCCAGTGTTTGTCTCAAGGAAGACTTGGTGCTCACGGCAGCAAACGAGGGGTCATCCAAGAAAAACAGCCTAGATCTCATGCCCTACGGGAACGGTTCTAGAATACGCCATTGGGCTTAATGACATTAAACTTCAAAGATAACGCCCCCGGTGCATTACTCCAGAATTGTAAGAGACACACCCGCTCAGGACCCAGGGAGGCTGCGTTAGGGCTAATGGCCCCCATCGCAACAGCACTGAGACCCTGCGGGCTTCGCCTCGTTGCACTTGTAGACAGACGTGGTGCTCATGCTGGGTCGGGAGGCCAGGACCGCGACACTGAGCTAGCGCCAGGCTCGTCTGAACAGCCAGGTGAAGTGGACAGGCCTGTGTCCAGCGGCTGGCTGCCCATCTGTGGCGTCTGGATATCAGCAATTTGCTACAGATGGAGAAAGCCATGGGGATGTGAGGCCAGACTGGGCGGACAGTTAGGAGTGGGTGGGCTGAAGGAGAAAGGGCCAAGCAGGCCCACTGTGTGGCCCGGTCCGTGCGTGAGCAGGGCTGCTGTGTCTGGGGGTACCCAGCGGGCCAGCAACCAGGACAGGCACCCCCATAGGCCAGGAAGTCAGGCTGGGGATCAAAACTCTGAGCCAAAAATGAGGGCTGTTTCAGACACACTTCCGCTCTGCTGGCTGTCCACGCACAGTGACCACTATTTTAGGATGTTAGAAAGCCCGGCCGGGCATTTTGGACATATCAAGCAGCTCTGACCACTGCATTAGGACTGTGAGGATGTCAGAAAGGGCATCCTGGTGTCAAGGGTGGAACCAGAAAACAAGGGGCAACGTCCCTGGACGCTGGCGTCTGGGGCCCAGGACCTGCTCTCCCTCCCCGCAGGCTTCTCCCCAGGCCCATGCCTGGCCAATATGAGGGGAGAGCACAAAGGCACGCTCCCTCAGCGAGCGGGGCTCCTGGCCGCATGCACACTGGCTGGCGTCTGCCTCCCCGAACAGCGGCCTCCTCTGCCCTCTTCCTGCTCGAAGAGATTACTTGTGCCCTGTCCTTCCCTGTCCGACACTCAGAGAAAGGAGGGATCTCATCTCACATGTGGAAGAAAGGAGGCTCTACCGTGAGGAAGGTCTTCTGTGGTCAGTATGGAAACGGTGTACTGTGTCTCCATAGGGAGCAGGAACAGGGTGCTGGCATCGCTCACGGTGGGTCCCACATGAAAAGGCTACAAATGCCACAGAAGATTGCCCTTCATCCACATGAAAAGAAAAATATCCTGAGAGTGAAATGAAAAAGAATCAAACCAAACCAAACCCTGCTTAAACAAAAAGGCAAAGCTGGCCAGCATCGGGTCAGAGGACATCCAGTGGGCACCTGCCCTGCGGCCCGCGGCCGTGTGCTGCTGTGGGCACTGCTCTCTCCCTACGGTTTGCAAGGTTGCGGCCACATGACAGCACACGGGAGGGGTTGCGGGGATAGGCTCTCTGCCAGCGAGCGGGCCTGGCTGTCCCACAGGGACGCGGAGTGGAGAATGCAATCCTGTCTTCCGAGAGAAGACAGAGAGCCTACAGCAGAGACCCTCTCGGGAGGACAGACGGACGCGGCAGAATCCATCTGACACAATGCAGGAGCTGATGAAACCCGCCAGCCCTGGGACGGGGACGTTCCACCACTGCTCTGGCTGCCCTCATGTCCATTCCTGCAGACCGAGCTGGCTCCCCGGGTCCCGAGTAAGACCCCTCCCCAGCCGACGCGATGCTCACCAGCGCACGAGCGCGCTCGGGGTGCTGGCTGTCCCGTCCCCCTCTGACCTGGCCATGCTCCTGTGGGGAAGAGCCCTGCCTCATCTCTGACATTCCTAAACTCAAGTGCAAACCCTGGGCTTCTGAAAACATGTTTTTCCGCCTAGGCTGTCTTAATGACTTGAAGTTTAGGCTTTTGCTAGAAAAGAAGAGACAGCAAGGAACACAGGTAATGTGGGGGAGATTTATGATTCCTGATAAAATCCCTACCTCGTGCTCTGTCCTCGGGCTGTTCTTACCCCGACCCGAGCTTCACCCGGAAAGGCAACACACCATCGAGCTGATGCCAAGGGGCTGCCGACGCAGGGTCGTTGCAGCGAGAGGTCCATTTGCAAAGGCTTCCTTCCTCGTCAGGACTTCCTCCCGCCGCGCGGGACAGGCTGGGGAGCACTGCCACAGGCTCACGAGCTCTCCAACACGCTCGCCCCCTTCCTCCACCTGACACGGGGCTGTGGACCACGAGTCTCGCCCCGTGGACAGGAGCACCTTGCCCTCCCGGGGCCAGGCCCGCTGATGCTGCCCTACACCCACTGTCACCCACTGGCTCAGGAGACATGAAACACCCAGACATCACACCATCTGCCCCAGTACGAGCGAGGGCGTGCGTCACGGCCGCTGTCAGGAGCATTCTGATGGGGGACCCGTCCCTGCTGGTCACGCTGCTGCCCAGCCCTGGCCTCCTGGCAGTCGCTCGTGACCTGGGGGCGAGCACCATCTGCACCTTCAATCGCCACAGCCCGCTCTGCTACACCAGACGCAGAGGAGGGGACAGGACCCAGAGTCGTCCACCCGTGTGAAAACGAGCTTCTGTGCAGCCTCCCTCCTGGCCCACGCCCTGGACGTGCTGCTAGAAACCAGGCTGGGCTTTCACTTAAACGTTCTTCCAAAAAGTCTGAAGCATCTACTATGCTGAATGTAACACAGTAAGACCATTGGCATGAAAAGTGGTTTAAAGTCCCAGAAGACGGAGGGGAAATCCCTAACGACGGGGTGAGTGTGACGGCTCCACAGACGTGGGTCTCCACTGTAGGTGCTGTGGCTGAATCTCGCCCTCAGCCTGCCGGTGGCTGAGGCACAGGGAGGAAAATGAGACAAAGTTTACCGTCCAAGTTTGGCACTAACGGCGTGCTGTTCCCTGTGCTGCTGGGGAAGTGTATCCGAGGACGTACGAGGGACATCATGGTCACAGCCCCGAAACAGGCGCAAAACAGCAGAACGCACCAAAAGCAGCGTGGCCTCTAAGGGAAGCTCGTCCCTGGAGTCAGCCCTTGATAACAGCGATGGGTTACACGCGGGCCAGCAGCCCCGTGGTGTCGTGGGAGCCCCAAACCGGGGGAAATCACCCCAAACCAGTGATAACAGGCAGAACAGGAAAGCATGCTGACCTAATATAACCACTGTGCAAAGAGAATGCCTATGTGCATCTGGTGCCTTTTCTCTTATAAAATCACAAACCTAACACGCTCTTGCCCCCAACATCCCTCCTTCCAAATCCTGACTTTTGTGTTTCTCCTCGTCTTTCCCTCAGGTTGAATGGAGCCCTGCACCCTTTTCTTCCTGTTGGCGTCTGTTTGTGGACACCCAACTGAGGGTGTGGGCCAAGCCCTGTGTCCATTCATAAAATTCTGATGCAAATTCATTCAAATTAAATTTAGGAAAAACGTGTTTTTCAGACATCCAGGCTTTTCCTTTTAACTCGTAGCATTTATTTTTAGGACAGTTTTATTTTTAATTTTTATTTTTTTTTAAGGTTTTATTTGAGAGAGTGAACTAGAGAGGGGGAGGGAGAGAGCGCGCAAGTGTGCATGAGCAGGGAGCCTGATGCGGGACTCGATCCCAGGACCCCAAGACTATGATCTGAGCCGAAGGCAGACGCTTCACCGACAGCCCCCCAGGAGCCCCAGGACAGTTTAAGATTCACAGAAAACCTGAACGCAGAGTGCGGACCCACCAGGCTCCTGGCAATAACCACGGTCCTGGACACACAAGCACGAGTGTTAGAATGTGAGGGACGTCCGCTGCAGCTAAGGGGCCGCATCAATACATTTCTGTCAACTCGAGTCCAAACTTCATCATATTTGGCTAATGACTTTCCGCTGCATCCCACAGAGTATTCGGCTCTCACGTCTCCGTAGGCCCTCTAGGCTGCTGCAGTTGTTCACACCTTCCGTTTTAATGACCGTGATAGCTGTGAGGAGACGGGAAAGCTGCTCTGGGGGACCATCTGATACTCCTCCCAGGGTGGGACAGCGGTTGTGAATTTGGGGAGGAAGACCACAGAGGTGAAGCTGTTCTCAGCACGTCCAGCCAAGGGCACATACTCAAACGACGCATCCCTCTGTGCTGACCCTGACCTCCATCCCAGGAGGCTGTTTGTCCGGTGTCTCCATTAGCGTGACCCCCACCCCTTTTCACACCTCAGGGCTGGGGCCGGCAGTGTCCCCCCAGGATGACAAACAGCTGATCCATCTACAGAGATGTCTGGCAGAGCTCCATGCCGAGAGCACAGGGCAACATGGAGCACCCCTCAGGGTGTTCTGGAGTTTGCTTCTACCCTGGGTTCCGTCGGACACTCTGTTCCCTTCTACATGGATCCGTGTCTGCCAAAAATAGTTGGAGTTGTGTCTGCTACCTCCCACCAGAAGGTCTTTATGAATGCACACCTCCTTTCCCTTCTTGAGTGAGAACAGAAAGACCTGAAAAATAATTTCTGGACTTGATACATTACAAGTATCATTTCTCTGAAAGTAATTTCAAAATTGTAGAAAACTTAAAAAATGAAAAGAGTACAAAGAACACCTCCAATATCCCTTAGTCAGGTTCACCCGTTGTTAACATTTTATTCCACTTGCTTAATCACGTGTGCGCTCTCTGTCCTGCTCGCTCTCTCTCTCTCACACACGCACACACACACACGTCCTTCTGAAGATGGGTGGGACGCTGCATCCATCACGACCCTTTACCGCTCAGTATTTCGTCAAGCATTTCCTACAAGGAGGGATATTCTCATGCATAATCAAAGCACGGCAATTAGCGTCAGTGACGTAACGCCGATCTGAGCCCCGACTGCAGTTCTGTCCATCAGCCCAACGATGGCTGCAAGAGCATTGCCCCCTCATGTCGAGGACCTGCTGAGCACCAGGTTTTGCATTTGGTTGTCACGTCTCTTTAGCTTCTATTACTGAAGACCATTTCCAAAGCTTTTCTGTCTTTACGAAATCGATGTTTAAAAAGAATATAGCCCCTGCCTTTTAAAAATATCACTTAGGGGTGCCTGGGTGGCTCAGTCAGTTAAGCATCCGACTCTTGACCTCAGTCCAGGTCTTGATCTCAGGGCCGTGAGCTCAAGCCCCACATTGGGCTCCATGCCCAGCATGGTGCCTACTTAAAAAAATAAATAAAAAATAAAAACATCATTTGAAATAATTTTACTCAAAATGAATCAAAGACCTAAATGCAAAAGTTAAAAGTATAAAAATGTTATGAGAAAACATAGGGCAAAAACTTCACAATATCGGATTTGTTAAAAAACAAACAAACAAAAACCCCAAAAAAACCTCAGAGGTTTTTTTAACACTCAACACTCAAAAATAAAACAATTTGATTAAAAATGGGCAAAGGACTTGAATAGACATTTATTCAAAAGAGATATATGAATGGCCAATAAGCACATAAGAAGATGCTCGATATCACTCGTCATCAGAGAAATGCAAATCAGAACCATAATGAGATACCACCTCACCCCCGTTAGGATGGCTACTATCAAAAAACCCAAAACAACAGGTGTGGGCGAGGATGCCAAGAAAGGGGAACCTCGTGCACTGTCGGTGGGAATGCAAACTGGTGCAGCCACCGTGGAAACCAGTATGGAGGTTCCTCAAGAAGTTAAAAATAGAGCTACCCTGTGATCCAGCAACTGCACTTCTGGGTATATACCCGAAAAATGTGAAAGCAGAGGCTAGAAGAGAGAGTTCTATGCCCATGTTCACAGCATCAGGAAGGTTGGAGCAATCCAGGTGTCCATCAATGGATGAATGGGTAAGCAGAATGTGGTCCATCCATACAATGGAATATTACTCAGCCCTAAAAAGAAGGGATTCTCACACATGCTCCAACATGGATGGGCCCTGAGGACATGTGGGGGAATGTGATCAAAAAGATGGGACCACTGGTTGACCCGTGAGCTGGACCTGGGTATTCGGAGGCTTCTCACCTCTCCCGTCTTTGGAATGTGGGTTCCAAGTGCCTTTCTGCTCCCAGAGGCTACTCCAGGGACACAGCCCTGACCTGGTGGCATGGTGTCGAGAACACACCCGCACAGTCCACGTGACAGAGCCCAGTTAGGGCCCCTTGTAACTTGTAAGATCTGGTGGGTGGGTGCGGGGGATCCACCTGTCTTGCTGCCACCCAAGACGAGCAGCGTGTGTAAGTTCCCTTTGCTTATTAAAGCTGCCACCCGCCCTCACGGAGGGGCAGCCCCCTTCTTCAGGCCACTTCTGGGCTGCGCACCTGCAGAACAGCACGCTCAGGAGAATAAGCCGGTCGCAGAAGGACAAACCCTGTATGATTCCACTCATGAGGTCCGCGGAATAGTCAAGTTCACGAAGACAGAAAGTAGAATGGGGGGTGCCAGGGGCCGGGGAGGGGGAGTTAGTGTTTGATGGGGACAGCGTTTCGGTTTGGGAAGATGTGGAAGTTCTGTGGATGGTGGCAGAGATGGCCGCCCACCAATGAGTGTACTGAACGCCACGGAACTGTGCGCCTAACGATGGTAAGATGGTAAGCTCTGTGTTGTGTGTGTTTACTCAGCTAAAATTTAATCATTTAGACATTATTACTTTGGGGTTCTCTAACATTTCCTCATGACTGACCCGATGGGCTGAGGGAATGACATGTCCTTCTCGTGGGATCCCGTCTGGAGGCCCATTAGTCCATCCGTTCCCTTCGGGTTTGTTTCTGAGCTTGTCAATTCTTTGTCCATTCTGTGGAACATTCCAGCACATGATACCGGCATGCCCGTTTGCAGCGTCCTGTTACATGGCAGGGGACACGCGGTGCAGGAGGAGGTCACACGTTGCTTCAATATGCAGACCATGACTAAATCCCATGAGGCAGAAGCCACGCCGTCCTTTTGTGGTGCCCGTCGCACACGCAGCCCTGAGCTCCGCCCCTATGGTCCCCTGTGCCAGCCCCGGGCCACGGTCGGGCCCACGCCCATGCAGGCGGCCAGCTCTTCTCCACAAAAGGACTCTCCAAGAGTAAGTTTTCTTAAGCAAAGAGATGCTTCCGTTCGAGGGAAAAGTATCTATGACGTTCACTTTCTAATGATGGCTGGGTATGACAGCCACACGGGCAAGAATTAGCTGGCTGCCCTTGGCTTTGCTAAGACTCTATAATCAAATGGCATTCGTAGGGTTTTGTGGTGGTGATTCTGTGAACGGCGGGAGCAGAATAAGTCACCAGGATACAGAAAGAGAAGCTGAAGGTGCAGACCAGCTGGAAGAGGGTTTTCACAGACTTGTAGTTTCTGTCATCGTCTCTCTGTACCCACCCAGTCATACTCTGGGCCATTTCATTCAAAACCGTGATGTGTGTGTGCACAACACCAGAATAAGGAGGGAAGAGAGAACAGGAGATGATGGGACAGCCTTTCTCACTGTGCGGCTGGTCAAAGGGAGCAGGAGCGCAGGCAGAACAAGCGCTCCGTCCGGCTGATGCCACCAGCCCATGGCGGGGGAGCTGCTGAACCCCTCCTCCTTCTCAGGGCCTGAGTCCTGACCCCACACGAGACACTGGAGAACCCCCCAAAGCCAGCAGGATTGGACTTCCTGCAGAGCGTGCCGGGAAGGGCTCACGTCGCTCTGGCCACGTGCGCACACGTCACGACGAGAAATCAGGGGCCGTGTCCGCCTTCCTCTGGAAAGATCAATGCATGATCAACGTAGGAGGCGGCAATCTGCAGAGGGAGACTTCCCCCAGGGAACATGTGGGGCGTGAACCAAATCGCTGTACTGTCAGAGAACACGCCTCACTCATACGTGGTGGCTGTGAGAACACAGTGAGCGTCTGATTTTGGGGAAGGGGGCCCAGATGTCGCAAATGAAAATACAGGATGCTGGGTTGAATGTGAATTTCAGATCAACAATAGCACTTTTTAAAGCATACATTTACCCACGCATATTTGGGACATACTTGCACTAGGAAAATGATGCCTCTTGTATCTGAAACTCAAATTTAACCGGCTGTCATGTAGTTTATCTGCAGCTCCAATTTAGAGGATTTGGTAGAGGTCTTCAGGATAAGATTTAATGAATAAACCAGTGGGGCAAAAACTATCCAGTCAATACGTTATTTTTTATTCTTATTTAATTATTTAAATTTGATCTTTACTGAGAAAAGACCACAGAACAATTTCTCAGTAGAGCCTAAAATGTTCTAGAAAAGGAAGGAACACTTAGTCAAAACTCCACAAATGTTTGAATTGGGAAGGGGACTCAAATACATCACCCAAGCATTCAGAACCAGGTGGGGAAGGGGGGGGGACCCAAAACGAGCGAGGGCCGGGCTGAGAGGCCCAGTGACGTGGTCTGAGGTCACACAGCCAGCTGGTGGCAGAGCTGTGACCAGTGCCCAGATCAGCGCCTCTGTGGCTCTTCTTCTCTAGGGATCTCCTGACAGGACAGCAGGTGTGAGAATGAGGTGCAAAGATCAGAAACAGGTGATGGGTTTGAAAGGTGTATGGTCCCTAAGGGATGCTGATGCTGGATGGAGGAAAAGCACAGAAAAAGTCAGGGGAAGAGCTTGCCTCTCCCAGCTCCCGAAATGTCCTTGGAATGGGCTGGGAGCCTGGGCCTGCCTCCCGCACCCGACCAGGGCCTCTCAGACACGGCTTCGGGGCTCCCCACCCACACAGCCAGCTCAGGAGATTTCGACAGGCTGATATGCTGGGCTGCATTCTAAAGAGGGGAGAACCAGAGTAAAGGGAATCATGTCTTTTTATGGAAGCTATCAATTCCAGGAAAGATTTTGGCCTTGCACGGAAGATGGAGGCTGGAAATTCACCCCAAAATTACCACGTTGCAAAATATGAACTCTTTCTTTTTACTCAGTTTTCTCCATTGATAAAGTCATCTGATTTTCAAGTACACTCCTTAAGAACCATTTAAGGAATGCACAAAACCCACACTACAACCCTGATCTCTTCAACTTCGACTACGTAGCCGCGATTAAGGTGGCCAAACAATGAACTAGAAGCATGTGTGCACACCTGTGGACAGCCAGACACAGACATAAGGGAGGACAGCAAATATAACAGATGGAAAAGCAAATCTATAACTATATATATAATGTATGTATCTATAGACGCAATACATTGTTTAGATGTATTACATTAGTGAACCATCACGATGCTTCCACGAGGTAGGTCCTCCGATCCCTGCTGGACAGGCAGGGAGTGCTCGGGCTCAGCTGAGCGGAACCCAGGAGCAGTGGGTCCTGTGCCTCATGGAACGTCAGGGAAACTCCGATGCTCACAGCATCCAGAACTTCTGGGGTCAGCTCGGTCCACAAAGGGCCTGCGCAACTTAGGTGCCCAACACACCTCCCGGGTGGCTGTGGAGGACCGTATGACCGGAAATCAGAGATTCAGTAATAAATGCGAGCTCCATGTCAGGTTCTGCTAAGACCCTCATGCCAATCACTCGCACACCAGGAGCCAACCAAGAGCAGGGTCCCTTTTCAGCTGTTCTGTGTTCATCTGGCCCCCACCTGCCGTGGACTAAATCACAAGTCTACCAATGCACGTCTACTCTGCGCTCACTTCTCTCTGGGTCTCGATACTTGGTTAACCACTGACCAGGACTTAGTGGACTATCCCTGCTTTCTGGAGACTTAGCACCTCAAGTTAGGAGGAGTAAGGAAGCTAGGGAAAGCTTTATGCTAACATTGTGTCCATAAGATTTAACTGCTAAAACTATTTCTTTAAATGCTGAAAATTTTTTTTCTTTCCTATCTCAAGTCTGCAAAATCCAAGCGCTTACGGAAAGATCCAATTGGAATAGATGGAGAGACCATGAATTCATCTTAAATGAACATATTAGAAAGAGTATTTTAAAAAGTAACACTTTCAAGTAGTCCCCAAACCATTTCATCATTTCCCCCTTGTGCACAGTGGGACTAAGTCTACCCCAGCATTAGGAGTCAGCCCCTTGCTATGTGAGGCAGAAATGTTCTCCACAGTGACCTGCTATAAACGCAGAGGACGAAATCCCAAACACTATGGGTCACAGAAGACAAGGGGGTGTTAGAAAAAGAGGCAGAAAGTCAAGTAGAAATCAAATCAATTTGGGTAACCTATTTGATCACAGGCTTCCACAATGTGGCTCTCCTCTGTCACCTGTCTCTGTCCCACATGTGCACGTGAGCACGCACAATCTCTCTCTAGGGAAACTGCACGTACACACGGACAAGTTAACCCTCTCCAAGTTAATTAGATCATAATTAAGCAGGTGCCCTGGGGCTCCTAGTGAAGGTACCAAAGCAACAAGTGATTAATCAACACTGACTCTCCATACGTCTGAGATTAGCACAACGGCCCCATTTTTTTTTTTCCCACAAATAGTGACAAGAGAGAGGGTCAGTATTTACAAAGGCTCTCCTGTTTCACCTGCACCCCTGCTGGGACCTGGAGCCAGGCGAGCTCCCTCTTGCCCCCGGGTCACCCTGGTGCCGTGGGAGGGACAGCTTCAACCCCAAGGCCCCCACAGCACCTCCAGGGCCCTCGGAGGGTGGCTGTACCATGCCCGTCCTGAGCACAGGGAGGCTGAGGTCACAGAGCCGGCCCAGATTTGAACTCTGATCAGCTGGACCCCACAGCCTCTCCGTCACATCAGCTAAGACACTTCTGGTTACGTGTTGATAAAGGTCAGAAGTGAGGCTGGAGATTTCAAGCTGGGTGATATTTTCTCTGGGGAATGTGCAGGGTGGATGGTATTGAACGGAACGGGCTTGAAAGCAGGAGGATTTCGCAGACTGGGGGTGCTGTGGACAGTGGCGAGGCCCCGGGGGCACGACTCCCAGCTCGAGGAGGGGGTGGGAGCTCCAGCTTGCAGAGGCAGGGGCCTCCCAGGCGAGGGGGAGGCCCCAGGGAGGTTTTCCGCTGCAGAAAAGCAGGCATGAGCAGCATGTCTGCCAGCGACCCAGCCCGACCTGGCCGGGAAGGTCTATTACAGGTGGTGAAGGCAATGGAGGACACGGAGGACACGGGAGCTCGGGCTCCCGGCTGCTGAAGCTCTGGGGACAGACCACACTGAAGGAGTGGTTATGCCATGTCCAGGTTTGCTTTGGTTTCGGTCGAACACTGACAGACAGAGGAGGCACTCCCCTCAGCTCTGGGCCTCATCTGTGCCCCGCCCGTGGGAGGTGAGAATGCAGCGGCACAACTGGACTGCAGGTGGACCGCCAGACCAGAGCAGGAGGGCGCAGGCACCACGCGGAAGGCTTTCTTCCGAGAGGCCCGGCCAGGGCGGACGCGGGGTTCTGCGTGTCCTGCGTGGGAGCAGCTCGCTGGGTCCCTCTGACACTTGCCGACATGGCCAGCGACGTGGCCACCAGTGTCGGTCATGACACAGCTGAAACTGTGAAGATGTGTAACCGACAGCAGCCTCCAGCTCCCCAGGTACTTCTACTTCCACCCCAGATGGCCTTGTCAGAGAGCATACAGCAGGGACAAAAGCGTCACTTAAAAGGTTTACGGACTTTGAAGACGGGAGAACGAGCAAGTCACCAGGAGCACGCACTGCATCTCAGGCCCCGACTCCTCCCCAAGCTCGGACCACTCTGCCGCACACTTCCCTTTCCCACGTCGCATGCTCTCTGCAGGAAGATCTGCCAACCAACACCTCCGCAGGGTCGCTCACAGACACCGTAGAAAGTACTGCCTACGGTTTCTGTTCAGCCCCTCCGTCCCCTCCGTGCGACCATCCCTGACACTCCAGGACGCTCCTGACGCCGTCATGCGTGGTACAGGCTGCTTGGGCGGCCAGTCGTGTAGTCAGCTGCCCGTCCTGGTCAAAGGGTCCGTGTTCGTCCACGTGCGCTCACGGCGCTTGCTCGTCCCGCGTTTGGGGCCAGGCCACAGGCGGAACTGCATAAATGCTACCCAAACAGGGATTCCTGGGGGAGCTCCTGCTCATCTTTTGAAGGTATAAAAGGTATAATATCATTTCCAAGTAGCTTCTGTAGAGGGTAAAGCAGATTTGTTCTAAAGCCTAGAAGTCACCATTTGGAAGTGTCGATGCCCCTGGAACAAGTTACTTGAACTCTTCAAAGCCAAGTTTCTGAGTCGTGAACATGATCTACAGGGACTGTGCGGCGGGGAGCTGGCAAGGTGCGGGGGGGCGCGTGGTCGTGTCTGTCCTTGGCCTCCCGCACGGGCGTCCAGCCCAGGGCTCTAACCTTGATTCCCCTTCCACAGCAGAGTCTAAAACGAGGCCCCCAGAGACCAGGTGGGCTCCAGTGGAACACGGTTAGGGGGATGCAGGTGAGCCTATCAGGCTGAGCACACTGCATTTTGATCATCTGTGTGGGGCTGTCCCACGCGCTATAGGACATTTTTAGCTGCACCCCTGGCCTTCATCACTGGGACTCCAGCCATACTACTCCCCAAACTGCGCTCATCAGACATGGCCCGACGTCCACGGGGCCTGAGAGCCCTGCTGGGAATGCCCTGTGTGAGTCAGGGGTGGTACTCCCCGGCCTGGCTGGGGCATGCACGGCCCGCCTGGGCCCCTCCCCGGCCTCCATAGCCCCGCTCCCCAAAGCACGCAGGATTCGGTGTCATCCAGGAACATGCTAGGCCACCCACTCAGCTGGGTGAGTTTCCCCCATCCACTAACTGTGACCACGAACTCTGTTCTCCCCTCGCTGAACAGCATGATGACCCATGTCAGCAGGCAAGCAGAGGAGGAGACCCACAGTGTCTGGCCGTTGAAATGCCTTCGTCAAGCACCTGCTAGTCACTTCCGGACACACCTGTATCAGGGTCCGTGTTCCCGTGTCCCATCACATAAACAACAACGAGTGGGCATCTCCGTAGTGACCAGACAGAAACAGTCTACTCAGTGGGGAACCGCAGGCTTTTTGGTAGGCCCTCCTGGCTGGGGCAGAGATTCCTCGAAAGGTTCTCATCTTGCTTACACCTCCACGCTCTTCCCCCGCTTGAGGAAAACTGACAAATGCTCACCTTTCATTCTTGCTCAAGGCTGCTTGGAAAGCTGCACAGAAGGTAACTTCACTCATGTTTTAATTTTTCACGGAAACACCTTTACACAAAATTTCAATTCCCGTAAAGAAATGTGGGCAGACCTGCATCGGGCTCCCTGCTCAGTGGGAAGCCTGCTTCTCTTTCCCTCTCCCACTCCCCCTGCTTGTGTTCCCTCTCTAGCTGTCTATCAAATGAATAAACAAAATCTTAAAAAAAAACAAAAAGAAAAAAACCAAAAAAAACCCAAAAAGAAATGTGGGCAGAGTGCTGGTAGCTTTAAAAGGTGCAACACGGTGCCCAGTTAAAATGGTGATGGAAAGAACCACAGGCTTCTGGCCAGACTGTGACAGAAGCAACTCCGGTCACCCCTGCCCACTCTGCAACAGTCTTTGCTTACGTCAAAGCGCAAAGCGGACTGCCCCACTGGGAACCAAACAGGTGGAGAGAGGTCGCGGTTCAAGCCAACTGGTGCAGCTCTCCTGCTTGATTCCCCGGCAACAGCGCTCCCAGCCGGCAGACACTATGCTCCTTCCCTCGCTAGACAGCCCTGCACACTGGGCAACCAAGAAACAAACCCACAAGCGCACCGTACCTGTCATGTCTCAGAGCTCGCATATCAACATAGACGGTGGTTGGGTCAGGTCCCGAGGTCCCCTGCAAGCAAGGACACAGCGCGGTTAACTCACGTTTGTGTGGGGGGCATCTGCGTCTGCGCTTCCTACCAGTTAGCGAGAATTTCTGTGGTAAAATCTCAAACTGAACAAAAACTAAAAAGCACTAAACCCACACCTCTCTCCAAGATACCTGTTAGTGTCTAGTTTGATAACCTCAGTTCTGAAAGGAGCATCTTAGTAGGATTATGCCGGATTCTCACATGGCTTGACTGTCAATCATATTTACAAAGATAAGAAAGAAAAGAGGCGTGCCACACGTCTTGCCAAATAAACAAAGGCTGAAGCTGTGAAGATGTCTGGCTAGCAGGTTGTCAGGGATAGGAGGCATCGTTTGCTGAGAAGTTCCTGCTACATGCATTCTAAAAGGTGTGTTTTTAGAGGTCAAGATACTGAAGCAGAACATGGGACTCGGACTGACAGCTCGAAAAGGAAGAGATAAGAGATAATTATCTTGTTCCTTTTAGCTCTGCCTCTGTCTTCGCTTTCCTCCAGCTGAGGGAGGTTATTTTTGTCTGTGACACAGGTGAGGGAGGTGGTATGTTTATCAAGAGTGCAGTCAGCCCGGGAGCACTCCGTGACCCAGCTACCAAACACAGGGGTGCAGAGATCCGGTCTTGGCACCACAAATCCCTTCAAAACATGCTGGGTTGACTTCTGACCAATGATTTCCCTCCATGTAAGAGCAATGCAATTAAAGCTACGTTATAAACCAAAAATTCTAGCTCTATTTCTTGGGAAGGCCATGTGATACCTTGGGTAGAAAAAGATGAAGCCCAAAACAAATTTCCAAAAATGGAGGGAGCCCCTCATAATTTATTTGAAGAACTATGCTAAAATTCTTCAGGAGAGAATCTTAACCTTGTATCATAAAAGAATAAGATAAAGACACCTTCCTTAAAGCAGGCTGCACTACTCAACACTCCTGGTCACCAGTCTCTTACCATGAGGACAGAGAACAGCACATGCCGTCAGCCTCTGTGTGGAAGCTTACACCCCACCCCGTATTACGCAAAGAACATTCTCTCCAACCTGTGGCTACTCAAGGAGCCATGTTACCGACTAGTGCTGAGTGGAGAACTAGTATGATGTTCTGAGTAATGCAAAACACATAACCACAGAAGGCCAATTAAAAAGTAAACAAATCAGAAAACAGGTCACCAAATGTGGGAAGTGAAGTCAAACGGACAGGACCCCAAACTGGCAGAGAAACCACTGACTGTGCGTAATGGAAGTGTTTGTCGCGAGCGTGCGACGTTTGAAGACGTCTGAGAGAGCGCGTCGTGCTGGGCGCCAGTCCTCCGACCGTGGCCCGCACCCCCAGCCAGGCTCCGCACTCAACTTCTAGTGTGGCCCAGTGCTGGAAGCTGACGAGACGGTGGTGAGTGGGGGGCACTGGTGTGGATGAAGAGGAAGATCCCCTACCTGCTCAGCGAGCTTCCACAGCCTGTGGGGCTACAGCAGCAGGGGCGGGGGCAAGAAGAAAGGAGAGAACACCAGACCAACAGAACCACAAATAAGCAACACACAGACACGCAAACAAAACAACCCAACAATTAAAATGGGATGTGGAAGAGGGAGGGGTAGGGAGGAGAATGCAAAAAGCAGGGAACAAAGTAAAAAGAAGATCAAAAACAATGTCAAATATGGAAATTGTTAAAACCAATCACTGTACCATTAAAGACTAAAAACAAACAAACAAAAATCCTAGATGTCAACAAACCCACAGAGCAACGGAAGAGAGCAACAGATGACCACCTTGGACATACAGACCCGAGTCACCTCCTTAATATACAAGGTCAGTGGTATCGCCCGGCAGTTTAAGTGTATGATGCTTGCAGTTTCTTTTCTTTTCTGAGGGAAGTAGGGAGTATGCATTTTATGGCCAAACTGTTGAACGTTCCCTCATTGAAATTCAATTGCTCCTTCAGTGACTTTAAACCAGGCGAGTCCGCTTACATGCGGACTGCTTCTGAGAAACCAGGGCTGTAATGTAAGTAGATTTTCTCTTCCCTTTGATTTTCTTAGTAATGTTTTTGTTTGTCTAGTTCACATTACTGCAAGAATGCAGTACATAATATATAAACACACAAAATAGGTGTGAAGCAGCTATTTATGTCATCACTAAGGCTCCTGGTCAACAGTGGGCTATTAGTAAAGTTTCCGGGGAGTCAGAAATTCCTTCTATGTGGGTTTTCCACTGGGTGGGGGTCAGTGCCCCTAAGCCCCACATTGCTTGAGGTCAACTGTAGTTCCAAGGCTCCGATGACAATCATGAAGGAGAGCCTGGATGCGTTCATATCTAGAATCAGGATGCCTAGCCCTGCTCCTCCACAAGAGAACCTACAAGAGAAGATGCCCAAGTACATGTGAAGCATGAAGCAACGGAGCCCTGGGCTTGCACTCAGTCCAGGTCAGCTGTGTGAGCAGGGACCTGCCCCTCCCGAGCACGCACCCCGCCCCTGTATCAGCCCCACACGCGAACAGAGAGCTCCCCGTCCTGAGCACGCACCCGTCAGCCCCGCACGCGAACAGAGAGCTCCCCGTCCCGAGCATGCACCCCTGTCAGCCCCGCACACCAGCAGGGACCTGCCCCTCGTGAGCTCGAGCCTCGTGTCAGTCTCACAAAGACACTTCCTCCTGGTTTGTTCTCACCTTCCGTGGTTTTGGGGTCCATGGCCACCCCTCTTAAATTACCGACGTTGGCGCAGCAGAAACACTCCAGAAAGCACCTGGAGTCAGGTCCCTGGAGCGCGTGGGGAAGAGCGAGGGACAGATTCCAGTCCTCCCAGAAGTGCTCTCCAGGGCCCTGGATGAGGGACAGTCGCGGTCCGCGAGGACCGCCGCAATATCAAGTCGTCAGCTGGATTTCCAGGTGGTGACACCCAACGCCAGAGGGAGACGCTATCACTGCTCAACGGGGAGTGGAGCCTTTAAGAACAGCAATGCTCCAGATCTAGAATGAGGCTTCCATCCCCCTGTCACTGCCTTCACAGTGGCAGCCAGGCAGTGGCTTTCTTGGTGTGGAGCTGCGGCAGGACAAGAAGGAACAGGCTCGGGAAAGGCGTCTGCACTTGAAGGTACACGGGACTTTTACTGGACCTATTCAAGCCGAATGCAAGGTTTTCAATAATTCCCTTCATAATTCCTTGAATCCCAAACATTCCAAATATTAATGGAGCAAATTAAGCCCATGTTTTCTGTAAATTAATTTAATTCACAGATTTTGTTGTGATGGCTCAAGGCATTATGTCAGAGAAAAATATGTATGACCAGGAATAAATTTCCCAACCTGTAGGCGCAGGGAAGGGACAACTCAACATCTGGAGCAAAATCCCTCTGTGCATTCATTAATGAGGGATACACGAAGGAGGAGGTAAAGAGTTAATATATAGTTGTTTCCAAACTTTAAAAATCTTAAGGTACAAAAAAATTGAGATTTCAAGATACATATGAGGGACGGTGTATTTAACAAAATTTCCTCGCTTGAACAAAATTTACTTTGACAAAGAATGTAAGCTGGAGTTTCTTTAAATAAGGAGATCCCTAATGCATAAAAGTGCCCCCGAGTATTTAAAGATCATCAAATATTTGCAAAAAGGACCAGCAGGGAAGAAAATCCACTCATTCCAACTGGAGCTTATTCAGAAATGACAGAGCATGTTTGAAATTTCAGGTTATATTAATAAAAAAAAAAAGGATTCACTCTAAAGTTCAGCTGTACAATAAATATGTTGCATATGGACATATTCATACTAAAAGTCATTTTTTCTTTGGTATAAAAGTACTGTCAGTTAGGCATTAAACACTTCTTGAACACATAAGCTATATTTAAATCTCAGCTGAAAATATACAGACTCACATCCTAAACACGGCACAGAAAATGCAACACCTCAGCACACAGCACCGTAAGCTTACGTAACAAATTCCCGAGTGGAAATGTGTGCAATAAAGCCACAGTGCCAAAGTACTCATGTTGGGCGTATCTACTGTGCTGGGTGCTGGAGGAGTCGAGGGAGTTATCCATAAACGGGGGTCAGGGGAGGCGGTGTGCCCCGGGGCAGATTATGGGGAGCACGAAGCAGACTCTGGGCACAGCACAGGCTCATTGCTGGCCACGCTGGTGGTTGAACGCGAGCGGTGGTCCTGCCCGCAGGACTCAAGCCAGGTTCTTTGGTGCTCCTAGCAGATCTGTGTATCAACCATGATCTTTTCACCATTTTAATTGAGGTATAATTTACAGACAACAAAATGCACAGATTTTTCACATTTGGTTACATGAATTTGGACAATCGTATATACCCATGTGACTACCACCCCAAATAGCATATAAAAACTCCTTCACCTCTGACCCCAAAAGGCTACCACTTTGTGATTTCTAACACCACAGATTAACCTATTATCAGACTTCATATAAAATAACACAGCATGTATTCTCCTGTGTTGGCTTTCACTGAACACGATGATTCTGGAATCCACACATGATGTTTGCGGCAGCAGCTTGCCCCTCTACGTTCTGGGAAGTGTTCTGCTGTATGAACATGTCATCATGTACTCTTCCATCCTGCTGCTGTGGGACATTTGGGTTATCTCCAGTTAGGGGCTATCCTGACAAAGCTTGTACAAATAAGTTTGTAGGCAGGTTTTCTTTCCGGTACATACTCTGACATGCTGGCTCACAGGGCTGACATGCATTGAACTTTATAAGAAACTGTTAAATCTGTCCCCAAACTCGCAATGATTAAGGGTTCTAGCTGCTCCACGTCTTCATCACCATTTAGTACTGTCAGCCTTGTTGATCTTAATTATTCTAGGAGGTGAGACATGGAAGCACTGTATTTTTTTTTTTTTTTGAAGTGAAAATCACGGTTTCAATGGAGTACCACATGTTATGCTTTGACTCATTTTTGGGGAGCTAATCAGCAAAGGGAGGAACTTCAGGAACTGCACAGAACATGGAACGCTTCCCAAATCTGCAGGTCACCCTGCAGTAGCTGTGCTTACCTGTTCTATATTGTCCTCACCGTGGGCTATGTGCTGCCTATGCAAGTATGCCATGTGATTCGTCAGCATTTTCCTGATAACTACAGATGCTGAGCACATTTTATGCACTTCTTGGCCCTTTGTAGGTCTCCTTCTGTGAAATGTATATTCAAGTCTTCTGCAGATTTGTCAGATATGTTATTATAAATACATCTTCCCAGTCTGTATTTTTTCTATCAATTTTCTTAACCATATTAATTTTAATTTTGATGAAGTCCAGTTTATCATGTTTTCCTTTTATGCTTAGTGCTTTTTTGTGCCCTAAGAAATCTTTGCATATCCCAAGTAATGAAGACCGTCTTTGCAGTATTTCCTGGAAGCTTTACTCTAAAACTCTCATCACAGACATTCAGGTCCATGATCCACCTAGAACAGATTTTCGTGATTTTTGTGTATTCTACGAGGAAGGGATTGAGGCTACTTATACCCATCTAAATCTTCAGTCATTCCAAAACATTTGTCAAAAAACCTTTTCTTTCCCTACTCAATGGAGTTGGTGACATGGGGTCTATTTCTGGATTCATTTTTTCCCCCAGGTTTGCTTTGTTTTTGTGGTTTTGCTTTCCTCTCTGTTGGTCTCTCTGGATGCCAATGTCACATTGTCTTGATTACCAGAGCTTTACAGGGAGTTTCAAAATCAGGTACCTAAGTCCTTCAACACTGTTCTTTTTCAAGACTGTTTTTTCTTTTTTGCAATTCCATAACAACTTTAGAACCATTTTGTCAATTTCCTCAGGACAAGCCTTCTTAGATTTAGTTGGGACTGATCAGTTTTGGGGGAAAAAAAGTCATCTTAAAAATACTGACTCATTGGTTGAGCGTCTGCCTTTAGCTCAGGTCATGATCTCAGGGTCCTGGGATCGAGCCCCGTGTTGGGCTCCCTGCTCAGTGGGGATTCAGCTTCTCCTTCTTCCTCTGTCCCCCCTACCCCACGCGCTCATGGTCTCTCAAATAAATAAATAAATAAATAAATCTTTTAAAAAAAATGCTGACTCATCCACTCCATGACTATGACACATCCATTCATTTATTAGGATTTCATTTCTTTCAGCAATATTTTGTGATTTTGGTGTACTCCTTTAAGTGCACCTTTCATTCTTAAGTATTTGAAGTTTTTGGATATTATAGTAAATGGCATTTAAAAAATTTCATTTTCTGGTTGTTCATTACTACTCTAAAGAAATACTATTTACTCTTTTTAATTTTTATTTTTTATTATGTTATGTTAGTCACCATACAGTACTTATATTTTAAATCCTGTATAGTTAACATATAGTGTTATATTAGTTTCAGGTGTACAATATGGTGATTCAGCAATTCTGTGTATTACTCAATGCACATCAAGATAAGTGTGCTCTCAATCCCCTTCACTCATCCTCAAACTCCCCCCCACCTCCCCTATGGTAATCATCAGTTTGTTCTTTATATTTAGGAGTCTGTGTTTTGGTTTGTCTCTTTTTCGTTTGTTTTGTTTCTTAAATTCCACACATGAGTGAAATCATATGGAATTGGTCTTTCTCTGACTTATTTCACTTAGCATAGTACACTCTCTGTCCACATTGTTGCAAATGGAAAGATTTCATGCTTTTTTAGAGTGGAGCAATATTCCGTTATATACACACACACATATATATATATATATACACACCACCACCATACACACACACACACATCTTCTTTATTCATCTATTGATGGACACTTCATCTATTTATTGATGGATATAAACATACATATATATATATATATATACACCACATCTTCTTTATTCATCTATTGATAGACACTTGGGTTGTTTCCATATTCCAGCTATTGTAAATAATGCTGCCATAAATACAGGGGTGCATAGGAATACAATTTTTTATGTATAAACTTTTTTTTAAAGATTTTATTTATTCACTTGAGAGAGAGAGAGAATACAGAGGCAGAGGGAGAAGCAGACTCCTGACGCAGGGCTCAATCCCAGGACCCTGAGATCATGACCTGAACTGAAGGCAGATGCTTAACCGACTGAGCCAGCCAGGGACTCTATGTATAAACTTTTTATTTTGTGCTATTCCTAACTTTACATATTAGTAATTGTGGTTTTATTTCCATGGGAGTTTTTATGTGCACTATTGGGAAGTCTGCAAATAACAAGTTTTACTTCTATTTCCAGTATTTGCACCTCTTATCACATTGGCTAGGACTTCAATACAATGCTGATGTTCCTGATTTTAGGGGGAAAGCTCTCAAAGTGGACCCCTGAGAATGAGGTTCCAGCTTTTTGTATACGCTTTTTCTCAGACTGAAGAAGCTCCCATGTCTTCCTAGTTATCCCATGAACAACGGGTTTCTTACATCTATTGATACATCATACAATCATATTATTTTCTCCTTCATTCTGTTATAATATAGTAAATTAGACTGATAGTTTTTAAATGGTGAAGCAACTCTGCATTCCTAGCTAAATCATGCTTGGTTGTGATTCACTACTCTTTTTATGTGTTGCTGCACTCAATATGCTAGTATTTTGTTTGGAATCTTTTTCACATGGGATATTGGCCTGGATTTTTAATTTCTGGGAATTTTTGTCAGATACTGGTATCCAGGTTACATTCACTTCATAACACATGTTGGATCATGTTCCTTTTTCCTCTATTTTCTGAACAAGTTTTTGCAGGATTGGTATTTTCCCAGTGAAATCATCTGGGCCTAGAGGTTTTCTTTTTATCTCCTGTGAAGGTTTTGGATTATGGATTCAATTTCTTTAATATATATATATGAAATGACCTTCTTCTGAAATGACCTTCTTTATCTCTGGTAGTATTCTTTGTTCTGAAATTAATGTTGCTTGATATTCATATAGCCACTTCAGCTCTCCATTAAGATTAGTATGGTACATTCTGTCCTTATACTCAATCTATTTGTGTCTTTATGTTTAAAATGAGTTTGTCATAGGGAATGTATAGTTAGGTTTTGCTTTTGAAAAATCCAATCTCATGATCTCTGCATCTTACTTGGGGTGTTTAGACCATTTATATGTATTGAATTATTGATGTGGTTATGTTTAAATATCTTTTTAAAAATTCACCCTACCTGTATTTTCACCCCTCTTTTCAGACTTCTGTATTTAGTATTGTTTCATAGGTCCATTTTATCTCCCTTGCTGGCTTATTAGTTTATTAGCTACTTAAAGAAAACAAATCTGTGGTTATGTTCAGGTTTTTAGCATACAACTTTTTCACAGCCTACCTGCAAGTGGTATTATACCACTTTTTGTATGACATATACACCTTGTGATAGTCTATTTCCATCTCTCCCCTCCCAACCTCTGGGAGGTTGTCATACAGTTGACTTCTACACATTATAAACCCCACGCTACAATACCATTTTTGTCTAAGCCATCAATAATCTTGTAAAGAGATTTAAAAAGTGCTAAAGGTCTTACATGTTTACCTAGGCAGCTGCCATTTCCAGTTCTCATTCATTGCATAGATCCAGATTTCAATCTGGTATCATTTCTCTTCTGCCTAAAGGATTTCCATTAATATATATTTTTTTAAAGATTTTATTTATTTATTTGACAGAGACAGACACAGCGAGAGAGGGAACACAAGCAGTGGGAGTGAGAGAGGGAGAAGCAGGCTTCCTGCAGAGCATGGAGCCCGATGTGGAGCTCGATCCCAGGACCCTGGGATCATGACCTGAGCTGAAGGCAGACGCTTAACGACTGAGCCACCCAGGCGCCCCTCCATTAATATTTCTTCCTGTGTGGGTATGCTGATAGTAAATTCTCAGCTTTTTTTTTTTTTTTTTTTTTTTTGTTATGGCTAAAAAAGTCTTTATATAGCCTGTGCTCTTGAAAGATATCTCCACTGAGTGTAAAATTCTAGGCTGACAACTCTTTTCTTTCAGTACTTAAAGATGTCCTCTATTGTCTTATTTCTCACATCAGTTCTGATAAGGAACATGAAATGATCCCTATCTTCGTTCCTCTGTATATAATTTGACTTCTTTTTCATCTGGCTGCTTTTAAGATATTCCCTGTATCACTGTTTTGAGCAACTTAAGCAGTTTCCTTCAGGTTATGTTGGAGGTAGCTGAGCTTTGAGATTTGTGGGTTTATAGTTTCATCAAATTTAAAATAGTTCTTCATGTATTTTTTCTGGACCTCTATCCCTTCTTTCTCTGTTTTGGGGACTCCAAGCACCTGTATATTAAGTCATCTGAAGTTCCCCACAATTCAGTGATGCCCTTACCATTAAAATTTTTTCTATGTTTTATTTTGCAAAGTTTCTATTGCTATGTCTTCAAGTTCACCAATATTTTCTTCTGCCATCAATTCCATCACTGTATTTTTCATCACAAATATTGTAGTTTTCATTTCTAGAAGTTCAATTTGTTTTTTTCCCCTCTAACATTCCATGTTTCTTCTTAACGTTTTGAATATCTGGAATACAGTTAAAATGACTTAGTATCCTTGACTATAAATTTAATATCTGCATTAGTTTAGTTCAGTTTTGATTGACTGTTATTTCTCCTCATTGTGGATATTTACTTGTTTCTTGGTATGCCTGGTAATTTTTGATAGTATGTCAGACATTGTAAATTTGACCTTGCTGGGTGCTGGATATTTTTGTATTCCTGTAAATATTCTTGAGCTTTGTTCTACATCAAATTACTTGGAAAGATCTTGATTTTCCTGGTTCTTGCTTTTAATATCTGTTAGGTGGGACCTGAGCAGTGCCTCATGAATTATGAGATTTTCAGTCTGGCTGCTGGGAACAAGCAGTATTCACTCCAGCCCTTTTGGCTGGTTCGTTGTGTGACTCTGAGTACTCAGTTTTCTAACATGAATTGATGCTGACTGGTGTTCAGAAGATTACTTGAGGAGGATGCTCGACAAACACTTGAGGAGGGTCCTCTGGGGATCCCAGAGCTCTATGTGTCTCTTTCCTCTGTAGCACCCTGTTCTGTGAACTCTAGCCACCTTTTGTCTCCGCAGACTCAGCTCCATCTCCTCCACTCAAAGAGCTCACCAGGCTGCAGTAACCTAGAGAAATCACAGGGCTAACCTTGCTTCTCTCAGGGCTCTTCCTTCTTTGTCACTTGACATCTAGGGTCACGCTTCATGTATTTGACCATTCTTTATTTGTTTCAGGGAAGAGGATATATCTGGTCCCTGCTACTCCATCTTGGCCAACAGAAGAAGACCCTAGCCTTATTACATGTAAATTTTTTCCTTCTCTCCATCACTCCTTATCTCTCAGATGTATTTAGGTGTAATTTGCATGCAATAAAATTCATCCCTAAGTTTACAGGTTGATTGACTTTGACAAATGTATAGTCATGTAACTACCATCACAATCAGGACATAGAAAATCTTTATCATCCCAAAAGTCCCCTCCTGCCTCTTTGCAGTCAATCCCCTCCCCTGGCCCCCAGCACCTGGCAACACTCATCTGATTGTTGTACCTACAGTTTTGCCTTATCCAGGATATCATATAAATAAACTCATATAGTATGCAGACCTCTGTGTCTGGCTTCCCTCCTCCAGAAGATTATTCCTGAGGTCCAGTCATGCTGTTCCCTGCAGGAGCAGTCTATCCCTCCCACTACTGAATAGCACATTGCTGCATGAATGGAGTACAACCTGCCCTGCCATTCTCAGGTAATGGATATGTAGCTATTTCCAGTTCTTGGTGATTATGAATGAAGCTGCTGGACACATTTGTGTGTCGGCCCCTGGGGGGATGTACACTTTCACTTCTCTTGGGTGAACACCCAGGAGATAAATGCTGGGTCATATGGCAAGTCATGTTCAATAGTATAGGAAACTCACAAACTATTCTCCAAAGTTGCTGCGCTGCCCCACATCCCCAACAGTGATGTATGAGGCTTCACAAATTGTCCCATTCCCTGCTAGCACATGGTGTCATTAGTCTGCCTCTCTCTTATTAGTGATCAGTATTGCTAGTTTACCAAATTTATTAATTTTTGTAAAGAATCAACTTTTCACTGTATTGAGTCTTCCATTGTCTGTTTTCTATTTAACTCATTTCCACATTTATTTTTATTTTCTCCAACTTTGGGCTTGAGTTTTTTGCTTTTTCCTAGATTTTTTTGAGGTGGAAGTTAAAATAGATTTTACACTCTTCTCTTTCCTAATACAAACATTTACTGCTGAGCACTACTTTAGGTGCAACCAACAAAATTTGATATGCTGTGTTTTCATTAACAATCCTTTTAAAGTACTTTCTCATCTTCCTCATGATTTCTTCTTTTATATATGGGTTATTCAGAAGTGTGTTGTTTAATTTCCAAATATTTAGGGATTTTCTGGCCATCTTCCTGTTATTACTAGTTTAATTATATCACAGAGAATATACTGTGTGATTGTGGTCATTTAATATTCATTGAATATTATAGTCTTTCCTGGGTATTTTTCATGTTTGACAAAAATGTCAACTCTACATATGTTGGTGTCTGAGTCTGCTTGGGCTGCCATCACAAAATGCCATAGACTGTGTGCCTTAACAGAAATTTATTTCTTCATGGTTCCAGAAGCTAGAAGTCTGAGACCAAGGAACCAGCACAGTTGGGTTCTGGTGAGCGCTCTCTTCTGGGCTTGCTGATAGCTGCCTATACGTGGCTTTTCCTCACTGTGTGTGCATGGAGAGTGCAACCCTGATTTCCCTCCTTGTAAGGACACAAATCCTATCAGATTAGGTCTCTTCTTCTTTTTTTTTTTTTTAAGATTTTATTTATTTATTTGACAGAGAGAGCAAGAGAGCACAAGCAGGGGGAACAGTAGAGGGAGAGGGAGAAGCAGGCCTCCCGCCGAGCAGGGAGCCTGATGCGGGGATCGATCCCAGGACCCTGGGACCATGACCTGAGCTGAAGGCAGACGCTTAACAACAGAGCCACCCAGGCACCCCAAGTATAGTATTCTTAAATGTCAATTACATCAAGTTAGGCGACAGTGTTGTTAAAATCTTCTATATGCTCATTTTTTTTCTTACTTATTTTATCAATTACTGGGAGAGAGATGTTAAAGTCTCCAACTATGACTATGAATTTGTTTTTTTTCCTTTTGAATTCTGTCAGTTTTGCTTCACGTATTTTGAAACTCGTTTTTAGGTGCATATGCACTTAGGATTTTTATGTTTACTGGTGAACTGACCCTTTAATCATCATTCAATGGACACCTTCACTTTCAGTAACCTTTACATCTAACATGTCTGTTATTAATATGGCACACCAGTCATCTTCTGCTGACTTTGTGTCTACTTTCAACTTGTCAATACCCTCATAGTTACGGTTTCTTGTAACCTTTACACACAGTTGACTCTTTTTAACTTGACAATCTCTGCCTTTTAATTGCCTGTTTAGTTAATTTACTTTTAATGTAATTGTTGATATGATTGGCTGTTTATTTGTCCCTTTTGTTTTTGTTCTTCCTTTCTTTTTCCCGCCCCCCTCCCCACAAACAGAATATTTTGGGTATAGTATTTTATCTCAATTGACTTTTTTTTTAGTGGTTGATGTAGGGATTAAAATTGGCATAATTTATCACAATCCACCTTCACATAATGTGCTTTATGAGCATAAAGAGCAGCATATTTCCATCCACCTCCTTGTCTGCCCTGAGGTTTGTCACCTCATGTGCCACTTCTACTCATGCTACAAATACCTCAATTGTCTTTTTTTTTTGCTTTGAATAGTTAATGGTCTTTAAAGAAATTTAAAATATTTACATATCTATACATTGCTAGAAAAATTTTCAAATGTTTCCTTGTATTTAGCTTTTCTAGCATTCTTTGCTTCTTCCTACAGATCTGATCTGCCTTGTGTGCTTTCTTCTCTCCACCTGAGCAGTTCAGCCTTTCTTGTAGTGCACGTCTGCTGCTGATGGAGTCTCTCAGCGTTGCCCTGTCTACAAATACCTGCTATTGTCTTCCCAAAGGGTATTTTTGCTGGATAAGCAATTCTTTTAGCACTTTGCATGGATCACTCCACTGTGTTCTGACTTCTGTTGTTTCTGTCATTTTTATTGTTCTCCTTTGTGCACCGTATCTTTATTTTTGTAGCTGCTTGAAGACCATCTCTAACTTGGCTTTCAGCATTTTGAGAACGATTCAACTAGGTTTGTTTTTATTTACTCTGCCTGGAGCTCACAGAGATGCTGAGTCTGTAGGTCGGCACCTCTCATTGGTCCTCGCCATTATGTCTTCAAATGGTTCTCTGTCCCAGTCCCCTCACCCGCCCCTTCTGGGATCCTACTACACGTACGGCAGACAACTTGGTATCACCCCAGAGATCCCACATACTGTTCCATTTTACATTCTTTCCTTCTCTCCTGGTGTTTCCGTTTGCAGAGCTTCTACTGATGGGACCTGAAGTTTGCTCACGGGGCCTCTCCGTCTGCATCCAGTCTGCTACGGGAACCACGAAGAATCTTCTTTCTATGTCTGCAGCTTTCATTTCTAGCATTTCCATTTGGGTTTTTTTTTTCGTACTTTTTATCTTTCCGTGACATCCCCACCTCTTTGTGCAAGGCGCATACCTCTTCAACTGCACCCTTTAACGTATGTATCCTAGTTCTCTCAGAGTTTCTGGTAATTCCAGCATGTCTACTCTATGGACTATTTCCACATTCTTCTTGTGCCCATGTATTTCCTCTGTGCATGTCTTTTAGTTTTTTACTGTGAAGCAAACACTGTGTTTAAGAGACCAGTGGAGACTGAAGTAAAAAGCATGCACTCCCAGAAAGGGCACCTCCTTCTCTGGCCTCGTTCGGGTGTCTCAGCGATCGATCTGTGCCCTTTGTAGGTGGCCTGGGATCTCTAACAGCTCCACTGAGATGCCAGTCCATGCTGGCTTCATGGCTGTGGGCAGGATGAGACTCCGGACACCAGCTTTTTGCCTGACAAGGTGGTTCTCTGTCTCTCCAGCCTCACCCCAGCCTTCTCCATCCTGCAGCCAATGCCCAGCCTTTGGAGGCAAACATGCTGCACTTGGTGAAGGTCCAGGGGGCTGCGACACACATGCTCAGCCCTCTTGTCCCACCTCTGTCTTTGGAGCGCAAGGGGAGTGTATCCAGTGGTCTGCAGCTGCCCAGAGGGGGCCGCTCAGCATTCCTGCTCTCTGCTCATCCCTCAGTACCTCTGCCTTCCACCCACTGAAGGCCCACCGTCCCTCAGGGGAAATGGTTTCTCAGGCCACCCCCCACCCAAACAAGGCTTCAGATGCTGGTTACTGTGCATTTACTAGAGGCCTAAAGAACCTCAGATGATTCTCTTGGCTCTCCTGCCCTGCTGCCGGCTTCTGCACTCTCCCCTCTGGACAGTGGAGACCTGCAGACAGGCTGGTGCAGGGATGCAGAGTGACTGAGCTGTGCTTCTTGGGATTTTGACCCACTCTCCTGCACTACGTGCCACATTAGTGCGCTCAGGGTTTGGTTGGTCTCTATGGTAAGTTCCCCCTGCTGCTTCTCTGCCAGGGATGAAAATAAGGGTGTCTTCTCTCCACAGGTGACTTCAGTTCACTGAGACTTCCGTTAATCTTCAGCTCTCTGACAGATCTTAAAAACTGTGACTTGTATATTAACCAGGTTGTTTTAATGGTTAGGGTTGGAACAACAGTCTCTTGTGACTTATGCAGCCTAATAAAAAATGGAAGTCCAGAATTCGTTATATATAAATATACCTTTTGCTAACATCAAACAGAGCTGGTCTCTGTGGTTTGTCTGAAGCATCTCAACTGATTTAGAAACTAGTATCAGGAGTGGTTGCAGTAACAGATTGTCAGGGAAGTAAGAGGGTCTGAAATTAATTAGTGGGTTTGGTAGGAGCCAAAGGCAGTGAAAATCCGGCTCGTATGCTGGAGCGGACCGTGGCAGTCCATGCCATGTCCTGACAAATTGGTTAATTAACTGACTTTCACAAAGGTCAGCAAACCCATGTGCAGAAAAGGAGCCTGCCTCTTTTCGCAGTTCCCTAGAAACACAGCCATGACCGCTCACTCCCATGTCACCCGCTTCTGCTGAGCTGCACCAGCAGAGCTGGGTCGTGCAGAGAGAGGCCATACTGACCGCAGGCCCAGGCTGCTCACTCAGCCCTTCAAGACAAAGTGCCACCGACGGCTTCGGGTCGGGGAGCAGTGTGAACGCATGCAGACTGAGGCAGGGCAGCTGTGTCTGCGAGCGCTGCTCAAGTCGAAGGACCAATGAGAAGCTCAGATGCCCATGTTCTTCGTTCAAGGCACCAACTCAAACCCAGGAAATTCCTGCAGCTGATAAAGGATCAACCCACACCAAAGTGACCCCTTGCCTGTGAAGCCTGCGGTGTTCAGCCTCAGGTGCCCAGCTCATCATGGTCTCCTAGGACCCTAGGCTCTTCCTGTTATTCCCAAAGCTCCGGAATGTCCAGATGGGAAGACACGCCCAGGAACCAGCAGATCCAACACCAAGTCTGTTCACTGTGGTACCCCGCCCCCCGGCGCCTAGCGCACACCCAGTCATGCCATACAGAGGGGTGCAAGAATGCGTCTTCTCTTCTCTGCCTTTGTTCCACAATTTACGGAGCCCATCCGTCCATGGCGGTGAACTTTACAGCCTAGTCCACAGCCGACAAGCCAGCATGAGGGAATGTCCACCACCCAGCAGCAATCACAGTAACAGCAGAGGCTTGAGCTCATTTCTTTTTTGGACAGAGGGCGGGTGTGTTATCGGTTCTAAGTGTGAAAGCTGTGTTATGATAGTTTTTTTGGGGGGGGCGATGTGTAAGAATGGGACAGAGTGTGTGTTGATTAAGGCAGCCAAAGAGATGGGCTGAAGTCGCCATCCGTCACCCCTTTTTGGTTACCAAGCATCTGAACCCCTTTTCTGTATTTGGGGAACTCTACTTTTGGAGCTGTGCTGGATACAAAGCCCCTGTGTGGTGACTAAAGCTAACTGCCACCCTCCTCCCGCTCTCCTGGATGCCAGCCTGTGGGCAGGTAACCAAGCCCGCCAGGTACCCGCATCCATCCATGGCACCGGACAGCGTGCACGCTCCCGCCTGCGGCGGCGGCGATTCTGCAGCACAAGCACCAGCTGGTCACCTTATGACTCCCAAACTCCAGCGTCCTCTCACGAACGGCACGAGCTATTCCTGGGTGCGCCACCCTAAACCGGGTTGCAGCGCCCCAGATGCCTCTGAGAGCCACCCATGGCGTCTTAACAAATTCCTTTTCATTCAGATTGCCAAGGAAGGTTTCTGCCGCTTACAAATCAGAATGTGGACTAGGATACTGGGTGACTGAGATGCAGGTCCCATGATCGCCAGTGTTAATTTTCATTCTCTGGGACAACACGGATCAGCAGAAAGGGTGTGCGGGTTTCAGCTGAATGTGACTCATTCCTGGGAGCATATAAACCCCCCACAACACCTCATTTACTGTCACTTTCCCCCATCTAAAAGCAGTGGAGGGGGAAAATGAGAGCTCAAATTCATGAAAGTATTATAACTATCAATTTTCTTTTGGGAATTACTTAAGATTTATATCAGCCTCTGAGCTTCCTGGTTTTTTTCTTTCCAACAATGACTTCACTTCTCATATCAGGGTGGCTGTATTTCTCCTTCATTGTGTGAGTTTTAAGATTGAAGGTTGGCTATAACTGTTACTATTGATTTAATTCCACACAGCTATTTATGATAAGCTTTCCTCCCAGATAAATTAATTGGTATTTTTAAAAAATATCATAAAGATCAAAGTTTCTGCTAAGGTGACTTAAAAGTTTTAGGAAAGAGAAGACCTCATATTCCCTCCTTCCTTCTGCTGGTGAGGAGGATACTCATTTTTCTGTTACAATGAGCTAAATTTCTTAATCGAGTACAACTGAAGACCTTTCAGCTTACATTTCTGAAAAGAGTAATTGCAGTTGTAGGCAATGTCTTTTTCAACAGAGGTTAATAAACACGTGACACTTCTTAACAGCACTAACGGAAATTTATGTTAAAGTTATTTAAACTCAGAAGTCATAACTTGATCTAATGTCCACTTCTGTCATAGATTCAACAAATCCAAATTGTTTTAAAGTCATTTTTATGGCTAAAGATTCTGGGAAATGTCATTTCTAAGCATAAAAAATGGCACATACTTCTACATTTCATTCTTGCATGTTGTCTATAATATGCCAATATTTCATGTAAAATTCAAGTCAGCCACAGTTAATTTTATGAGTCCATTCTTTTGCCACAGAGCTATGACACTGAACTCAAGGGGGCTGTGTTGAAATAATTAATGTGGCAATTCCTGCTTCAGAATGATAAGTGGGTAAATAAACCGTTTCTGAGATAGAAGAGCTGAGTCAACAGCAGCACAGAAATTATGACTGTCCCAATCTTCTATTTTTATGATCGTCTCATATTTAGATTTTTTATACTTGCCCAGTTGTATATTGGACAACGACACATTTGTCAATTTTCAGGATTTTCTCTTAAACCCGGGTTTCATGCAACAGCACAAGCAAGCAGCCACCACAGCTCTGAGCTGTCAGGACGCCTTCCAGCATGCTGCCCACCATGGCCACGGAGTGGAGAACGCCCCAACCTCCCCCACCAACCTCCCACGCACAGCCACGGAGTGGAGAATGCCCTAACCTCCCACCCACCAACCTCCCACCCACGGCCACGGAGCGGAGAACGCCCCAAACTCCCCCCACCAACCTCTCACGCATGGCCATGGAGCGGAGAACGCCCCAACCTCCCACCCACCAACCTCCCACCCATGGCCACGGAGTGGAGAACGCCCCCAACCTCCTCCCACCCACGGCCACGGAGCGGACAATGCCCCCAGCCTCCCCCCACCCACGGCCACAGAACAGAGAATGCCCCAACCTCCTCCCACCCATGGCCACGGAGCGGACAATGCCCCCAACCTCCCCCCACCCACGAACACGGAGTGGAGAACGCCCCCAACCTCCCACCCACTGCCACAGAGCAGAGAACGCCCCCAACCTCCCACCCACCAACCTCCCACTCACGGCCACAGAGTGGAGAATGCCCCCAACCTCCCACCCATGGCCACGGAGTGGAGAACACCCCCAACCTTCCCCCACCCATGGCCATGGAGCAGAGAACGCCCCCAACCTCCCACCCATGGCCACAGAGCGGAGAATACCCCCAACCTCCCACCCACGGCCACAGAGCAGAGAACGCCCCCAACCTCCCACCCACCAACCTCCCACCCACGGCCACAGAGCTGATAATGCCCCCAACCTCCCACACACTAACCTCCCACCCACGGCCACAGAGTGGAGAACGCCCCCAACCTGCCACCCAGCAACCTTCCACCCATGGCCACAGAGTGGAGAATGCCCCCAACCTCCCACCCATGGCCACGGAGCAGAGAATGCCCCCAATCCCCTCCCACCCATGGCCACAGAGCGGAGAACGCCTCCAACCTCCTCCCACCCATGGCCACAGAGCAGAGAACGCCCCCAACCTCCCACCCACCAACCTTGGCCACAGAGTGGAGAACACCCCTAACACCCCCTCCACCCATGGCCATGGAGCAGAGAATGCCCCCAACCTCCTCCCACCCACAGCCACGGAGCAGAGAACGCCTCCAACCTCCTTCCACCCACAGCCACAGAGTGGAGAACACCCTCAAACTCCTCCCACCCACAGCCACAGAATGGAGAACGCTTCCAACCTCCCACCCATGGCCACAGAGTGGAGAACACCTCCAACCTCCCACCCACAGAGACACAGGTCTTGGGTTGCTCGGTGTAGGACGTACAAAACAGCAGGTCTGATCTAAAATGCTAGAGAAAAGGAAACAGCTAAAAACCAGACAGGTTCCTCTGCACACACGGTCATCTCTGCTTACATTATGTGGTCCACGAGCGGGGAAGATTCTGTCTACTTCCCTGCTTGGTCAACCGGGAAGTCCTCTGAACTGCTCTGAGGCTAAGTCTCTTCCATCTCAGAACAACCAACTTACCCTCAGTGAGCTGTGGGAAGATCCTACCAGACGCTACCCGGAACCACATGGCCCAATCCTCCTGTCAGAGAATACTTCTGTTTTGAGGGTAAATGTCTTTGTTCTCAAGTGCAGACCCTGGACCGGCCACCTGAGCTAACAATGGGCAGCAAAGCCTTGATTCTCACTGGCCAGAAAGAGCTACAAGTGATGGAGATTCACACCGTGGGCTCATTTGGGAGGAAATTCATTGCTGCCGTGACTTACTTCCCACAGGAGGCTGAACTCAACAAAAAAGTGTGCCTGCTTTCTCCAAAGTGAGCTGTACCTGCAGCTAAAGGAATCGAACTGTGGTACGTTCATGAGGTTGACGCAGCTGTGGGAGGTGCTGTCCTGGGTTCTCTGTCAGTCCTTCCCCTAGTGGGGGTCATGAATGTCTACAGAAACAATGGCAAGCAGTGGCGGAAAGTGTGAAGTGAGGGATGAAGTGCCACGGGAATTCAGAGCAAGGAAAATACCTCCAGCCCCAGGACTCACAGGGACCTGGAAGGAGGAGCAGGATTGTGGCACGTGAGGATGGTGGAGGTCCACTTCAGGCTGAGAACAGCGGGAGTCGTGGTACAAGGACGTAAAGGCGTCCAAGACTCCACAGTGGAGAATGACCCATAGTATCAAACTGTACAAGTCGGGAGGGATGCTTGGGGCGGGATGAGGACACATTCAGAGTGCCATCAATGGAAAACATTCTTGCCAAGTAAAGACAAACCCCTAATTTATCTCCATGTAGCATTAAAATCTCATGTAGTGGATACATTGTATTCTGCAGTCACAAAACCTGTCCGCTGTGTAACTCAGCCTTCCCCCAAAGACCAGGGAACCCTTCTGAAAGTGGCACGTGGGCCCTGCCACACTGAGCCCAGGAACACGGCCGTGACTGCGCGGGCAAGGCTCCGCTCCTTGTCTAGATAGCGTCCCTCCCTTAGGCGAGGACGCATCACGCACATGCAGAGAGACTTCCCTTTTCCTAACAGGGCTGCTCTAGAGAACAGTGGCTCAAACTGCAGGCCCACTCAGTGACCGGGACAAGCAATCCTTGGGGAAAACAACACATCAACTGAAAACAAAGATGCCCACTACCCGATTTCACATATGTTGGTAATTCTGCAACAAAGGGAAAACTCAAATTTCCAATGCCTTTAAACATTTAGGTACAGTATTTGGGATTGAGCATTATAGCTTTTTGTGTTTTAGATACTTTTACATCAAGGGATTAATGGCGATTATTCCTGGGTGGATGGAATTATGGGTTTAATCATGTATTTACTGGCTGATCTGTGTTTTCTGATTTTTCTAAAATACTCCTTTATAAAAAAATTCAATCTGTAAGAAATTTAGAACCATTCAGGTTATTTCCTGTATTTGTCTAAACAATCATAAAAATTCAGTTTTAGAATATTTAACAAATCTTGTTAGGCATTTACTGTGGGTCAGGCCCCCTAGAAACACAACAGGGAGCACGACACATGGGTTTCTGCTCAGAATGCGGGCTCTGCCTGCCCCTTCCGTACCATCGTGACACGTTGTAACTTTTGCAGTGTTTAAGAGAAAACTAAGGTATTCACTGACCAGCCCTGCTTCAAGGCCTCTGCACCTGTCCTCTGGCTTCCTGGGGCCTAGCTGACCTGCTGCCCGCTGGGGAGGCCCACTTGGACCTCCTGTGTCCAAGTCACCCTTTACTGTCCTACTCTGCTGGTTTTTACTATGAATATTTTACTCACTCACTGAAAACTCCTCTCTACGCTTAGTGTCTACCTCACTGACTATAAGGATGAGTTCAGTAAGAGTAAAATCTGACTCAGGTTGACAAAAGGCTACTTTATGCCTTGGGAGACCCCAGGCCCTGCAGGGACACTGCTGTGTGTGACTGTGGGGTGTCCCCAGGAGCTGTGGGGACACTGCTGTGTGTGACCGTGGGGTGTCCCCAGGCCCTGCAGGGACACTGCTGTGTGTGACCGTGGGGTGTCCCCTGGAGCTGTGGGGACACTGCTGTGACTGTGGGGTGTCCTCAGGAGCTGCGGGGACACTGCTGTGTGTGACTGTGGGGTGTCCCCAGGCCCTGCAGGGACACCACTGTGTGTGACTGTGGGGTGTCCCCAGGCCCTGCAGGGACACTGCTGTGTGTGACTGTGGGGTGTCCCCAGGCCCTGCAGGGACACTGCTGTGTGTGACCATGGGGTGTCCCCAGGAGCTGCAGGGACACTGCTGTGTGAGACTGTGGGGTGTCCCCAGGCCCTGCAGGGACACTGCTGTGTGTGACTGTGGGGTGTCCCCAGGCCCTGCGGGACACTGCTGTGTGTGACTGTGGGGTGTCCCCAGGCCCTGCAGGGACACTGCTGTGTGAGACTGTGGGGTGTCCCCAGGCCCTGCAGGGACACTGCTGTGTGTGCCAGTGGGGTGTCCCCAGGCCCTGCAGGGACACTGCTGTGTGTGACCATAGGGTGTTCCCAGGCCCTGCAGGGACTTTGCTGTGTGTGACTGTGGGGTGTCCCCAGGCCCTGCAGGGACACTGCTGTGTGTGACTGTGGGGTGTCCCCAGGCCCTGCGGGACACTGCTGTGTGAGACTATGGGGTGTCGCAGGCCCTGCAGGGACACTGCTGTGTGTGCCAGTGGGGTGTCCCCAGGCCCTGCAGGGACACTGCTGTGTGTGACCATAGGGTGTTCCCAGGCCCTGCAGGGACTTTGCTGTGTGTGACTGTGGGGTGTCCCCAGGCCCTGCAGGGACACTGCTGTGTGTGACTGTGGGGTGTACCCAGGAGCTGCGGGGACACTGCTGTGTTGACCGTGGGGTGTCCCCAGGAGCTGCGGGGACACTGCTGTGTGTGACTGTGGGGTGAACCCAGGAGCTGCGGGAACACTGCTGTGTGTGACCGTGGGGTGTCCCCAGGAGCTGCAGGGACACTGCTGTGACTGGGGGGTGTCCCCTGGAGCTGTGGGGACACTGCTATGTGTGACTGTGGGGTGTCCCCAGGCCCTGCAGGGACACTGCTGTGTGTGACCGTGGGGTGTCCCCAGGAGCTGCAGGGACACTGCTGTGTGACTGTGGGGTGTCCCCAGGCCCTGCAGGGACACTGCTGTGTGTGACCGTGGGGTGTCCCCAGGAGCTGCGGGGACACTGCTGTGTGAGACTGTGGGGTGTCCCCAGGAGCTGCAGGGACACTGCTGTGTGACTGTGGGGTGTCCCCAGGAGCTGTGGGGACACTGCTGTGTGAGACTGTGGGGTGTCCCCAGGAGCTGCAGGGACACTGCTGTGTGACTGTGGGGTGTCCCCAGAAGCTGCGGGGACACTGCTGTGTGTGACCGTGTGGTGTTGCATCAAGTACAGGATACAGGCTGCACGGCCTCCTCAAAGCCAGGAAGCCCCTCCCCCTAGAGCACCCCTTGCCCCGAGCATCATGGCCCGTGGCTCTGAGCCCGTGCGGCCATATCATGATGTACTTTATCTCTACTCTCTGACACATCGACATTTCTAGCCAGTTTCCAACACTAACCGTTCAGAAAAAGGAAAACTGGCTGAAAATGAGTTGAGAATAAAGCAAACAAGTGGAAAATGGTAAATGTACAAAAATGATTAAAGATGCTGCCAAGATTCCAAAATAGCACCATGGCCCATGACAGCAATGTCACTTTGGATGTAGTAGAAAATCAAAACAATAAAAATAAAGCAACAAAACGCCTTCTGTAGCTAATGTTTCTGGAGCAATCTCATCCGATGGGACACATGTTAAGAGTCTGTTCTCGGCCACCGTCCATGGAGGAGTCCCAGCACCCGGAGCGCTGGTGAGGACGTGGCCGCCTGGGAGCTTCCCAAGGTCACCCCCGGGCTAATCATGAGCAACCACCTCTGGGTTCAGAAACTGGGGGACAGTGGGTGGGTAGCATGGGAGACCGGGAGACGACCTGAGTCGTGCTCCATTGCAGCACCTGGGTGAGTGGAGTTTTTATCCTGCCAATTTGTTTGAGGACCGAAGTCTGCAGCTGTGCCCTGGGCTGCTTGCTGTGGGTGAGGCTGTGGGGAGGGCACATGGGGACGCCCCTGTCCTTCCTTTCAGGCGGCCCTGCCCTGGCAAGCGATCGCCGCAGATCAACATGCTTGTGTTAAGGGTTCGAAGAAAGAAAGGAGCACTGAAGATGGTGGCAAGCGGCTAATGAAGAAAACGCAAGCGAGCAAGTGTCCTTCAGCCACAGTTGCTGTGCAGTTATCTTCAGGGAGCTGCCTCACACCCTGGAAATGCAGCCTGGAACTGCAATGTCTGCTTCTAGATGCCATCACCGCAGCAGATTCCCGGACCTGCTGACGGCACTTGGCATTCCTCCTACAGATCCTACTGTCTGTGTCCAGGAGGCTGAGCACGTCAAGACGCAGCATTTCTTGCCACAAGAAACATTTGTGTCCTATGTAATCTTTAAAAAGCCTGACTTCAGGGGTCTGGGCCAACTGCTACTCATGTTACCAAAGTGAAAATGTTTCAGGACAGAGTAAGAGCTCTGAATGCTAGCTATGAATAATGGTTACTGACAAATGCAGACTAAAATAAAAAAGAAAGAGAAAGAAAAGAAAAATCCCAACCAAACAAGTGTGCACCAACCACACGCATTTGATTACAAGGTGTCTTCTAAACACAGCTACACATCAGCCATGAAAATGACCCTGTGCTGAGTGCCTGTCACTTAAATGTCACTCTCTGACGGGAGCACTTACTGATCCCGACGAAACCCACCTGCAAGCAAATGGCCAGGTTCACTCTGCAGCCGAAGGAGGTGCTCACGGCCCGCGGGTGGAGACCCAGGTCTTTAAAGAGCTTTGAGAACGACTGGGTGAGTGCTATCCGAGGCCGTTCCTCTGCCACGACCACACATGTCCGCACGCGGGACAAGTCCAGTCCTCGTGCCTAGAAGGAACAACAGTGGTAAGAGGTCAGCCTTCCAGGTCCGGGGTGTGTGACCTTAACCAGATGGACACAAGCAACACAAACTCCACACAGGCATTCACTTCCTGGGCTCTGTGTGTCCACATCATTCGACTGTCCTGGGACGTCTGTGTGTGGGGAAAATCCTACATCAGAGGACCAAGGATGCCATCACAAACCTATCTTAAATAACAGCAAGATGCAGCCGCAAGGAGCACGAGGAGAAGCAAGGTCCTGGATAAAATACTTAACAGGACAGGGTTTGGGGAAGCAAGGTACACCTACAAACATGGATACACAAGAGCACACCCTGGACAGAAAAGAGAAGACCTATTTTTAATACAGAATGGAAAAGTAAAGTGTTTGGACAATTTCATAAAGATAGCACTCCTCTTAAGTCCCACGAGACTGAAAAGATCCCATTCTGACGACTGTGCTCGACGGAGCTCAGCTCGGGGCTGCACCATGTTCAGTCAACTGAGCAAGACGGCAAGGCTCAGAGGAGGACCTCAGCGAGCGGAGCACGGGCCTCTGAGCAGGGCTGGGGGCAGGAGGCGGGTGGCGAGCGGTGGTCTCCAGCGGAGCAAGAGCGGTGGGAGGACGACCACCAAAGGCTGGCCCACCCAGCCCTCCCGGCCCTGCACCGCAGCCTGGGCTCAGGGCACGGACACAGGCTCCTGCACGGTGCAGGGGACACAGCTCGGGGGCACTCTGGCCCTGGAGGTTCCTGCCCGGATATGACCTCATATACGCGGAGTCACACAGAAAACACTCCAACTGCGTGATCCTAACGCTCGATTTACATATGTGTGTCTTTGGGGAGGCAGTGCGGCCCGGGGCTTGAGACGGTGCACCTGGAGCCGGAGATTCAAAATTTGGCTCCAAAATTTATTAAATGTAAGGACTTGGAAAGGGTGCTCAACTTCTCTGTAACTTAAGATTCCTCATCTTTAACAATAGTGCTTTCTATCTCAGATGCCTATTGTAAAGATTAAATTAATACGTCAAGTGCATAGAAAACACTCAATTATGATTTGTGAAATGTACTCAATCACTTTATAAAATAATATAGGTGGAAATAAGTAATAATTACGCCTTATAAATTTCTTTTCCTATATATATTTATAATTTCAAGCAATTATACACTTGTGTATGTAGCTTAATATCAACATTATCCTGCATTTTGTTTCTTGTTCAAGCTTAATGCATTAGGTCTAAATAGGAAAACAAAATTCAGGAGAAAAATGTAATGCTTTACTATTTGTGTTTAAATAATTTATGTGCATATGTCTATACACACATATGCAAATATAAACTGTATATACACAAAGACACACATCTGGGCATATAAACAATGGATAGTAGTCGGAATATAAATTGAAACAGGTCGTATGATTATTTCCCCCTCCTTACTTGGATAATGACTACTTCACCATGAAACTTTATGTCTATCAAAATGTTATTGACTCAAATGGAGGGAAATGCTAATATTCTTGTTAGGATACAGACCTACAAATCAGGGTCTTCAAGGAAAATGAAAATGAGTGGCTAAATTCAAACCTATGGCTTGAAAACCAGCAGAAGAAAAAGCAATTTAGGGCCTTTCAGGCAGACCTAATGGAATCAAAGACATGGGAGGGGGGGTGTGTGCACCCTGACCTATAATTCTTTGGGGCAGTGGGCAATTATTCACCTTATAAAATCAAGTTTTCACTTGAAATCAGTTTTGGGAACTTCAGGGGACAGCGGATTATACCGTGGCTTTTGTGAATGATAATTTTAGTTTCAGTAACCCTTCCCATGCCCTATGACACGGTGCTTCCCTAGGGCGCTTGCGCGTGCTCCCCAAAGCCCTCTGAGGCCTATGACAGGCTGCTTACCTTGAGGGAGTCTGTCTGCGAGCCCAGCCCCTTGGTACAAAGTTCCATCACTGAATAGGAGCAAAACGTATCCCGGACTTTGTACTGACTCACGGCAAGAAGCCACAGGGCAGGGTTGGTTTCCAGCTCAGAAGGCGGGATGAGAATGGACTGGTGCCCTGAGTAGACACTGCAGAGAGACGGGAAGGGCTCGTGAGGGTAGGGCCGCAGGACCCACCCGCCACCCGTGCCGCAGAAACACCTGCTGCCCATTTGCACGAAGGGGGCACTCACGCCACTGCCCCTCCAGGTGTGCAAATACAAAATGAAAGTGTGTTCACGAAAACATCCTGCAAAGCACGAGAGAACTATAGGACTCTTGATTCAGTGACTGCCTTTTTGAGCGCTCACCTGAAACCTCTAGACGCTATGAAGCAATATATAGGCTTCTCTCAAAGCTGCTACATTCACAAAATGTAGGAAACGCAGGGTTGCTTTTATAAAAATGTATGTTTTCTTTGGAGGAATGTCTAATCAAGTCCTTTGTCCATTTTTTTGATATGATCTCTATGCCCAACATGGGGCTTGACCTCAGGACCCTGAGATGTCGCTTGCTCAACCGATCCATTTTTTTTTCATTGGTTTTTATTGCATTAATGATGGAGGAATCTTAAACCCCTATAGGTTAAAAACTAAAATTCAGAAAGTGTGAAAGTCATCCAGTTGTGAGTAATTTGCTATTAGCGCTGCACACACATGTTGTGATGGCACATCGTAATGCTGCACTGCTTCTTCTTTTGCTTAATTGCTTAATGTATAAGCCAGGAAGGTTAATCAATCTGATCACCTTTGAAGGAATAGCAGAAGTAGTAGAAGAAAGTGTATGCCAGTCGCTATTTATGCACACGCTGTATGAAATCCACTCAAGCATCTCAAAGCACACCTTAAACTGTTCTGAAAAATAGTCTATTTAAAAAAAGAAAAACATGGCTGAAGAAAAACATGGCTGACTAGGAGGAAAAAGAAGACATTTTGGTAACATAAAATTTCACAACTGTAGTTCGGTGATTTCAGCTTACTAACCTGAGAAAACATACAAACCCTCAGAACTTGGGCACTCGGAGCAAGGCAGATGCATGGCTCCCTATAACACACGTACCCTGTGGTGGGCGGGTTACTGTCTGCCTGTGCGCCTCAGTTACCCTGATGACAGGCTGTTTGATTTTTTAAAAGAGTTTTATTTAGGTATAACGTGCATACCATAAAATCCACCCCATGAAAGGATTTTTACTAAATTTGCAGAGTTGTATCATTATCACCACAGTGCAGTTCTAGAACATTTCCAACCCACCTGTGCTCCATCGTGCTTTGACCCCAGCCCCAATCAACCACTACTCTACTTTCTGTCTCTGCAGAGTTGCCTTTCCCAGACATTTCATATAAATGGCGTCATACGATACAATCACGGAATATGTGGTCTTTTGCATCTGGCTCCTTTCTCTCCGTGAGCTGTTTCTGAAGTTTATCTGCACTGCAGCTGTATTGCGTTGTATGGATATGAACAAACACTGTTCATCCTGGTCGACCTGTGGATTTGTCTTTTTCTTGCTTGCTTGCTTTTACGAAGCCTGCTAGGGACATTTCACACATCAAGGCTTCCAGTGATTTCCCTTTGCTTTGGCAGATGCTTTGGCTAATGCCTATGAGCAGAACTGCTGGGTCAGACTGTGAATTTATGTTTAATTTTTAAGAATGTGCCCAACCGTGGTTTCACCATTTCACATTCCCGTCAACAATGTCGGAGAATTCCAGTTTCTGCACATCCTTGGTTACTGTTGCTTTGCGGTACAGTTTTGAAACCAGAAAATACAAGTCCCCCAACCTTGTTACTTTCTGGGGTTTGTGGCTATATGTGCTCCAGCGGGTATGAAGTGTTATCTCACTGGTTTTAATTTGCATTTCCCTAAACAATGTTAAGCATCTTTTCATGTGCTTATAAGTCATTTGTGTATTTTTGGTGAAATGTCTATTCAAATCTGTTGCCTATTTTTAAATCATGTTGTGTGTCTTCTTCTTGAGTTTTGAGAGTTCGTTTCATATTTGGTTGGAGGGACTCTATCAGGTTACGATTTGCACATATTTTTCCCCAGTCTGTGGCTTTTATTTCCAACTTTCTTAATAGTGTTGCTTGATGTGCCCACATTTTTAGTTTTATTGAAGCCACATCTGTCAATATTTCTTTTATGTATTGTACCTCTGGTACCATATCTAAGAACTCTGCCTAGCTCAAGATTATAAAGACTGATTCCTCTGTCTCCTTCTAAAAGTCTTATTTCCTACATTAATGTCTGCAACCTACTGTGAATTTATTTACATGATGCAACATAAAAGTTTAATCTTTTGGCAGGTGAATGGCCAACATTCCCAAGCATTATTCATTGAAAATACTACCCTTTCATCATTGAGCTGCCGTGGTTCCTTTGTTGAGAAATGAAGTGACCACATGTAAGAGGTCACCACAGTTTCTGGACTCCCAATTCTGTTTCACTGGCTCTTTTTTCTGCATCTACCTTCCTACTACCTTTACGTCAGCCCAGCCCTGGCCTGGTTATTGCATAAATGTTGAAATTGGGAAGTCTGAGTTTTCCAACTTTTTATATTACTCCAAAATTGTTTTGGATATTGTGTGTGTTTTTTTTTTAATTTTAGGATAAAGTTGTCCATTTCTGCTAAAAAAAAAAAAAAAAACCCTGCTGAGATTTTGACAGGAATTACATCAAATCTCTAGATCTATTTGCAGAGAATTTCCATTTTAATAATATTGAAACTTCTAACCCATGAACATCAACGATTGGAAATGCATTTTAAGACATATTTGATCTTAAGACTATTTTGAAACAATTCTGTTAATATCATTACTCTATTTTATGACTGAAGGGAACTTTAGGATGAAGACACAGAAGTTGTATTAAAGTTTTTAGAAATGTTGAAACCATTGTGAAGTTACAGAAAAGTTTTAAGTAGAAATAACTTTTTCCCCTCTTGAATCACTTGAGGATGGGTCACTGACCTGATGATGCCCCATCAACCCAAAATACATCAGCAGATATTTCCAGGAAGCAAGTTTATTTTTCTCCATATGGCCAGCTAAGACATCAAAATCAGGAAACATACATTTCTTCCACTGAAGCCTCGGACCCTCTTCACGTTTGCCTGTGGTCCTGACAGTGACTTTTACAGAGAAAGGAGACCGTTGAGAGACACATGCACAGACGCCATCAGCCTGCCCGCTGGGTCCTCAGGGCTTGTGTGACTCTGTGATCCTGGCGTTCGTGGTCACAGACAGCAGCTACGGGCATCCCTCAGTCTGGGTCTGATGCTCCCTGGACTCAGTGGTTCAGGTAAGGGTCTTTGTCAGGAAGACCCTGGACGTGACGCTGTTTCCTTCGCTGCAACTCTCTGGGTGACGCACAACAGCCCCGTGTCCCTGCCGTGAAGGTTCTCTCCTCCCCTTTATAACGAACAACTATTTTCTAGATGTCTACTCTATCAATCAAGCTTTCAATTTGTCCGTCTGTCTGAATAGTGAGATAATTTTCTATTTTATCCAGTCTTACCTATTATAATCTTTATTTTGATGCTGAAATCCCCCCAATTTGACCAGTGGGAGCCCCTCCAAAGGACATGTCACCCTCCTACCATGCGCGCTTTCTCGCATGAAAAGACATTCAGGTTCACCTTGTGCATTTCCTGTACCAGCCCTGAAATCGGCCATTTCTTGAGTGAACACTAGCTCATCTGAGAGTCTACTGGTATCCACAGTACTGACAGGTGCTGGGTGTTCTCAGCACTCCTGGGGTAGATGCTTCCAGGTCCAGTTTTTAAGCAAGTTTGTCTGGATCTGTTTCTACAGAGGGCTTCAGAAGGAAGAAGTTTATAGTTCTTATGTGTTTGTTTTAGCGTTGCAGAGGCAATCTACAGAACATTGTAATTTCAGGACTTCGGAACGAATTTGCAGGAAAGATGCTCATTAGGTAGAGGTTCCTTAGAGCCCCTTTCAAGAGCCCCACCGTGTTCCTGCTGCTACTGTGCACGTCAAACACTGACTTTCCCGCCGACAGGCAGCCTCTCTGTGATGTCACGAGGGTTAGGCCCGGCGAGCCCCAGGACGGGAAAGCATCCCATCCACTGGCTTTGGCTCGACTGGTGTCCTTGCCAAGGGACACACAGTCTCCTCCACACAGCTGGTGGTTCAGGACAGGCTTCCTTCTCAGTTGGCCAAGGGTCACTTGGTCCCTCTGCTGGAATGCCATATTCTAAACTATTTCCCAAGAAAAAAATTTACCTGCGATACTACTGCATTTTACAGTGAGGCAAAAATCATTAAATATTTTAATTGAATTTGCTCTCTCAAAAACTTTAATTGTTCTAATTAGAATGAATTGCAAAAACTCCTTTTTTTCCAAAAGAAATTTTTTTTCAAAAATACAGGACTGGATGGATTTTAATTCCACTATTAAATATTAGGAATGCCTTAGAAGAATTGTTTTCCGAAGTGTATTTAAAGACACGAGAGAAGACATTACAGACTATTAAGAAGAAAGGAAATCATAACAACTTTCAAATGGTAGCATCTCAGCTTTATACCTATATTAAGGCACAGTCACAAAACCGTACGCATACTTAATGGTTTATGGTGAAATCACGTTGTTTGGTGATTGCTTTAAAATGCCGAATGGAACACAGGGGCAGAAAAAACTAGAAGGAGAGATGAAACAGAACCATCCAAACGCGGTCTGTGGGGAGCCGGATGGTGGGCATGGTGTGTACTATGGCATTCTCCATACACTTACAAAGGCTTGAAGTGTTAACAACAAATAGTATGCTACCTTCCAAACCACACTCTGGAAGACTATATGCAAAATGCTAATGGTGAGTATTTCCTGGTGTCACGAGGTGGTATGGTCACTGAGGTCTTCATGTTCTTCATGCTATTTCGTACTCCCTAAAGTTTCTACAGTGAACACGTATGTATAGTCCGAAGAAATGCTAATACATCTCCATGTGTTCACCATCTCTGCAGACCCTTGCTGAGCCTGCTACCAGCCAGCACTGGGGGGTTGGGGGGCTGGACTGTGGTGGGGTGGGCGGGGTTCTCACGGGGAGCTCCCCGCCTTCCTGCAGCTGACGTTCCTCCCACCCACGAGGGAGAGGCCTGAAGCAGGAGGGAGCCTGAAGTGCCCACCGATTTAATACACATTCCAGGGTGGAAAATGGTTAGGATTTAAAGGCAAAGAACCAAAGGCTCAGCCTGGCGTCCTCACTTGGAAACAGGGGTCCCCACCGGGCAGCCTCCCAGAATGAGCCCAGAGTCTGTGGTCTCTGCGGGGCTCAGCAAATGCTGAAGAGTGTGGATGGCACCGCGATGTGCCTGCTCTTCCCGGATCGCGGGGCGGAGGAGGGACGGGACAGCGACCCATCTGTGACTCCACCGTGGCCGGCCCCTCGGGAGGTGGCAGCGCCCCCCCCAGACACTGGCATCTCCTCTGCAAATGGTCTAGAAAGGGGGTGCATGACTGATTTGGTCATCATTGCAAAGATGTTCAAGGGATACTTACCTACAGAGGCACCACAGGACAAACCCAAGTCCACAGTAAGGGTCCAAGCAGATGGCCACTTCTCGAGAAGGGTAGAGCTCACACTGCAGCTTAATGGAACGGCAGAAGGCACTGGTGGCTGCATGGGACATCTGTAAGACAGCAAGGCCACCCTCAGCCCATGCAGCCTGGCCTCCAGCGCCCCAAGGGGACTGCAGGAAGGGGGCTACTGGGCTACGGTTCCTGTCAGTGCTCCCATTTTCAATGACTAAACCACATGCAGCACTTCCTGGGCCCCCAGACCTAGGAATCCTGCAGCTGAAGTAACCGTGTCCTGCAATGCTACCGCGCTGTGAAGAAGGTGGGGACACCCTAGGGCTCAGGGCCCCATCTCCAGGTCGGGACTGCGTCTGACTTACACGTGCCTGTCATGCGATAGGGCCAGTGGGGCACGGTGGACGGACATCCCGTGTCAGTGATCAGGAAACCAGGCTCAGAGGAGGCGGTTTGCTGACGGTCACATGCCCCAGGAACCCCGCTCCCCGCACGACAGAGGTGACAGAAGGGGGGCGCCCACAGCCAGAATCTAACGTGAGTGACTGTAAAATACTGTAAAACGTATCTAATAAAAATCAGTTTTCTCACAGAAGCTCTCTAGCCAAGCCAACCTGAGAGGGAAAGGAAAATTTTCCGAGTTCGTGGTTTTAAACATGTCTTCCGTGCGTCTGAAGCCGATGGCCCTGGAGCTGAGCTGTGGGAGGGGCGGGAGCGAGCACCCGCACATGCAGGCAGACCCCGCCAAATGTCTGGGGAAAGCACCATTAGCCACCCCAGCAATGGAGGAGAGAAGCCGGGAGTGGGGGACGCTTGTGTCGTGAACGTGGGAGCACCGTTAGATGCTCTGGTGGCAGGTTTCACTGTGGGTACTTCACGGAATTCACAAAAGGTAATACAGAATTACCCCAGAATCGAACACACAAGCGGTTCCTTTTAGCTTGCTGTCAAAGCCACAATATTTGCTTAAAGAAGAAACAACGCTGGATTTATGAAACATTCCTTCAACCTCCTGCCTGCTGGATGGGGAGTTAGTAAAATCCTAAGTATCAAAATTACCAAGATTCTCACTAAAATGAACCTTTCCTGAACCCTAGCTCTGTGCAGGTACTGTTTTTAGCAGGAACAGAGTTCTTCAGCTCAGCTCAGCAAATATTCATTATATTAACTGAGGACATGCTATGTATCAGGCTTTGTATTAGGTGCTCTGAATATAAAAAAGAATAAAACACAGCCTCCAACTCCAGGAGCTTGTGAGCTAGTGGGAAATTGAGAGAGAACTCTGTTAACTGCGGGGCCCGTGAGCATTTTAACAACATATGTGGGGAGCAGAGAATGGGTTCTCCCATCGCCCTGGGGCTCATAGAGGGCTCTGGGTCTTGAGGGTGAGTAAGCATGAACAAATCTCATCAAAGTGGCAAGAACACAGACAGATTAAGAAAAAAGCAACCAGGAAAGCTGAACATCTCATGTCCAAGCTCACAGCAATCTTGGACCCTATCAACATCACAGACCCATAGCCCAAGTTGGAAGAAAAATGCCCAATTCTTATGAAGACAGACTTGTACCTGGATAAGGAATTAGTTTTCCATAAGCCCCAAACAACAAGCTCTCATGCTCTACTCTGGAAGAGACACTGAGAGCAGATGTAGTCAGTTAGAGGACTCAGGGATGAGGGCACCTGTATTTATTTTTAGGATGCACCTTAGGACTTCTCTTGGGAAGGGTTACTTTCGAGTGCAGTATGACTTTGGCTGATGATGAACTAAGTGTCCACGGTCTGGGCGAACATCAGCGGCACACCCCACCTGAGAGTGAGCACCCTCGGTGGAAGGGAGAGCCACCACAGTTCTAAAACGTCCTGTGTGGAGGCCCAGAGGGCAAGTGATCTGAAGGAGACAGCAGATGCTGTATGGGTCCCCCACATGACATCCTCGTGGACATCGAGCAAATCGTATCCAGGAGCTACCAGGAACTATCAGAGTTCAAATTACACTTCTGAAGAGTTAGTATTATAACACTTAAATTGAACATAAAACACATACTCACGGGTCTTACACTAAATCAGACATTACACAGTGCCCATTATGGAGAAAACGGTTTACTGGGTAAACTTCTTTCTCTCAACTTTTGGTATTTCACAGAAGGCTTAATGACATTTCTGTCCAAAGGCTGAAAGTGTATTAACATTTCCAAGAAACATGGTGACAAGTGCAACCAAAGAGGTAGAAGGAATTTCCATCAGGACAGACTATAAACCAGATGATTTCAGCTCTGTTTGTGCCTCTCAGTACTTAAGGCATATGGGTTTTCATTAAATGACATCACAATAGGTTTCATCTCAGGTACTCGTCAAACAAATTAAATGTCAGAAGTTTAATAAAAACTTCCATAAATTTGAGGGGCACGTGGGTGGCTCAGTCGGTTAAGCGGCTGACTCTTGGTTTCGGGTCAGGTCATGATCTCAGGGTCATGAGATCGAGCCCCACATAGGGATCCATGCTCAGCCCAGAGTCTGCTTGAGATTCTCTTTCTCTCCCTCTGCCCCTCCCCACCCCCCTTGCATGCACTCTCTCGCTCTCTAAAATAAATAAATCTTTAAAAAAGAAAGCTTTCATAAGTTTGAGAGAAAGTCTAGTTACTCCTCTCTCTGATATTAAGTGGAATCACCACGAAGTAATAGCATAGATCGCTTTATCTCTGTTTTAAGCAGAAGTATCTTTATCGAATCAAGATGTAACATTATAGCCTCCACCTCTGTAGACCATGAAAACGGTAGGATCCAAGTGTGTGTTCCCCTTTGGCTACGACCGACTGGAGGCGGCTCCAGGCCACCTTCAGCACTGTGGTAAGTCACTTATCCTGGTCTGAAAAGAAATCTGTACTCCAAAAGGCTTTTGAAGGGGCACCTGGGTGGCACAGTCAGTTAAGTGACAGACTCTTGATTTCGGCTCAGGTCATGATCTCAGGGTCGTGAGATCAAGCCCCAGGTTGAGCTCTGCTCAGTGTGGAGCCTCCTTGAGATTGTCTCTCCCCCCTCCCTGCTGGTGCATGCTCTCTCTCTCTCTCAAACAAGTAAGTCTTCAAAAGGCTTTTGAAGAATTATTTTATTTTATATTCCACTTTATTTGGTGGATCAGATTCTACTGAAAAGCAGAGGAGAGGATTCTGGGAAGACGGTCTCCATAGCAACCAGACAACAATTGTGTGGGCAGAAAATGATGCAACTATTTGGAGCTCTGGAGTCTGTTAAGGTTTTTAACTTCCAGAGGAAGGCTTGGGCAATGGCAATTAATTTTGGAAAAATTAAGACATTCCCATTAAAGAAAAAGTTGTGGGCACTCATGACATTTAGATCTGCCATGAAAGGCTCAAGGGAGTCCTACAGGTTGAAACAGAAAGACACTAGATGCAACCTGAAGTCACTGAATAAATTAAGATCTCAGTAAAGGTAAATACAAGAAAATTATAAAAGCTAGTGTAATCCTGGGGCACTTGGGTAGCTCAGCTGGGTAAGCGTCTGACTCCTGATTTCAGCTCAGGTCATGATCTCCGGGTCGTAAGACTGAGCCCCCTGTGGGGCTCCATGCTCAGCAGGGAATCAGCCTGAGATTCTCTCCCTCTGCCCCTCCCCTCACTTGCTCTCTCTCCTCCCACCTCTAAAATAAATGAACAAGTCTTAAAAAAGCTAGTATAATCATAGCAATACTTTATAACTCTACCCTTCCTTTTCTACATGATTTAAGAGAATAATATGGTAAAACAAAACAATTATCAGTCGAAAAACTGTTACTGTAACTTTGGGTTTAAATTCCACTTTTTTTCCCTACATAACTTAAGAGACCAATGCATTTAAAAGAATTATTACTACATATTTTGGGCCACACAGTGTATAAAGATATAACTTTGTGAATCAGCAACTGAGAGAGGTAGAGATGGAGCAGTTTTTTTGTGTCCCTGAAATTAAGTAGGGATAATCCAAACTGGAGAATTACAACTGTAGGCTGCCCAACCCAATCCCCATGGTCACCTCAAAAACAAAACCTGTAGAATATATATGAAAGGAAATGAGAAAGGAATTTGAATGTTTCACTACAAAAAATCAACTAAGCACAAAACAAGATAGTAATGCAGGAAATGAGTAACAGGAAGGTTGTAAGACATATAGAAAATAATGAGCAAGATGACAGAAGTCCCTTCTTTTAAAAAAAGAAATAATTTGAGAGAGAGTGAGAGTGCGAGTAAGGGGAGGGGCAGAGGGAGAGTGCTGAGCTGAGTGGGGAGCTCAACACAGGGCTAGATTTCACGACCCTGAGATCATGACCTGAGCCAAAATAAAGAGTCAGACACTTAATCGACTGCACCACCCAGGTACCCCACAGAAGTCCCTTCTTACCAGTAATTAGTGTAATGTAAACAGATTAATTCTCCAAAGACAGAAATTGGCAGAGTGAATAAAATACATAAAATACCATATGGTGCCTACAAGAGACTCATTTTATTTTTTATTTATTTTTTAAAAAGATTTATTTATTTGAGAGAGAGAGTGAGAGAGAGAGCAAGAGAGAGAAAGAGAGAGCAAGCATGCAGGGGTGGGGGGCAGAGGGAGAGGGAGACAGAAACTCCAAGCACACTTTGTGTTCTGTGTGGAGCCCGACACGGGGCTTGATCTCATGCCCCTGAGACCACGACCCCAGCCAAAACCAAGAGTTGGATCCCCAGCCAACTGTGCCACCCAGGCACCCCCAAGAGATTCATTTTAGATCAAAAGACACAAGTAATTGAAAGTGAAAGAATGGATAAAGACATTCCATGCAAACAGTAACCAAAAGAGAGCAGAGATAGCTAAACTAATATCAGACATATAGACTTCCAAAAAGGTTGTAAGAGACAGAGAGGGGCATTACATATTAATAAAGGGTTCAGTACAGCAAGAAGATTTAACAATTATAAACAACTACACACCAGACAACAGACTGTCAAAACAGATGAATCAAAAATGGACAAAACTAAAAGGAGAAATTGACGTTTCTTCAGTGACAGAGACTTCAATACCCTACTCTCGATAATAGAACAACCAAAAAGAAGACACATAAAAAAAAAAAAAAAAGAGGGGCGCCTGGGTGGCGCAGTTGTTAAGTGTCTGCCTTCGGCTCAGGTCATGATCCCAGGGTCCTGGGATTGAGCCCTGCATCAGGCTCCCTGCTCCATGGGGAGTCTGCTTCTCCCTCTCCACTCCCCCTGCTTGTGTTCCCTCTCTCGTTGTGTCTCTCTCTGTCAAATATATAAATAAAAATCTTTAAAAAAAAAAGAAAATAGGAGACTGAACACAATAAACCAAAGAGATCTGAGGGACACAGAGAACACTCAACCACAATGGAATACACACTCTTCTCAAGAACACGTGAGTCATATTCCAGGATAGACCATATTTTAGGCCACAAATTAAGTCTCAATAGATTTAAAAAGATAGATACCATATGAAGTATCTTCTCCAACCACAACAGGATGACGTTAGGAATTGGTAACAGAAGGAAAACTGGAAAACCCACAATTAAAAAAATGCACTCTTAAATAACCACAAGGAAAATCATAAAATACTTAGACACAAATGCAAATGAAAATACAACATACCAAAGCTTACAGGACACAGCAAAAGCAATGTTAATGCAGAAATTTATATAAACAGTTAGGTTAAAAACAAGACAGATCTCACATCAACAACCTAACTTCACAACTTAAGGAATGAGAGACAGAAGAACAGACTAAACCCAAAGCTAGCAAAAGGAAGGAAATAATAAAGATTAGAATGGAGGTAAGCAAATAGAGAGTGGAGAAGTAGTAGAGATAATCAATGAAAGCAAAAGTTGGTTCTTTGAAATAATCAACAAAACAGACAAACCTTTAGCTAGATGGACTAAGAAAAAAGGAAGGAACACTCAAATTACTAAAATCTGAAATGAAAGTTGGGACATTTACTATAGATTCTACAGAAATAAAATTAATTATAAGAGAGTACTATGAACAACTGTACACCAACACACTGCACAACCAATATGAAATGGAGAAATTGCATTTCATGGAAACTGAAACACAAATTATCAAGAAGGAACACAAAACTTACAAAGACTAAATCATGAAGAATAAAAAGTCTGAATAAACTTACAAACAGTAAGATCAAATCAGTAAAGAAGATTTCCCAACAAAGAAAAGCCCTACACCCGATGACTTCACTGCTAAAATGAACCAAACACTTCAAGATAAACTAATACCAGGGCACCTGGGTGGCTCAGACGGTTGAGCATCTGACTCTTGATTTCAGCTCAGGTCATGATCTCAGGGTTGTGAGATCAAGCCCCAAGTCAGGCTCCATCCTCAGTGGGGAGTCTGCTTGGGATTCTCTTTCTCCCTCTTCCTCTGCCCTTCCCCCCAATATGCACACATACTCTCTCTCTAAAATAAATAAATCTTTTTTTTTTTAAAGATGAACTAATACCAGTCCTTCTCAAACTTTTCCAAAAAACTGAAGAGAAAGGAACACCCCTTAACTCATTCTGTGAGGTCAGCATAACCCTGATACCAAAGCCAAAGACACTATAAAAACAGAAGACTACAGACCAATATCCCTGCTGAACACTGATGCAAAAATCCTCAACAAAGTACTAACCCAATTGGTAGCATATTAAAAGGCTTATATGTCAGTGGGATTTATTCCTGGAAGGCAATGTTGGCTCTACATATGAAAAATCAATCAATAGGGGAACCTGGCTGGCTCAGTTGGAGAAGCATGTGACTCCTGATCTCAGGGTTGTGAGTTTGAGCCCCATATTGGGTGTAAAGATAACTTAAAAATAAAATCTTTTGAAAAATCAATCAATATATCACATTAAAAGAATGAGGGGAAAAAACCCATATGACATCTCAATTGATGTAAAAAAAAAAAAAGCATCTGATAAAATTCAACAACCTTTTAAGATAAAAACACTGAATAGACTAGGAATAGAAAAAAAGGGCCTCAACATAATAAAAGCCATATATCAAGAACACAGAGAACATCATACTCAGCCATGAAAAACTCAAAGCTTTACCTCTACAATCAGGAACAAGGCACCCTTTCTAGTCAACACTGTACTAGAAGTTCTAGCCCAAGCAATTAGGTAAGAAAAATAAATACAAGGCACACAGATTGGAAAGATAGAAGTAAAATAATATCTGTTCATAGATAAAATGAGCTTATATATATATAGAAAACACTAAATATTTCACACAAAAATTACTAAAAATCATAAATTCAGCAAAGTAGCAGGATAAGAAGTCAGCAAGCAAAAATCACTTGCATTTCTATACATTAAATGAAAAATCTGAAGAGGAAATTAAAACAAGTCTATTTACAATAGCATCAGAGCATAAAATGCTTAGGAATTAACTCAACCAAGGAGGTGAAAGACTTGTACAATGAAAACTATAAAATATTGCCAAAGAAATTGAAGACATAAATAGAAACATATACCATATTCATAGACATCAATACTACCCTAAACAATACAGACTCAATGCAGTCTCTGGGTGTTATTTGCAACTAATGAATCATTGAACATTATACTAAAAACTACTGATGTACTATACATTGGCTAATTGAATTTAAATAAAAAAATTTCAATGGTATTTTTTGTAGAAGTAGAAAATGCATCAAAAACTTCAAACAGAATCTCAAGGAAATCTGAAAAGCCAAGATAATCTTGAAAAGAAATAGAGGACTCACACTTCCTGATTTACTACAAATATACAGTAGTCAAAACAGTGCAGTACTGGCATAAAAACAGATGCATAGATTAAGAGAAGAAAATACAGAGCCCAGAACAAAAAAAAAATCCTTGCATTTATGGCCAACTGATTTTTGACAAGGGTGCCAAGAGGGAAGAGACAGTCTTCTCAACAAATGGTGCTGAGAAAATTGGGTCTCTGCATGCAAAAGAATGAGGTTGGACCTTTACCTAAAACCACAGAGAAAAATTAACAATTGGGTCAAAGACAGAAATGTAAGACCTAAGATAATACAATTCTTGGAAGAAAACATAATACAAAGCTTTATGACACCGTAATTAGGCAATGATTTCTTGGATATGACCAAAGGCATAGGCCAAAAAAAAAAAAAAAAGACAAAATTGGACTGTATGAAAATTTAAAAATTTTGTGCATCAAAAGACACTATCCACAGAGTAAGAAGGCAATCCACAGAATAGGAGAAAATTCAGGGTTTAATATCCAGAATATACAGAGAATTTGTAAGACTCAACAACAAGAACAACAAAAAACAAGCAACTTGATTCAAAGGACTTGGACAGATATTTCTCCAAAGAAGATGTATAAATGGCCATTAATTGCATGAAAAGATGCTTAACATCACTAATTAGGAAAGTGCAAATCAAAAAACCACAATGAGATACCACTGCACACTCATTAGAATGGCTACTATTGAAACAACAACAACAAAAAACCAGAAAACTCTAAGAGCTGACAAGGGTGAGGAGAAGGTGAAATGGTATGGCCACCATGGAAAACAGCATGGCAATTCCCTCCTGGGATTAAAAATGGAATGGCCATACGACCCCAAATTCCACTTCTTGGCATATACCCAGAAGACGTGAAAACAGTGTGTTAAGAGAGGCTTGCACATCTTTGTTCACAGCAGCATCGCTTACAAGAGCTAACCCTTGGAAGCAGCCCTACTGTTCGCTGACAGATGAACGCAAAGGCCAAACGTCAATGAAATGTTAACTTAGCCTTAAAAAGGAATTCTGAGCCCCTCGACAACATGGATGAACCCCGGGACATTACAGTACGTTTAACGAGCCAGTCACAAAAGGACAGCGCTGCAGGACTCCACCTCTATGGGGTCCCCAGAGTTGTCAAAATCCCAGAGACAGAAGGGAGATGGTGGGTGCTGTTGGAGGGGATGGGGGCTCTTGATTAACAGGTAGTAAGTTTCAGTTTCACAAGACGCGGTGAGTTATGGGGGCGGATGGTAGGGACAGCTCCACAACAGTGTGAGTGTTTTTAATGCTCCTGAACTGTATACTTAGGTCGGTTATTAAGGTGAATTTATGTTAAGTGTATTTAACAATTAAAAAAATTGAAAAAAAAAAAAAAAGTAGAGAAAGAGAACTGAGGTAAATGACACAAACAGAGGGGTCAGACCCCGAGGGCGGGCCAAGAGCTTCCTGAGGCTACAGAGGACGTACCAGTCCCTTGACAGGGACATTGCCCGAGCACTGGGGGTCCTCACGAGGTGAAGCACACAGCACGGCGCACCCCTGAACGACACGGGATTGTGAGCACCGGTCCCCTTGCACACTGGTTTTTTATAGGGCAGGACTGTAAACATTTCTTCTCTCCCTCGTGACTTTCTCAACAGGATTTTCTTTTCTCCAGCTTACTTTACTGTGAGAATACAGTATGTAATACATAGAACACACAAAATAGGTGTTAATGGATTGTTTATGTCACTGGTAAGATTTCCAGGAGGCTGTAAGTAGCTAAGTTTTGGGGGACTCAAAAGTCATACGCAGATTTTTGACTGCACAGGGGTGGGGGTGCTCCTAACCCCTCCCCCCCGAGTTGTTCAAGGGTCAACTGCAGCTCCATTCTTTGGTATGAACAAGGGTCAGTGGTCAGCCAGCCAGGATGGAACCCAAGCTAAAAAGGGAAGAAACCCCAGTGCACCGAGTTTTATAACAGAGCACTGGGATTTGAGAACCAGCAAGGAAGAAAGACATGCAACTCTTTACTAGGGGCTAATGAGGCTGTGTTTACATACAAAAAAACAGTTGGACTGTGTGGAAAGAATCGGCCAGCCTAGGTCACCATGGAAATGGTCACGCATCTTACAGTCTCAGGAAGGGCAGGGACGCACCCCTCCCACGTGCCCCTTCAAGTGCCTGCTAGAGTCCCGCTCTACAGAAGAACGTCAAGGGACAGCCCCGCGTGGCTCGTAACCGCACACTGCAGACCATGTTTCTCACCTTCACTCCAGCAAGCATCCCGGTCGTGGACACGCTGAAGTCGAGATAAGCTAGCGTGTCTGGGTTGGAAGGTTTGTAGATCTGGGCGGGCCGCTTCTTTGGCAAATCATCTGGAGCAAAACAAAGCCGTTAGCGTATCTGACCCAGTGGGAAAGCAGAGGCACACAAGAACGTCTCTGGCGGGTTCGAGGACTGACCTGTGTCCAGGATGGGGGGCCACGCCCTGACGTCTACGGCCGCAGCTGCCTCCCTGGACCGTAACAACTTACAGATGAGCTGTGTTGTCATCAAGCAGGCAGAACGACTCACCTGCCGGTCAGAGAACACGCCGCTCACTACGCAGCACCCCGAGGCCGTGGGCCCTCACAGCCCGCGGAGCCGGCGTCGGCCACCGGAGGCAGGACAGAGCCAGGAACTGACCACAGCACACAGAGCTCACGGACACTGTGGTCCCTGGCATTTCTGGAGCTGAGGGACACCCATGACGCACATGCTCAGAAAGGAGCACCCCAACCACCGCGCTCACGGTTAGCTCTGTCCTATAAAAACCGCCCCGGGTACCCACTTACATGATCGCTACCTCCTAAAGGGAGTAATGGCCTCGGCCATCTTCCAACATCACCACTGAAAGAATTTGCGTGTGCTGTCCTCAGACTAAGCTATCCCTCCTCCAAGGGGAAAAACTTCTCCTAATCCTTCTAAACTTCCCCAAGCATAAGAACAATTAAAATAAATCCGTGCTTTAAAAAAGGAATGGGACATTTCTAAACCTTGAGCAAAGAAATTAAAAAAAATATATGACTTTTGGGGCACCTGGCCAGCTCAGTGAGAGGAGTGCGTGACTCTTGATCTCGGGGCCATGAGCTTGAGCCCCACATTGGTTATTTAAATAAATAAACATTAAAAACATTACATGACTTTCTCATCAGTCTGGTGCAGAAGCTCCCACTGTCTGTCCAGGTGCCGTGGGCAAGGAGCTACTTTCTCCAGGGCTCCCTAATCCCCGTGCACCCACAACGCCATCCCCAGCCCACACCGGAGCTGAAACCCTACTTCCAGAACTGGAGGCTAGAGGCCACACCTGACCCACCGGCCTGGAGCCAGCCCCACCGTGGGCCCTGGGATCTAGGCGCCCCGGCACTCCCAGGCAGGGTTACCTCCACGATCATCTTCACGGTCGGCAGCGTCGTTGCAATGTTCTGTGGGTGTGGGGGGCGGACGGTTATTGGCACACAGCCCGCGTACAGGCAGCCGTAAAACGCAGCGATGAGGTCTATTCCTAGATGGGAGAGGAGCAAAGTTCTCAGTCGATACAGTCAATCCCCATCAGCAGAGGTTCTAGCCCGGGCACGAGACCGCTGCCGATTGTCCTCCGCCCACAAGCTTTGCTAGGCTTTGGCCGTAACTTCCTGTTGGCCTGTTCCTTTAGGTACGAGGTGCCAAAGTAGCCCACAAATTTAATTTCTGTCATTTCTCTAAGCAATTACTCAACTCTACAATGATCAATTTAGTGAAGGCTTTAATGACTATCGATTCAATGAGCTACCTCAATACGTAAGGGAACAGACACAGATGTCTGCGAAATTTCATCTTATTTATGCCCTCGAGTTGCACAGCACACACCACCGTCCCCACAAGAGGCTGCAAGCAGCTGTGGCAAGCAACACAGAAGGCAGGGCGAGCAGTCAGCCGGCGCCCGTCCCGCCAGCTCTGGAGCCGGCCCCGTCCTTCACCTGGCGGGTAGACGAGAGCCACGTGGTCCCCATCCTGCAGGTGTCCTCTCTCCATGAGCATCACGGCGATCTTCTCGGCACGTTTATGCAGCTGCACACACGTTAGCGAGCTCGCTATTGTACCCTGGGGATTGCAAGGACAAGTGGGTGAGGTGTTTTTGAACAGAACAGCTTTATCGAGACGGACTGCAGGTACCAGCCAGTTCCCTTATTTGAAATGCACACTTACGTGGATATTAGTGTGTCTGCACACCTGTCAGTTTTAGCACACTGGCCACCCCCCAGAAGACCCTGTGCCATTAGGGGTCACTTCCTTCTCCCCCCACTGGCCAAGAAGGGCAGCACCGAAGAAGCATCTAGATACACTGTGTTAACAAGAAATATTTTATTTTTTTAAAAGACTTTATTTGTCAGAGAGAGAGAGAGCACAAGCAGGGGGAGCGGCAGAGGGAGAAGCCGACTCTTCGCTGAGCAGGGAGCCCCATGTTGGACTCGATCTCAGGACCCTGAGATCATGACCTGAGCCAAAGGCAGATGCTTCACCGACTGAGCCACCTGGGCACTCTAACAAGAAATATTCTAAAAAATAATTACTTGGGGCACCTGGGTGACTCAGTTGGTGAAGTGTCTGACTCTTGATTTTGGCTCAGGTCACGATCTCAGGGTTGTGGGGTTGAGCCCCGCATCAGGCATGGAGTCTGCCTGAGATTCTCTCTCCCTCCGCCCCTCCCCCCACTCACACGCTCCCTCTCTCAAATAGAATCTTTTTTAAAAAATAATTACTTGACCTAAAAAATAGCTCAACTTACAAAAAAAAAGTCAACCTGGTAATTCTGGGACTTCAGTGTAATCGCCAAGGGCAATAAGACTCAGTGGGGAACGAACAGGAAAATTATACAAATTGAAAATATTTTTAAGAAACACCACGTCACAAGTCAAAGAGGTCTAAAAACAAACAAAACAAAGCTACAGTAAAAAAAAAAAAATGAACAGTAAAGGGAGAAATGAACTGTTATATTCATTTTATGTAGACTTTTTAAACGTGGAGAAACAAATGGAAAACACATTAAGATCAAAAAAATACCTTAAAGGCACTATTGCAACTTCCTGAGGATCTACAGTTATTTCAAAATCAAGAGTTGAAGAAAATGAAAAAATAGAAACACTGCTCTTCACGATCAAACCCTATTTTAAAGTGATTGTCAGGGTGAAGGGCCTTCCTGCAGTCACGGGCATCGCGGCCCGCAGCGTCCACATACTGAACACGGCCCGGGCATCGCGACCATGCCAGAGCCAGCAGTCCAGCAGCAGCAGGAAGAAAAGCGAGACGCCGCGATTTTTGGGGACTGGATGCAAACATCACGTGTGGAGAGTCAAGTCTCAAGGGAAGAGCGGTGAGCACACTCGTGTGGAAGGAAGGTAACGCTGAGCGGACAGAAGCAACCAGACCCTGGGGTCCCTTACAGATGGGCAGTGGAGCTCTAGTGATGGAAGATGCTGGGGACACGTTAGAATTCCTGTTAACATGGCCCGTGTGTTAGAAACACCTGCTCTGGGTGGGGGGTGGGATCTGTTACCATCAGGACACAATCACCAGTGCTCCGTGTTTGCCAAAATCATCCACGAGCCAACGGACTGTTGTGTTGAGCTCCAGGAAGCAACACACTCCCCTCACCAATGTCCGAGCAATGCCCGGGGCTGCAGGGGGCCGCCCGCAGGCTCTGACCCTTTCCCACCGGCCGGGACTGGCCTCTCCTATGGGGCACAGGGTCCGCTTACGCTTCTCTGAAGTGAATCCTCTTGTCGCACACATTTCCCTTCCTGGTCTCTCTTCTGAGGACGGTTAAAATAGGAGGCGGTGGAAGAGCCACGGCAGAGTGCGGCAAAGCTGGGTACACAGAGACCCAGGAGGCCGGAGCCCAGGGCCTCCAACACTGGACACTCCCTGAGCGTCCACTCCTGGGGACCACACCTGTTCGCTGGAACCAAAATTAATGCACTCCTTGACCCAAATGTCCTTTGAGCAGTTCAAAGTGAAGATGGGCACAGCTGATGGGGGGGCCCAGGACCAGCTCCCTCCCCGTGCTGGTGGGGACCATCCCACCCCTCCTGTCCTGGGGGACAGCCAGCACCCCCCTCCTGACTGTCAGATTGGGACAGGTGGGTGGTGGTTGTGCCAGTGGACAGTGCTGGTAGAAGGGGCTCAACCTTATGTCCCCGAGGAGCTAGACCCTGCTGTTCTGTCACCGCCCTCTGGCCGCTGGTGCACCTGTCTTATCTCAGGCAGCAAGCGCTCCTGCTCTGGGCGGTTCCACTTCCAGATCGGACCTTCCCACCAGTTTTGGGAGATCCTATGCCCATCCCCCATCAAAGACCAGCTGCTCCGTCAGCTCAGAACCAGCAGGCACGAGTGTGTCTGAAAAGATGTGTCAGCCCTGGGGTGTGAAATTCCCACTGATACACTTTAGAAAAGGTGAAATGTAATTGGTACGCTGCCCTTTATCTTTAGTGACCTCTGAAATGGTTCACAATGCCTCTCGAGGCTTTTTAGCAGGAAAGCCCCCGCCGCACAGCAGGCCCTGAAGGCTCATCTGGTTCTGGAGTCAGCGACCGGGCACCTGGACACCAAAGCTGTCCCTGAGCCGCCCGGAGGGGCTGTGCTGGGATGGGGAGCACTCGTCCACCAGCAGCCATGCCTGGCCCCAGACTCCCCTGTGGGAGCTCCCACACGACCTCCCGCTCTAGAGAAACGCTGCTGGTGGGGGCTCTGAACAACGAGGGGCCACAGATGCGCGTCCCACGAAATGGCAGCCCATGATGTTGGCCAACAGCTTCTTGGCCCCCCATCAACATCCATGGGAAACAGTGAGGTTTCCATAAAGAGAGGAGAGTCTAGTATAAACCACCTCACCAGAGAAATCAGGGCTGACTTCTAAAGGAAGTTTTGGGTGGAATCATGACAGGACCAACCCCTGTCCTGAGTCAACAAATTTCAGTGTCAAGGACCGTGAATTTAGGCACCACTTTGAAGTTTGACATGAAATTAAATAATAAATGAAAAAACACTAGGAATTAAGAAAAAGCCAAATAGGATTTATATTTTAAAATTCTAGGGGCGCCTGGGTGGCTCAGTCGTTAAGCATCTGCCTTCGGCTCAGGTCATGATCCTGGGGTCCTGGGATCGAGCCCCGCATTGGGCTCCCTGCTTGGCGGGAAGCTTGCTTCTCCCTCTCCCACTCCCCCTGCTTGTGTTTCCTCTCTCACTGTGTCTCTCTCTGTCTAATAAATAAAATCTTTAAAGAAATTAAAAAAAGAAATTCTAAAGAAGTTGCTACAAGTAAAAAAAAAAAAAAAAAGGTTAAAAAGACTTGGCTGTTTCTGTTAAAAAAAAATAACAGATGGTCTTTTGTATGGAAACAAGTTCCAACTCGTAGCTTTCCGTGACCTGCAATGAATTAGAGCCCCACTTCCTACTATGCATCTGACAGAACTCTTACTCCACCGAGCGCACTGGCATACGAATGAACCCCGTCTGCACCAAACAGGAAACTGCTCTCACTCAAGCCTTATCAAGTCGCCAAAGACACAACCAACAGCATGCCCCTTGCAGGACAGAGGCCAGCAGGAAAATGCGGGGGGCCACATGCCGGAGTGACAATATTTTGGATCTACGGAGGTCAGCTAAACATTACTAGCACGAATTTCACCAGTTTCTGTCTTTTAAAAATACTGCTTTTAGAAAACACAGAATTATGTGTGTGGCTCGCGCTCCCCTTGTACGGGGCAGTGCTGACCTCAGAGGGTGCTTGAAGCAGAAACTGTGACTAACAACCAAGAAGATGGCGATTCTGACCCTCAGTCCCGGCCGAGCCCTTGTACGTTCTGGGGCGGGCTCAGGACGCAGACACCTGCACATCCAGAGCTGTGTGCAAAGGAAAGCCAGCCGCGCAAAGCACCTTTCTCCACGCTGACCCAAAGTGGATCCACTCACGGCTCTGACCTCCTCCTCACCCCATCCAATTTCCTGTCGTCTCTAACGAAGCGGGAGTCATTTCCGGTGACTCGTTTTCCCCCAACAATCCAGCGTCTAGCTACAGCAGATGGCCGTGGCCACAGGGTCAGGGATGGGAATACACATCACCCAGGCCAGAGCTTCTCAGGAGGACCCGGGGTCCGGCCATCACGCCAGGGGACCATCTGAGGGCTGTGCTCTCACGCGGGCACTCCCGTAGTTGGATGTGGTTAGAACAGCTCTGGCTTCCTCCCCTGTTGGGACAGGTCCTCTGTGAACACACCCGCATGACGTCCGAGTCTGTGTGTGTGGCAGGGCTGGTCTCCTACTCCTCCGGCTCCAGGGCGTCCAGGCACAGATCCTCGCCCTCCCTTCTCAACCCTACTGCAAGGAGGACAGAATGTGGGGACTGCGCTGGGGAGGGTTGGGGGTGATGTGGACCTGCCTCTTGCTCCCTGGTGGCTTGAGTCTACAGACGACAGCACATCATACCCACCACACCAGCACCACGGCAGCACCTGGGAGGCTAAGCAAAGGGCCTGAGTGCTCGAGTGATGTCCCTCCCGGGGGGCAGAAGACCATCGTCTCTCTGGGTCATCACTCTGGAGGGGACACTGGAAATCTCTGCAGGGCCACTGAGAGACCACGGAGGAAGAAAAGTCTCCAGGACAAATACCCGGAGGGCAGGGAAAGTCAGAAGAAGAGATTAAAGGGAAATTAGGACGGCACTGCAGAGCTGAGGACCACCAGCAAGGCAGCGGTGTTGGGAAGGCAGGGGAAAGCGGAGTCGTTTCTGTATTTAGGGGCTGAGGAAGGAGCTAATGGAGGGAAGAGGAGAAAAGCAGGGTAGGCATGCTTCAGGGGCTCGGGCAACTGCACAGATCCTCAGGAGCCCAGATGCAACGCCTCCTAGCACCATGCACCTGGGAGCACAGGAGAGTGAATGCAGGGAACAGGTTCCCTCCATACTGCCAGTTATGTGCTTGCCACTGTCTTTCGCTCGTCTCTAATCGATTACTGTAAATGGTGAGAGGTGGCTTTGCACAGTAAGATTCTGATATTTTGCAACTCTAAATAGCCGTAACTTCCTACAATCGCACATACCCACACTTGTCAGGAAGACCTAAGGTTAAAATCTACTTGTCAGGCTTTATTTCCACAGCAAAAGAAAAGTTAAGCATGTTAAGACTTTTGCATTTGATTTTTATTGTTAATACTATTTGCGTGCATATTTAAGGTCTTATCCTTAAACTCCACTGTGGAATGATACTGGATGAACTTGCTTTTCCAGCGTGAAATGTCAACACAAACCTTCATCACGCTTGTAAAACAGAGGTGACTTTCATTCGTAAGAAAGTCTATAACGAAAGCCTCACTGCCTATTTACAGAAAAGTAGTTTTCTGATAAAAGTAAAGACAAAAATATCTCATAGGTCTGAACTGTCCCCCGTTTTTTGGGGGAAATAGCGCCAAAAGAATTGCTAAAATCACGTGAAAAGGCAACAAATAAATGAGAAGGATGTCACATAACACTGAAATGAAAGGAACAGAGAGGGAAGAAGAGAAAGCCGCCCGAGGGCGACCGTGAGATTCGCGAGCAGCGGCCTCACCCTACAGTTGAGCAGCGTGTACAGGACGTGGTCGGGGGTGGTCTGTGCCCTCCACTGCAGGACCTCCGAGAGGAACAGGAACTGGAACAAAGCACAGCCATTAGCTTCAGGCCGTCCGAACAGACCGCGTTCACACGGACATCCTACCCTCTCAGTGCTGTTAGGGCAGCTCAGAACAGCGTGCTTTCCCACAGAGGAATGAGCACATCCCTGTCAAACAAAATTGGGAGACTAAGCCAGTGCTTACGGGGTTTTTCCTGGATGGCCTGGAAGTCCCTGCGCCCGACTTGGACGCACCAGTTACAGGGAGGTGGTGCAGTGCCTGGTCAGGGATGTCTCCCGCCATCTGCCCAGGCTGGGAGAATGGCATTGCCCTTACAGATGGAGCAGCCAACACAGAAAAGCCCTTCTCCTGGGCTCCCAGAAGAGAGTGCTTTCTGGGGCTGGAACAGCAGAATCAGATCAACCCTGTTCTTAAAACAGGCTCTCTTCTATTTGCTGTTTTCAGAAGGGTCATTGCCTGAGGTCATTCAACAGCATTGCCAAGCACACAGATCGTGTGCATCACACGGACTCGGTCTATAGCAAAAAAGAGGTCAGCGCCATCTCATGTCCGGTCATAGGAAACACCCAGGTATATCCCTCAATTTATTTTATTAATAGAAATGTACTCTGAGGTGGGACCATGGTGATCCAGTGTTTTCAATGTATGCGATTCTACTCGTTACCAAAGTGGCAATATTTTAAATGGTTGATTTTGTGACATTTCCTGGTAGCTCACACAGACTGGGGTCATCATTTGGAGACTCATCAGAGTCCTCAAGTCTGAGTGGTTGTAACGGGGAGACAAGCCGAGTGATGTGTACGGTGGGTGTGGCCCCAGATTTCTCCTCCAGCCCCTAAGGATGTGTTGAGGATGCCTGGTTCCCCAACCTGGGTTTTGAATTTATGTTTTCTTGTGTCCCAACAATTACAAGACTGAAGCCTTGCACCCAGGTTGCCGTGAGGCCGTCTGGGCATGAAATCAGGGCTGGTAGGAAGAGGAGAAACAAGAACCACAGGACGCCAGGACGAGACAGGCATCCCCAGACGCTGGCCCCAGGCCTCCGCTTGGCGTCTGTGCACCCCCAACAGACACATCTTCCTTGTGAGATGACACGGTACGTCTGCTGGACCAAGAGGCCAATGGTACACAGGGGACCGGCAGCCGGTGACGCAGCAGCCTGTGGGCATGGGGCTTAGAGAGCAGCCTGGCCTCACGCTCACCTTGCGGGCTTGGTCGTTGTCTTCGATCTGGCCCAGGTCTCTGCCACTGGCCTGCGCGATCCTCTTCCCAGACACCAGGTTCCCCACCATCACAGAGGCAGGGCCGATTTCTGGAAAGAACACGAGGAAACAGGTGAACTGACAACAGGACCTCCCACGTGGTGCAGCGCTCGCCCTGGGGAAACCCTTCCAAAGGCCAGGCTCTGAGAAAGTCTTATCAGAACAGGGTTTCCAAGGTGTCCCAACATGAGAACAATGGCAAACTCGACCAGGTCAGAAACAAGGCTTTCGCCAAATCCCACTGCCGCTGTTCTCCGGTTGGAGGGATGCTGGGCTCTATCCACGTTCGTGTCTGTGGGAAGTAACTCGGAAGACCGACAAGGATTAACACAGACAGACGCGCCTCACTGCCGAGCCGTCAGGGCTCCGGACCACGTGTGCTGCTGGCCGGGGTCACAGCGGCGGCCGTCCGAGTGGCCATGGACACAAAGTACCACTCGGGTTTTATAAATACATCCTGTAACGTTAGGAGGAGCACCGCGGAAGGCCCAGACACGGCCACTGTGCATCTCACCGACGGCACGCTCTGGGCTCTCAGCCGGGCCCACGGAGAGGCAGACGATGGAGCCAAGAGGCTCCCATTCCAAGTTCCTTGTACACCGTTACGGACTCGGTTACCAATGCTCTTTTCACAGGAGAAAGGCAGATAGAATCTACCCTGATAGCTTTCTTTTCTTTTTCAATGAAAGAAACAAGTTTCTTAAAGAACTGCAGAGACTCTTTCAAAATTTCTAACTACAAGGAACCCTAGGGACCCTCTAGGCTTCACTGTGTTGTCACCACACACACATATACACGGATTGAAGAGGACAGGGTTTGCTGTTCTGGGAGACCCTGCCGTTGGGGGAGTGGGCATGAGACGTTGGGGGAGTGGGCGTGAGACGGAGGCAAGGAGGGGAGGCAGGGAGGGAGCGTAAAGAAGGCAGTAGAAATAGCCAAGATGCCAGGAACTGCTGAGTAAAATTCTTATTAAACCTTTACCAAAGGTTGACTCACAGGCTTCAAATCGGGGCATTTGGTGCACTGTGTTATTGCGCACAAAGAGCTGTCTCTCAGCAGCTCAGAAAGCTTTAGACGCGGGCTGAGGGGTGGGGCCAGCGGCCGCCAGGCCCCCCCCCCCCGGGCTCCAGCACACCCTGGCAAGATGAGCAGGGGCAGGGCTGACACCCCCAGGGGACTGTCCAGGGGGAGCAGGCCCCGTTCTTCTCTGCACACACGTGGCCAGCCGGACCTGGGCGGCCATAAACTATGCAACATCACAGCGATGCAGGCGAAGGCCGGGGGCTTCCAGGCAGGGCTGAAATCTGGAGACCAGCCCAGGACGCAGATTTCCGGGCTCCTGCCCACGGGCTTCTTCACGTCAGGCAATCTCTAGGAGCCCTGATACTGGCTTCCGTGTTGTCACAGAACGTGCCTTATATACTCCGCTCCATTATGTCTGAATTGCCGTGTGAACTTTCTTCTCTTAGCTCATAATAAATTCTGAAGGAGAGATAGTGTTTTCATATTTAACAAAGCGAGAAGAAAACGCGGCAGCGTGGTTCATGTGCACTGAACGTGGCTGCCGTGTGGACGGAGCCAGGGCTCACCTGGGACCCCGCCAATGAGCCCTTCATTTCCTGGCTTGGGGTGTGTGGGTGAAGCGTCCTGAGGTTCTCTTCGGTGACCGAGGTGGACAGGACAGTTCTGGGAAGCCACTCTGGCCTAAACTGACTTGAAGTATTCTTGGTAATTTTTTAAGAATTCACATGAGGGTAGAAGCACTCTTCCAAGGTGCTAGCAGGTGGTCCCTCCTTCCTCGATGTTTGTCTCTGCTAGAGTTGTCTGGATGTGCAGCTCGGACCTTACATGTCTCTCCCCCACGTGGACTTAAGAATGATCTTTTTCCAAACATTGCTGGGAGACAGGTGCTTTCCTGTGGCATTATTTACAAAATCTGCTCCCCTACCAAGAACTGAGGGTCTCCCTACCTTGCCGAATGAGGTGGGTGGGTGTGCAAGACACCCTTACACTTCACTGCATCCTGATTTTGAACCGTGGAGCCGGGCTCCTCCTGGTGGATGCAGAGCTCAGTGGCTGCCCCTCCCTGTTCCCCTCCTGTGGCTCCCATAGGATGTATCCCAGGGGCTCTTAACCGCCCGTGGTTTTCTCAATGTTTGTAATATTGTTGCAGGCCTGACTGATGGGTTAAAGGTCTTAAAGGTCTTTTAACATTTGTGCTTAGTTAAGAAACTCACATACACAGTGTCGTTAGTTGAGCAAATATGAATCCATCCAATAAAAGAGGCAATTAGGTTGTCTACAAATTATCTACATTTTAGGGGCTCTGTTTGAAACCTCTAGCAACACCCTCATGGAAAAATGGTAAATGTCTGCTTTGGCTCCAAGGAGTACTTGTTCCCAGTCGTGTCTATTCCAAGGGAGCCTTAGAAATCACCTGGTCCAACTCCCTCATTGCACTTAGGGAAACTGAGGCTTTGGGGAAATACCACCTGTCTGAGGTCCATTACAGGTCATCAGCCGAGGGAGGAAAATGGACCAGCACCTCACAGCTGCCATGAGTATTTGTTAAAAACAGCTTTTTTCAGACAGAGAGTTATATAACTTTTCAATATTTAACAAAAACAGATAGGACACCTAATATCATTCTTAAAAAACTGTTTCCTTAAATCAATTGCACAAAGCTTCATTCACCCTGTTGCCGCTGCAATATGCAAGCAGGCCCGCCCTCCCGGCGCATCCGTCTGTGCTTGCTCAAAGGAACAAGGCTGTCCTTGGGCGCCCTGATGCTGCCCTCCGAGCAGAGTGCCTGGGCCTTTTCACTCAGCCCGGTTCTTCTTGTTGAGGATTCCTGACATCTGGCAGGTACACTGAGCCTGGCAGCCCTGGAATCGTATCATGCATTTGCCAACGAGCCCCCACCGTAAGTATCTGTCCTGAATTCACAAACTGTGACCCATAGGATTCACGTGAGCTTCTCTGCTCCTGGGACCACTGGTGGCCAGGCCCCGGGGCCACAGTGTATGATGGTGAGTGGAGGTGATCAGGGGACGGGGAGAGGGCAGTCACCTCTGATTGTGCACAAGGACACCCTGAGGAGCCCCGCCACCATGATCCATTCCACGCGGACACATACACACCCAGACGGAGTGACTGCTCTCCCCTTCCCATGGCTGTTTATGCCCCAAAATAATGGGAGACCGAAGACGTGACTCTTCATCCTTTCGATATGCCCATGGAAGGACAATGCTTTGTGTTTTGGGGGGGCTCGCCACTGAATTTAAAGAAATGGACACTTGGTCAGCTGTAACTTTACAGTGTCCTGCAAGGATATAAACCAGCGACTGAGAAGAAAGAGAAAAAAGGAAGGTATTAGTTACGGTAATCTGGAATGTAAGGAAACCAGGGACAGCACAGAAATCGGATTAAAACCGCAGCGCTAATGTGCCCAGAAAGCAGACAGTGACTGTAGTGTGTCCCGGAGAATCCACTCCTCACGGGAGGAGAGAACAAAATGCTTCCCCATCTAGTTACCATGTGACTGTCTGCATCACAGGGAGTCACAGCAAGGGATGTAGGCCGACACCTGCTCAACGCGAGGGGTGACCTTCCTCCCGTAGCATCAGCATCCTCACCTCAACCACACAGGACCAGCCACCCTCTCCTCCAATCTCACGGGGCGTGGGCCTCAGTCCCTGCATTTACCACCAAGTGGGCTGAGCCCGTGGTGACCCAACCTCCTCTAGCTGACTCCATAAACTCTGCCCTGTGGCCACGCTGAGCTGGGTGGGACACACGGCTGCTGGGTCAATTCCTGAACCTGTTGCATGTGAAATGGGGACAGAAGAGTGCCCACCACACAGGCTCCGTGAGAAGAGAGGAGTTCATATGTACAACACAGGCAAACCGTGGCTGTTGTGCCAGGAGCTCCTGCTACTGTTCTAGAACACAGCCTGAATGCGCGCCCCTGCTGCCCACACCCAGCCACCCCTGTGCACCCCCACCACCCCCACGTACACCCCCCCCGGGACGCCCTGGGATCCCCCATCAGCGCGCTGCCAGAAGAGCTGCGTCTTCACCTTCCACAGTCTTGTGATCAATTCCTTTTCACTGATAAGTGTGTGCAACCCTGAGAAGCACGATCGATTAGTTGCTAGGAAGACAAAGTCAGATAATGGATAATGACATATCCCCAAACCACAAGGTGCTAGACACACATTCGCTCTTAGAACAATGTCACACATACATTTGTAGAATTCCTCACATGCTCCAAGCAGCTTTCCCACACCTTAGCTGCTCTGACTCCTAAATCAGCCACGTGAAACAGGTGTTATTCTAATGTTTGCACAAGTAAACCGAGGCTGCGAGGTTCTGTGCCTGGAAGAAGGCCCCCGGCCAGACCAAGGGTCGGCGCTCCCACCGGGAAGACGGGGGCTCCTTCCCAATGTTCCCCACCTGCCCGGCTCCCCGCACACAGCGCAGTCCCAGCAGAGCCTTGCACTGCACCCTCTGGCGGGGCAGGGTCACGCCCTGGGAGCGTGCAGACCAGGAAAGGAAGAGGGCTGAACACCCCTGACAGGCATAGCGCCTGCTCGCATGGCGCCCACAGCACCCAGTTCCTGAGAGCCACTCAGCCTCCGGCCCACGAGCCCTACCTGGTTGCTTCTGTCGAGGTTTAGGCAAGTTTGTGACACAGGTATGGGGGCACATCAGGACGTTGCAGGGGTGAAGTGAGCCCTCCAGGAAGAGCTGCTTCGTTTCTGACAAGTGGATCCCTCCGAGCGGGGTTTTGGGGAGGGTGTTTGCTGGAACCAAGGCTAGGCAATAAACCCCGACTTGATGTATGCTGTCAATCGCCTGGAAAGTCACGGGAGAGGGAACCACGTCAGAACAGGTGTTACAGATGGACACGAAGCAAATGTTCCGACTGAGTAGAGAACAGTCTGTAACACGCGAGTGGGGTGCAGATGCCAAGAGAAGGGCTCTCTCTCCAAACCCAGCCAAACTGAGTAATCTTATGTGGGATTTGTGGAATACCACACACACACTAAGAAAGGAAATTTGGAGCAAGAAAATACACTCTCAAGATCAGAAGAAACACCATTACTTGTGACATCTCCAAGTAAATAGGGGGAGCCAGTTTCGCAGACCCCGATCCCTAACCTTGGTCTGCTTAGTTACTGTCCAAGCATGCAATGACAAGTTTCCCGGTCGATGCAATTTCTGATCCAGTGGGGTGACGGTCAGGGAGCAGGAAAGCACAGCTGTTGAGGGCCGGCCACATCCTAACAGATGGTTAAGGGAAGCTGGCACGAAAGCAGGAGTGGGACTCCCGGGCAGGTGAAGAGCTACCTGGAGCACCCTGCTCATCCACTGGAAGCTGTCCTCCTCCGTGGAGTCCGGCCTCTGCTCGGCCACAATCACGATCCTCTCGTCATGCAGGACGGTCACCGAGAACACGGCTATCCTGTGGGGACAGGAAGGGTACAGCGCAGTGGGCACACGCTGCAGATTGCCGGGAAGTATCGTTCTGCAATCAGGAGCTTATAGCCACTGCTCCGGAACGGGAACCGGGCAGGGAGCAGCCCAGCATCTCCCGCCGGGGCTGCCTGCAGCTGACGGTGCCCACGCCGCAGGGCGGGCAGAGAAGCCGGGCCTGCTGAGATCCAGGAAGCCCTACAACCCCCATCTTGAGTTTGCACCTGCGAGGTCGTATTCTCCACATCAGTAGGGACGTTCTGTTTGGGACGAGTGGGTTTCTGCCGGACGAGCCTGTCTCTCTCGGTAAAGGCGGCATCGTGGGATTTGGACCCCCGTGCCCCTCCTCACACAGAGGCTGCACCTCAACATGAGTTCTGTCCGTAACACCCAAGTGTCTACTGCTTCTCCGCGCATCAGCCTGACAAGCTGAAATAAGACTAAACAGTTCATGACTTCCTTCAAACTAAGCCAAAAACTCAGGAGCTAGCATCACTGATTTATTTTTTTATTTTATTTATTTATTTATTTTTAAAGATTTTATTTATTTATTTGACAGAGAGAGAATGACAGACAGAGAGCATGAGAGGGAGGAGGGTCAGAGGGAGAAGCAGACTCCCTGCTGAGCAGGGAGCCCGATGTGGGACTCGATCCTGGGACTCCAGGATCATGACCTGAGCTGAAGGCAGTTGCTTAACCAACTGAGCCACCCAGGTGCCCAGCATCACTGATTTAATATATACTGTGCAAGTGGGCAAGGAAGGGGTGCGTCAGGGAGGGGATGCTGCAGAACTCCGTTTTCCCGCACAATCTGTTGCTCGACTGTTACCTTTCTGTCTTTTGAGAGGATCTGCACCAAGATGAATACTTGGCTCTTTTCTTTGTGTATTTACTTTAAAAATAAGCTTTTTAAATAAATATTTTTACTTAACATAGAGGGGAAGTGATGAAAACATGTATGGAGCTCAGGAAATTTCTGTAAAACTGGACATTCAGAACTAGTTGGAATATCAGAGGTCATGGAGTCCCACCAGCTTAAGGAATTTGTGCAACTGTATATAAAAAGCGCGGTGTGCAAACCACCGAGTGCTGAATTCACAGAGGGCACACCCACCTTCCTCTGTAGACGAATTTCATGGGCTCCACGGCCAGCGCCGTGGCAACGATATCGTCCGCGTTGTGTCTGCGTCCACTGACCACCATGAGCCCGTCCATCTTGCCCACCACGAAGACGAGCCCCCCAGGGCCGACGAAGCCCAGCAGGCCTGTCCTTACAAAGGGGTACTCACTGACGGGGGCCCCCGAGCTCGTCACGGGAAATACCTGCAGACATACAAGCTGTGAGTGCCGGGGGGTGGTGCTCAGCCCACCTTCACCCTCCCCTGGAGCCGACCGGACCACGTTAGTCTAGCGGCGTCTCCTCGCGGAAGGCACTGCCCCTGTCCCCCGCCCCCCAACTTCTGTCCCCCACTGCCCACATGCAGGGCTGCCCACCGGTTTCCTTCCAGGGCTTCTGAACCTAAGAAGTGATACCAGAGATCATTACGATAGCCTAATGAACACTAATTAATTCTTCTGTTTTAGATCCACAGCATGAAAGTGATAAATGGAAAACCGAACACGTGTATCAGTTGAAAATGATCCCTGTTCATCAACGTTTCCCTATCAGGATGACACCAGGAAGGAAACACACAAAGGAAGCAAATCTCGGCGCCCCGAGCCTGTGCCCGGTCCTCAGACCCTGCAGGTAAGTCACACAGAAGGGGAGATGGGTTTCATGCAGACTCTGTCTAGCTGGGCTCCAGGGACATTTTAAAAACTCGAATCCACACTCAGCAAAGGCGCCTGCACAAGGCACCCCATTACATCATGTTCTAAACTGTAAGAGACGAATCCCCAAACGACCCCCATTTCTCATGCGTGATGTAATCCACGTGTGCTCCTCCTAAGGTAAGGCACCACGTGGGCAGGTGAGGTGTCACCTCCAGGAGCATGGCGGTGCGGCACGGAGCTCCCTGCGGAACGGTGCATGTGCGAGGCCGCTGCGGGCACCAAGCGCAGGCCACACACGCATGCGGGCACCTCGCACACACACCAGCTCCTGCTATGTGCATCTGTTCACACCTGCCAAGTCCGGCCTCGGCGGGCAGGCCACAGGGGGCCCCAGCAAGGCCGAGACAGGTGTGCTCGGCCTCCGTCCCTCGGCCTCTCGACTGAGGACAGCAACATATAAAACACGGCCCCTTTTAAAGAAATGATTCTTGCCCTTTTCCCACACAGCTCCGATAAGCCAAATTTACTGAAAATTATACAACTGGCAGCAAAAAGTGCGACCATTTTAGTTACGACGAATATGTGTTATCGGATACTGCCACCTTCTCTTTACGTCTGCACACCTGTGAGGGCCACCTGCAGAGCACACCTGGAGGGAGCGCGCCCCTCAAACCTACCTCGAAGGTGTTCTTGGTCATGCCCGAGAGGCCGTAATAGGACGTGCCCGTTGCAATGGCACACACACAGAGCTCCCCGATTTCATCTGTTCGACAAAGTTGAGGGATGCCATCCGGCTTCACTGAACACATGATGGCTGGAAGCAAAACAGGACACACGGGTCATGTTAGAGAGAGGGACAGACGGTGAGGGCGACAGAGGGACGGGGGGTGAGGGCGACAGACAGAGGGATGGAGGGAGAGGGAGACAGACAGAGGGACGGAGGGAGAGGGAGACAGACAGAGGGACGGAGGGAGGGGGAAACAGAGAGAGGGGTGGACGGTGAGGGCGACAGACAGAGGGACGGGGGTGAGGGAGACAGACAGGGATGGACGGTGAGGGAGACAGATAGAGGGACGGGGGGACAGAGACACAGAGAGACAGGGATGGACAGGGGGACAAGGAATAAATGACCAAGTAGGAGTGAGAGCAGGTGAACAGGAAACAGCATCTGAAACACAACTGCGAATATACAAGTGGGCCGGGTACTCATTTTCCCTGAAGTGAGTCACAGATTTTCATGTTATAGGAAAACGTCCAGTTCCATTGTTGTGATGTCAGTGAATAACTGACGTGTGGATCGTATTTAAGGGGAGTGACCTCTGCCATCCAGACCGAGGAGGACATGTGGAGGAAGCCCAGGGTCCCGGCCACCTGGGTGCTTTGGTACTGCACACGCCCCCCATGCTCCCGCCACAGACCTCAAGTCCATGCAAGAGCCGGAGCCAGGGTTTCGGGAGGTGGGGTGTGCAGCCAGCGATGGCTGGCCGTGCCTCGACCACAGCACATGTGCACATTTGTGGAGAAGGTCCATGACTTTTAAGAACAGACTCTTCTGCTGCAAGTGAGCACTGCTGGTCATCCAGAGCCCCATGGATGGGTTTTTATGCTGTCTGCAGCCAGACTGGGTGCCCAGCCTTCTCCAGCGTGCCAGGATGGCTGGTGGGAAGCAGACCCTTGCAGGGGGAGGACCATCTCAGGGGCTGCAGGGGTGCAGCGGGGCCCACGATGCCCCTGGGGAGGAGGACTCTGGAGTCCCAGCATGAGAGGGGGCAGAGACGCCCACGGAGGCTTCCTGAATGTTGTCACCAGGAGGGGTAGCATTACCACAAAGCTTTAAAGATGCACAGCGGAATTTAAGCGTCCTGTCTGTGTTCATGCCAGAGGGGCACGGGGGTGCCAGGCGGGAAGGCATGCGCTAACGGACCAGCCCACTGGCCACAGCCGGGGTTCCCACCTCAACGCCCCACGCCGCCTGCAGCCCGGTGCCCACACTCACCGCCAGGCATCACGAGGCCGACGTCCTGCACGGTGAGCACAGACAGCTTTTCCTCCGAGTCCACCCGGATGACGCCGTAGGTCAGCCCGTGCATGGATAGGACGCCCCGGCCCGGGGGCTGGTTGCTGTCATCCGTAGGCCTGAAAGAGCAGTGTTGTCTGAACACGCAGAAGCAAACAGGCTGCCGTGGCCAGAGAGCCACCCAAGGGCACACACCAAAGGCAGCCAGCCATGTTGGGGTCCCACGGACCCCCAAACGCAGACCTGCATGCCACACGGCCCTGTGTTCTAGCTCGCCGGGGAATGCTTCTGCTCTGTCCACAAGATGTCCGTGTCACTAACTCTACCTCCAGGCTTCCAGAATAGTTTAAAAACACCTTAGGAGTGTGAAGACCTCCAATCAGTAGACTGACTGATTCCTTCTCTGCCCATCTCTCTCTGGGTCACATTTTCCAGTGTGGCAAGTGGATAATGGGGAGAACAAGGTCTCCAAGAAGAGAAAAGAGAACAAGGTGTCCTAGAAGAGATTCTGCAGGGAGCAGAATCGGTGGAGATTCTGCTGGTCCCGCCTTGAGTTGGATGTGCCCTGTGCGGACACACACCGTGGGTAAGAATCTGAAAGGAGAGTCATGTGATGCTGTGCTGGATGACAAGCTCTTAGGGAAGGTTTTGGCTGAGAGGTGTTCTGTAGGATGCTGTAGGGTCCAGGGAAGAAGTACAATTTCACTGCCTCTGTCTCCTCCATGGCCTGTGAGCCCCACGCCTCCCGCTCACTCCGCGCTGCCCCCTGCCATCTCTCCAGGACCCAGCCCTCTCCCTCCTGGGGCTTTCTGCACCTGCTCCTGCCTCTCTACCTGCAATGTTCTTGTAGCAGCCATCCCCCTGGCTTCCTCCCTCACTACCCTCTGGGGCAGCTCACATATGCAAGGACTCATCACCCCATAAAACAGCACACCCCCAACTCCTGTCTGCACGGCAGGTGCCTCGTCCATCAGTCTCAGCTTCCTGAGGGCAAGTGGGTTTCCCTCTGTTCACTGCTGCATCCTTTCCCCTGGAGAGGTAGTCTGTCGACTACTGAACAGATAAAATCTTTCCAAGATCATGGATTCTATCCCTGTAGCTAAAGACCCTTGCGTGTGAGCTATGAGCTAAGTGAGAGCACGATTTAGGTGAATACCACACTTGTTCCTGTAATTTTCTATACACACATGTGTACTGTTGCTTTAGGATCTAAAAGTTGGAGGATAAACAGAAGTTTGCTGCTTGGTTTTAAAATAGTATCAAGATTTAAAATGAACCTAAAAACATAAATAGGGAAACATAAAAGTTAAAATGTGCAAAAGGAGGTCTCATTTGAATCAAGTAACTGGTGTGTTTAAAAAAGAAGCCATGCTATATGTCAATTATATCTCAAATAAAAACTAAAAATAAATAATAATAAAAAGGAAGCACAAGAGAGTCTGGAAATTGAATTGTTCCATCTGCTAAGAAACAAAAAGGTAGAACTAACCAGACACAGAAGAAAACTCTGCCCAAGTTAGAAGGTCCATGTGGAGCTACCTGGAAAGAGCCCTGAACACTGGAACCTAAGTTGCTCTCTAAAGCAAAAGGAGGAGGCCCACGGGAACCCTGTGCCACCGGGACTCTTGACCCTGTGCTTCTGTCCTCGGCAAAACGCAACGTGACAGTCAGGAATCAGAAGGCTTGGTCCCCGCTGTGGGTTGTGTCTCCAAAACCTATGACCTCAACTGTGACCTTATTAGTGTGAAAGAGAGTCTTTGCAGAGATTGTTGGTTGAGATGAGGTCCTACTGGTTGGAGTGGGACAGACCCCAATCCAATGACCGGTGTCCTTATGAGAGGAGGAGGCACAGACGGCGTGTGACACAGTGGTCATGCGGTGCTGCATCTCCAGCCACGGAGCCACGGACGGAGCACCAGCAGCGGGAGGGCCTGGAGCAGATGCTCGGCCAGAGCCTCTGGGAGCACCTGCTCTGCAGACACCCCGAGACCCGAGACAACAGCTTCCCCACTTCCATGCCCCCCAGCCCGAGGCACTTACGACAGCCCCGGGACACAGACACACCGAGCAACAGGGTTCAAAGGTGCACGTCATTTTTTGTGGAAAGGTGCACACATGGGCTGAACACATGGGCTGTACGCACGGGGTGCACACACGGGGTGTATGCATGGGGTGCACGCATGGGGTGCACACACAGGGTGCACATGTGGGCTGAACGCACGGGCTGTACGCATGGGGTGCACGCACAGGGCGCATGCCTGGGGTGCACACATGGGGTGCACACATGGGCTGAACGCATGGGCTATACACACGGAGTGCACACACGGGGTGTATGCATGAGGTGTATGCATGGGCTGCACGCACGGGGTGCATGCATGGGCATCAAAGTGCCTCCCGGAACTCTGCCTCTCTGGGAAAGACACTTCTAAGCTGTGGGGCCATCAGTGTGTGTAAGCAAGGGGCCGCCTTTCTGCCTTTGACCAGTGAGGTCCTCCTTTGTGGACGGAGGGCATCCCTTGCAGGGGAGCAGCCCTGCTGCACGTGTCTGGCACTGCCATCCATGACTTAAGTCTTTCTACAGATGAACGTGAGCTCGGTTACTGCAGCCGCTGCCCCAAGAGGGCAGGTAAAAATGTCCTTTGAAGGGTGCAGAGCTGCGGTCGCTGCGTGCTTGTTTTAACAGAAATAACATTTTCAGGGGAACACTCTGGCAATGCGGATTTCAGGAGAAATCTGGTCAAATCTGTGAATACGTGCATCCCCCTTCAATGCTCAGTGTGATAGAGCCTCTCAAAAACACAGTGGACGCCCACACTGAAGGCTCAGTGACAGGGAAAGATACAAGATCGACATAGCACACCTTTAAGTGATGTTATTTTAGTGTGATTCCTTCCCCTTTCTCTGGTAAGAGCAATATCTGCTTATTAAAAAACATACCTGCTTTAAGAGCTCTATAACGTAAAAAGGGGACATTCTCCCTGACGCTATCTCACCTACCCGCTGCACTATGTAGCTTCCAGGTTTTTTTCTTGGTAAAGAGACTGTCTAGAGATACTTAATCTTTTTCAGCCAGGAAACGGATCATACCACACAAACCGTCTACAAGCTTTGTTTTCCACCTGCCCTAGCTACTTTGCCGCGTCTTTGGGCAGGCGCTCAGCGCGCATGGGCAGGGAAGCATCACCTGCTGTCTGTGTGTGGTATGCACACCTCCACCGGAGCACCACCAAACACAAAATAGAGCAGAATGCACTCCTGCACGTGAGCGGTCTGGACAACTTGCACAAGGTAACTGAAGTCACTTGGCTCTTCGACGCTACTGAATTAAGCCATATTTCCATTTAGGGATGGTGAGGCTCATCTGCCAACTCTTTCACTCTCAGAGGACTTTTAAAATTTTATCTGAATTTAAAACTTCCAGATTAAAATCACCGACAATGCATTTTATCTTGTGTTATAAACATAAGATTATGGATCTCCACGGCTGACTTTTTTTGGGCAGTCAAAACCATTCCTGAAGACCCCACTTCAATTCACAGTCTTGTTAGCTATTTTTACTCTGGGTCACTGGCTGGGGAGCCTCGGGCAGAACGGTCCGAGTCTGACTCCGGTCCTGGACGGGCATCCGGCCGCACAGGCCCCTCCCTCCAGTCTTCCCAGCTCTCTAATTTCCAGGGGGGACATTTTCAACATGCAAAATGATTCTGGTGGCAAAGGGGCATCTTCATCCTCCTCTGGAATTGCTGCTTTAAATACTGCTTTACATAATTACTATCCTTTGAAATAATACCTTGTGGTTAAAGAGCCCACAGAATATTTTTTTAGTTGAATCAACATTACCACAACATAGCTTTAAAAAGTGGGTTCTATCCTCTGTATTCCAGACACAGAAGCAGAACCAGACAGCAATCCCAGAGATACACAGGACCAGAAAATAATTTGCTGGTTTTCATTTCACAATCTGCCCTTTTAAAATAATTCTACAGATGAGTTTACACATCATAAAGTCATATTTCTCCAATATTTTGAATTTTACAACTAATCCTCAAAGAAGGAAACACAAACATATACCTGCATGATGACAGTTTTAAAAAGAAAGACATTAAATACTGTGGCAAACACGTGGTTGGACAGGGAGCCAGGGCACTGGCTACTGTCCCCAGACCATGGCCAGAGTCCTACGGCTGGCTCTCGGGACCAGCTTGCACTCCACCTGTTTTAGGTGGGATGTCCGAGGCTCCCGTTGAAAACTCTGGGCCCCAGAACCTTCCAATACACTCACTTTGGTGTTGGTGACAGGTGTTCTGCTTACCAGAGGAGGGACATCAGGATAACGAACAGCCACGGGCACCAACCTGTGAGGCCCAGCTCTTTGCTCTGCACAGGCCAGCTTGGAGCAGCCCGAGAAGCTGACGGGCGTGCACGGCTGTTCCCATGCGTGCAAACCCCGGGCGCCTGGCAGCCCTGCCGTAGCTACTCGGCTGGCCGACCCACGTACGTGTTTCACAGAAGAAAACCAGACAGACGCATGTTCCAGGAAAGACCAAAAGTCCCACAGTCGTGAGTAATGGAACACACCTCCAATTTCATCGTCAGTGCTGACCACACACATTAACCAGGTACCGTTTCCTAACTACATGCAGTGAGAGCCAAGTGAGCACTCAGCGGCTCTGAGCTGCTTACTGGAAGTCCAACCTCTTCTTCGTTACCTGGCTCGCAAGCTGTCCTGGGAAGGTTATTAAGTACAGGACAAGAGAAGAAAGGAGAATGTCAGTCCTCAAACCCATCTGAACGAGGGGTGGTCAGTCCCCCTCGAAGGGGGCAGGGCTTTCTTTCCAACAAAATCAGGCAACCTAGCAGCCAAACACTTTTTTCTTTATAAAATATCCTACGAATAGAAACAAAACATGAGGATGCAACCCTTCCCACTCTGGTCTTAATAAAGACGTCCAAGAAAGTGCCCATTTTGTCCTCACCCTGGGACCACCCGAGTATGGACCAGCCATCCTGGACCCCCACTCAGAGCAGGTTGAAAGGAATGAGTAAGGTGGTCTCTACTCAGTAACCCAGCTTCTACCGTTCCCGTGTGGAAACTCCCGAGTCCCCACTGTGCTTGGGGAAGAAATAACCCAACATGAAGTTAAGTGCACGGGCTCGTTCTACAAAAGCAAGAATTTGTCCCAATGTCTCTGTGGACGGTCGTGCACGTACAACACCGGGAATGGGGAGTTGCCCTCCTATTCACAGAGAGGGACGTGTTAATAAAACGCAAGTGAGTGCTGTTTCTGTCCTATTTGTTTGAAAATGACTTAAATATGACAGGTCAGTGAAAGAAACAGGTTGTAAACGTGAGCACTCCCCCCCTCCTGACGAGTCTGACCACCAGTCCTCGACACCCACGCTCACCTCCGCACGAGGCTCATGGCGGTGGCTTCATCTGTGTGGCTGCCGGCGTGCAGTGGTGTCCACGCATGTCGTGGGCCTCACAGTCACGTGGAAGAGCACAGCCACCAGACCGAGGGACGGCATCCAGCAAGGGAACAGACGTGGGACAGCCGCTGCACCCAGAGGTCCGTCTTGATTTGGATTATGCCGTTATCCCTAATTCTACTGAGAATGCTATGGTTGTACCTCGTGTTCCTATCCCTTCCTGTCCCGATTTACCTGCGGGCCTGGGAGGATACCTGTCGCAGAACGGGTGGGCTCTTGAGGAGATGTCCCAGCCAACGGGGTGGGGGCCCGGGAGGGGCTGCAGGCGGCTCTTGCTCGGAGCCTGGTGGGGCCGAGGGCGCTACATTTGCTCACTTCTCTGTTCTCGTGAACCCCTTAGCTTCCACAGTTCCTACGTAGTGACTTAAATCCTGGGGGTTGCTCCCAAAGTTCTGGTGGGAAGCAGGTCTCCCGGCCCTACTCTGGGGCCCTGAGCTGCCCTTCTGCCCCTATGTTAGCACATCACCGCGGACGCATGCGGGCTGCTACCCAAGACTTCCCCCTCCTTCCCCCCGCCCCCACAGTCCGTCTGTCTCGGGACCAACCTCGGGGGGCCACCCACAGGTGGCAGTAAGGACACGGCCCTCCTGCTGCTGCTGAATCAGGAGACCAGAATATGACACCAAACTCTAGGCTCAGAGCTGCACCTGGATCGTCGTGAGAAAGGCAAACCCGCAGACAGAGGAGAACACACGATTCCACTCGGCCAAACACGAGCTAGAGACCTGCCTGCACATGTGCATGAGCTGGTCTCGCCGGGACGCCTGTGAAAAGCTCTGGAGCTTCTCAGCACTGCTTCTGGAGAGTCTGCAAGGTGCTCAGAGGCAAGCGCGTGCGCAGGTCCTTCACATACTGAAAATCCTTCTTTCACTCGTTTATTCAAAAAGTATCTATGAGGCCGGGACAGACCGAACAATGAAGACACCCGTAAGTCCCACGGCACGTGGGGAGGTGGAGAATGTGAAGGGAAGAGGAGGGGAGGGCGACAAGCCCGGAGGACCACAGTCGGGACGCCAGCAAAGGCGGGCTTGGTGGGCAGGCCACACGGCTCCAGCACAAGCTCCTGGGCCTGCCGGTAGGGGAACAGCGAGGAGGCTGGGGCCGGGCGGCGCGGAGGGAGGGACGGAGCGCGGCCAGACCTGGGAGCAGTGTGCACTCCTGCAGCCGAGCTGCCACCGAGGGGGCCGGGTGGCAGGGAGGTAGGGGAGCCGGAGGTTCAGACTGCTTACACAGCTTCTCTGAAGGAAAGTGGGAGCAGACATTGCTGGAGGAGGATGCTTGCACTGAAATCTGTGTGCACTCCGCCTGCCACCCTCCTTCCCACGTGAAAGGAGAACTGAGTTGCCAAGACAATGGCCAAAATCTAAGAGATGGAAACCAGTGTCCAGTCTCTGCACAGTTCTGGATCTAACCTAAGTTTTTGTGGACAGGGAGAAGCTACGCAGCCTGCGGTGGGGGTGGCGGGCGGGGGGTGAGGGCCCAGACTGCAAGCTGCTGGGCCAAGGGCTGACGACCAGGGCAGGGGGACCGTGTGTGTGCATACGTGTTAGCAGACACGCGTGTCCTCATCGGGGACTGGGGGTGTGTGCACACGTGTTAGCAAACACACATGTTCTCATCGGGGACTGGGGGTGTGCACACGTGTTAGCAGACACACGTGTTCTCATCGGGGACTGGGGGTGTGTGCACACGTGTTAGCAGACACACGTGTTCACATCGGGGGCTGGGGTGTGTGCACACGTGTTAGCAGACACATGTGTTCACATCGGGGACTGGGGTGTGTGTGCACACGTTAGCAGACACGCGTGTTCACATCAGGGACCGGGAGGTGTGCACACGTGTTAGCAGACATGCATGTTCACATCGGGGACCGGGGTGTGTGTGCATGTGTTAGTAGACACGCATGTTCTCATTGGACCAGGGGTATGTGCACACGTGTTAGCAGACACACGTGTTCACATTGGGGACTGGGGTGTGTGCACACGTGTTAGCAGACACACATGTTCTCATCAGGGACTGGGGGTGTGTGCACACGTGTTAGCAGACACACGTGTTCACATCGGGGACTGGGGGTGTGTGCACACGTTAGCAGACACACATGTTCACATCAGGGACTGGGGTGTGTGCACACGTGTTAGCAGACATGCGTGTTCACATCAGGGACCGGGGGTGTGTGCACACGTGTTAGACACACGTGTTCAATCAGGGACTGGGGTGTGTGCACATGTGTTAGCAGACACGCGTGTTCACATCAGGGATTGGGGGTGTGCACACATGTTAGCAGACACACGTGTTCAATCAGGGACTGGGGTGTGTGCACACGTGTTAGACACACGTGTTCACATCGGGGACTGGGGGTGTGTGCACACGTGTTAGCAGACACACGTGTTCACATCAGGGACCGGGGGGTGTGCGCACATGTTAGCAGACACGCATGTTCTCATTGGACCAGGGGTGTGTGCACACGTTAGCAGACATGCGTGTTCTCATCAGGGACTGGGGGTGTGTGCACACGTTAGCAGACACGTGTGTTCTAATCAGGGACCAGGAGTGTGTGCATACATATTAGCAGACACACATGTTCTCAGGGACCAGGGATGTGTGCACACGTGTTAGCAAACATGCGTGTTCACATCGGGGACTGGGGGTGTGTGCACACGTGTTAGCAGACACACGTGTTCACATCAGGGACTGGGGGTGTGTGCACACGTGTTAGCAGACACACGTGTTCACATCAGGGACTGGGGGTGTGCACACGTTTTAGCAGACATGCGTGTTCACATCAGGGACTGGGGGGTGTGCGCACGTGTTAGCAGACACGTGTGTTCACATTGGGGACCGGGGTGTTTGTGCACACGTGTTAGCACACACACCAGTTCATATTTTCTTCCTCTGTGGGTGGAGAAATCAAGGGTCTCAGAGGATAACTGGTCCATGGGGACACAGCAGAGAGTCAGTCACTGTAAGACCTGCCTCTTTCTGCTGCATAAGGTGGCCTTGAAATCACGACGACACTTTTTAAAAGAAATCTCCTGAATCTATACCACTCTGGGCAGACAACGCAAGGGGTGTGACGCCCCAGCACGCATCTGGTGGACACCCACCAGCTGCCCGGTCTTGCAGCGCAGCCTGAACCGTGTCCATGGGACCCACAGATTCTCTCCCAGAGATGAGGACGCAGTCTGTGATGCCAAGTCTCACCGGAGCACCACCATGCAGCTTCTCAGCACAAGGGGCCTGCCGGCAGCTTCGGCCCACACAGCACGATTGCTCGCCCGCGTGCACCGGACTGAGCAGGGCACTGTTCCCCAGATCCGCTCCGGGCGGGAGCGCGCAATCAGAGGCCGCATTTCCCCAGGACCCAGGACGTCTCCAGGACATGAAGTCACTCAGCCAAGACACACGAGGCATTGTCCAAAAGCACTGGTTTTAAGAACTGCAGCATGACTTTTAACGCCACCTGCAGCCTGCTTCTTCTGCTTCTTCACTTCAGGTGTCTCTGTGGGGATTTTAGTCTAGATTTCTAGCATATCCTTCTACTTCAGTTTTGGTTACAGGCACGATGTGAAACCAAGAAGGACAGTGCGAATGGTGCAGAGACACGTGCTTGTGAGCGCTTCGAAGGGATGAAACCATAATGTATAAAGACCCTCAATTTCTTACAAGGATCTTTTCCAAAATTATCTTTTTTTGGCTACAACCAATACGTCAATAGGGAAACACAAATATCTTAGCATTAAAACTAGACCTTTCCCCCTGTGGATCTTTTTTTTTTTTAAAGATTTTATTTATTTATTTGAAGAGAGAGACACAGCGAGAGAGGGAACACAAGCAGGGGGAGTGGGAGAGGGAGAAGCAGGCTTCCCGCCGAGCAGGGAGCCCGATGCGGGGCTCGATCCCAGGACCCTGGGATCACGACCTGAGCCGAAGGCAGACGCTTAACGACTGAGCCACCCAGGCGCCCCCACCGTGGATCTTATGGCCCCTTGCTTTACGTAGGAGCAAAGCGGAAGGGGTCACGCTTCACTGTCACCAGGAGTGACCGTGAGGCCCAGGGCCAGCGGACCGTCGTTGAGAGTCCTCAGGATGCACTGGGCCATCCCCATGGGGCCATCCCCCAGCATAGGGCTCATGTCTTTATTCTGAAATAGGCAGCCCGGAAGGTTCACGGCAAAATGAACAGACACATTTAAACCCTCACGGCTTCGGCAAGGATAGGACGGCGCAGACGATGTCAGGCTCAGCTGTTCCTCTGGAGCAACTCTGCCGCACCCGCCAGAGGCCAACATTCGACCCACCACTGACCCGCGTGAGGCAGGAACGGGGCTCTGCCCGTGGTAAGTGGGTCCCAGCAACGTGAGTCTCTCACTTCCCCTTCCAGACACGCAGCCATGAGCAGTTAACGCGCGTTCCTGTGATTCTTGAGCACTGAAGGAGTGGTGGGTCTGCGGAGAGACCCGGAAGGTGGCTGACGAGCCTAGGATTCTCTGGGAGAAGACGGTGTCTTCATTTAGAAAAAAGCTCAGGGTGAGCCACCAGGTAAAGACCACTTTATATCAAAGTCTGTAAACCAGAATATAAGCAAGGATTACAGACTACATGTTAGGGAAACTGAGAGTTTCTTCGTGTTACTGATGCACCTTTTGGTTGTATGGTATTTTTCACTGTAGGGGTGACGGACGCGAAATCACTCTGCCTGTCAATCAACGGTGTTTGAGGAAAGAGTGAGCCTCTCTCTGAGCTCACTGGTATCCACTGCCCTGTCCTGGCTTCTTGCTCTTCTACCGGCTAATTGGGAAATAGCAGACGAGATCTTGAGGATGTGAGAGTGGCCGCCAGGCCATGGTTGGCTGTGAGAGAAGCCAACTCGGTTCAAAGCAAGGCTGGCTGGTGGACTCGTGTCTCTGCAAGTACGGCTGCTCTTTCCCCTGCTCAGAGCAGGAGCCGGCCAGTCCACTGCCTCACACGCAGGAGCAGCAACGTCCACCCGCTCCGGCAGTGAAGGTCGAGGGACTCTGAATCCACCCCTCCCAGCCCGATAATGGTGCAGACTCAGTCAAGGCAGGTCTGTGCAGGGGTTGTGTGGGGACGTGCGGGGACACGCAGGGAGTGTGAGGACCACGGAGACAGTAGGGAGCATAAGGATACATGGGGACATGTAGGGATATACAGGGATGTGTGCTAGCATGGGTACACGCGGGGCCACGTGGGGATGTGCAGCAAGCATGGGGACACATGGGGACGCGTGGGGAGCATGAGGACGCATGGGGACATGCGGGGAGCATGAGGACGTGCAGGAATGTGTGAGGAGCATTGGGACACATGGGGACAGGCAGGGATGCGTGGGAAGCATGGGGACGCGCGGGAATGCATGAGGACACATGGGGACGTGCGGGGAGCATGAGGATGCGCAGGGACACGTGAGGAGCATGGGGACACATGGGGACACGCAGGGATGCATGGGAAGCATGGCGACGTGCGGGGATGTGTGCGGCCTCTGACCCCAGGGGAAGTGCACTGGAGGCCACTGAACATGAGCCCAGGAAATAGCGCTTAATTTGCCTGTTTCTTAATCTTCTTGAAGATTTTAACGATTTTTTGACATTTTTAGAGAAACAATTACAAGTCCTTCACTGACTCCTCCCTGTGCCAAGCAACTCTGACATAGTCCATAATCCCAGCGCACAGAGAACAGATTTCTAGAAAGAGCACACGATCACACCATCGGATGCTAACAGCTGGAGTGTCCACGTGTCTCAGTCCCTCACCTTGTGACTTACCTGTGGCAATGGCGCTACGTCACACCGCGGCGCAACCCTAACGCTTTCAGGTGGGAGGCCGCGGAGGCCGCAGAGAGAGGACCTGCCCGGGACCCCGTGGCTGGGTCATGGCTGGGCTGCACCCGGACGGCTGAATCCTGATCTTGGAAGAACGCGGTGCTGGCCCGTCCACCAGTGCGGCCTCCAGCACTCTGTCTGAGGTCAGACTTCCACTCGGGGGACTGTTTGGGAGGCGCCTCCTGCTAGGACAGCCGTGACACCTTCTAACAAAGGTGGTTCATGGTGCTGTTTTTCCTCATCAGTTTAAATTGTTACGGACTTCTGATTTCTGGTTCAATCAAAATTAAACTTGCTCCTGATATGCTAAAGGTTTTTGATTTCCCAGCCCGTTAGACAGTCTGGCTAATTTTACACTAACTACCAGCTAAAACTGTGAGAAAGCATCTCATTTACAAACAGTCTCCCAGTGAGTACTTCTGGGAAGCCCAGCCTGTCAGCAAGAGGGCGGAAGTCCACGTGCTGTGCGCCCCTTACAGTGGAGCACGCTCGTGTGACGCAGAGCAAAACCTCATGAGCGGACGGACGCCCAGATACCGAAAAACAAGTCAGATCCCGAGCTGGAAGTACCCAGATGATGCCAACGCTCCCTTCCCACGTTGTGAGGATGGCAGACGGCGGGTGACGATCAGAGAGGCTTTCCCTGCACCTCTCAGCCTGGGTGGGACCAGCTTCACACGGCCATAGCCACGGCACCTGTAACAGTGCGCGCGGCGCTGGGGCAGGTGGTGAGGCGGACTGACCCACGACCGAGGGCATGAGCGACGCAGGCCCCACACCCAGGTGCACACTGGAGCCCTGCGATGGGCCATCCATAGCTCAACAGCTCAGAAAACCAGGGTTTTTAAAAATTCAGGGTGTCGTGGCGCACTGGGCATGTCCACAGGCCCGGCTGCAAACACTGCACTCAAACCAGACAGCATTCACCCAACCCGCCCCAGAATAATGCCTGACCCAGACGGCAGCACATGGACATGTGGGTGATGAGCACATGGGCGTCCACTTACTTGGGAGACAGGGTCACTGCCCAGAGGGAGAGAGGGTTTCTGACTAGCGAATGAGGACCACGCTGAAGGGCCCATTCCTGCGCATGCAAGGAAACGAAGCTGGTCCCGAACAGGCTGGGTCCTGCCCTCCCCGCCCCGTAGACATGAGCTGCGGCAGGCAGCCCCCCACCCAGGCCGGCCCTGCAGGGCCCGGCTGTACCTCCGTATGGCCACGGTGAGAGCCTCTGGGGAGCTGGCACACGGACAGATGACCTCCTGACGCAGGCCTTTACTCTGGAAGACGTTGAGAAATGCGTCACAGGATGAGATGGACCCTGCAGGAGGAAGGGGTGACAGTCACCCTGTGGAAGCGCGGGGTCGACCGCGGCCACCCCACCACTCCCACGCCTCTCAGGTGGGGCTGAGGCCGGCCGCACGGAAACACGCTCCATTCAGTACCGCTAACTGCTCACGTTACCATGAGAGGTGATCCTTTCAGGCCAACAGAACTCAAGGATTACAAGTGTAACCTCTGTATTTAAACGTTTCTGTGGCCGATGAGCTTGTGAGCCTTCCCCCAGGCCTGCTCCGCCATGTTCCATATGCATGTCTCCGAGATGAGTAGGTCTAAACTAAGCGAAGAAAACTCTCTCCTGTATCAGCGCACCTGGTGAGATCGGGGGAGTCACCACCAGGCGCCCACCCGTGAGACCACTTCCTAACACAGGTCAGCCTGGCTTCAGCAGACAGATGGCTCAAACCAGATGCCTTAAAGCAGCTTGCAATTCGTGGAGTTCTCTGGGAAATGCAAGAATCATGTATACAAGTAATACTAAATCCTCTGATTGCAAGCCCCTGTTTGTGTATCAGATTTTCTTTCAGAAAGTATGTGCTGCTTTAATTTACGAATGTACATGTGGCACCATTTACAGATGGACAGAAACACACGCTCTCCTTCACTCATTCTGCTTCTGGCTCACTCACTCTCATCAAAAACAAGCTAGCTGCGTTTTGTTTCAACCCAGAGCGGTATTTCTCAAGGTAGGTTAATGGCATTCTATGGGACTGCTAATTTGCTTTACCTGGGTGGTGTTTCCTATAGGATTTGATAACGAAATTCCATTAAAATGACATATTACTTCCCTGATCAATAAAATTACTATAGATCACAAAGTAATAAGTTACTATTTCCTGAGCACAAAATATCCCAAGACAGAGAAACCACTTCATTTAATCCTCATAAAATCTTATGATTTAGGTACCATTTTGCAGCTAAAGAAAGAGAAGGATTAAAACCAGAAAGTTAGGATTTTTCTCTATGGAATCAGGATGTGGAAACACCGGGCCTCGAGCCCAGGGTGGCGGGCCTGCGGGCTCCTGGCTCCCCGCCACCGACTGTGGTGCCTCGAGGCTTCGGTGAGTCACACTGGGAGGTCATTAACTTAAGGCAGCTTCCTAACCAAGGCAACGACTAGGAAAGGAAAAGCAAAGTGCAGAAGCGGGATGTGGAGAACGAGGCTCTCTGGCTGCCGGCTGCACCTCCAGGTGGAACAGGGGGGTCACTTACAGGGATTTGCACCGTCGGCCACGATCAGCATCCGGAGGGAAGAGAGGTTGATGTCTCTCTGATCTCTATGTGCAACTAGCGCCCAGTGCATGTCCCTGGATTTCACACAAGCCACTTTTGCTGTGGGAACAGTGGAGAGCAGGGCGTTAATAAGCACACCAACAGACCGTGAGATATTAAAAAAGAGGGAACCACACACCTGAGGGCCCTGGAGACGTACCTTTGTACTGGCAGACCTTCTGAATCCAGGAGAGGGGGTTCACCTTCATCAGCGAGTATGGGATGCTGATCACGTGCATCATGTTCATGACACTCTGCAAGCAACACATGGGGGTGACTGCCAAATGCTAGCAGGAGAGGAACCCGCACCCCGCCAGGCTGGACGTGGGGACACAACAGGCCTGGGCCCGTCACGAGCTTGCTCCCTGCTCCACACTGGGAACCAAGAGCACCATTTGCCATACAGAAGATGGCAGAGAGGAGCGTGTGCGTCTGGCAGGAGACAGGACTGGCTCTAGGAAGTGGCTGCAAGAGACTCAGAAACTGCAGGTCCAGAGGAAGGGTGACCCATGGTGACAACACCAACAAGGCCCGTCACAGCGGTCCCCACACAGTGACGTCAAGGAGAAACATGACTGGCAGCAGAGAAGGCGGCTGCCACAACCACCGGGCAGGGAGGTGGGTTACGTGCTCGCCGCACATCGGGCTGTGTGGTCCTCACGCAGGACCATCACCGCGTCTGACAGGTAGGAACGCTGTGGTCCAGGGGGACCAGGGGCAGGCGACGGGCCTGGAGGCACAGAGCTGCAGAAGGCAGGGCTGAGGCCAGCCGGCGTCCCCGCCCCTGCGCTCACCACGGGAGCATCCACATGGAGCTGTGTTTCCGCATCCTACCACCACCCGGCATCCAGGGGCAGAGGTGAACCACAGCAGGAAGGGCTAGTCTGGACCCCCAACCTTCAGTCTAGACGATGCTTGTGTGCCCTCCTCCTAACAAATTCTGCCTGAGAAACCACAAATCCTGCCTTCTGTATTTATGTCCCATCGCTCAGGCAAAAGCCGCTAGAATTCTCTACCTCTGCAAAGACAGTTCCAGCACAAGCTTAGAGAAGCAGGGAGTGGACATCATCCAGGACACGCACGGCCAGCCCGCGAGCAGTCACACTGTGCATGTGCTAAGGGCTGAGCACGTCTTAAATAACAAGGCTGTGTGTCCACAAACCCGCTGCAGCTTCGAACCGTCCTCCCTCATCAGATGGCACTAACAACGATGGGGCATGGGAGCCAAACTGTCACCATGCGGAGACCCGTAAGAAGGTCCCCCTGCAGCATAACGGAGCCGGCTTCCACAATATTCACAAACACAGACTCACAGAAAGGAAAAAGAGCAAGAACATCACAGCCAAATCACATGCAAGGGACAAGTGCCCCGAACCCAAGACGTGAGTAACATCACCGCAGTCTGAATGCCAGGAGCGGGGAGGAAAGATACTATTTCCCGCGAGCCCCTGGGGAGCAGTCCGCGTGCTCACTCCCGCGGGGGTGGGGGGGACGGGGCCTTGGGGGGGTCTGCGTGCTCATTCCCGTGGGGGGGGACAGGAGGGGTCCGTGTTCTCACTCCCGCGGGGGTGGGGGGACAGGGCCTTGGGGGGGGGTCCGCATGCTCATTCCCATGGAGGGGGACGGGAGGGGTCCATGTGCTCACTCCCACGGGGGTGGGGGGGACAGGGCCTGGGGGGGTCCGTGTGCTCATTCCTGTGGGGGGGAGACAGGAGGGGTCCATGAGCTCACTCGCGCAGGGGTGGGGGGGACAGGGCCTTGGGGGGGTCCGTGTGTTCATTCCCGTGGTGGGGGACGGGAGGGGTCCGTATTCTCAACCCTGCGGGCGTGGGGGGGACAGGGCCTTGGGGGAGTCCGCGTGCTCACTCCCGCGGGGGTGGGAGGACGGAGCCTGGGGGGGGTCTGCGTGCTCACTCTCGCGGGGGTGGGGGGGATGGGAGGGGTCCGTGTGCTCACTCTCGCGGAGGTAGGGGGGACGGGAGGGGTCCGCGTGCTCACTCCCGTGGGGGTGGAAGGGACGGAGCCTGGGGGGGGTCTGCGTGCTCACTCTCACGGGGGTGGGGGGGATGGGAGGGGTCCATGTGCTCACTCTCGCGGAGGTAGGGGGGACGGGAGGGGTCCACGTGCTCACTCCCGTGGGGGTGGAAGGGACGGAGCCTGGGGGGGGTCTGCGTGCTCACTCTCACGGGGGTGGGGGGGATGGGAGGGGTCCGTGTGCTCACTCTCGCGGAGGTAGGGGGGACGGGAGGGGTCCGCGTGCTCACTCCCGTGGGGGTGGAAGGGACGGGGCCTGGGGAGGGGTCCGCATGCTCACTCCCGCGGGGGTGGAAGGGACGGGGCCTGGGGAGGGGTCTGCGTGCTCACTCCCGCGGGGGTGGGGGAGACGGGAGGGGTCTGTGTGCTCACTCCCGCGGAGGGGACCGGGCACTGGGAGTCACGTTCTTGGATAGCTGAGGGCTGCTAACAGCGACGGCCCTTCTCCCCATGTGGGAGGAGGGGGCTAACCCCAGCCGCCCTGCACACAGACCCTAATTCCCGCTGTGGCATGCAGCCCAGCCAGCACACACGGGGTCGCACTTACGGTCAGGATTCCATGCCAGAGCCCGACGTCCTTCTTGAAATCCAGCACATTCACTATGGTTTCCGCTGCACAGACAGAAACAGAAGACATGTATTCCCACCAGATGCACAGACCAAGGGAATCCAACGTCACCTTGGGGGCAGGACAGGCCTTGGTAGGGCAGACGCTGTGCCACCTGCCTGGAGAAGCGTCTGGATAATCTCCTGACACACGTGTCCACAGTGAGAGCCCTTCACACGTCACTTAAAGCACTTCATTCCTCCTTTTCGTGGACTTACTCCCCCTCCCTGCCTTGTCCTTTTCTCTTTTAAGATTCTTTTCATTTCCATCATGGGTTCTCCCAGGAATGGGAAACTCTTCCCAGCAAACGCAGGGTGAACGTCACTAGAAGCCTCAGGCCGGGGTTGGAGTCACAAAGGAGACCAAGGATTTGGAAGGGCAGCAACAGAAGAGCACTCCAGTGTTACGGGGGAAGAAACGGGCGCTAAAAATACAAGGGCCATGCTGAGGGCCAGTGACGCCATGAGCTAGGCCTCTGGAGTCACACTTGCCCACCTGTGTGGGCATCGGCCCAACACCGCCTTGGCCACGCGCTGGGCATTTACCAACCCCTCCGCTTACGTCCTACGTGCTCCTTCTTGCGAGGCTTGCCACGGTTTTGGTATCGTGTGCCTCACTTCACAGAGGGGACAGGAGGCCACGCTCAAAGGAAATGTCCTCTGTCCCATTTTCTACAAGCATGTTACACTCAGAAGTACGGAGCGTGTCTGTGTGCGTGTGCGCATTTCCTCTGTGACACCTGTCAAAGCCACAGCCTTGGACCTCCGAGAAGTAGGGCAAGGAGTATGGTCAGGAGGTTGCAGGAAGCATCGTAATTAAGACGGAAAGCCCTGGCAAGCAGGGGGGTAGTGATCAGCGGCATGTGTCTCGATGGGAAAACATCTTGGAAACTAGTCCAGGGACTGAGCATTAGCCAGAACGTTCCTATGGCACCAACAGATTGTTTTTTACAAAGGAGATCACCAGGAGGATGGGGGGAGAGAGCAAGAGAATGAGAACAGTATGAGGAGAAGAGCACCCGATCCACCAGCCGCGGGGCTGCCACTCAGTCCCCAGGGCAGGGAGCTGGTCACAGAGCCCCAGCCGGGGGGAGCAGGGTATCTGCGTGGATCCTGCCATTTATGAGCCCTGGCTACTTCTGGTGACCCCACCTCCGTCCGCTCAGGGGAAAGAATGCACATCATGAAAACCACGCTCGGGACTGCGGTCGCCCACCTCTGGGAGCTCGCACAAACCCCATCAGAGATTCTGAGGTGCTAGGGACGGCTGAACATGGGCTTTTTTTTTAAGATCCCCAAAAGACCCTAACATGCACTCAGGGATGAATTCTCATGGAATCAACTGTGACAGCCTGAGCGGTGTCCCCTGACTTCATGGGTGGAACCCTCACCCAGCGTGGTGCAACTTGGAGATGGGGCCTCTGTGAAGGTAAATGCAGTTAAGTGAGGCCACCGGGGTGGGCCTGACCCACCAGGACCGGCGTCCTGAGCAGAAGAGCCACAAGAGCTGTCCCTCCCTGTGCAGGGGGAGGCCTGGCGAGGACGAGAAGGCACCGGCTGCCAAGCCGCACACAAACTGGATGCTACTCCTACTGTGGGGGTGGGGACGTGACACAAGCCCTCTGCCGGCCCACACCCTCCGCCCAGGGACGCAGTCTCCCGTCGGGGCCCGGTGTACCTTCTGTGTAGCCACACGCCTGGGTGAGGGCCTGGCAGTGGGTCAGCAGCGCGATCCTGGTCACGGTCACCCCGAGCACGCTCCCGTCCTTGCACGTCTTATACTGAAACAAGAGGACGCCGTGCAGGCGGGGGTTCCGAGGGGACAGCCGGTCCAGTCTGCCCACCCGTCAGGAGCCCGCGTGCAGCCCTGCGACCCACCTCGATGTACGCGGTGTCATTGTTTGCATCTTTGATGTGTGGGAACCAATCTCGAGGGGGCTTGGAGAGATGCTTTGACTCGGTGACAAACCACAGCAGCTTTGGCCAACCTTGGAAATAAAGAACAATCCCACTCAGGGGACTGTGACCCAGAACGCAGGTCTGCAGCATCCCGTCCCCTTCCCGTGGCCCGCGTGGCAGCACCACGAGCCAGGTGGGACCTGCAGTGCTGCCGTCGAGCCTCAGACCACGTCAGCAGCATGGACGCCGCCGGCTACAACCGGGCCACACTGACCCAGAACCCAAGGGCGAGGCCGCGTGTGCAAGAGCGTGTCTGGGACCTGAGACGCAGGACCTTCCTGTGTGGAGTCCCCAGCAAGGCTCCGGGCGGCGGCGTACCTTTGAACTGTGGGATCTCCCCCGTCGGGCTTTTTGGCAGCCCTTTGTGGCAAGCGTCGCTCGTCAAGGCCACAGTGACTCCGCAGCTTCCGAGCAAGAACCCGATCTGCTGGCTTCCGGCGTCCTGGGGGAGGCGACAGGGAGACAAGTCACAAAGCCAGGAAGGACGGCTGTGTTCCTGGCAACACGCGGCCTCGCCCTTGGGTTCTGGGTCGGAGGGAACCTCCCTGAATGACCAGCAACGTGGGGTGTGAACAGGAGTCCGCAGAGCCCGGGTCGCACCCAGGTGGCACTCACTGCTGTGGGACCCTGAACAGGGTAGCTGGCTAGCTCGGCCTCCGTCTCCCGGTCTGCTGCGAGGGAGGAACCGAGGAGCGTGAACAGTGCTCAGGTGTGGCTGGCATGCAGCGGGTCTCCTGAGAGGACTCAGACTATGACTGTGGGACGTGATTAGCGTGGAGAACAGAAAGCACCCAGGAAACATCTTCCTACTTGACATGGAGCCTGATTTTAAAGATGCTCAGAGCACAGGGCCCTGCCCTGTTTGATGTCACGTGATTGCGCAAGCTGGACGCCCAGTCCCAACTGACACAGTGAAGACCTGCTACCCTCCTGCATCCTGAGCAGGCCTCGTCTGTGAGCGGGGACACAGGGCTGGATGGACCACCCCCCTCACGGGACATGGAGTCCAGAAGCCCTGAATGACCAGCACTGATGTGGCAGACCCTGTGGGACGGGGCTCTCCTGGGACGGTCCACCCCGTGGTCTGGTCGTTGACCACGTCCAGCTGCCTGGGCCACGTCTGTTCAGCTGGCTTTCTTTATGCCCACCGGTCACACCAGCTCTGATTCAGAAAACAAGAGCTGGGAAGGAGCGGGCATTCCTACAACCAGACATCACAACGTGGTGAGCAGGCCACCCTCATTCGGTCCCCCAGCACGCGGCCTGAACCGTTGGCCTACCAGCCACAGCTTCCTGTCACTCTGCCGGCATGCGCTCCGCTGCGAAAGCATGGGATGACCTGGGGTGTTTCCAGCAGGTAAAGTCTGCAGCACTGACATCTTAAAACTAGTCTTTCAAGTGGTTCACAGTTCCACCCCACAGGGAAAGCCACGATCCTTATGTGGAATTGTGCACCACCAGCCTCCTGACGTCGCGTGCGGCGCTGAGCGGGATGCAGAGGGCTGGCACCCGACGGACAGATGGACCCATTTCAGGTACCTTTCCGTCATGCACTGCTTCTTTAGGTAGAGTTTTTAACAATCACTCGAATGTGAATTTGCGTATCACGCTGCCAAACGTCGAGACAGGTTCTGAGACCCCATTCAGCGGCAGGAAGGCATTTCTTTGTGAGCGAGAACTTGCTGAGACCACCTCCCTCCAGGCCACGTGAGCAACGGTGCAGAAGAGTGAGTGCGGGGCTGTCAGCCATGACCTGCCGGGGCCGGTGGCCGTGCTGAGGGCTTGCCTCCCATCTGGGCTCTCCCGCACCCTGACTTTCTAGAATTTGCTCCTGACTGATTTCTAATGTGATGTAATCACGCACACAAGACAGGAGCCCAGAGGAAGAGGTGGGACCGCAGGTGAGGAGAGTGACGGACAGAAGGCCACAGTTCGGCCCGAAATTCAGACCTACACCTGCTCTGCCCTCAGCTGGAAGGGGGTTCTTGTCCCATCCATCTGTTAAATTCCTCCTCAGAGCTCGAGCCCACTCTGCAGAACAGCTCTGCCCACCCTGGCCCATTGCTGGAGGCAAGACTGGCGCCTGCTCTCCAAGTCGCCCCTGTTGCTCCTTCAAGCACCGAGACCCCCGAAACCCAGTGCACACTTGACCCTGGAGCCTGGACCCTGTGGGCGGATGCCCCCTCCACACGGTGTTGGGGCTGTGATCCTCCACGGGCCCGTCTCCGCATGGAGCCTCCTACCCATCCTTTGGGAATGGCTGCCTCCAGCTGCCCTGGCTTTGGGAAGCTACATCTTGCCTCCAGAGGACTCTGAATAAAGCACGTAGACTCCAGCCCTCACGGGGCTCCCTGTGTGCCTTTTCCTTGGGATGCCCATGTCCCCTCCTCGGGTGAGGGCCGCTCCTCTGAAGGGCTGGGCTGTCAGGATGGTGACCACCTCCCCGGTCACAAGGTCTTGCGAATGATTCTTTTTGGCTCTTCAAGAAAAGCCAGACCACACCTGACTTCAGCCCGTCACCTCCAACCCTCCTGCAACACAGACAGGTGCCAAGTTACGTCACCCCATAAGAAGTCTCTCTGATGACCCCGGAGCCTCTGATAGGCCGGCGTGGACAAGTCCCTCCACACGGTCTGTTCCGTCCCAGGCTCCCAGTCAGGAAGCAGCAATCACGCTCCCAAGAAGGATTCTCACAAACGTGAGGACAGCTCACAGAAAGTCCCTCTTGTGAACACACTTCGGATGTGTGGCCCCACGATGACTAGGTGGTGTTGGGCCAATTTTGTCCTTTGCCGAAGGGGCAGTTCACTGGCTCTCAGGAGGTGGAGCAGGGCAGAAATGGGGCAAAGGTGTCTAGGGGGCAGGGGCTTCAGATGTTCTGGCTCTGCACAGGCCTGGGGCCTACAGGCCATTCTGTCCCTGGTCCCTGGTCCTTGGAACATGCCCACTCTGACCCCTTCCTAACGGCCTTGCTATTTTCCCGTCAGATTCACGTGCCCGTGGCAGAGCCCGTGTCAGCTGAGGGGAGATCCTGGGGGAGCCTCTTGGCTGGCCGGCCGATTGCCCTGCAGACAGCTGGCCTTACTCAAGCTCGGCCGCCTTAGCAGGGCGACAGCAACAGGCTGTCCCAGCTCTGCTGTGACCCGGCAGGGCCCATCGTGCAAATTCCCCTGGATGCTCCACACGCCCTGGCCAAACCACCCAGGAACTCCAGTCCCTCCTGCTGCGAACTCCTCATGGAAAGATGAGCTTTCTCCCCCCACCCCAAGAACTAGGATGGAGAATAAATACATGCACAAGACTAAATGGTTCAGTTCAGTGAATGACATTCAGGATTTGGAAAACTGGCTCTCATGAGGCCCTTTGTGGCAAATCTGGTGGGCACAGAACCAGTTGATAGAGGAAATTTTCACATACTCCATCATTTTATCCCATTCTGAACTGTGCGGCGCCAAAGGATTCTTTTGTTTAAAAATAAGTTTTCTTTCTTTTTAAAAAAACTTTTTTTTTTTTTTAAAGATTTCATTTATTTATTTGAGAGAGAGAGAACACCAGCAGGAGGAGGGGCAGAAGGAGAGGGAGAAGCAGGCTCTCCGCTGAGCAGGGAGCCTGATGCAGGACTCGATCCCAGGACCCCGAGATCATGACCTGAGCCACAGGAAGATGCTTCACCGACTGAGCCACCCAGGTGCCCCTAAAAATAAGTTTTCTGAGACACGAATGTTATGTTTTGAAGTCACAGAGCCTGAGGAATGATGCTCAGCTTCTGGCTTCAGTAAGACAAAATCATCTCCTGGTTGTTTTCCACAAGGAAATGGTCTGGTGGAGAGATAAGGACCTCAGCATTTTCTTCTGAGAAGGATCTTCAGGTTCCGTGGTGCAGGCTGATAATCCGAGGGTCTATCGTGGGCTGGAGAGCACGCCACCTGGAAGGTCACAGCCTAGCTGCCTGAGACAAGTCCCCGCAGGACCAATAAGGCACAGGTGAGACTCCACTCCCCTGCTCACACCTGGGCCAGCAGAGCTCCTTCTCAGGTGCACGCACCTGCATGGACCCTCACTGAACCACCAGAGTTGCTGCTAAAGGTTCTCCTCAGCAAAGGGGGCTGAGCCATGGTCAGCACAACTCATGACAAAATACCTCCCTTCCCAGGGATTATTACTACAGGAACTTCCTACTCACACAATTAAAAAGGCTTCCACTACAATTAAAATGAACAGACTACACATCTGTCAAACAGTCAAAGAATACTCAGCCTTGTTATTTCAAAGCATCGAGAAGCAGAAAGAGCAGAGGATGGATTTTTTGCATGTTTGTATCAGTAGTATTTGAAACGATGTGCCTAGGTTGTCCAGTGGCAGAAAGAGCAGAGGCACGTGCCTCCCTGCTCAAACGGTCTCCTGGCTAAAGACTTCCAGATTATCACTTTGATGCTACTGACTACAGACCTCAGAGGGTGTTGAGCCTTGAATTAAGGTCACTAGCCCTTTGCATTCCCATGGGCCTCAACCCACTGAATTTAACATCAAGAGAAGAGGAGCATTGTATGTCCCCCGAGGTGGTTTTCAGGTTAACTGTCGTAGAATTAACCTTGGCACCAAGGAGTCACCTAGAAGAACGTGGCTATCCATTCAATCCCCAAACCCTTCCGCATTTCTCAATCGCGAAGATCACAGGACTCAGGTCTTGATGAAGACTTTGTGGGGTGTCTACCGCACACCTGGAGTGCTGGCAGCAAACACTTGCAGGAATCGGGCCACTGGAGGAGGCTCTGAGGTCAGGAGTGGCAGGATGCCCCTGACTTCCAGGGTCACCAGCTGCCCCGCCTGATACTGACGCATGCCCGAGAGGTCAAGTATGCAACTCCCGAGTTTTGTAACCAGGAAACCAAAACAGCAACCATCCCCCTTCATTTTCTAAGGGAACCCCACATTCTCTCCTTCCATTCCAAGGAGCGGAGTTTCAAATGTACACACGCACCCTCAACAGACCCGGAGGCATCCCCGAGGCACTGGAAGGTGAATGACCCCGTTGAGTATCAGAGTAGCCACAAAGACAGCTGGAAAATTCTCCAGAAACTCTGAGCCTGGGCACATGTAAACCATGATATTTTGTGCATGACAATGTGCCGGATGAAGGCTAGATCAATCCAGTGCAGAGTCCAAGGGCATAATATAGAACATAACCAGTGACGGCGGGGACCACACCTCATGGCCGTCAGCTCCACCTCCTTCAATGACATCAGACCATCTGTCTTCAGGGACCATCAATGTCTACCCTAGTAAAGTCTCCTCCCCTTGTCTCTTCCTGAAGTTTCTGTAGCTTTGCTTTACTATGGAACGTCATTCATGTGGACGAAGAAACACTGATATGTGGAATATGTACAATATGTTTCTTATACTTGACTACACTATAACAGCAAGATTTAGAATTACATCTGGCAAATCATAGGAGAACAAGGGACTCCATTATGTCCAAACACCAAAACATAAGCAACAACCAACACCCTCTGAAATAAAAATTTAAAAAATCTATCATTTATCCAAATTTCTAGCATAACAACACTGAAGAATGAGATATTCAAACAGTTAATGACAGATTACTAAGCTCAGTGTTCTTTTTTTTCAAATCAAGGTATAATTGACATATAACATTCTATTAATTTCAAATGTAAAACAATGATTCAATATTTGTACATACTGCAAAATTATCACTACACAAGAAAAGTTAAGAACTTTAAAGATTTACTCTCTTGGCAACTTTCAAATGTGCACTACACTATCACTGTATATGGTCACCATGCTATACATTACATCCCCCTGACTTCTTATTCTATTTATAACTGGTAGTCTGTGCATGTCCGTCTTCTTCAGCCATTTCACCCACCCCACAACCACCACCACTGGCAACCACCAATCTCTTCTCTGTATCTGTGAGTTTTGTTTGTTCATTTGTTTTGTTTTTTAGATCCCATATTTAAGAGAAATCATAGGATGTTTGTCTTTCTCTGACTTATTTCACTTAGCATATCAAGGTCCCTCCATGTCATTGCAAATGGCAAGGTTTCATTCTTTTTTTATGGCTGGGTAATGTATGTATACACTACCTTTTCTTTTTCCATTCATCCACTGATGGACATTTAGGTTGTTTCCATATCTTGACTATTGTAAATAATGCTGCAATGAACATAGAGGTGTATATATTTGTTTGAATTAGTGTTTTCATTTTTCTTTAGAAAAATACCTAGTGTAATCAATCGCTGGATTGTACGGTAGTTCTATTTTTAATTTTTTGAGGAACCTTCATACTATTTTCCACAGTGGCTGCACCAGTTTGCGTTCCCACCAACGGTGCACAAGGGTTCCCTCTTCTCTGCATCCTTGCTAATACTTGCTATTTCTTGTCTTTTTAATATTAGCCATTTTAAAAGGTATGAAGTGATATCTCATTGTGGTTTTTTTATAAAGGTTTTATTTATTTATTTGATAGAGAGAGAGAGTGAGCACAAGCAGGGGGAGCGGTAGGCAGAGGGAGAGGGAGAAGCAGGCTCCCTGCAGAGCAGGGAGCCCGATGTGGGGCTTGATCCCAGAACCCTGGGATCATGACCTGAGCCCAAGGCAGATGCTTAACTGAGTGAGCCACCCAGGCGCCCCCTCATTGTGATTTTAATTTACATTTCCATGATGATTAGTGATGTTGAGCATCTTTGTGCCTATTGGTCATCTGTGTGTCTCCTTTGGAAAAATATTCAGATATTTTCCCTATTTTTTAATTGGATTATGTCTTTTGCTATTGAGTGGTATGAATTTTACATATATTTTGGATATTATCCCTTATCAGATACACAGTTTGCAAGCCTTTTCTCCCATTCAGTAGGAATGGACTCTTGCCTTTTCATTGTGGTGACGGTTTCCTTTGCTGTGCAGAAGCTTTTTAGTTTGATGTCGTTCCACGTGTTTGTTTTTGCTTCTGTTGCCTTTGTCTTTGGCATCAGATCCAAAAGATCATCACCAAGACTGACGTCAAGGAGCTTACTTGGAGCCTATGTTTTCTTCTAGGAGTTTATGGTTTCAGGTCTTACATTCAAGTCTTTAATCCATTTTGAGTTAATTTTTGTGTTCTGGGTAAGACAGGGGTCTAGTTTCATTCTTTTGCATGTGGCTGTCCAATTTCCCCAGTGTCATTTATTAAAGAGACTGTTCTTTTCCCGTTGTGTATTCTTGGATCTTTTGTCCTAAATTAATTGGCGATATATGCGTAGGTTTATTTCTGGGCTATTATATTCTACTGATCTGTGTGTCTGTTTTATGACAATACCGCACTGTTTTAATTACTATATGTAATGTAGTTTGAAACCAGGGAGCCAGGTGTCCCTAGCTTTGTTCTTCTTACTCAACATTGCTTTGGCTATTTGGGGTCTTCTGTGGTTCCGTATAAATTTTTGGAATGTTTGTTCTATTTCTGTGAACAGTGCCATTGGAATTTTAATAGGGATTGCACTGAATCTGTAGATTGCTTTGGGTAATATGGACATTTTAACAATATTATTTCTCCCAATCCATAAGCATGGAATATCTTTCCATTTATTTGTGTCTTTGTCAATTTCTTTCATCAGTGTCTTATGATTTTCAGAGTATAGGTCTTTCATCTCTTAAATTTATTCCTAGGTATTTTACTTTATTTTATTTTTGGATATAAGTATTAATGGGATTGTTTTCTTAATTTCTCTGATTGTTCATCGTTATTGTATAGAAATGCAATCAATTTTATATGTTTATTTTTTGCCCTACAACTTAACTCAATTCACTGAATAATTTGAATAGTTGTTTGTAGAGGCTTTAGGGTTTTCTAAATATCAAATGTCATCCTCAAATAGATAGTTTTACCTCTTCCTTAACAATTTGGATGCCATTTACATCTTTTTTTTTTTTTTTAAGATTTTTATTTATTTATTTGACATAGAGAGACACAGCGAGAGAGGAAACACAAGCAGGAGGAGTGGGAGAGGGAGAAGCAGGCTTCCCGCCAAGCAGAGCGCCTGATGCGAGGCTCGATCCCAGGACTCTGGGACCATGACCTGGGCCGAAGGCAGACGCTTAACAACTGAGCCATCCAGGTGTCCCTACATTTTTTCTTGCCTAAATGCTCTGGCTAGAACTTCCAATACTATGTTGAATAGAAGTGACAAGAAGAAAAAGTTTCAGCTTTTCACAAATGAGTAAAAGGTTAGCTGTGGGCTTGTCCTATATGGCCTTTATTATTTTGAAGTATATTCTCTCTAGGCTCACTTTGCTGAGTTTTTTTCTTTTTTAATCAAAAATGAATGTTGACAAATAGACATTTCTCTGAAGAAGACACACATACGGCCAATAGACACATGAAAAGATGCTCAACATCACTTATCATCAGGGAAATGCAAATCAAAACTATAATGAGATATCACCTCACACTTATCAGAATGGCTAAAATAAAATACACAAGAAACAACAAGTGTTGGCAAGGATATGGAGAAAGGGAAACCCTCTTGTACTATGGGTAGGAACGCAAACTGGTGCAGCCACACTGGAAAACAGTGTGGAGGTTCCTCCAAAAATTAAAAATAGAGCTACCCTACTATCCAGCAATTGCACTGGTAGATATTTACCCAAAGAATACAAAAATACTAATTCAAAGGGATACATGCACCCTGATGTTTAAAGCAGCATCATCTGCAAAAGCCAAATTACAGAAACAGCCCAGGTGTCCATCGAATGATGAATGGATAAATAAGACATTGTGTATATATACAATGGAATATTACTCAGCCATCAAAAAGAATGAAATCTTGTCATATGCTGTCAATGACATGGATGGAACTAGAGAGTATTATGCTAAGTGAAATAAGTCAGAGAAAGACAAATACCATCTGATTTCAATCACACATGGAATTTAAGAAACAAATGACCAAATGGGGGGAAAGAGGCAAACCAAGAAACGGACTCTTTTAACTAAAGAGAACAAACTGATGGTCACCAGAGGGGAGGGGGCTGGGGGTACAGGTGAGATAGGTGATGGGGATGAAGGAGTGCACCTGCTTTGATGAGCACCAGGTGTTGTATGGAACTGTTGAATCACTACACTGTATACCTGAAAGTAAAATAACTCTGCATGTTAACTAGCAGGAATTTAAATAAAAACATAAAAAAAATAAAATTTGAAAGTTGCCAATGCTTTTTCTGCATCTATGATCATATGACTAACTTTCATTTTGTCAATGTAGTGTATCACATTGACTGATTTGTGAGTGTTGGCCCATCCATGCATTCCTGAAATATATTCCACTATATAATGGAATATGATCCTTTTAATGTATTATTGAACTCTGTTTGCTAATATTTTGTTGAGGGTTTTTGCATCTATGCTCATCAGGGATATTGGCCTGTAATTTTATTTACTTACGGCATCCTTGTCTGGTATTGGTATCAGGGTAATGCTGCCCTGTAAGATGAGTTTGGAAGCTTCCCTTCCTCTCAATGTTTTGGAAGAGATGGAGAAGGGGAGGTATTAAATCTGTTTAAATGTTTGGTGGAATTCACCAGGGAAGCCATCTGGTCCTGGACTTCTGTTTGCTGGAGGTTTCTGATCAGAGTCAATCTCCTTACTACTAACCGGTATTCAGGTATTGTACTTCTTCATGATTCAGCCTTGGAAAGTGAATGTATATAGGGATTGGGGTTCAATTTTTGGCATATAGTTGTTCATAGTAGTCTCTTATAACCCTTTGTCTTTCTGTGGTGTTGGCTGTAACTTCTGTTTCATTTCTGATTATATTTGAGTCCTGTTCTCTTGTTTTCTGGCTGAGTCCACCTACAGGTGGATCAATCTTGTTTATCTTTTGAAAGAACCAACTTCTTAGTGTCATTAATTTTTTCCCCCTATATTCTTTATAGTATCTATTTCATTTATTCCCACAATGATCTTTGTTCCTTCCTTCTACTATCTCTGGGCTTCATTTGCTCTTTTTCCTTGAGGTTTAAAATTAGATTATTAGAGATTTTTATCATGGACTAATGTAGGCCTGTATCACTATGACCTTCCTTCTTAGAACCACTTCTGCTGAATTTAGATTTTATATGTTCTGTTTTCGTTTAAATTGATCTCAAGCTGTTTTTTCCTTTTCCTTTGATTTCCTCGTTGACTCACTGTTTGTTCAGTAGCATGTTGTTTAATCTCCATATATTTGTGAATTTTCCAGCTTTCTTCATGTAATGGATTTCTAGTTTCATACTGCTGTGGGTCAGAAAAGATGCTTGATATGATTTCACTCTTCTTAAATTTACTGAGACTTGCTTTGTGGCCTAACATGTGATCTATCCTGGAGGACATTCCAAACGCCCTTGAGAAGAATGCATATTCTGTTGCTTACGAACGGAATGTTCTACATAAATTAAGTCCATTGGTGTAAGTGGGGTATCAAAGTCCCCTACTACTGCTGTATTGCATTTCTCTCTTTACGTCTATTAATATTTGCTTTATATATTTAGGTGCTCCTATGCTGGGTACATAAATGTTTTTACAAACGTTATGTCTTCTTTGTGGACGGATCCCTTTATCATTATGTAATCCCCTTCTTTGTCTCTTATTAACAGTCTTTGTTGTAAAGTCTACTTTGTCTGATGTAACTAACAGTCCCCAGACACAGCTCTTCCTCTTTCTTTTCATTTCCACTTCCATGGAATATCTCTCTGCATCCCTTCACTTTCAGCCTCTGTGTGTCCTTACATCTGAAGTGAGCCTCTTGGAGGCAGCATATAGATTGCTCTTGTTTTTTTCCCATTGACGCACTCTTGGTCTCTTGGTTAGAGAATTTAGTCCTTCTACATTTGAAGTATTGATAAGCAGATACTTATTGCCATTTTGTTAATTATTTTCTGGCTTTTTTTCAGTAGGGCCTCTCTGTTCCTTTCTTCCTCTCTTTGTCCTTTGTGATTTGATGACTTCCTTTAATGTTACACTTCGATTCCTTTCCCTTTATATTTTGTGTCTCTACTGGAGGTATTCGGTTTTTGGTCACCATAAAGGTTCACATATAACAGTCTATATACACACGCACACATATATTTAATTGTGTGTGTGTCTGTGTGTGTGTATCTCAGTCTATTTTAATCTGATAGCAACTTAAGTTTGAACATACTCTAAAACTGAGTTTACCTGCCCTCCCCATATTTAATGTTTTGATATTACACTTACATCTTTTTACTTTGTGTATCCCTTAACTAAGTATTGTGGTTTTCATGATTTTTACTACTTTTGTCTTTTTAACCTTCATTCTAGTTTTAGTTGTATTAAGTAATTAATCCATTAACTTACCCTACATTGACCTTTACCAGTAAGATTTATACTCTCATTTATTTCCTTGTTATTAATCAATGCCCTCTCTCTTCAGCTTAAAGAAGTCCCTTAACATTTCTCATAGGGCCTGTTTAGTGGTGACGAACTCCTTCAGGTTTTGCTTGTCTGGAAAACTATCCCTCCTTCAATTCTGATTGACAGCCTTGCTGGGCAGAGTAGCCTTTGTTGTAGGTTTTCTTTTCAGGACTTTGAATATATCCTGCTGCTCTCTTCTGGCCCTCAAGGTTTCTGCCGAAAAATCTGTTGAGAGTCTTAGTAGTTTCCTTGTATGTAACAAGCTGTTTTTCTCCTGCTGCTTTTACGATTCTCTCATTAACGTTTGACACTTTAATTATAATGTGTCTTGCTGTGAATTTTTTGGATTCATCTTACTGTCAGCTCTCCAGGCTCCCTGGACCTGGATATCTGTTTCTTTCCCTAGGTTAGAGATGTTTCTGCTATTATTTCTTCAATTACATTTTCTGCCCCTTTCTCTCTTTCCCCTCCTTCTGAGACTCCCTAATGTGAATGCTGTTGCACTTGATATTGTTCCTCAAGCTATCTTAACTTAAAATAAATTGTTTTTGTTTCTTTTTGCTCCTCTGTGTGAGGTCTACTGTCCTGTCTTCTTGAGAGCTGATGCTTTCTTCTGCTTCATCTATGGGAACTTTCCAGGGCATTCTTCAGTTCAGTTATGTTATTCTTAAGTTCTGTGACTTCTGTCTGGTATTCCCTTCTGTTTGCCATCTCCTTGTTGAAGTTCTCACTGTGTTCATCCGTTCTTCTCCGGAGTTCAGTGAGTGTCTTTATGACCATGACTTTGAACTACTTATCAGGTAAATTACTTAGCTCCCTTTCATTAAGGTTTTATCTTGTTCTTTTTTCTGGAACAAAGTCCTCTATGTCTTCGTTTTGTTTGACTCTCTGTATTAAGTGCAGCAGCCACCTCTCCCAGTCTGGAAGGAGTGGCCCGTGCAAGTGATGAATCTTCTCATGCACCCTTGCCCTTGGATGTCTCTTGAACTTTTCTGATTGTCTAAGCAGCCAGATTTATTCCTGATATGTTCCCATTGCTGAGGCTGTGCCAAGACCTATCCATGTTCCAAAGGGAGGAATCCTGTTGAACACCCAGTTTCAGGCTGACTGGAAGCCAGGCTCTCAGGCAGCAGCTTTTAATGTATGCAAATATATACAGTCCTGTGGGACCACACTCATAAACCCTGCTCGCCTCTGGACCAGGACGTCTGGAGGGGTCTCCCGGGCTATAGTTGCAAACATCAGGGCTCCAGATGCATGTGTAGCTCCTTTCTGGGAGATGCCAATGAGCTGTAGCAAGGTCAAGGGAGAGTGCGAAGTTGTCCCCCATCTGTGTTCCCTGAGAGTCCCTCCATAGTCTCCAAATCTGTGGCAAACCTGAAAATGGCACCTTAGGCTGCAGCCCCAGGACAAGTAAATAGCCCTTTATCACAGACAGACTGGGCACGTGCATCAGTGTGCTGTCTGTGCAGTGCCCTGGGGTGGCCATCTGTCAGGAACTCTCTGTCCAGGTGGTACAGTCCTGTGGGGCCCAGGTATGCAAGCCCCCAGAGCCAGGCGTGCACCTGCCAGCTTTGGCAAGGCTGCAGGACGGTGTGGGGCTGCAGCTCACCCACTGGCTTTAGGGCAGTATCAAGGGAGAAGCAGAGGCAACAACGGAGCAGGTCTGTGCCGTCCCCAGACACAGTCCCAACCCTGTCCCTCTGGCATATGCTCTAAGATTAGCAAATGGATCTTCTTCACACATAGTGTGATCACTTCTCAAACCGCTCCTTCTGCACAGGGCCCTGGGACAAGTGAGTTGAGCGTGAGCTCCATGTGTGTGCCGGACACAAGCCCCGACGTTTCCAAAGGCAGGTGTTTTGGGGGCTCATCTCCCTGGTGCAGGCTCCAGGGATTGGAACACCTGACTTCAGCATGAACCCCTCACTTCGGGAGAGGGCTCCAAATTTGTGAGATCCCTCCCACGTGTGGGTCACAGTGCAGGGGTGGGGTGTTCGGTGAGACAGCATCTCTGCCTCTCCTACCTCCCTCACTTTACGCGAAGGAGCTGATCAGCTAGTTTTTGGGTCTTTTTTTAGAGGGAGTTTTTCATATGGAGCTGTAGATGTGGAGTGACTGGGGGAAGAGGTGAGCTCCGCATATTCCTGCACCACCGTCTTGCACAGCCCGCATCAGCGCTCTGTCACCATCGCCCAGAAGCTCCACCTCTGGGAAGCTGCCCATGCTAAATCCTGCCACCAAGCTGGGCTTGCCAGGGACTGTTCCCTCTACTGACACAGCTGATGAAAACCCGCACAGAGCCTCAGAAATAACAAAAACATCTCTGTGCTTCTCGATCCACATCCTGCTGAGATGAAAAGCCATTTAAAAAACAGCCACCCATGCATGCTGACCTCAAAACAGAACGTTCCACTGCAGCCGAGCCTGACACTCCCCCAGGGTGACAGGCTTGAACGTAACAACACGCTCTTTACCTTTCTCGTGAGTGGGACTTCAATGGGCACGGGGACAACTTCGGCCAGCAGGCAGCCGTAGAAGGCCACCATCGAGGCAGCAGGGTCATTGTTGGGGAACACCAGCGCCACCTGCACGGACACAGAGCAGGGGGATTAACCATCCAACTGATGCCACGGGCTCTCAGAAATACTGAAGAGGGACGCAAACCACAGGGCTCATGCTCTAAGTAAGAAGAGACATTGCAACAAAAATTAGGTGCGTGCTGGAAAATACATTTTAGTAAATACCATGTACTTTTCCTTTAATGTATGTGGAAGCCAAACACATTACTGACAGTCATCTAGAACATTGCCCCAGAACACAACCATCCCGATGGTTCGCGCATCGCCTTCCCTACTGTGCACCTTTACACACAGTGAACCATCACCGTGCACACACTGCCTCATTTCTCACCATTTTCACAGGCTCAGCAGGGGCTTCCCCATGCATCCACGTGGCCTTCACCAGTGTGCCCCCCACGAGGGCAGGCTGACACGGGGGTGGGGGTGCGCGGACCACACAGGACTCTGTTCTGGTCCCTGGCCAGGATTAACCCCTCTGGGCCTTAGTTTTCCTACCTGCGTCCTTCCTGTTGTGCGGAAGGTCACCTGAGAAGGTGTAAGAGCTCAGCGTGAGGCCCGGTGCATGGCACGCAGGCGTGAACGTTAGCCCGCCTGGCTGTCAGCCCCCTGCGCTGCTCTCACAGAGGAGGCTCCCGTGAACACCTGCTCCCCTTGTTCCGACTTCCCACGCGGCCTCACGAGTGGAGGGCGCGGTGAGCACGGCGTTATCAAAGCCGGGTCACTTTAATCCCCATGGGTAGTGTGATTTTTAAAATATGCTGCTGATAGCCCTGAGCGTGTCTTAATGATGAGCGACTTTTCTACAGGATGGCTTATAATGACTCTTCCTCGCATCAAGCACTTCATTCCCCTTGCCTATTTACCTGTGTTTCTACATGTGCCCTAAAATCGGGATGAATTTTAAATATAGCTGATAGCATTCTCTCTCACACTTGATGCAAAGACATGATGTAATATCTGTTTTATTTTTATCGCCACCATTAATGTTTTATGCACATTTGTCAAAACTTTCCTTTATGTTGGCACCTAGTATTTCACGAATACGCCATCCAGCGTAAGTGTGCATGGAGCTCATTCTAGTGCCTGCCATGCAGCTCATCTACTGTGGACCCAACTTGCTGTCCTGCCGCTGCAGCTCCTCAGGGAGCAGCCTTTCCTGTCGTCTCGTTCGGAAAGCCTCCTTGCGACAAAGCGTAGCCGTCTTGTCTGCACTCCCCGCTCTGCTCTGCAGAACCCCGCTCCTGGGCCAACGCACGTCACTCCCGCACGCCGGTCCCGCGTCTGTGTTGCTGTCCCTCCCTGCAGACAACTGCTTGCTGCGTGTTCATAAGCACACAGGCCCCATGATTTAACGTGCACAGGTCACTTCTGCATCACCTCACTCAGGGACTTAACCAGTTTTTTCTTGAATAAGGTCCTAACTAGAAGTCATTATTTTTGCCATGAACAGCTGGATAAGATGTTCTATCTCGATATTTAAATAAGCAAATTGGCACAAAGGGATTCAGATGGCAGCTGGGAACAGAACCGGCCACATCTTAAATTTGGCCATGTTGGAAATTTAGCCACACAGCACAGCTGGCAGAAAAAAAAAATTAAGTTTGGGATTGAATGAAGGTTTCCTTTCTATATGGCATTCCTGCAGTTGATTAAATCGGCGAAATCAAAGATCAATAACCCTGTAAGGCCAGTAAAAGCCATTCTGCACTACTGATGAACTGTGTTTGAGAAACCCTGAGAAGCGACTTACTCTGTCCCAGCCAGAGGGCAGGCAACCATTAGCAGGACCTTCCAGAAGGAAAAAGACGGTTTCTTTGTATGTCTCTGAGGTCCATCATAGCCTCAGGTGTTCTGCCTTCAGCTGGCAGGCTGAGGCGACAGCAATGCTTTTAGATCTGGATCCGGCACAGCAACAACATTCATCAAGTAAGTGTTTGCAAGGCTTCCGCAGAAGACTCTGAGCTTCCATGCAAAACTGACGGTTGCACCTATGCGTAGAGGACCAGGTAAATATGGGCTCCTGGTCTTCCAGGAGCACCTGTCTGGGAGGCAGCGTCCTCACCAGGAGCAGAGAACTGAGAGCAACATGGTGACATTGCCAGACCAGACCAGTCCTGTTTCCGGGATCCAGGGCCAGCTACCAGCCCAGCTCTGCGCAGATGAAGATCAACCTGACCTGGGATTTCAAATCCCCACAGCTGTGTCACTGTGGCTCATGCCCACGATGCTACATAAACCTTGCAGGGTTGTGCTAAATAGGAGGAAATGTTACTGCCAGTGTAAAGTACATAAAAGCAGAATATAACATTGTTCATTATTCTCTCTCAACAATATCAAAGTAACGACAGCAGTGTGAGCAGTGCGCACGTACAGGTGCTTCGTTCTGATAAACCCACACAGCTCCCCTTCACTTACTGCTCCACGTATTCCTCTGCGATTTCACTGGACCTAATCACCCACAGGGCACGGCAGCAGCCACGGATCAAGAGGCAGAAGCACATCCCAGCGTCTGCTGAGTCTCATCTCCTTAAAGCGATTCCTCTTGCTCGGCCCGCGCTCGGCTCTCCCTGCGTCCGGGACGGCTGCGCAGACACCCGGCTTGTCCTGTGTTTGCGCACCACACGCTCTCCCGCCCCGGCTCCTTCCCACACTCGCCTGCCGCCTGGCCGACAGCCCCTGACTTGCTTCTCCTCTCTGGGAAGACTTCTCAGGTCGCAGATGCTCCTCCCGAATGAAAAAGCTCGCTCTCTCCCCTTCCCAGACAGTCCGTCTCCAACTCTTACCACCTCTTTTGGGGACCTTTATCACTTTGCAATTTATAGAAAAGCTAATTATCAATAATGTGTCTATATACTTTTTAATACCGCAAGCTCCCTGCGGGCAGGCTTCATACGGGATGCATCTTTGTATCTTCCAAAGCTTCCACTACACCTCTCAAAACCCTATTCAGCTTAGGAATATAAATGCCTTTTATTTTATTTTTTTATTTTTAAGATTTTATTTATTTGACAGAGACAGACACAGTGAGAGAGGGAACACAAGCAGGGGGAGTGGGAGAGGGAGAAGCAGGCTTCCCGCCGAGCAGGGACCCCGATACGGGGACTCGATCCCAGGACCCATGACCTGAGCTGAAGGCAGACGCTTAACGACTGAGCCACCCAGGCGCCCCTATAAATGCCTTTTAAAAGCCCAAGGTAATTCCCCAAACTATGTTAATAAGGTCACCCATGTGAAAAATGTCTGAAAAGTTTTATGTCAAAGACTGAATATGCTATTATTCTGGGGAAAATCATGTTTTATTCAAAAGTCATTTTGAAAGAGAGTAAAAAATTCTGTTTATTGCAATAGAAGGTTACGATCAATTGACTACTATCGTCACGTATATTTAATAAAAGTACCTATATGCACGTGCCAGATGCTAAGCACATGAATACTGTTTAAGATAATTTAGAAAAGTAGTTCCCCTCACACAGTTCAAATCAGCCTTTGCCAAAAAACCTCCTTACACAGTTTATTCTATCAAAACTGTGCCCCCCAAATTCCTCCTAACATCTTAGCTGAACAGAGGTCCTTTACTTTGTCCTTGTTATTGTCAAGGAACTTCAAGAGTCTGGAGCCACGCTACACAAGAACTTTTAACAAAGTCACTGCACTAAGAGACTAAGACTATCCACCAAATCAGAGCTAAGGGAGATATCAATTACACAGGACTTTTTATTGTGGTAAATCTACATAAAGCTGAGCGTCTCGACTATTTCCAAGTGCACGGGGGCATTAAGGATATCTGCCCTGCTGTGCAGCCCTCACCATCCAGAACCAGCCCCAGAATTCTCATCTTCCTCAACTGAAGCCTCCAGCCCCCCAGCCCCTCCTTCAGCTCCCCCGGCCCCTCCCCTCAACCCCCAGCACCCCCCTCCCCCGGCCCCTCCCCCTCCCCTGACAGCCACCTCGCTTCTGTCTCCAGGATGTTAACTGCCCTAAGCACCTCCTATATCTGTTCTTTGTGGCTGCCTCATTTCACATAGCATAAAACCCTCAAGGCCCACCCACGGGTTAATGTGTGCCAGAATTTATTTTCTTTTTAAGACTGCTTGATATTCCTGTGTGTGTACACCACATTCTGTTTCTCCGTTCATCTGTCCGCGGACACTTGAGTTACTTCCCCCTTCTGGTTTTGTGAATAACCCTGCTCTGAATGCTAGTGTAAAATATCTGTTCAAGCCCCTGCTTTCAATTCTTCTGGAAGGGAAGGGAAATCGTTGGATCAAGGGGTGATTCCGCGGTTAATTTCCAAGGGCACCACCGTACTGTTTCCCAGTGGCTGCACCAGGGGACCTTCCTACCGGCAGCGCTGAGGTTCCAATTTCTTCATTCTTGCCACTGTAAGGGATGTGCTGAATCACCGGGGTTTTAACGTACTTGTCCCCGAATGAGCAGGCACGCGGAGCTTCTTTTCAGGTGCTTGCTGGCCACCAGAAACGCTTCTCTGGGGAAATGTCTATTCAAGTTCTCTGCCCATTGCTTCACCTCTTTTTTTTTTTGGTTGTTGCTGAATTGTAGGAGTTTTGTTTACATATTCTGGATGCTAATCTCTTACCAGATACAGGATTTGTAGAAACGTTTTCTCCCATCCTGTGGCACACAGGAGTTATTCTGATACTATCCAATTTATGTTTTCATTTTTGTTGCCTGTGTTTTCAGTGTCATCTAAGAAATGACTGCCAAATTCTGTGTGATTAAGCTTTCCCCCATGATTTATTCTAAGAGTTTTATAGTTTTTGCTCTTAGGTCTTTGATCCATTGTGAGTTAATTTTTTACTCGATGGTACAAAGGTTCCACTTTCTCCTTCTGCTTGTGGGTGCCCAGTTTCCCAGCACCATTCGTTGAAGAGACTGTCCTTTCCCTGTTTCACGTCCTAGCGCCCTTAATGAGAACCATTCCCCCACACACGCGAGGGTTTCTCTCTGGGCGCTCTTCTCCACCATCTGCACGTCTGTCTTTACGTCAGTACTGCACCGTGTTGGTGACTTGCTTTGTAGTAAGCTTTATGATCAGGAAGTGGCAAGACCTATAACTGACATTTAAAAGCCAGAGGTCAAGCCTGTCCAATAAACAAGTGTCAAGAATCGCAGTCCACCACACAAGGACTGTGGCAATCTTTCAAAAAATTCCTCATAATGGGCCCATTTCTTTATAGTATCTTAAGTCCATTGCAGCTTGTGTTCTTGTTGGTTTGGTGCTCAGCACTGGTATTTTTATGAAATTCAATTAGAGTTCTTTGGGCACAGGTAGGATAAATCAGTGTTGGGGTCTAAGGTACAAAACAGCCAATGGGGAAAAGGTGCAACATTCGCAAGCAAGAAAACGTGGTTCTAAGCCCAGCCCCACACCTAAATTGGGGTATAAAGCTGGACAAGGTTATTAACTGCTCTGGGTATAACACTGCAATCGAAATACTAATATCCACTCTGTGTAATTTATCAAGTAAGAATAAAAATTTGCTTATCAATAAAAGACAGTAACCTCTGTCCAGAAATCTAACACGGGGAAAGGAATGGGACCAGTGGCGTGCTGCCGAGACGGTCCGGCTCACTGATGAACATAAGCAAAGTTTACAATCACTGTCCTGCCTGCCCAGGTAGAGGACACGAGTATGTTTAAACTTAGCGACAACAGGACAGTGGCTGGGAGTACAGGCTCAGGGCTCTGACAGGAATGGACGTGAGCGCTGGCTGAGCCACTTACTGGTTACCTCGCCAGTCTGAGTGTCTTCATTGGTAACACATGAGAAGGACTCCAGCTGAGCTCAAGGAGTTGTTGTGAAGGTCAATGACATCTTGTGTAATTAATCCTAATCCACAGTTAATGTAACAAAGCCTGATTTAGTAGTATTAGCATTAGGAGACACTGAACTCTGGGACTTCCAACAGCAGGTGTCTTTGCTGTGCAGGACCGAGTATTTGCAGGTGTATTAACGTAAAGAGCACTTACCCGGTCTCCAGGTCGTACCATCGGTTCTTGCTTTGTACCTAATTTATGCAGAATGTTGTAAGCAACCTTCATACTTCTTGTCCACAGTTTGCCTATTAACAGAAATGACAAAGACACAAGTAAGTGGACACGTGCATTTTCAGTTATGTATCAATGTGCACATTAAACTAGAGAGAGTACTAGTTCATTTTAAGTCTTCAAGTTATCCTGAGTCCCTGGAATTGGGAAGGAAAATACGAGCCAGCAACTCTGATTCATAAAATCCGAGAAGCCTTAACACTGGAATAAGGTACTAATACAAACACTCTCCACATGCAAGTAGCCCCAGCAAAGCCACCGAAAATTTACCATCGCAGAAGCTATAGGGGAAGGTTTCTAGGGAGTAAAGTAGGGCAGGGATCACAGCAAGAGTGCCTACTGCTGATTTCGAGTTATGCAAAATGACACATCTCCTCCGTTAGTAGGTCCTGCCTCACATGACTGTAACGAATGCAAAGGACACTTAGGACACACTTTGTAGAGCCTGCCCCCTCCCTCCCCAAGATTCAGGATTTTTGAAGAGGAATGCTGGAAATTACAGATGGTACTAAGTATTCTGAGTTGAAGTTTTGAACTCCAGGAAAAAAAGGACCACAAAGCAGGATTAAAAGCAGGGTTTAAAAAAACCACGAGGGACACCTGGGTGGCTCAGTTGGTTAAGCGTCTGCCTTCAGCTCAGGTCATGATCCTGGGGTCTGGGATTGAGCCCCAAGTCGGGCTCCCTGCTCCGTGGGGAGCCTATTTCTCCCTCTGTCTACTTCCCCTACTTGTGCTCTCTCTCTCTGTCAAAAAAATAAATAAAATCTTAAAAAAAATAAAAATAAAAATAAGTTAAAAAAAACACGGAAGAAAGAATGGCCAGCTTTGAAGAACCCACAACTTTCCCGTCCCTGCCCCCATCCCAGCGCTGGATACTCCCTCAATGCGACCAGGTGGGGACACAGCCTGAGACAAAATAAAATGACTCTGAAATCTAACATGAGCTCTTAGCCACATAAAAGTCCTTCATGATGTGAGCTTCCAGGCGCGTTCAGAAGCCGGCAAAACATGAGACGTCATGTTAATGTGTCATAACGACAGTTAGGAGCAACTTTAACTTTCCCATAAATAAAATCACTGTTTTAATCTTTTTCCTATTTTAAATGTAAAAGCTAAATTAAGAAGATTTTTGTTTATAACATTTGTTTTGAATAAAAAAAAGTTGAATTTGTTTTATTTCACACTGGATTTTGCAGCAATCCAAATTAGGGTTATTACTATTTATCTACCACAAAATTTATCAACTTGTCTCCCCCTTAGCGATTAGGGGACACACAGAATGATTTATCTTGATTTCTCTAAGTCCTAGGGTATTCCTGGTTTATAGCATGTGTTCAACACATGTTTGTTTCATTTATGTCCTAGGCAATTTATAAAAAGCACAAAATTACACTATGTGCTTTGGCATTCTTCTTGAGCACTTAGAATAATTACCAGATATGAAGGTTTCGTCTGCCCTCTTCTCTAGCTCCTCCTCAACACTGCAGTCCTCAAGACTGGCTATCTTACTAGTATTTGGTACTTTGTTGGGTGATCATATATTTTCCATAAAAACAGTTACTAGCTAGGGGCACCTGGATGGCTCAGTTGGTTAAGCGTCCAACTCTTGATTTTGGCTCAGATCATGATCTCATGGGTTATGGGATCGGGCCCTGGGTTGGGTGCCGCACTCAGCAGGGAGTCAGCTGGGATTATCTCTCTCCCTCTCCCTTTGCCCCTCCCCTGACTCACCCTCACGGGTGCACTCATGCTCTCTAAGATAAATAAATAAATCTTTTTAAAAAAAAGTCACTAGCTATTAGAAATGACTCAGTTCCAGAAATGAAAGGAACTTAAATGACTCTTTCTTCTAAAGAAAACACAAATATTTTTGCCTTCAAATTTCTTTAATATGAACAATATCAGGGAATGATCGTTAAATAAACAATTACAATCAATTTGTTGTAATTGTAAAACTCAATGCGCTGTATATGAACAAATCAGTTACACTCAACGATTAGTACCATTATGTTTTGTTAAAGTTCCAACTTCATTCTCAGTTTGGAATATTAACTTTGATGCCATCGTACATTCATACAAAAGCCAGTTTACAACTAAGAGCTTGAAATGGGCAACACACTTTTGGCAAAATACTGGAAATATACTTGATGTTTTTCAAGGATAAAAATAGAAAGTTGTTGATTTAAGTGAAAGGAGATAACAACGGTTCTTCACTGATTTATAAAGGAGGAAGAAAAAAATTCCCACCAAGAAAAGTTCCTGGGAAAGTGATCATTCAGAGCGGAAGGACAGATAAAGTGTTTTCCTACGAGCAAATGCTAACAGACTTCATCACCACTAAATCGCACTTAAAAGAAACATTAAAGGGACTTCTTCAAGCTGAAAAGAAAGGGCACTAAATTAGTAACAAGAAAACACATAAACGTATAAATCCCACCAGTGAAGGTAAATATATAGGAATGGTAGCGGACTCTATAAAGTTAGCATAAAGGTTAAAGAACAAAAGTAGTAAATAGGGATATACAAGATAAAAAAGATGTAAAATGTGAGAACATAAATGTGGGCAGGGGGAGTAAAAATGTACAGGTTTAGACTGTGCTTGAACATAAGTTGTTATGAACTTAAAATAGACTGTTATAAAAATAAGTTGTTACATGTAAGTGTCATGGAAACCACCAAGGAAACACCTCTGGCAGATCCACAAAATATAAAGAGAAAGAAATCTAAGGGTAACACTAAAAAAGTCGTCAAATCACAAAGGAAAAGAAAAAAAGAAACAGAGAGACCCTACTGAAAAACAACCAGAAAACAATTACCAAAATGGCAATAAGTACCTACTTATCAGTAATTACTTCAAATGTAGAAGGACTAAATTCTCTAAACAAAAGACATAGAGTGGATCAAAGGGGAAAAAACAAGAACAATCGATATGCTGCCTACAAGAGACTAATTTCAGATATAAGGACACACAGAGATGAAAGTGAAAGGATGCAGAAATATATTCCATGCAAATGGGAAAAAAAAAAAAAAAGCTGGGGTAGCAATACTTATATCAGACAAAACACAATTTATAACAAAGACTGTAATAAGAGACAAAGAAGGGAATTACATAATGATAAAGGGATCAGTCCACTAAGACGACATAACATTTGTAAATATTTATATACCCAACATAGGAGCACCTAAATACACAAATCAAATATTAATAGCCCTAAAGGGAGAAATTAACAGCAATACAATAATAGTAGGGAACTTTAATACCCCACTTATATCAATGGATAGATCATCCAGACAGAAAATCAGTAAGGAAACAGTAGCCTTGAACAACACATTAGACCAGATGGACTTAATTTATATAGAACACTCCATCCATAAGCAACAGAATGCACATTATTCTCAAGTGCACCTGGAACATTCTCCAGATCACACATTAGGCCACAAAACAAGTCTCAATAAATTCAAGAAGACTGAAATCATATCAAGCATCGTTTCTGACCCATAGTGGTAACAAACTAGAAATCAATTATAAGAAGAAAGCTGGAAAATTCACAAATATGTAGAGATAAAACAACATGCTACTAAGCAACCAGTGGGTCAACAAAGAAATCAAAGAAGAAATAAAAAAACACCTTTAGACAAATGAAAATACAACATACCAAAACCTACAATTTGCAGCAAAAGTAGATTTAAGATGGAAGTACTTGGCAATACAGACCTGCCTCAAGAAACAAGAAAAATCTCCAATAAACAACCTTACACCTAACCTTACACCTCAAGGTTGGTAGGAAGTAGGAAAAAAACAAATGAAATCCAAGTTAGTTAAAAGAAGGAAATAACAAAGATCAGAGCAGAGCCACATGAAATAGAGACTAGAAAGACAATAGAAAAGCTCAACAAAACCAAGAGCTGGTTCTTTGAAAAAAGAAACAAAACTGACAACCTTTAGTTAGACTCACCAAGAAAAAAGAAGAGTGGACTCAAAATCAGAAATGAAAGAGAAGTTACAACGGACACCACAGAAATACAAAGGATCACAAGAGACTACCATGAACAGTTCTATGTCAACACACCGGACAAGCTAGAAGAAATGAATAAATCCCAGAAACCTATAATCTTCCAACAATGAACCATGAGGAAACATAAAATCTGAATAGAACGATTACTAGTAAGGAGATTTAATCAGTAATTAAAAACCTCCCTACAAATAGAAGTCCACAAACAGATGGCTTTCCTGGTGAATTCTAACAGTCAAAGATTTAATACCTATCCTCCTCAAACTCTTCAAAAAAAAAAAAAAAAGTGAGAGAAGGGAACGATTCCAAACTCATTTTATGAAGGCAGCATTACCCTGATACCAAAACCAAACAAGGACACCACAAAAGAAAAAAAAAAAAACCCAAAAAACAAATAAACAAACAAACAAAAACCCAGGCCCATATTCTTGATACGTATAGATGCAAAATTCTTCAACAAAATACTAGCAAACCGAATTCAACAATACATTAAAAGGATCACATATCATGATCGAGAGGGATTTATTCCAGGGACACATGGATGGTCCAACATTGACAAATCAATCAACATGATACATCACGTTAACAAAACGAATAAAAATCCTATGTCCATACATGCAGAAAAACCATTTAACAAAATTCAACATCTTTTTTGATGAGAAACTCTCAACAAAGTGAATATAGAGGGAACATACCTCAGTATAATAAAGGCCGTATATTACAAACCCACAGCTAATATACTCTGAAACCAGGAACAAGACAAGGATGCCCAATCTCACCACTTTTATTCAACATAGTATTGGAAGTCCTAGCCAGAATAATTAGGCAAGAAAAAGACATAAAAGGTATCTATATTGGAAAGGAAAAAGTAAAACTGTCTCTCTTTGAGGATTATGTAATTTTATTTTATTTTTTTTAAAGATTTTATTTGTTTATTTGACACAGAGAGACACAGCGAGAGAGGGAACACAAGCAGGGGGAGTGGGAGAGGGAGAAGCAGGCTTCCTGACAAGCAGGGAGCCTGATGCGGGGCTCAATCCCAGGATCCTGGGATCATGACTTAAGCTGAAGGCAGACACTTAACAACTGAGCCACCTAGGTGCCCAGGATTACATAATTTTATATATAGAAAATCCTAAAGATGCCACCAAAACCAAAACCAAACCAAACAAAACCAAAAAACCCACAACCAAACTGTTACACCTAATCAATGAATTGAATAAAGCTGCAGAGTGCAAAATCAATATACAAAAATTGTATACAGTGAACTATCAGAGAAATTAAGAAAACATTTATAGTTGCATCAAAAAGAATAAAATAGCTAGGAATAATTTTAACCAAGGAGGGGAAAGATGTATACACTGAAAATGATATGACATTGATGAAAGAAGTTGAGGAAGACAGGAATAAATGTGAAGATATCCCATGCTCATGGACTGGGAGAAATAATATTGTTAAATGTCCATATCACCCAAAGCAATCTACAGATTCAGTGCCATCGATATCAAAATTCCTATGGCATTTTTCACAGAACTAGAACAAAGAATTTTAACATTTGTACAGGACCACAAAAGACCCCAAAAAGCCGAAACAATCTTGAGTAAGAACAGCAAAGCTTGGGGCACCCGGCTCCTTGATTTTGGACTATATTACAAAGCCAAGGTAATTAAAACAGTGTGGTATTGGCATTAAACAGACAGATGAGTGGAACAGAGAGCCCAGAAATAAACCCATTCTTATATGGTCAATTAAGGAGGCAAGAATACACAATGGGGGAAAAGGAGTCCCTTCAATAAAAATAAATGGCAGTGGGAAAACTGGACGGCCACATGTACCAGAAGGAAACTAAACCACTATCTTACACCATACATAAAAATTAACTCAAAATGAATGAAAAACTTGAAGACTTGAAACCATAAAACTCCTAGAAGAAAACACAGATGCTAAGCTACTCAGTATCAGTCTTAGTGATTTTTTTTGGATCTGACACCAAAAGCAAAAATAAGCAAGTGGGACCACATTAAACTAAAAAGCTTTTGCACAGCAAAGGAAACAATCAGGACAATGAAAAAGCAAATTACAGATATTTGCAAATTATTTGTCCAATAAGGGTTTAATATCTAAAATATATAAAGAACTCCTACAACTCAATAGCAAAAAAACAATCTGATTTAAAATGGGCAGAGGGACTGAATAGACATTTTTACAAAGAAGGCATCCAGATGGCCAAGAGGCATATGAAGAGATGCTCAACATCACTTATCATCAGGCAGATTATATCAAAATCACTGAGAGACCACCTCACACCTGTCAGAACGGCTGGTATCAAAAAGACAAGAGATAACAAATGCAGGTGAAGATGTGGGGAAAGGGGAACCTCGTGCACTGTCGGTGGGAATGCAAACTGGTGCAGCCACTCTGGAAAACAGTATGGAGGTTCCTCAAGAACTTAAAAATAGAAGTACCCTGTGATCTAGCAATCCCACTTCTAGGTATTTATCCAAAGCAAATAAAAACACTAACTTAAAAAGATATCTGCACCCCCTGTTCACTGCAGCATTATTTACACTAGCCAAGATATGGAAGCAACCCAAGTGTCCATCAAGGGGTGGGTGGATAAAGGGCATGTGGTATATGTATACAATGGAATACTACTCAGCCATAATAAGGAATGAAATCTCTCCATGTGTGAGACCACGGATGGACTTGAAGGCATTATGCTAAGTGAAAGAGGTAAGACAGAGAAAAACAAATACCTTATGATCTCACTTATTTGTAGACTCTAGAAACCAAGCTCACAGACACAGAGAACAGATGGGCTCTTCCAGAGGTGGGGGACGGGAGGGAGAAATGGGTGAAGGGGGGCAAAGGTACAAACCTCCAGTTATAAAATAAGTCATGAGGTGTAACGTATAGGATGGTGACTGTGGTAAACACTAGTTAAAAAACATACTGTGTTGTCTATTTGAAACATGGGAATTGGACATGAAGTTCCAACAGATTTTGGCAAGTTGAACTGGGAAAACAGATACTGAGACCCTAAGATAGTTGTGTGCATACAGAAAAGAAGAGAGATGTGGACAGGACGTACGCACTGTCTTATTACATATTTAATTTCAGTTGGATTTCTGTGAGGAGCATCCACCTGTAAGAAGAGTGTAGTTCTGAGGACGGTGGCAGGTGGGTGAGGAAGGGTTGTCAGACCTCACACGCCGCCCAGCAGCTAGGACGCCTACACACTGCAGAGACAGTCCGAGAAACTCATCACCAACAACGCAAAACACAAAAAGACAGAGAAAGGCTCCCCAGTGCTGTTGGAGCTCAAGCATCTAAATGTTCCAAAAGATCTGGAGCAAAAGCCAAGTCATAGATCATAAAAGGAAGGAAGAAGGAAGAAAAAAGAGGGAGGGAGGGGTGGGGAGGGGGGAGGCTGCCTGGTAGTAAAAGCATACTGCAGCAAAGCAGAATGAACTTGCAGGTATCTCGTCGAGAACGGGACGAAGCAGAGAATCATGATGGAAGGAAAGGAGTTCCTTAGCATGATTTATTTTTATTAATTGAAGATGATGAAATGCCCTGGTTCTCCTCAGTGTGCATATTATTTATATTGGTAAATGGAGAACAGAAGATGTTTCTACAGGGTTGTTGACAACCTTCACCCACCATGTGTATTTCCTGTCAAAGATCCCAAGTTTCTCATCTGGGAGTTCTGCTACCCGGGGCTGTGCAGGAAGCTGAACTTGAGAGCTGATGGTGAACTGCAATACTGAAAATCGTCTGGAGCTACGTGGTATTAGAATAATCTTATTCAGTGAACTTCTCTCTGCGTCTTTGCAGCAACACCCAATCATTATAGGTTCATCTATTTCAGTGTTTCTATAAAGCACTGAAATATATATAAAGCACTTTTCCACACTTTTTCTTATATTAGCCAACACTTCCCTTTTACAGCCTGATAAACTATTATCTGCTTTTTGGAAATGCATTGCTTTCTTACATTCCTTTAACAAGTAAAAACCAAGGTTGACCCAGAGCATATGCCTAATCTAGAAGAGTAAAATGCAATAAAATATAGATGATTTAAATGCAGGAGTTGTGATGCCTGGGTGTAGACAACATGTCCCAAATTTTCACAGATAACTTTCGGTCTGCATCTTACACTTCGGTTCCTAGTAACCTTGCAGGAAGGGAAAGTCAGCGCTCCCTCAGTCGAGGGCTGTCCTTCTGATCTAGATCTCAGCCTGGGGAATCATGTCTCATCTTTGATGACCTGCTGTGGCACCGAGCCACACCCCACTGAACGCTCGTGGGCTGACAGGTGAGTGCCGCTGTGTGTGCGTACAGGCGGGTCCGAGAGTCCCCGTATGTGGCAGGCGAGCCTGCGGAGGATTCAGATAAGAAGCAGCTACCCCAACTACACACCAGCTCCCAGGCTGCATCTGGCAAGGGATGAGGGTCACAAAGGAAATCTTCATCTACTTCACTGAATAAAACCTATCTCCAAAGAGTATAATGAAAAAATCAAGCTTATGCCTCATCCTGGGTGAAATGCTCTTTATCCACTTAGAATTACCCCAAAGTGGGGCACCTGGGTGGCTCAGTCGGTTGGCGTCTGACTTCGGCTCAGGTCATGATCCCAGGGTCCTGGGATCGAGCCCCACATCGGGCTCCCTGCTCAACAGGGGGCCTGCTTCTCCCTCTCCCTCTGCCGCTCCCCCTGCTTGTGCTCTCTCCCTTTCCCTCAAATAAATAAATAAAATCTTAAAAAAAAGAACTACCCAAACATGCCCTAAAATGATGAAGCTATGAGATGCATGCTCCTGAACCTCACAACCCATCTCTGCCGGGGAGGCGCGGGGTAATGACTCAGTCTGGGCTGGTACCGCCCGGGGCCCAGCACCCGAAAGGCTGGCTCTGCATCATTTAATGTAACATCTGCTTCTTGAGCTGGACTCTGCCAAGGCAGAAATCCGTGTCGTTCCTACTGCCGGTACGAGCATGCTCCGGTTACAAAAACAAAACTGAGATCTAGACAAAGGTCATCTCATCTCACACAGGCAGATGTAACACGAGCCGTTTTGGTCTTTTAGTTACCAGCGGGTTTCTTTGCAAACCAACCTGACAATGTGCTTTCTCCACGGCCCCTTGCCCAGGGACAGTCGACTATTTCCAGAAGTGTAGAGATTCCAGTAATTGTGCTGAATGAAGAACTACAGAAAAGCCTGTTTCTCTTGCTTTTTCGCATAATCACTTTGGAAAGACATGGTCTTTTCCGAGGGGTCCATGTCACAGGGTTTAGACACGAATTCTTTAACTGCCCATCATTCCTGAAGGCACGACTTTTGAGAATATCAGACACATTCCCAGACGTAAAATCCAACATCTCGTTAGGGTTGTGACCCACTGATTTCTTGTACCCATCTCTGGCTTTTACTCAGGGAACATTTAGCAAGTAATAACTTTCCATATTCAAACTAAATACTTTCCTAAAACATTTCCTTCCAGAGTCCCATTTGTGTGTGTGCCGGACGTGGAAGGGGGTGCAAGGGGTCAGCCGGCCTGAAAGTGGCCGCTGGGCCCAGAGGACAGTGAAGGAAGCGCAGAGAATTACCGTAAGTGAGGATGTACAGGGGCTTCCCGTTCGTGTCCATCGTGGTCAAGCACGGGGCCTTCGGGGAGATGGTCCCCCATCGCTGCAACGCGGCTTCCAGGGACGGGGGCCAGTTGGTGACCACTCCCAGCTGCTCCCCGCGCATGGCCAACATCTGTGCTCCCTCTGGCTTGGGCTGGTTCGGATCTGGTTGTTGAACTACGTGTATTCAAACACAAAGAGTTTTCAAGAAAAGAACATCCCTATCAGCGCAATCACCTTTTTTCTTCTTTTTAAAGAGAGTAGGACACTGACACCAATTTACTAGTGGACAGAAAGCATGCATGCACGCTTTTCTAGAATCAGAGCCAGGACGCACATACTGGCCTCAGGGATAGAGAGGAAGCACTGAATTCTTATGCTGTCCAAGACAATACTGGGATGGTGAACAGAGGGAGACCTGAGTGCATCTGTAAACGGACGCAGGCACTGGGTATTTTAACACGCTTGGAGTCGGGAATAGCAAAGGCTCTGTTTAAAATATTAATTATTGATCAACACTCGTGATTCTGGACTCCAGAGCTCAAATCCTGCTAAACCGTATTGCCTTAAACACTGACATGTAAATGTGAATTTGCAACGCATACTCTGAATAACTAGCACAGAGCACGTTTTCTAGAGTAAAACGAAAATAAGTGCCCCATAAAGCAATGATAAATTGCATTACGACTCTTCTGCTGAGGTGAGCAACTGCAGAAGGCTTCTCCCCCTCCCCGTTTGTGACTGACACTCTCCACCTGCTGGCTAGACATTCGGCTGTGTCTTACTTGTGGTACAAAGGGTCTGGGTTGGACGTGGCAAGCATGACTTTGTCTTGACTTTATGTTCAAAGGCTCGTGAACGTGTACAGAGGGCAGGAGAAGGAGCCAGCCACACGCCCACACACCCAGTCCGCGTTCCTCAGAGAGAGCGCGTGGCCGGGAGCCACATCTCGCTGTGCGGCCTGACGGAGGCCCGGCTCACGGGGCGACATCCCAGTGTGTGAGGGCCCCGCACACGCGTGCCTTGGGGGTCTACCTGGCCCGCCTGCACTCGGCCTGTCTGCGGGCGGGGAACAGGGCCCACAGTCTCCAGATAAGAGTCCTGTCTTCCGGGGAATGTCGAGACTGCTGATCTTAACGGGGCCCGCCACGACGGTCTGTGGGGTCACGCGGACACGGGGAGAACGGGGTGGCAAAGGGCCTGTCACCTTCCAGCAGTTCTTCAAAGTCATCGACAAAGAACTCCCGTAACGGCGGCCGCTTCGGTCGCTTGAGGGTGTTGACAAGCTGTTGGATTTTCGCCGACACCCGGCTACTTACGGGCACCCCTGGAAGACAGAACCACGGATGGCCTGATGAAGGGACGGTCAGCACCTCACCCGCGGACCAAGCGACTGTGACGCTGGTGCCGGGGCCCCACCTCGAGTGCCGCCCAGGACACCCCACACTGCGAGAGCTTGCCCCTGGGAGGACAGCAGGCCCCGGGGGCTGCAGGGGCCCCAGGAATGACGCTCCATGACCACTCTATCCGTCATCCTTCGTGGTGGTGGGAGGGGTGTCAGACTCAGGCTGGCCCCGTCCCACCTCCCGTTCCTGAAACAGGTCTGTCCCTCTTCATTCACAGACTCAGGTTCCCGCTCCAACGGGGGTCGGAGACCCCACGCAGCAGGGAGACCCTCCCCGAGGCCCCGAGGCCTGAGACCACTGGCGCTCCCCTGTGGGGCCAGAGCAGTCTGCCAGACACGTCAAATTCAGGGGGACGGCAGGCCCCTGTCAGGCGCTGTCCCTGCACCTCCTGACAAAAGTGCGGGCACTCGAGGTCCGTCCTCTCTCCTCACGGGTACCCAGCGCCCTCCTACGTGTCTTTCAGTCCCACCCACGAGTGCATGTTTAGACAATGCATCCCGGAGCACAATTTAAATGCACTCTAAATTCAGTTTTTTGCATAACACAGAATACGAGCCTGTAGCATCTCTTCCTGTGTACAAATTCCATTTTATAACAATATAGCTCTTATTTATAACAACGAATGACATCATTTTGAGAACTGAATAAATGACATGATTGTTGAAAAAGGCATGAACAACCCAAGTTAATGACTACAAGGAGCGCCAGGGTGCTGACATCCTCAAGGGGGAGAAGTGTGTCCTCTGCAGACACGTCTCATTCCGCGGAAAGGTGCTCAGACACGCAGACAACCACGTCTTCCGGGCAGAGCAGTCATGCTGCAAACAGGGGCGGCTCGCGGACCGTGATGAGGGACACGTGCCCGGTGGGACGGACGGCACAGCACGGCCATGCTGACCATCTTCACGAAAGTCACATCTTCCGCAGTCTAAAGCACCACACTAGCCCGTACCTGCCGATTGTTCTGTTTTACATTTAACTTCACGCTGCCCTTCTGCCAACCACTCACGGTCTTAACACTTCCACGCTAATTTCTTAATTGCTGAACCAACATTTGTTAACAAGTAGCAAGCACATCAAAATCTTATAAAACATCTGCTTCTTCTCAAGACTAAATTCCCACCACACTGATGTTTTTTCCGACATGGAAACATGTGGAGATACTTTGCATTTCTTGTGTCCATGCCACCTTCCATGGGAACTACGTGACAGATCACAGTCCACTGTGTACCCACAGGAAACCTCCGCCCCTGCGCATGGAAGGGCAGGTTGCAGGGATGGGGTTTACAAAGGAGTCACCGCGACCCCAGGAGACCTACCGTCGCCCGTCTCCATGAGCTCCGCGTTGCCGTACTTGGGTGCCGTCCGCGATGTCGTCGAGCCCTGCGGCCTTTCTACTTGTATTGGGTGTTCTGAGGTGTAAGTGGTCACGTCAGGAGGTGCAGAGTGATTTTCTAGAAAGAAGCAAATCACAAGTTTTCTGATCATCACAACCGAGTTATTCTGAAGGGTAAGTGAGCCATGGGGTTTCACAAGCTGCCATGTCCCAAGAGAAGACCAAGAGTCTCAGTCCATGTCCACTGCAAGTCTCGGCATAAGGATTATCTTTAAGGTAACATACACTGCTGAAAACGGAACCAAGGTTGGTACCCCTCCCGACATAAAATTACAGCGGGAGCCACATCGATGAATCACTGCAGTGCGTTAACTAAAATAATGTTCTCAAACTGCCTGTGGAAACAGAGACATTGTAAGTTATGCATTTGTTCATAAAAGAGTAATTTTCTCATTTGTTGTAACAGAGGCAGCAAAGAGCTCAAGCTCTGCAGGTAGATTCTGGGGTCTGCATCCTGGCTCTGCGTGTCCCCCCAACTTGTGGGGAGCGTCTTAGCCTCTCGTGCCTCAGTGTCCTCCTCCCCAAACGGGACTAACATGGCCAGTCCCCTGCAGGGTGCAGTAAATGAATGAAACATACGTAAGGCTCTTAGCACATTTTGTGACGGAGGGTAAGCATTCAAGAGCTGTGAGCTGTTCTATTTGTTTTAGCACACATGATACTAAGTGACCATTCCAAACACGTGTCTATATGTGTATCAGTGCCGTATCCCACGCAGCGAGCCGTGCCTGCATGGTCCCAGGCACCAGACCCAGCGGGCACATGGACACACACGGGGGCTGGGGCTGCCAGCGTCCCCCGGTTTGGTGCCCGGTCTCCTGCTCATAGTTGCTCCCCCACGACCTGTTACTCACCTGTCTGTGCTTCGGCTTCCTTTTCTGTAAGACGCAGATCATAACGACGGCACCAACCTTAAGGCGGTCGATATACGTAAGCACCCGAGCAATGCTACTGTTGGGTGCAGAGACGTCCGCTACAGGAGAGACTGCGGCCGCAGCACGGTGTGAGCGAGGCGGGAGCAGAACCCCTGCAGCAGCAGCTGCGGGGTCTCCCCCAGGGTCTCCGTGCAGCACATGGGAGCACCAAGAGTCCTAGCCGTAGGCCCTCAGCAGATGGCTGGGTTCCCTGTGTATCTGCCCTGGTGTGAGCCACGCTGTGTCCCCTCACAGGTCACCCGTGCAAGTCCTCACCCCCAGGACCTCAGACGGGTCTGTGCAGAGGTCACTAGGGCCACCCTAACCCCATGTAACTGGGGTCCTCATAAGGAGATCGGGACACAGACATGTGCAGAGCGACGGCCACGTGAGGACCCAGGGAGGGATGGTGTCTGCACGCCCAGGACAGAAGCCTTGGGAGACCCCAGCCCTGCGCACGCCTGCACCTCGGGCTCCCAGCCCCCAGGACGTGGAATGAGAAGCTCTGTTGTTTAAGCCCCAGCCCGGGTGTTCGGTGAGAGCGGCTTGAGTGGACTCACACCCCACGAGGGCAATTTCCTCGACCTCAGCTCAGGAAGGACAAGGGCAAGGGAGGCCGCTCTGTCCGGTCACCAAGGGACACACGGCTGGGGTCTCTCTTCCATGTCTGAGACTCGGTTTCCACCCTCTTCGTCAGCCCTACTCATGCTTCTGCCACACGTGCTTCACTCCACAGAGAAACATGACCTGCTTCTCTGTGGCTAAGTGGTGCACCTGCTGGGGTCTCCTACTTCACGTGAAGACACAGCAGATGGAGATGCATCGTGAGCAAGACATCAGCCCACCACTGTAACAAGGCAGCTGAAATGGGAGCTCACGGCGCTGTGGATTTATTCAGATTCACTTGTGTTTTGGTTACGCCGTGGCCGCGTCACCGGTGGCTGCCCACTGGGGTTTGTGCTGGGAATGCTCTGCTCTGACGCTGGGGGAAGAATGATTCTGATACATCTGGTGGTGGAAAAATGGTAACAGTGACAGCTGGGGGACCTCAAAGTGCCTTCCAAATTTACTGATGTGTGTGTGTCCCCTCCCCTCCACTGTGGGGTTGCTCCCCTCACCGCTGGCTTCTGTTGGGGCGCCAGAGGCCAGTGCCGCTGCGAGACACGCCATGCCCTGTTCTGATGAAGATCGGGACTCCACGTATTCAACTCTGAAGGAAGCTCACGTGTAACAGATGCTCAAGAAACACTTGTTGATGGGCAAGAACAGTGGACTCAGGCTGGAGGCACGGCTCAAAGGGCTGTAATGCTCATCAGCTCCCGGTGTGAGCCACGGACAGCCACGTGTGCCAGGAGCACCTGCTCATCAGCTCCCGACGTGAGCCACGGACGGCCACGTGCGGCAGGAGCACCTGCTCATCAGCTCCCGGCGTAAGCCACGGATGGTCACGTGTGCCAGGAGCACCTTGACATCCTCAGGGCCAGTATGTATTTTCTGAGCAAGTGAGCACACTGGTTCTTGTATCAGTTCCCGGTCCTTTTAAAATCAAGAAAAAAATGGTGGCTACCCTCCAGCCACCTGTTAAGGGTCACCTCCTCCACTGAGAACCCCCCAGAGCTGCCCCCACAGGTGGGTCTTGTGTCATTGATGCTATATGACTTTGCTCCCAGCAGCTGATGGTTCCTCCAGAATCTGCAACTCAAGATGGCACAGGTGTGGGGAGGGAGGCGGGAGGGGGCGCAGTTCAGCCGCCCTTATGACTGGGTAGCAGGGGTCCAGCTCACTTCTCGGACACCCCCTGGGTGTTCTTGCCAGCAATGCCCTGGTCTCCACCCCACCTGGACAGCGGTTTCTGGCCAAGACTATCTCAGGGTGCAGGCTGGTCTCCTGGCTGAACCTGGAAACCCCCTGCTTCCTGACCTAAGTCTCCAGCTCCGTGTGGCTCCCCGGGTCCTACTCAGACACTGAAGTGACTCCAACCAGCCCACGGCATCAGCGCTCAGCCCATGTTGGAGAAACGGTCTGAAGAATGAATGAACACAGAATAAATAAAGCAACACTTCGACAACCACAGATATTCCAACACCGGCTGAAAAGCAGCTTTAATTCTGACTGTATGGTGGGGATACCTAGGGTAAGTGGTGACAGATTCCACTTTAAAGCCGTGTTAGTTACTGCTCAGTCCCCAAATAACTTCTGAGGGAACAGTAGGAAATCCGGCTTTTACATGTAGAAAGCATGTGCTCGTGGCCCACTGACGGATGCGGGTCACAAGCAATGCGTTCAGGGGAACCCGAGCTTCGCTCATGCAGAATGCCCCACACCCCGAGTCCCTGCAGTCACCTGGACCTCCGTTAGCACTGACGAGGAAGCGGGAAATGGGCTCCCTGTTACCCCCCAGACCACCCTGCGTGCCCAGCTGCTCTGGCTCGCACACCTTCCCCGTGGGGGTGGAAAAGCAGGCTCCTCGATGGAGTCATGGAGGTGAGCCAGACGTGACCTTCTTGGAAGGAGCTGGCCTCGGAGGGGTCAGAACATCCGCTCTGCGGGGGCCTGTGCCTGACGGCTCCCTGCTCGGGTCCACCCTCAGCACAGCCGATCCGGAGAGAGGACCTGCCCCGAGTCTCACCAGCCATCGGCCTAACCCGTTACTGCTGGCGGTGATCCACACTGGCCTTTCACATTTCAGGCGGACCATCCACAGACCGCCGCTAGAGGTGGTTGCAACAGGGCTAGGTGGTTCTATGCACCAACATTTCTCCGGCCAAAGTTCTGAGTCAGGGGTGACTTCAGGAGGATCGCTAGGTTCTCTGCCCTCCCACACGGATGCCATGTGATCCCATGAAGATAGGACAGCAACGGTCAGACAGGTCTTAGGAAGTATGTGCCAATATCAGAACAGGAACCTTCGACTTCGAACAAGAGCCTCTTGATTTTTATATCCTCAAGTTCAAATTCCTGATGACAGGCTCCAACTGTCCCAACACCTCCACAGACCACAGACCCTGTGGGGGGGTGGGTGCTGGGGACAATGAAGTTTTTGTTGTTAATGCAAGTGTAACTGAGCTTTTGTCTGGAAAGGAGCTCCCTTCCGTTGTGATGAGCTGGTGCTCCTGCATCCCACAGGTCTGCCAGGTCCTGCTGACCACCGACCCGCTGGGCACCTGTGGCCTCACGCCAACATTCCTGGGCCTCAGTCTCCCCCCTGCAGAACAAGGGGTGGTGAGCCCTCACCGGGCTGAAGGAACTACGTGACAGGGCGCCCTGACGCCCTGGCTAGGGTGTGCTTACCCTTGGGCCGGCGCCCAGGCCTGCAGGCTTCCCTCCGCCTTTTCTCCCTGTATGCGAGGACCCTCTTAGAAGCTCCAAGAGAGAATCTGTGAAACTCATGTGCATAAAGGTGTAAATGACTCTGTTACTACTTTCCGAGTTAAATGCATTTAAATGTCACAAACGGCAGAACTAAACAGATGCGTGTCTCCGGTGTGCACCAGGGTGTGAGTGTGCAGGCCAGTGAGGTGCCCCTGTGGTACAGGGTGCATGGAGGAGGAGGGGTTGAGATACTTCTGGATGCAAAAGTCATTACTTTGAGTCTACGTATAAAATCCAAAGAAGCGAGTGCTGAGAGGTGAAAATCGCAGGAGCATTTCTGGGAAGAGACAGGAGTGGACCTGTGTCCTAACAGTGCTGAAGGAGCAGCAGGGCTCAGAACAACTAGAAAGGCAAGGACGTGAGGGCATAAGGGCCTGAGACAGTCCAGAAGGGAGGCGGGGGTCTGGGGACAGTCTCGGAGAGGAACAAGGCTTGCAACACGTGTGGCAGCCGAACACCCAGACATGGATGCACGAGGGTGATGGGGACAAGGAGCCACGGCGCTCGGGTCTCAAGCCTGCTCCTGGGAGGACAGCCTCTTCGACAGGTTGGTCTCGGGGTATGGGGGACCCGTGTGCAGTGTTGGGAGGCGCTCTGAAATGGGGGCTGTGAGGGATTTCATGGTGGGAAATGCAGATCTGCGTGTCGGTGAAGAGCAGGTGGCCTCGAAAACCGCATGAGTGCACGAAGTCAGCAAGAACGTGGAGAGACAGGGCGGGACAGGAGCCCTGGTGCGGGGGGCGGGGGGGGCTGGCGTGTGGTGCAGGCTGTGAGCAGAGACCGTGAGCGGCTGGCAACACCCCAAGCTGGGAGGGAAGAGCTGACCTCCCGGGAGCCAGCATCAGAGGAAAGGATGGGCCTCAGAAGAGCGAGCACTCCTCTCCAGGAAAGGAAACAGGAAGACGCAGCGAGAGACAGGACGACGTCTGAGCTGGAGAGGCGTCAGTGGTTAGAGAACGTTCCTCAAGCAGATGGACACAGATGGGCAGTGACGTTTGCTCCCCGTCCCCGAGCGTTTCTGCAGGGATCAGCTTCCCGCTCAACTAAACGTGATGACACAGGGTGAGAAGCCTGCATGAGGACCTAACTAAAAACCCCCCAGTCGGGGTAGCTGCTGCGGGTCCTGCTCTCAAGCCAGTCCTGGATCACCAAAGGAGCCCCAAGAAATCTGTAACCCATGGTGGAGTGTCCGTGCTGCCTGGGGTGAGCTAACTCACTGTCTGCCTTTCCCTGCTGTCCCAGGAGCCTGGTGTAGAGCTCTCTAGCAGGAGGTGGCCAGCGGTGGATCAGGGGCAGCCTGCCACCTGTTCTTATAAATAAAGTTTTATTGCCACATGGACACGCCCACCTGCTTACAGATGCCTTTGTTCTAGAGAGCAGGGTGGAACAGCTGCAGAGACACCACTGGGCCCACGAAGCCCAAGTCACTTACTCTCCGGCCCTTTGACGGGAAAGCATGCTGACAGTACAGAGGTCAGGGAGCTCTCGGGGGTGAGAGGCTGTGCAGGGAGACCCCCGCCCCAGGTGTGCGAGCTTCACCTCTTCTGCTCCGCCAGAGGAATTGTCGTTCTCCTTTATTCCCTGTTTTATTGTATTTTGCCACTGCTTTCTTTCAAGATTTTTCCTATTTACAGAAAATTTCCAGATATTCTAGGAACTTCTCTTTGTGCCCGATTAGGAAGGACTGTAGCGTCAGACGCTGTAGGCTCTGTTCGGGTTGCCTTGAGACGTGAGGCACGTGAGTCACGCCACCTTTTATAGTCTGGATAAATTTAATCCTCCACGCTATAATTTCCTCCAGGATTTCACACGAAACGTCACAAAGGGAGAACCGAAGGCAGTGATTAATTTGTTTGGAATTATAGGTTTCTCTTGGCAAGATTCTGATTCTTCCTTAAAAGTGAACAGAATCAGAGCGCACAGGCTCCCCAGGCTGGAGTGAGCGGCAGACGAGGATGGACCCCACACCCCATGTCTAACCATCCGCACAGGTGCCGGACGACCCGCCCGGATGCCACCTCAGGCTCCGGAATGCACGCGAGACGAAGCTGACCTACGTCACGCCCACACAGCTCTCTTTAGTTTTTAACTGACTCTCGGTGTTGCTGTCACTCATGGGTGGAAAACTGAGCTCTGATAATACCACCTGGCACTGGACCGTCACTGTCCAAAAGATGAGAATTTTCCCATTTCCTCCTTTTTACTCACCACAGCTCTGAGAGGTACAAAGCAAAGAATCATTGTTCCTTTTTTTTCCCACTAAAAAACGAAACAGGAAGAAGTGTTTTCTGAAGATGTCAGCAGCCGTTCGTGTGGGAAGGGAGACCAGACTAGTTTCTGCCGGAGAAGAAAGAGCTCACCTCTGATTCTTTTATCAGCAAAATTCAAAGCTGAAGCATTTAACTTCAACTTCATTTGAGTGAGTGCTCCGGGGGCAAAGTCCTAAAAAAGTGGTTTGCGTTTCTGTGAACTCTCTCAAGTAGCTAATAATCTAGAAACAAAAGCCTGTGAGTCTGAGATGTTTGTACGATCTCTACCTGTTCCCTAAGTTTGGGATTTCTGCAGACATGATGTTTGGTGTGGCGAGGGGTACATGCGGCCCAGTGAGGGGTGCGTGTCCTGTGGGGAGGTGACCCGTGTCCATGTCGCGGTTTGAATGGGGACATCCTGAACTATCCTGGCACCACATTCAAAGCAAGCAATTCAGTCTGTGAACGATCTTTACTGGGAAGTTCAAGAGTCTTAATCCGTCGCTGAAATGGGCGAGCAGAGATCTGGACGCCGTACTTGCCCCACTGCCCCTTGCATACCAGACAAGGACTCGTTTCCCGGTCATAAGGAGCATCGGGCACGGTGGTGACAGAAAGACATGCCCCTCCTTTGCCCACAATTCTGACAGCACCACAGCTCATCCAACGCGCCCTCTTCTGCTCCGGTAATTCTTAATCTCCTTTTCACGCTAGTTTCAAACACCTCAGGCAATGCTTCCTAACTGTGCTTGTTCCGATAGAGAGGATCTTACTCATCACAGAACCCACAGAGGATAGAACACGCACCAGCCAAGAACTCTGAATACCAAGGGTGGAGAGCAGGCTACAGCAGAAGCGATTAAGGCCCCCACCTCCTCAAACAATACCCAAAGTAATAGCAAATTCACTTTAAAATCCCCTGCCTTGTTTATCAGCACTATTAAAACTCCACGTAGAAGCGTGTTTTAGCGTGAGGAGAAAACGTGCAGACACAGGGTTCCACGGCGCCCTAACAAATGAGCATGCTTTCCTTTATGCGCAGAAAGCCCCTGACAGTCTAGCCGTCAGAGACATCGGAATGCTGAAAACCAGCAAAACCAAGGGTTCCACAAAAGCAGCAAAGCAGCCAGAGTTGGAGCTGGGCTCCGTGCTGTCCTTCGAATGGATCCCGCGGCTGAGATGCACAGATGGATTTGTAAACGCCAAGGGCACAGCCACTAAAGCCCCCTGCTCACCGAGGAGAGCGAGGCACTCACCTATGTGCGTCTGGGCCATGACGTCGGCCAGCCTGTGGGCGGCGCCGCTCCCCCCACTTTGGGTAGAAGAGGAAGAGGTCGTGGAGGTGGTGGAGCCGTGGATGGCCTGGCTGATCCAGTGCTCCATGTTGATGCTGCCCTGGCTGGAGGTGGGGGTCCCCTGGGAGTCACCCTGCACCGAGCCTTCGTCTTCCGAGCCAGAAGACGTATCTGTGAAAGAGAGGAGATGCGCTGTGCATCAGACCAGAAACACACCCAGACCCAACGTCGCCAGCAAAGACCCACCACACGCATTACCTGTCCAACACCTTTTGCTTTGAACTCTCTTAAAAACCAGTTACACCACATCTCAGATAATGCATTATTTTTTTAGTATAATGAACTTTTCATCCAGAACACCTTAAATAAATATGCTACAAAAATGTGTGTGTTTGTTTGTTTTGATATTACAATTTCAGGCAAAGACACTCGGCCAACTTGCTCCACTCAACAGTTTGGGAAGAAACCAAATATTTCCAGGCATGCATACAGCAAGTGAGAGGGATGGGGGCAGCATTCTCTAAGAGGTGTTGAACTTGCATGTGTTTCAAAGTGTGTTTGTAGCCCTTTAGAGACCAGAGGTGTTTCTCTGAGCTATAATTTATTTTTAAATTCTGTGCGAGTGAAGATAACCATGTGCGTCCTCGAAGAGTAAGATGTCAGTGGAGACAATGGTGTAGAAGTTAGAAGGACTGCCATCTCTTTCCCACCAACCTACATGCTCAAGACTTTGCTTCCTCCTCTGGTGAGGACAATACGTCATCACATTACATATTAAGAGCAAGCTAAATGTATTTAACATTCATTTCTAGGGGCGCCTGGGTGGCTCAGTGGGCTAAGAGTCTGCCTTCGGCTCAGGTCATGATCCCAGAGTCCTGGGATCGAGCCCCGCCTCGGGCTCTCTGCTCAGCGGGAAGCCTGCTTCTCCCTCTCCCACTCCCCCTGCTTGTGTTCCCTCTCTCGCTGTGTCTCTATCAGATAAATAAATAAAATCTTAAAAAAAATTCATTTCTAATAAAATTTTTTCACTCTTTACTAATTTTTTTCCTCTGTGAAAATTGTGCATCTTAGATTGAGATAAAAACATGTCACTCTGTACATTAAAATTAATGGAACTATTTTCATTTAATAAGATTTCCCCAAGCAGAGAAGTTTTCAAGAATTAAATATTGGTGTACTTGTTATTTAAACACCCATGTAAGAGTGAATTCTGGGTCCTACCACTGTGAGTTATGGGAGATGCCAGGAGGGATAAAAGTCTGTGAGTAGCTCAAGAACATCTAATGACAATGAGAGAAATGACAATTTTCTTAAGTCAAGACACGGGATTCTTTTTTTTTTCCAACACAACAATATTTGTGAAGAATATTTATACTCACATTTTGTTAAAATTGTGACATGACCTGCACTATCTGGAATATTTTTGAAAGTCTGTTAGGAATTTGTTAGAAAAACAGCAGTAAAAGTAAGAGCCTGACAAATTCTCTCCCTCTGTCCTGCCTCATAAAATAGCGGGATTATAATTTACAGAAAAGTAAAATTGATACTTTTTTTTTGTATTCAGACCTAAGACTTCTTTCAATTTTTTTGATTGTGATAAAATACAACCAAAATTTACCACCTTAACCATTTTAAAGAAGTTCGGTAGTATCAAATACACTCATAATCTGTGCAACCGTCCCCACCATTTTCCTCAATAGGTTCTCTTCATCTTGCAGATCTGAAACTGTGTCCCCATTAAACAATAACCCTCCATTCTCCCCTCCCCACAGGCCCTGGACCACCATTTTGCTTTCTCTATACATGACGTGGGCCACTCTAAGTACCTCATACAAGTGAAATCATACAGTATTTGTCTTTGTGTGCATGGCTATTTCACTCAGCATAACATCCTCAAGATTCATCCATGTTGTGGTGTATTGCAGAATGTCCTTCCTTTTTAAGGGTGAATTATATTCTGTCTCATGTGTATACTACATTTTACTTACACATTCATCTGTGGATGGACATGGGTTGCTTCCATGTCCTAGCTATCATAGCGCTCTTCTGAATATGGCCGTACAATTATCTCTTTGAGACCCTGCATTCAATCCTTTTGGCTATAGACCCAGAAGTGGACTTGCTGGGTCATGTAATATTTTTATTTTTAATTTTGTATGAAACTGCCATACTGTTTACCACAGAGGTGGCACCTTTTTCCATTGCCACCAACAGTGCACAAAGGTTCAAATTTCTCCATGTCCTCACAACACTTGTAATTTTCTGCTTTTTTTTTTTTTTTACAGTAGCCATCCTAGTGGGTGTGAGGTGGTAGAGGTGGTATCTCATTGTGGTTTTGACTTGTGTTTCCCTAATGATCTCTGATGCGGTACATTTTTTCTTGCATTATTGGCCATCCGTATCTTGTTGGGAAAAATGTTCAAGTCCTCAGATTTAGTTTTTGAGAAATGCATATACCCATATATCCATCCAAATATTACCATCTCCCTACCAAGTGTTCTCATGCCTCTTTACTGTCAACCTTTCATTCTTACCCCACACCTTTTCACAAGAAAACCACAGAAAAATATCCCTTGTGACACAGACACAAAAATCCTCAAAAAGTATTAGCAAACAATCGAGCAACATATAAAATGGTTAGTACACACCAGGACCAAGTGGTGACATTCAAAAGTGAATTAATGTTATACCTCATATAAATAAAGGGAGAAAAACCCTAAATTAACCCTGAAAGTCACAGAAAAAGTATTTCACAAAATCTAACATTAACATGATAAAACCTCTCCACAATGCAGGAATAGAAAGGAACTTCCTCAACCTAACATAGGGCATCTGTGAAAACCCATAGCTAACACTGCATTTAATGTTCAGACTGAACATGTTTCCCCTAAGATCAAGACTCAGGTAAGGATATCCCCTCTTACCACTTTTATTCAACATTATCTGCTAAAGCTCCAGCCAGTGAAATACAGCAAAAAGAGTAACTTAAAGGCATCCAGATTGGAACGGAAACATTAAAACATTCTTTAGTCACAGATAATATGATCTTGTATGTAGAAAATCCCAAGGAATACACTAAACAATTCTTGAATTAATGAATGTTTAGCAAGGTCACAGGATATAAGATAAAGTTACAAAATATCTTTATACAGATCTAGACACAATTAAGGGAAGGCAAACATAGTTTGCAAATTGTGTATCTGGCAAAGGACTTGAAATCAGATTATATAAAGAACTCTTAACTAGTGAGAAGACAGACAATTCATTTTAAAAATGGGAAAAAGTGTGGACACTTAACCAATGAATATATACAAATAGCAAATAGGCCCATTCAAAAACGCAAATTAAAACCACGATGAGATTACATTTCATATCCACTAGAATAGCTACAATAAAAAATACCGACAATACTAAGTGTTGGTAAGGATGCTGAGAAACTGAAATCCTCATATATTGCTAGTGGGAATGTAAAATGGTGGCAGCCACATGGAAACAATTTGGCAGTCTCCTGAAAGTTCAGCATAAACTAACCATAAGATTCATTAATTCAACCCCTAGGAATCTACTCAAGATAAATAATATATGTATACACAAACATATGTACGTAAATGTGGATAGCAATCTTATTCATAATAGCCAAAAACTGGAAAGAAGCTAAATATCGACCAACTAGTGAGTGGATAACCAAAATGTGGTGTATCTAATAGGATGCAATTCAGCAACAAGAAGGAATGAATCGATGCATGTGACAACATGGAGGATGCTCAAAAATATTATCCTAAAGAAGCAAGATGCAAAAGAATGTATTTTATAATTTTATTTATAAAATGTCTAGAATATTTATAGAGGCATATAAATTAGATCAGTGGCTCCCTATGGCTCAATGTGAGAATGGGAATTAACTGCAAATGGGCACAAGGAAACTTTTGGGGTGATGGAAATGTTCTAAAACTAGACTGTGGCAATGGCTGCAAAGTCTATATATTTATTAAAAATCATTGAGTTACACACTTACAGTAGATTAGTTTTATGGAATGTAAATTATACCTCAAGAAAGGTATTAAAGATGAATGTGTGTTCTACAGTAGTTGAGTATAATATTCTGTGAATATAAACTGCATCAAGTTGGAGGATAGTGTTGTTTTGACTACTTATTATTTAAGAAAGGTATTGTTTAAATCTCCAGTTACTATTCTTGATTTTTCTATTTTCCCTCATTATGCCAGTTTCTCCTTTATAAATTATTTTTTTAATTTAATTTTATTATGTTATGTTAGTCACCATACAATACATCATTAGTTTTTGATGTAGTGATCCATGATTCACTGTTTTCGTATAACACCCAGTGCTCCATGCAGTATGTGCCCTCCTAAATACCCATCACCGGGCTAACCCATCCCCTCACCCCCCTCCCCTTTAAAACCCTCAGTTTGTTACTAGGAGTCCATAGTCTCTCATGGTTCATCTCCCCCTCTGATTTCCCCCCCCTTCATTTTTCCCTTCCTTCTCCTAATGTCCTCCATGCTATTCCTTATGTTCCACAAATAAGTGAAACCATATGATAATTGACTTTCTCTGCTTGACTTATTTCACTTAGCATAATCTCCAGTCCCATCCATGTTGATATAAAAGTTGGGTATTCATCCTTTCTGATGGCTGAGTATATATGGACCACATCTTCTTTATCCATTCATCTGTTGAAGGGCATCTCGGCTCTTTCCACAGTTTGGCTATTGTGGACATTGCTGCTATGAACATTGGGGTGCATATGGCCCTTCTTTTCACTACATCTGTGTCTTTGGGGTTATCCTTTATAAATTATAATGCTCTTGTGGTTATATATTCATTATTATGTCTTCCTGATGAATTGTTCACTTTCCATTATGCAAGGTTCCTCTTTATATCTTGTACTACCTTTGTTTTGCTATTTGATATTAAGAAAGACTTGTTTGCTTTACATTTAATGTTTGCATTGTGTATTTCTTCAATCTTGTATTCTTAATTATCCTAATTTTTTATTTAAATGTGTCCTGGTTCGCTCAGTTGGTGCAGCATGTGACTCTTCATCTTGGGGTTGTGAAGTTTGAGCCCCACACTGGAGGAAGAGTTTACTTAAAAAAAAAATATGGCTGTGTCTCTTATAGACAACATAGAGATGTATCTTCTTCTTTTTTTTTTTAACCAGTCTGACAATTTCAATCTTTTAATTCAGTATTTGGTCCATTCATAATTATTGTAATCACTGACATAAGTGGACTTAAATCTAGTATTTTGCTATTTGTTTTCCATTCATTTCTCCTATTTTTTCCATCTGTTGATTTTTCCTATCTTCTTTTTTTTATTATGTTCAATTAGCCAACATATAATACATCATTAGTTTTTGATGTAGTGTTCAACAATTCATTAGTTCCTGTCTTCTACTAACCATATTTTTTTACGTTTCATTTTATGTCTTCTATTAAATTCTTACCTCTACTTATTTTTTAGTGGTTGATGTAGGGCTAACAGTATGCATCCTTAACAGACCCAATATGGGGTCAATATTCTAACTATTTGCTCTTCAAATCTGACACTATAAACTTTCTCTTTCACCTCTACTCATAACACACCTGACACTACTCATTTTCTACTGTTCACATTCTGCTTCCCAATTCACAAAAGTACTAACCATACAACAGTATAATTCCATTCACCCACCTTTGTCGTAAGTACAGGTGTTTTAAAGCAAATTACAATAGGAAAGCATAGTATTCCATGTTTACCCAACTACTTACTGTATCCAGTGCTCTTTTTCAATTTTATAGATTACGTTTTTTGTCTAGTATCAGTTCCCATCAGCCTAAATGACATCCATTAACATGTTTGCAGTGCATCTCTGCTGGCACCATATTCTCTCAGTTTTCGTGTATTTCATTATGTCTTCATTCCATCCTTGTTTGTTAAGGATATTTTCTCTGGATATGAGTTGACAGTTTTGTTTTTTCCCTTTAGGACTTTAAATATGTCCTTCTATTGCCTTCTGGCCTCTATGGTGTCTTCATGTAAGTCATTCATATGATGTTCTCTTGTATGTAATATGTTTTCCTCTGATTACTTTCAAGATTTCCTCTTAATCTTTGGATTTCAGCACTTTGACTATTGTGAACTTAGGTATGATTTTTTTATACTTATCCTACTTTGGATTCACTGAACTTCTGGGATCTATAAGGTGGCATTTTACATCAATCAGAGAAGTTCTTAACTCTTATTTCTTCCAATAGTTTTTCTGTCCTCTTCTCACTCTCTTTTCCTTCTTGGAGTCCAGTTAAAAGTAGGTTAACATTGTACCATAGATACTTAAGGTTCTTCTGTTAACTTCTTTAATTTTGTCTCCCTGTTCTTCAGTTTGGTTAATTTCTCTTCATCTCTTTTCAGGTGTACAGACTCCTTCATCTTCCTTCTCCAATCTGATGTTATACTAATCCAGTGAAATTGCCCCTGAAATTTCCTTTCTCTGCTCAGCTTACATATTAAGACAATATTTTCCTTTAGTTCTTTAACCTATTTTCATTTGGCTGAATAAATATTTATAATCACAGATTTAAAAACTCCGTCTTCTGTTATTTCAAACACCTAACCAGAGCTCTCCACAGAAATATGAGTCTTATTACATAGTTTTAAACCTTATAGTAACCACATTAAAAAGTACATTGAATAGATATAATTTTAAGAATGTATTATTTAACTCAAAATATTATTTCAATAAATAATAAATATGAAAATTAAATACCTTCCAGTGATTTTTTTCATATTAACTCTACAAAATATGGTGTGAATTTCACATTTATAGCAAATACAATTGAGGCCAGCCACACGTGGTTAGTGGTTACCAAGAGCACAATGGAGGCCATCTTATGTTCATTTTATATTGATTCCTTTTCCTGTGGCCACAGATTACATTTCCTATATCTCTTCATACCTGGTGATTGTTTACAGAGTAGTAGACATTGTGGGTGGCATGTTGAGACTTTGGATTCTATAATCTTCCTCTAAAGCCTCATGATTCTTATTTTAGCAAGGATGTCAATTACTGGTTGGTCATCTTGACCCTGAGCAGACTTGGAGTTATTCTTTGCTAGTGTGGATCAGTGGAAAGCTCTAGTCCTTTCATCTGCTGAACTCAGATCTCTGCCTCTTCAAGGGAGCAGAGTGGCCATTCTCATTTAGATCTCAATCCCTGGGCCGTGGTCTGAACATTTTTTCCAGGCAGAACTGGGAACCGTGGGGCTCACCTCACAAGTTGTCCTGCTCTCAGGGTGCTCTTTCACTGCTGGAGGTCCACAGCCAGAACAGCTGCCCCATTCATCTGGGGCAGTTTTATAGTTGCTTATAGTGCTTGGGTTAGTCTGGTACCAGTTATTTCTTTATGGTGAGAAGCCGAAGTGCTGGCAAATTCTTGTTATAGTTTTGTATGTAAAAACCAAAGGAAAGCTTCTCCTATAAAAGACTGGCAGTGTAACCATCCTAATTAGATCTTTTCCAGAGACTATGATACTGGTCAGTGACTAGTCCTTTCACACAGAAAACATATATTTCAGGAATATGCTCTGAAGAGCAGTGGACATGAGATGAATTCTAACAAATGTTATCAGCAACCAAGGAAAGCAGAATGAGAGAAAATGAAGCTTAGCCCTAAGGTCTTGTACAAGTATGGTTATAAATATGTAGACAACTGCTATGCACAAAATAGGTTGTGAATAAAAATTGTTATGATGAGGGTACTGGCATTTGATTGTACAAAACTATTCCATATGTGATATTATCGTTAGGACTCTTAAATGACAATTTACAAAAGGTATTACATGGTGTACAAGAAAGGGCTAGTCAAATAATTAAATGCAAAAATTTCATCAAAAATAACATTTCCAATAATGTTCTTTTATATTTTGCAAAAATATCTGTACAATGTTTGATTTTCTAAAGTTTTGTCTTTCATCATGTATGACAAAATAACATTTCTGAGGATGGATTCAACATGTGAAAAAGCATATACATAAATAATCACATTGCTTCTTGCATTTTTTTTTTTAAGATTTCATTTATTTATTTGACAGAGACAGAGATAGCAAGAGCAGGAACACAAGCAGCGGGAGTGGGAGAGGGAGAACAGGCCTCCCGCTGAGGAGGGAGCCCGATGTGGGACTCAATCCCAGGACCCTGGGATCATGACCCGAGCCGAAGGCAGACGCTCAATGACTGAGCCACCCAGGCGCCCTGCTTCTTGCATTTTAAACTCATCATTTTTCATAAAAAAGTAGCTCAGAAAAATGTCTATCTCCTTGAATACTGTCTAGTTCTAAACACTTGGTTTAAGTGGGTTTGTTATCCTTGTAAATCCATTCTGTTACAAAAATATGTACAAAATAATACTTTTCACCACATTAATAGAATAGAGAGTCCAGACATAAATCCCTGTTGATATGGTCAATTAATCTATAACAAATGAGGCAAGATTATGCAATGGAAAAAAAGACAGTCTCTTAAACAAATGGTGTTGGGAAAACTGGAGAGCTACATGCAAAAGAATGAAACTGACCACTTTCTTACACCATACACAAAAACAAACTCAAAATGGATTACAGATCTAAATGTGACACTGAAAACCATAAGAGTCCTAAAAAAAATAGCCAGTAGACTCTTGGACATATTAGCAATGTTTTTTGGACCTGTCTCCTCACACAAGGGAGACAAAAGCACAAGTAAGTAATTAAGACTCTCAAACTAAAAAGCTTTGCACAGTGGAAGAAACCATAAACAAAACAAAAAGGCAACCTATTGAATGGAAGAAGATGTTTGCAAATCACGTATCTGATAAGGGGTTAATATCCAAAATATATAAAGAACTCATACAACTCAAGACCAAAAAAAAAAAAAAAAAAAAAAATCCAAACTATCTGAGTAAAAAAATGGGCAGAGGACCTCAACAGACATTTTCCAGAGAAGATATGCAGATGGCCAACAGACACATGAGAAGATACTCAACATCACTCATCATCAGGCAAATACAAATCAGAATCATGTATCATTTCACATCTGTAAGAATGACTAATATCAAAAAGACAATAAATAACAAATGTTGGCGAGGATGTGGAGAAAGGGAAACCCTCTTACACTGTTGGTGGGAACGCAAACTGGTGCAGCCCTTCTTGAAAACAGTATGGAGGTTCCTCAAAAGTTAAAAATAGAGCTACCCTATGACCCAGCAATTCTGCTTCTGGGTATTTATCAGAAGAAAATGAAAACCCTAATTCAAAAAGATATATGCCCCCCCATGTCTTTTGTAGCATTATTTACAATAAGCAAGATATGGAAACAGCCCAAATGTCCACAGACAGATGAATGGATAAAGAGGTGGTGTATATATACGATGGAATACTACTCAGCCATAAAAAGAATGAAATCTTGCCATTTGCTACGATGTGGAGGGAACTTGAGGGCATTATGCAGAGTGAAATAAGTCAGTCAGAGAAAGACAAATAGTGTATGTTTTTACTCACATATGGAATCTAACAAAAAAACAAAACAAATGAACATACAAAAACCAGAGACTCAAATATGGAGAACAAACTGGTGGTTACCAGAGGGGAGGTGGGTAGGAGGATGGACAGGACAAGTGAAGGGGACTGAGCGGTACAAACTTCCGGTTATAAAACAGGTGAGTCCAGGGGATGCAAAGTGCAGTGTGGGGAACACAGTCGACAGTTTGCACTAACTTCGAATGCTGACAGGGTGACTACATGTATCACAGGAGCAAAAATGCTGAATCACTATGTTGTGTGCATCTTGGGAGTTGAAGTGCGTGCTTCTGCTACTCTCACTGCTTGCAAACACTCAGGACTAAACGTCAAAATACTCGAAAAAGTGTTGTATACGTTCCTCTGTTCCTATTGTGCAAGGTAACTTAGGTCTGCAGAAAGGCACAGTGGCAACAACATGAATAATGTTGGAACCTGATTCACAGAAAAAACACCAAATAAATTAGGCTCGATCCTTCATGTTTTCTAAAGGTACCTGGATAATTTAACTTTGTGCTTTACTTTGGTTTTGAAGATCATAAAACAAAGATTATAATGATTTAGGTAAAATGAAGCAGAAAACTTAGGTAGTTATCAACCATTTAGATTGGGGTCGTCAGCAGGCGTGTGGACCAAACTGGCCCTCTGCGTGTCTTTGTAAATAAAGTTTTATTGGCACACAGCCACAGCCGTTCACTGATCTGTTACCTGTGGCTGCTTTCACATCACCACAGAATAAGCACTGTGACAGACACTGCATTGTCCAGGGACCAAAATACTACCTGCACATTACAGGAAAATGATGAGGACCCCAAGTTGAGGTAACTGCATAAATTTTTCAATTCATTTGGTTTCTCAATACAACCTCATGGCATATTTATTTTTGAAGGACTTGAGAATATGTACAGACCAATCTAGGCAGAAGAGAAGTCCAACTTCAGTTATAACTGTGGAGGCACAAACTCTTCCCTTTTGCTACATGAAGGATCAGGTAAAACTTTATGAGACTTTAAAGGCTGTATCATTTATGAATCTCAATGAAAAGATTAAAACACGTATTTGTATAGACACATACTTAATGTTCATTTTCCTTCCAAGTTTAATTTGGAGTGCACATACTGGACTTCCGGTTCACAAAATCTGAATTATAGTACCATTAGTTTGAAAGCTACAAAGCCCGGGACTGCTTGAGCTAGTGGTGAATTAATTCCCAGGCTCGCTCGTCACTTTAGGAAGCGGACAGTGGGCCCACCGCTCACCTGGAGGTGTGTAGGCGTCCATCGAGGTCTGCACAACCAAGGACCTGCGTTTGGAAGGCATGGGCACCGCCATCTTCCTTTCTTTGTGTTTAGCCAGCGCCGCCTGCACGGCTTCTGTGTGGACGTCTAAAACAAAAGGAGAGCTCAATCACCCCATTGTTCAGGGACATCCCGAAGGCCCCGGGCCTTTTTTTTTTTCCCTTCGGCCTGGTCCTGTGAAACAGCTGATCCTCCTACAGACACTGTCACAAACAGATGGGTGGGGAAGGAAGGAAAAGAAGTATAAAATCACTGGATTAAAAGCTGCAGGGAAATGACATTCAAACTCATTCAGACTTCTCATTACTCATTTTTCTACCCTAGAACCTGTATAAATAATCACATACTGGCTGCAAAGTGCTGCATGACATTTGTTTCTTAGGTGATCTGTGGGTATTTCTTCTCACACTCCTCAAACTTTGGGATTCAGGTCTACGTTCTGTTAAGGGGGCAGGTCACACCTCGCTGGCTGCAGCAATGATTTCCACTAACACCAGACTCTCAGGGGCCAGTCGCTGTGTTTGGCCTTTTCAGTATATTAACCTCCTGGATTCAGCCCACAAAGAGTCACTGAACGCCTACTTCGTAAGCGTCCTCAGGGCGGGGGGTACAGTGGAGAATCAGGTGGACAAGGAGCTGTGTCTCACGCAGCTGATTTGCTAATGGGTAAGGGACACCCAAAAGGCAGTCATCTAGGGCGGGAATGAAAACAGGATAAACAGACTGCCTACTTCATTGTGAGGCCAGGGAAGAGTTCTGTCGATGTGAAATTTGAAGAGTAAAAATAAACAGCCATTCTGTAAAGATGAGAATTCCCAGGACACAAGAACATGCAGCTCCCAGGTATGGAAGGTGAATGAGCAGGTGGTGGGCAGAGAGGACACTGCCCTGCGGAGGGACGCACCAGCATGAGGGCTTCTGAGGTGGGACAGGTACGTCTGACAGGGAGGCACTGGGGATTTTAAGCAGGGATGCCACGATCTGAGTGTGTGGGGGTTCTGGGTGCTGTGAAGAAGGCCGCAGGACAAGTGGAAGCCGGGAGCCAGCAAGAAGGCAGCAGTCAGGCACGATACGGCTCCACGCAATCTTCCACACAACCCCACCGAGGAGGCACTCCCACGATTTCCCAAACGAGGAAGCAGAGGTACGAAGCTCTCGCAGTTATTAGCGTGGCGAGTGGCATTGCTAGATGTGAGCCCAGGTGTGAACACCTCCAGGATCCACACCCTTCACCACCAAACACACCACGCTCATGCTGTTCCTAGGAAAACTCCAGCAGGTTAGCAGTTTAGAACAGAGGCCACCCAACCACCCCCATGCGCCACCTGCAGCCTGCATCTCTTCTATAGAAAGTGTGAAGAGACACTATGAAAAGGAAAGCTATTAAACAGAGATCAGTATTAATTTACAGGTGTGGGGAGAGAGCGTAAAATGTACATGTGGTGAAATGTTCAGATCTTAAGTACAACTGATAAATTTTAATAGATGGAAATCTATCTACAGAACCATTACCCCAGTTGAGACATAGGACATATCTATCAACCCAAAGTTCCTGTGTGTGTCCTTCCAATCAACCCCCACCCTGAATAAACAGCTACTGTTCAATATTTTGACAAGCTTGCCTTGGCTCTTGACCTTCATACAAATAGAATCGCACAGACTTTATATGACCATATAGATACTATGCTATAGTGCGACCTGCTTGATATATTCATTCACGTGGCTGCATGTTTCAATACTTCACAGGGTTTTACCGATGAGACATAATACAACATAGGAATATATTGTAATTCATTCATACTTCTCCAGCTGTTGGATATTTGCATTATGTCCAGTTCTGGGCTATTACAAAACACCTGCAGCAAAGATTCACATACATGTGTTTATGTGGGCATTTTCATTCCTCTTCTCTAAATGTCTAAATATGTAATTGCTGGGCCATATAGTAAGTGCAGGTTTCAATTTTAAAAAAATCGCCAAACCACTCACAAGTGGTTATGGTAGTTCACATCTCCGTCAGCCGTGTATGAGACTCCAGTCCTGACACATCTTTAGAACACTTGGTACACTCGATCTTTTCCACAGCAGACACCATCGTGGTTGGGAAAGGGAATCTCATTGGGGATTTAGGTTTGCATTCACCTGATGGTTTAAGCTGAGCACTGCCCTTGGGCTTACTGGACTTGAGTACACCCATCTGTTGTAAAGTACCTGTTCAAGTTTTTGTCCATCCTTTGAGCTGCCTTTTCATTGCTGATTTATAGTAGTTCTTCACATACTATAGCTACAAGTTACTTTTAGGTATATGTTTTGAAAATATTTACCCTAAATCTGTGGCTCACCTTCATACCCCTACCAGTGTACCACATGAGAAATTTTTAATTTTCATGAGATTTGCTTTATTTTTTTTTCCTATCCAGTGCTTTTTGACTGCTGTCTATGAAATCTTTGCCTACCTCAAGGTCCAAAAGATACTCTACTTTCTTCTGGAAGCATTAGAGTTTTTAGCATAATGTACTCAAGGTCCATCTATGTTGTGGCATGTGTCAGAATTTCACTAAGGTTGAATAATGTTCTACTATATGGATATAACATATTTTCTTTATTGATTCAACCATCAATAAATATTTAAGTTGGGTCTACCTCCTGGCTATTGTGAATATAAGTCATAATTATATTGTGAATATAAGTCACAAACACTTATGTATAAATATCTGTTTGAGTTCCTGCTTTCAATTCTTTCAAATAAATACCGAGAATTGGGATTTCTCAGACTTCCACGGGAGATGGTGGAGTAGAAGAGTTCCAACCTCATCTTGTCCTGTGAATAAACCTAGATGACAGCCACATCAGTGTAACTACTAAACCAGAAAAAAACCCTAAGACCAGCAGGACAGGCTCTCCACAGTTGATGGTAGACAGTAGGCCACACTGGAGCAGGAGGAGGGGCAGAGACCCACTCCAGAACCAAACTAGCCACAAACAGGAGGGAGACCACGGGTGTGGAGACTGGAGAGGAACAGACCCCACACCAGCCACCCCTGACATGGGGGACCCTGCACTGGGAAGATGAGGCCCCATAACACTGAGCTTTGAAAACCAGTGGGGCTGGGCTTCGTGAGTTTTTACAATCAGTGGGGCTTAACTCAGGGCACTTTAAAGACCAGCAGGTGTACGTCTGGGAGAGCCTGAGGGCAATATGAAACAGTCCCTGCCCTTGAAGGGCCAGCAGAACAAACAACCCACTGAGATATAACATAGAAATAGCAGTATGAAAAACTCCTGAGGTTCACAGGAAGGGTATATTTACTAATCACAGATGATGCCCAGGAGGGACAGAGACCTTTAGGAGACTTCTCCCAGAACACAAGAACTGGCAGGCACCATTTCTCTCCTTGCCCACCATCTAGATACCCGGACACCTACAGGAACCAGCAGCTACAATGGCCACCTAGCTTTGCTGACAGTACACCACACCCTATCCCACATTCTCCTTCAGGCTCGTTCCACCCAACCTGCCCCACTCTGTAGGCATCCCTCTCAAGTGGCTGCAGTTCCCATCTGGGTCTGACACCCAAGGCCCCACCACCGCGTTATCCTCTGGATCTGCCCCATCCAACCTGCCCACAGGACAGGAGTCCATCCAGAGCAGTACCTTCCTCATCTCATTCTGCAAGCAACCCTGCAGTGACCAGCACCACACCAAAGGGACACCTGCCATGGAGACAGGGGAAGATAACCACACACACCAGTTCAACTGCAGCCCAAGCAGTGGGCTGCGGGCACACATCTGGTCTACCAGCCCCACCCGCCAACAAAAACCTCATAGGGGGCAGCAAGAGAGAGCCCTGGAGTTTGGTTACTGCAACCTCAACAGTCAAAGTGGGGGCAGAGATCTGGCCCGATTGCAGGCCCATCTCCAGTGAAAGCCCCTTAGGGGCCAGCGCAAGGAGAGCACTGTGCAGTACGGTGTGACTTCAGCCCAGCAAACAGGCTAAGAGGAGGCATCTGGTCTGACCCAAGGCAGCCAAGACTGGCTCCTTACAGCAGAGGGACCAAACTCTGCCCACGATAAGCAAAGAGGGTCACTGAAGACGACTGGAAGGCAAACGTGGCTCCAGCACAACAGCAGGATGCACATAACACACACAGGAGACAACTGAAGTGCCAGGTTCTGGTGACCGGGGGACACCGTCCAACACCTCGAGGGCAGCAGGGCCTCTTCGTAAGGCCACTACTGTCAAGATGAGGAGACATACCTTGCTTTCCTAACAAATGAAAACAGACACAGAGATTGAGACAAATGAGACAGAGGAGGATGTCCCAAATGGAAAAAAAAAATTAAAAAAAAAAAAAGGATAAATTCAGAGCAAAAGAGCTCAATGGAGATAAGCAATATGCTTGCAACGGAATTCAAAGTAATGATCATAAAGATGTTCACTAGACCTGAGAAAGGAGTGGAGGACTCAGTGAGACCCTCAAAAAAGAAATAGAAAATAGAAAAATGAACCAATCAGACATGAAGAACTCAATTAACTGAAATTAGAAACACACTAGATGGAATAAAGAGCACACTAGAGGAAGCAGAAGAACGTATCAGTAAGCTAGAAGACAGAGTAATGGAGGCAACCACACTGAAAAGCAAAAGAAAAATGAATAATAAAAAGGAGAACAGATTATGGGAACTCAGCAACACCATCAAGCATAATAACATTTGCATTACAGGATTCCCAGAAGGATAAGAGAGAGAAAAGGGGGTTGAAAATTTACTTGAAGAAATAATAGTTGAAAACTTTCCTAATGTGGGGAAGGAAACAGAAATCCAGATCTAGAAGGCACAGAAAGTCCCCAACAAAATCAACCCAAAGAGATCCATACCAAGACACAGCATAATTAAAAAGGCAAAAAAATGGTATTAGAGAATTTTAAAAGCAACAAGAGAAAACAGCTATATACAAGAGAAACCCTATAAGGCTATCAGCTGATTTTTCAGCAGAAACTTTGCAGGCATGATATATTCAAAGTGCTGAAAGGAAAAAACCTGCAACCAAGAATATTCTATCCATCAAGGTTATCATTTAGAAGGGATAAAAAGAAGAAGATAAAAATTTTCCCAGACAAATAAAAGGTGAAGAAGCTTATCACCACTAAACCAACCATATAAGAAATGTTAAAGGGAATTCTTTAGAATGTAAAGACCATAACCAGGAGTAAGAAAATTAGCAAAGGAAAAAATTTCACAGATACATACAAACACAATAAAAGTAGTAGATTCCTCACTTATAAAACCAGTATGGAGGTTAAAGCACAAAAGCAAGAAAATCAAATACGTCTATAAAATATGTTGGTCAAGGGATTCACAAAAGGATGTAAAGTACGACATCATGTGGGATAACGTGGGGGGGGCAGTAAAAATTTAGTGCTTTTAGAATGGGTTCAAACTTAAGCAACCATCAACTTAATATAGACTGCTATATGCGCAGGATATTATATATAAACCTAATGGTAACTACAAATCAAAAACTAATAGATACGCAAAAAATAATGAGAAAGGAATCCAAGCATATCACTAAAACAAAACAAAACAAAACAAAAAACAAAAAAACATCAAACAACAAGACAGGAGAGGAAAAGAAAAAGGATCAGAGAAGAACTACAAACCCAACTGTAAAACAAATAACAAAATGGCAATGAGTACATACTTATCAGTAATTGCTTTGAATGTCAATGGACTAAATGATTATCAATCAAAACAGAGGGTGATGGAATGGATAAGAAAACAAGACCCATATTATGCTGCCTACAAGAGATTCACTTTAGACCTAAAGACTACAGATTGAAAGTGAAGACTGGAGAAACATTTATGCAAATGGAAGTGAAAAGAAAGCTGAGGTAACAATACTTCAACAAAATAGACATTAAAACAAAGGCTATAACAAGAGAAATAAGAAGAACACCACAAAGGCAACAGTCAACAAAAAGACATAACAATTGTGAATATCTATGCACCCAACATGGGAGCACCTAAATACATAAAGCAGCTATTAACAAACATAAATGAAAAAAAATGATAGTAATACAATAGTAGTAGGGGACTTTAACACCCCCACTTACCTCAATGGACAGATCACCAAACAGAAAATCGACAAGGAAACAGTGGCTTTGAATGACACACTGGACCAGCTGGAATTAACAGAGAGATTCAGAATATTCCATCCAAAAACAGCAGAATATACAGTCTTTTCAAGTGCACATGGAACATTCTCCATATGAGATCACATGTTAGGCCAAAAAACAAGGTCTCAAAATATTCAAAAATTGAAGTCCTTTCACACATCTTTTCTGACCACAATGTTATGAAACTAGCAATCGACCACAAGACAAAATCTGGAAAGGACACAAACAAATGGATATTTTTTGTTAAGGTTTTATTTATTTATTTGAGAGAGAGAGCACAAGCAGGGGGAGCAGCAGAGGGAGAGGGAGAAGCAGGCTCCCCGCTGAGCAGGGAGCCCAACATGGGGCTCAATCCCAGGACCCTGAGATCATGACATGAGCCAAAGGCAGACACTTAACCGAATGAGCCACCCAGGTGCCCCCAAATGGATATTTAAAAACATGCTACTAAACAATGAATAGGTCAACTAAGAAATTGAAGAGGAAATAAAAAAAATACATGGAGACAAATGAAAATGAAAACACAATGGTCCAAATTCTTTGGGATGCCACAGGAGCTGCTCTAAGAGGGAAGATTATAACAATACAGGACTACATAAAGAAGCAAGAAATATCTCAAATAAACAACCTAACCTTACACCTAAAGGAGCTAGAAAATGAAGAACGAACAAAGCCTAAAAAAGCCAGCAGAAGGAAGGAAATAATAAAGTTTAGAGAAGAAATAAATGAAACAGACTTAGACAACAATAGAACAGATCAATGAAACCAGGAGCTGGTTCTTTGAAAAGATCAAAAAATTGATAAACCTTTAGCCAGACTTATCAAAAAGAGAGAGGACTAAAATAAATAAAATCAGAAATGAAAGAGGAGAAATAACAACCAACACCAAAGAAATACAAAGGATTAGGAGAGAATATTATAAAAATTATACACCAACAAATTGGATAACCTAGAATGGATAAATTGTTAGAAACAAATAATCTCCCAAAACTGAATAAGGGAGAAATAGAAAGTTTGAACAGACCAATGACTAACAATGATATTGAATCAGTAATCAAAAATCTCCCAACAAACAAAAATCCAGGGACAAACGGCTTCAGAGGTGAATGCTAACAAAGATTTAAATAATGCTTATTCTTCTCAAAGTATTACCAAAAATGGAAGAAGAAAGAAAACTTCCAAACTCATTCTGTAAAGCCAGCATTACCCTGATACCAAAACAAAATACACTACAAAAAAAGAAAACTATAGGCCAATATCTCTGATGAACACAGATGCAAAAAATCCTCAACAAAATATTAGCAAACTGAATCCAACAACACATTAAAAAAATCATTCACCATGATCAAGTGGGATTTATTCCCAGGATGCAAGGGTGGTTCAATATTCACCAATCAATGTGATACATCACATCAACAAGAGAAAGGATAAAGACCATATGGTTATTTCAATAGATGCAGAAAAAGCATTTGATAAAGTACAACATCCACTCATGATAAAAACCCTCAACAAAGTAGGTTTAGAGGGAATATACCTCAACAAATAAAGGTCATGTATAAAAAATCCCACAGCTAACATCATACTCAATGGTGAAAAACTGAGAGCTTTTCCCCTAAGGTCAGGAACATGATAGGGCTGTCCACTCTCACAACTTTTATTCAACATAGTACTGGAAGTCCTAGCCATAGCAATCAGACAAGACAAAAAAATAAAAGGCATCAAAATTGGTAAGGAAGAAGTAAAACTTTCAGTGTATACAGATGGCATGATAATATATATAGAAAACTGTAGACTCCACCAAAAACCTACAAGAACTTATAAATGAATTTAGCAAGGTCAGAGGATACAAATCAATATACAGAAATCTGTTGCATACCCATACACTAATAATGAAGTAGCGAAAAGAAATTAAGAAAACAATTCCATTTATAAATGCACCAAAAATAATACAATACCCAAAAACAAACTTAACTAGGGGGTGAAAGACCTGTACACTGAAAACTATGAGAACATGATGAAAGAAATTGAAGATGACACAAAGAAATGGAAAGATAGTCCACGCTCATGGACTAGAGAACAAATCTCTCTCAGCACTGTGTTCCAAACAGGTGTGAGTCTGTCTGTACTCCACTCGTTATGTTGTCTCTCCCTCTGTTTCCTGAAAAATGTGTAACAATGTTATAAATTCTTTCCTTATACAGAATAGAATTCACTAGTGCAACCAACTGGGCCTGAATTCTCTTTATGGGAAGATACTTGATAATTAATTCTCTTTCTCTGATAGATGAAATACTATTCAAAATTTCTATGTCTTTTGTTGGTTTGGTTGTGTTTTTCAAGAAATTTATCCATTTTGCCATTTTATCATTGTGAAATTTCCTGGCATAGATTTTTCATGATATTATCTTCCTTTTAATATCTATATGTAACATCAACTTATTCATTTGTGATGCTGCTTGTATTTTTTTCTTTTTCCTTGACCTTGCTAGAAACAATGTTCTCTTTTTCTTCTACTTCATTGCTTTTTGCTATTAATTTATTATTTCTTTCCTTCTACTTATTTTGGCTTAACTTTCAATTTCTAGCCCCTTAAGGTGGAAACCTGGATCACTGATTTTAACCTTTGTTCTCTTCTAACATAAGCATTTACAGGGGTATATTTCCCTCTATACATTGCTTTAGTTCCTTTCCACAGATTTTGTTATTTGGTATCTTAAGATCGTTTATTTCATTTTATTTATTTATATGACAGAGAGAGAGAGAGAGCGCACACAAGCAGGGGGAGCAGGAGAGGGAGAGGGAGAGGCAGACTCCCTGCCAAGGGGGGAGCCCGATTCAGGGCTCAATCCCAGGACCCCGGGATCATGACCTGAGCTGAAGGCAGATGCTTAACCAACTAAAACACCCAGGTGCCCCTTAAGATCATTTTAATTTCAAACCATTTCCTTTAAAGTAAACCTTTTATACACAATATATAGTTGAGTTTGGATTTTCTCAAATCTACTTTGATAATCCCTGCCTTTTGTCCATTTACACTTAACACGCTTAAATCTGATTTTTGGTATTTTCTATTTGTCCCACTGGGTTTTTTTTTTTTTTTTTTTAAGATTTTATTTGCGAGAGAGAGTGGGTGGAGCACGGAGGGAGAGTGAGAGTGAGAAGCAGACTCCCTGCAGAGCAGGGAGCCCGATGTAGGACTCTATCCCAGGACCCTGGGACCATGACCTGAGCCGAAGGCAGACACTTAACCGACTGAGCCACTCAGGTGCCCTGGGTTTTTATTCTTGTTTCCCCTTTCCTTTCTACCTTGGGCTTAACCAAGTTTTTTCTTTAGTATTCCATCTTAGTTCCCTTATTGTATTGTTAGCCGTATCTTCACTTATTGTATTTAATGGCTGGTATAGGCATTGCAACATGTTTCTTTTTTTTTTTTAAAGATTTTATTTATTTATTCATGAGAGACAGAGAGAGAGGGAGGCAGAGAGAGGGAGAAGCAGGCTCCCCACTCACGGGGAGCCAGATGCAGGACTCGATCCCAGCACCCTGGGATCACCACCTGAGCCAAAGGCAGATGCTTAACCAACTAAGCCACCCATGTGCCCATGAATTGCAACATGTTTCTTGAACACAGTCGACTTAGAGTTAATATTGTGTCATCTGGTGAAACAAAACAATACAAACAAAAAACTTGCAGTAGAATTCCACTTATCTCCATCTTTTGTGCTATTTTTGTTGTGTATTTTTACAATGGCATTTATAACTACCACCACAGAATGTAATTTTTGCTTTACCTAGCATTTTTCACAGAACTAGACATTAAATCCTAAAACGTGTATGGAACTGAAAAAGATGAATAGTCAAAGCAATCTTGAGAAAGAATAAACCTGGAGATTTCATGCTCCCAGATTTCAAACTACACCACAAAGCTACAGTCATCAAAGCAGTATGTTGCTGCCATGAGAACAGACACACAGATCAATGGAACAGAACAGAGAGCCCAGAAATAAACCTACATATCCATGGTCAATTAGTCTACAGCGACAAAGGCAAGAAAAAGCAATAGGTAAAAGTCTTGTCAAGAAATGGTGTTGGGAAAACTGGACAGCAGCATGCAGAAGAATGAAACTGGACCACTATCTCACACCATACACAAAAATCAACTCAAAATGGATTAAAGACTTGAATGTAAGACCTGAAGCCATTAAAATCCTAAAGGAAAACATAGGCAGTAAGCTCCCTAAGCAACATGTTTTGGATCTGTCTTAGGCAAAGGCAACAAGAGAGAAACAAGACTACATCCAACTGAAAAGACTTTGCAAATAGTTACTTTAATGAAATTAAGAAAAAATTGATATCTTCATTCTTTTATATGAATTCCACCTGTTGTTCTTTCCTTTTAGCCTGAGCTGTATCCTTTACCATGTATCATAGTTCAGGTCTGCTGGCCACACCTGTCGGTTCTGACAGCCTAAGCCAGAGAGCCTGAATTTCAGCGGCCACAGCTCACCTGTGCACTGGAGACCCTGTCCTTAGCACTGCCGATCTTCCCAGGTTTAGTTCCTAAATGTCAGGGGCAGACTCCTCTTCCCTTCTGCCTGCTTACTCTCTCCAGTGTCTTCCAAAGCACAACACCAACAACAACACACACACGGGAAGAGGGAGTGCTCTGGGTCTTGTCACAGGTATCTGATCAACCTACCGCACCATCACCAGAGCTGAAGACTCTCCTTCATTAAAACGTATGCTCTGGTCGTCATAGAATTTCGTGTTGGCACTTTTTTAATTCATCATTGTAATGATGCTGCTCCTAAAGAGAAGTCAGCTGTAAATCACATTGTTGTTTCCTTTAATATAATCTGCTTTGTTCTGATTTCAAGATTTTCTCTTTATATAATTAAAATTCTTGTATTTAAAGTCATTTTATTTAAAAAATTTTGTTTTTTAATTGAATGAACCACACCGAAATACTAAGAGTAGTCAGGGGCATCCGAGTGTCTCTGACTCTTGATTTCGGCTCAGGTCATGAGGAAGCCTGCTTGAAGATTTTCTCTCTGTCCTCCCAACCCCACTTGTGTGCTCTCTCTCTCTCTCTCAAATAAAAAAATAAATCTTTAAAAAAATAGTCATTTCAGAATAATGAAATTATAATGTATTGATTTTTGTTCATTCTTCTTGATATCTGCTAAGGTTTTTGCTTTGAGGATAAATTACTTTGGCAATCCAATAAAAAAATTATATTTTTTTACATGAAATGATCATTTTAGTAAAGATGGATAGTAAAGGTACTACACACAGGTCTGCTAAATTTTGTCACAAAACTGAGAGAGAATAGAAGTCGTCAAATATTTCAATCACACAGAGACCGGCATGCCCAGCCAGGCCTAGGCCCCAGAATGAAAGCAAGAGTTTACCTACAGTTGACATGAGTCAGAAATAGACGTTTGCTGTAAGGCAGGAAGATGTTATTTATTTACAGCAAAACTGAACGATACATACGAAATTTTCAAAAAAGCAACCCTGTGTTCTATCTTAATGACAAAACAATGGCATAACAAACATTTAAAAATATGTATCAGTAGTGCCCAGAAGATTCCATCAGACTGCATACTGGATCGTAATGTTAAGTAATAACAGGGCGACCCCGCCCCAAACGGCACTATAGTGTTGTCCCCCAGACCCTGTGGAGAGCTTGCTGATCCAGTCCAAACAAAACAAGGCCAAGCTGTGGAAAGAGATGAACTCCCCTGGAGCTTCAGATGTGCTCCTGCAGCACGTGGTGTAATCACCCCAAACAGTTCCCTGCCCTTTTGAATAATACATTATTCTCCTGTGTTAAGACGTTGCAGTGTTGATTGCCCCCCTCTGCCCCCCGTAACCCCTGGTATCCTAGACTACTACCTAGAATGCTGAACAACTAACCCCCCCACACACCCTAGAGTGACCAGATCTGTTTGGAAAAACGTCTTGAAATACAGTGAGCTGTGGGGGACAGACAGACCCGTGTCACCATGCATCTCCCGGGGCTTCTGACCTGGCTTCTCCCGTTTCCCCTCCACAGGGCTGGGAGCATGCCGTGCTCGGGGCCGGGACGAGAACCACCCACAGTGATCCCGGTCACAGCTTCTGCACATCTAACAGCCTGCAGGCAAGTGGAGGTGGGGATGACACTGGCCAGAGGGCAAGGGACAAATCCTTCTTCTTTGCAGGTCCATCGATGGAGACGAGGACCAAAAACAGGTCCAAGACACTCCAGGCTGCTCGCCAAGGGGCCAGGAAGTGATTTCATGGACAGTGAACATGATTTCAGTTTGGGATTCCACGGTGGCATCTAAGTAGCTTACTGAAGCAAAGAGGAAGGAAGCACACACAGCCGGGAAACACCGAACATGCAGGGTCAAGGGCTGTCTGAGGGTGGACTTAGCAGGGGTGCTGCAGGAAGGGCAGAGATGTAGATGCTGGCAGTGACCCAAAGCTGCAGGGGTGCCTCACGGGAGGGATTCCTGCAAAACCGTCCAGGGGGGTGGATTGCTGGAGACGCTGGCCTGGCAACTGCACGGGAACCAGCAGGAAAACCACCTCCAGGAAACACCCCCACAGCTACTAACGCAGCTAAAGGAAGGGCGTGCAAGGGCCCAGATCTGCCCTTGCCCGAGAAGGCAAGGAAGGGTGAACTCAGAGCCGGAGGGGCAGCGCATGTGGCACATTCGGAAATACGAAGCAAAACGAAGCAAACCTCTTTCTCCTTCATTTCTCTGCCTTATTGGCTCAGGGTTTATTCCCTTCACAGGTTTCCTGCTAACATCCACAGAGCGTCCCTCTGTCCAGGGGAAGGAGACATATGAGGGCAGCGTAGCTGTGAATGCACAGATCACTCGTGCTAGTGCAGAATGTGGTACGTCTGGTGTTAGTCCCACGCTGGTAAGGGACAGCTCTTCAGCAGAACTTCCTAATGCACTGAGGTGCTAACAAACCAGGGACTAGGTCAGCGCTGGAGAAACAGAAATGCTGTCTCGTCATAGAAGAATTGATGAAATTCCTCACACAGCTCCACTCCCTGCAAATGCCTCTTCCTAACGTCATCCCTGTGGACGGTGACTTGGTCAATGCGCACAGCTCCCCCTCCTCCCAACTGGATGGAAAGGCGGGCCTGACCCTACTCTTTGACTTCTCACAATCTCTCCACCTGCTGTTTCCTCAAAGAAACGTTCAGAGTTTTTCTTTCCAGTTAGTTCCACGAGCTGATATCCTGCCTTCCGGGCAGGAGGCTATAAGAAATGGAGAAACAGAAGCTGTCCCCATAGTTCTGGGGACGTGACTAAACACTGACGTGGGAGCCAGGCTTTGCGATCAGAATCCAGGCTTTGCTACTCACTGGCTATGAAATACGCAGCAAGTTTTGTAACCCCTCTGAGCCCCACTCTGATCCTGTGTAAAATGGGAAGAGATTATAGTTAATGAGAGAATTATGTACGACACGACACACGAAGCAAGCCTGCGCTGCCCGTCCCATGGCAGATGCTCATTAACAATGGTCGCTGTCACCGATACTGTCAAACAGTGGGTTTGGTCCAACAGGTGTGCAATAAACTGAAAAGGCCCAAAGGAGCCTGACTGTTGGCAGTTTCCACCTCATCCTGGCGCATGGGTAGCCCGAATTCTCGAAGCAACATGGTCACAATGCTGGTGTTTCCGCAAGGCACACATCGCAGGCCACGGGGCAAACCAGGGAGCGGGGCCTGGAACAGACAGCAGGGAGGCAGGCCCTAACACAGACTCCCCACGCCCACCTGCATGTGGCCTGGGGACCCAGGACCCGCTCCCCCAGCCGCCCCCCGTCTGCACCTTGAAGGTCATAGGTCTGTTCTCTGCCACGAGAGAAAAGTCCCTTCCAAAGACTCAGTGAGGCCCTGGAACAGGAAGATCCCGATAATTTCCTGAACAGAAAACTCCGCTTTCCCCTTGGTTTCCTTCAGTAGACTGTACATTTGTTCACCCTGGAAGAAACTCGTATCTTGCAATACAGCAAGCACTGGGGCATTTGGAGAATCAACGTACAAATGATCAGGACACGTTCAACCCTCAGAGGAAGGGTGTGTCTATGCACATCTGTGGGTTTAAATCCCAAGAAAAATTGATGGGTGCCCCCTTCACTTCATCCTGATGTCAAAAACCTCCCACTGGTCACGGAGTCCTCAGCATCCCACTGTCAGTAACACGGATGCGGGCGCGGAGGGGACAGCTGTCTGACTTTAAACCCAAAGTGAATTAACCCAAGAGAAGCGTCTGTGAGGATGCTCGCCTGTGTCACAACAGCGGGGCAGGTAAGGCCAGGTCTAGATCCCAGCTCCTCTACATGAGCTCAGGCACGCTACTGAACCTGTCTGTGCCTTGGTTTCCCTATGTAGAAAGAAGGAAAAAGGAGAGTCCTCATGCACAGGGGCGGCTCTGGGGAGGAAGGAGGAGTCAGGACCCTGAAGGACCTGGGGCGGAACCTGGCCCACAGTAACGCACACACCTGCCCCACACCTTCATCTCTCAATCCGCTACTGCTCAGGATGAACGTCAAGCACGAGAGACAGGGAGCCAACTGGGGCAAGCTTTGCTCGGACCATTGCTGCCACAACCCTGTCCTCCCATCCAGCGGCCGTCCGTGCGCGTCTCTTTCATGGTGGAGCTATTTGTTCTTTGGGTAGAACACGCACCTGGAGGCAGAGGCCTGGGGCACTGGGTAAAAATGAAGAGTGAAGGCAAGAACGCAGGGATGGTGGGCAAAGTGCGTCTCCAGCGAGCGCGCCCACCTCGACAGCAGGAAGGGCCGTCCCCAGGCACGTTTGCTCCTCGCCTGCCCGAGCTTCAGGTCCCTGCCACAACCTCAGGGGACATGGTCTGTCTGGCTGGCTTCCTGCTAGGAGCAAAATGCTGGGATCTGCTCAGGCACGTCCACCGTGTCTCCTCTCTCCTCATTACTTCGTGCCTGTCCCTGGCCCCTGCTTTTCCACCTAAATTCCAGTCCGTTCACATTCCGGAGGACCCCATGAGGATTTTTATCAGAATTGAATATGGCAGAACTGACGTCTCTACACGATCAAGAGTCCCCGCCCATTATCACAGTGCGCCCGTTCATTTAGCCTTCTTTAACCACTTCCAACTACAGTTTTATAATTTTCACCATAAAGTCTTGCACATCTTCTGTTTCCATTTTCATTAGGTTCTTTATAAGTTGCTGGGGCTTTTCTGTTTTGTTTTCATTTATGGACTCTTTTCATATTATTTATTGGGAAAAATTTTTAAGAATAGTAAGATCCCCAGGAAACAACAGAAATATTCAATGCAATTGAAAATGTCATTTAATTTTAACATGTTAAAATCTGTACATACAACTTTTTAAGTCACATCTTCATGTTTGTTAATATACAGACATCGGATTTTTGTTTAGGTTACATTGAGCCATCAGACTAAACCCTCATTTTTCTAAAAATCTAGAGATTACTTTGGAGTTTCCAGGTAGATGTCAACCTGCAATTTTCCCTTCCCATCACTGTGTCCACAATGACACATGCGTCTGTCCTAGAACCAACTGGAAAGGGTCCGGTCTCTTCTCTTTCCGCTCTCTAAAACTGTTCGTATAGAATCTGACATTAATTGCTTGAAAGTTGGGTGTAACTTAAATATAAAGCTTTCTGAGCCTGCTGTGTTTTTTGTGGAAAGGTTTTTAGCGACTGCTTCCTTTTAGTTAGTGGCCATAGGACTACTCAAAGTTTCCATTTCTTCAAGCTTTTATATTAGGAATTTGTCCATTTAATTAAGTTTTCAAATTTACTGTCATATGGTTATTCACACTATTCTATCTTTTTCCCCCTCTGATGTATCTGTAGTAACGTGTCCCATTTTTAATTCCTTATATCATTTAATTCTGTCTTTCTGTCACCATTCTGACTGCAGGTTTTTCAATATTATTAGTAGTTTCCAAAAATAATTTTTGTCTTTCTCGATCCTCTAAACTTTATCATCATCCTTTATTTCATTTTTTTAATTAATGGATTTCTATTTTTAGGGCAATTTTAGGTTTATGGAAAAATTGAGGGGGAAGTGCAGTGTGCTCATTACCCCCTCACCTACACACACACACACACACTTTTGCCCTAAACTGACATATTACGTTAGTGCAGTACAATTGATGAGGCAATGTTGGTACACTATTAACTAAAGTCCACAGTTATCATTAGGGTTCAATCTTGGTGCTGTACATTCTATGGGTTTAAACAAATGCATAATGACATGTGTATATGATCACAGTGTCATATTAAATAGATTCACTGCCCTAAAAATTCTCTGTGCTCACCTATTCATCCCTTCTTTCCCCTGAGCACTTGGCAACTGCTGATTTTTTTATTGACTCCATATTTCTATCTTTTCCAAAATGTCATGTATTTGGGATCACACAGTATAGAGCCTTTCCAAATCGGCTTCTTATACTTTGTAATATGGATTTAAAGTTCCTTCATGTCTTTTCAAGGCTTGATAATTTCTTTTTAGCACTAAATAATATCATCACAATACGTTTATCCATTCATTTGTTAAAGGACATCTTGGTGCTTCTAAGTTTTGGCAATATGAATAAAGCTGCAAATTTTTGTATGGATATACTTCCAACTCATTTGGGTAGATACTGAGGAACACAATTGCTGGATCATATGGTTCCAGTATGTTTTGTAAGAAACTGCCAGACTGTCTTCCTAGGTAGCTGCCCCACTCTGCATTCCCACCAGCAGTGAGTGAGAGTTCCTGTGGCTCCACATCCTCGCCTGCATTTGATGTCAAAGTCCTGAATTTTTGTCGTTCTAATAGTGGTATCTCACTGCATTTCTCTAATGACATACGATGTTTAGCATCTTTTCCTCTGTGTATTTGCCATCTGTATACCTTCTTTGGGAAGGGGTCAGTTCAGATCTTCCACTCACTTCTTAATGGGTTTTCTTACTCATGGTGTTAAGAGTTTTTTGTATATCCTGGATACTAGGTTTTTTTTTTTGTTGTTTTTTTAATCAGAAATGTGTTTTGCAAAGATTCTTCTTCTAGTCTGTGGTTTACCTTTTTTATTCTGTCTTTTGCAGAGCAGACATTTCTCATTTTAATGAAGCCAAGCTTATCAACTTTTTTCTTTCATGGGTTATGCTTTTAGCATTGTACCTAAAAAGTCATCACCAAACCCAAGGTCACCTGTATTTTCTCCTATGTTATCTTCTGGAAATTTTATAGTTTTTGGTTTATTTTTGGGTCTATGATGCATTTCTTTAAAAATTTTATTTGATAGAGCAAGAGAGAGGGACAGACTTCCAACATGGGGTTCGATCCCACAACCCTGAGATCATGACCTAAGCCAAAATCAAGAGTCAGATACTTAACTAACTGAGCCACCCAGGCACCCTGGGTCTATGATGCATTCTGAGTTAATTTTGTGAAAGGTTTAAGATGTTTAAGATCTGTGTCTACATTAAGTGCTATGTGTTGAAAAGACTATCATTTCTCCACTGAGTTGCCTTTGCTTGTCAATATTGACCATATTTATGGGTCTATTTCTGAGCTGTCTACTGTGATACATTGATCTATATGTCTATTGGTTCACCAATATCTGTCTGTACTATCCCTCATTTTATATTAAGTCTTGTAGTTGAATAGCATCAGTCCTCAACTTTGTTCTTTATTGTGTTGGCTATTTGGGGTCTTCTACCTTTCTGTATAAACTTTAGAATTGACTTGTTGATATTCACAAAATAACTTCTGGGATTTTGGCTGGGATTGTTTCATCTATAGATCAAGCTGGGAAGAACTGACACCTTGACAATATTGAGTCTTCCTATCCATGAACATGGAATCTCTCTCAGTTTATTTAGTTCTTATGATTTATCACTTTTATCATTTTCCTCATATAGGCTTATACATTTTTTTAGAGTTCTAAATATTTCATTTGGGGGTGCTGATGTAAATGACATTGTAAATGACAATTTCAAATTCCGATTGTTTGTTGCTGATATTTAAGAAAGTGATTGGTTTTTGTATGCTAACCTTCTATCCTGCAACCTTGTTATAATCACTTATTACTTCGATTTTTTGATGCTTGGGATTTTCTACATAGACAATCATATCATCTGTGAATAAACTTTTAATTCTTCCTTCCCAATCTGTATGCTTTTGATTTCCTTTTACTGTCCTATTGTATTAGCTAGGATTTCCAGTACAATGTGGCAAAGGAGTGGTAAGAGGGGACATCCTTGCCTTGCTCCTGATCTTGGTGGTAAACTGTTTAGTTTCTCACCACTAAGTATGATGTTAAGCAGAAATTTTTTTAGATGTTCTTTATCAAATTGAGGAAGTTCCCCTGCATTCCCAGTTTGCTGAGAGTTTTTAATCATGAATGGGCGTTAGATGTTGTCAAATGCTTTTTCTGTATCTATTGGTAGGGTCAAAGAGTTGTCTCCTTTAGTTTGTTGATGAGATGAATTACATTAATTGATTCTTGAATGTTAAACCAGCTTGCATACCTGGAATAAATTCAATTTCACTTAGTCATGGTGTATAATTTTTATACACTATTGCATTTGATTTGCTATTTTGTTGAGTTTTTTTAATCTATGTTCATGAGAGATAGTAGTTTATAGTTTTTCTTTCTCGTAATGCTTTTGTCTAGTTTTGGTATCAGGTTAATGCTGGTCTCATAGAATGCTTAGGAAGCACTCCCTCTCCTTTTATCTGCAGGAACAGAATATATAGAGAGGTATAATCTCTTCCTTAAATGTTTGGTAGAATTCATGAGTAACCCTGGTGCTTTGTTTTGGAAAGTCATTAATTATTGATTCATTTTTTAAATAGACATAGCCTTACTCAGATTGTCTTCTACTTCTTGTGTGACTGTTGACAGATTGTGTGTTTCAAGGAATGGGGTCCATTTTATCTCCATAATCAAATCTGTGGATACAGGGTTGTTTGTAATATTCCTTTGTCCTTTTATGGTCTATAGAATAAGTAGTGATGGTCAGTTTTTCATTTCTAGTATTAGTGATTTTTAATTTTTTTTTTTTTTTTAGTTAACCTGGTCAGAAGTTTATCATTTATTGATCTTTTCAAAGAACAGTTCTTGGCTTTTTTATTTTCTGATTTCTTCTTTTCAATTTCATTATTTCTCCTTTAAGTTTTATTATTTTTCTTCTTCAGATTTACTTTGCTCTTTTCCTAAGGCTGAAGCTTATAGATTTAAGATCTTCTTTTCTAACATAAACACTGGCTACAGCACATTTGGTTGTAAGCACTATTTTTGCTGCATCCCACAAATTTTGATCACTTGTATTTTCTCCTTTTTAGTTCAAAATATTTTACAAGTTTCTTAGGCTTCCTTGATCCATGTGCTCGTCAGAAGCATGCTGTCTGCTCTCCAAGTGTGTGGGAATTCTCCAGTCACTGGTCATGCATTCTTAGGTTAATCCCACTGTGCCCTGACAGCATATTTTTATTCCTATTCCTTTCAATTTAAGGTGTGTTTTATGGCCCAGGATGTGGTCTATTTTGGTGACTGTTATGTGTGAGCTTGGGGATGTGTGTTTTGCTGTTGTTACATGGAATGCCCTATAAACGTCAGTTAAATCCAGTTGATCCAGGTGAACTCTTCAGTTCAACCATGTCCTCAACTGATTTGCTACCTACTGGATCTGTCCATCACTGATACAGAGATGCTGAAGCTCCACTGTAACTGTGGATTTGCCTATTTATGTCTGCAGATTTATGGCTCTTGTCTCATGGATTGTGATATTTTGTTAGGCATGTACACATTAAGAATTACGTCTTCTTAGAGAATCATCCCCTTTATCATATGTAATCCCTGATAACTTTTCTTGCTCTCAAGTCTGCCCCATAAGAAATTAATGTAGCTCCTCCAGCTTTTTAAATTAGTGTTAGCTGGTATATTTTTCTCCATCTCTTTAATTTTAATCTGTGTCTTTATATTTAAAGTGCATGTCTTATAGTCCACATGTAGTGGGTTGTGTTTTTAGTCTACTCTGATGGTGTAATTGGTGCATTAGGTCAGTGACATTTAAAGTGATTCGTCTGTTTGGATTATTATTTAACATGTTTGTTACTATTATCTATTGTACTTGTTCTTTGTCTTCCACTCTTTTTCTGAATTTTCTAGTTTTAACTGAGTATTGTATATGATCTGACTTTTACTCCTTTCTTGGCATATCAATTATATTTTTTTTACTTCTTCAAGTAGTTGTCCTTAAGTTGATGCTTCATAACAGAATATTCTCAGTTCCGCCCTCCTGCCCCCTATAACATCGTTGCCATTCACTTCACTAATGCATACGCTATAATCACCCAATACATTGTTCCTATCGTTACTCTGAATAAACTTTTTTTTTTTTTAAGATTTATTTATTTGCCAGAGAGAGTGAGCGAGCGGGAGAGCACAAGCAGGGGGAGCGGCAGGCAGAGGGAGAAGCAGGCTCCCCACTGAGCAGGGAGCCCAATGTGGGACTTGATCCCAGGACCCTGGGATCATGACCTGAGTCGAAGGCAGATGCTTAACCGACTGAGCCACCCAAGCATCCCATACTCTGAACAAACTTTAATCTGTAAGAGCAATTAAGAATTATAAAAACAACAGATTCTCTTTTGTCTTGGTGTAATCCTTCTCTAACATCTCCCCTTTCTTTATGTAGATGTGAATTTCTGACCTCACCACCTTCAGTCCGCTGATGAGCCCATTCGTCATTTCTGTTACAGTGTCTCTGATTTCCAGCACTGCCTTTACATTCTCTGTAGGGCATCCATTTATCCACTGACATTACCCACCCCCAATTTTGGAGCAGTGGTTTTCCCAATGACTTCAGTTCACTGATGGATCAAAGTTGGGATCCAGCTGAACTCAACTGGCTGGTTTCCATTTCTAAACTTCTTTCTTGTTTTAAGGATCCATGTGACAAAGTCCATGCTTCCTCGGCATCCTGGCATGGAGCCAAGACTATCTCCTCTACTCCATCTTACTCTGTTTTTTCTCATTTCTCCCTCCTATGGACTTAATTCAATTTTCCTTTTACAACATCTTAAATTAAATCCTTATTTCTTCAGTTTCCAGGATCTCTTATTACCTAATGTAAGTATTTTAGGCTATCAATTTCTAAGTGCTACTTTAGTGCACCATGCAAATTTTGACTGTTTTCACCCAAAATACAACAGCCTCTTAGCGTGTCCCTGCTTTCAGCCAGGAACCCACTCCAATCCAACCAATCTATCCCACACTGACATTTTCAACATGCAAATCTAACCATGCCATTTTCTGTTTAAATGACTAGGCACGGGTATCAAGGTTGAGTTCATTTTCATTAGTTTTGAACAAATAGGCCTTTACAGTCTGTCTTCAAATGCATCTTCCGTCTTCCTTCCAAGTCTCCCACAGCCTTGGTTTTAGAGTGGCCTTGTGGGATAAAACTTTCTGCCGTGCCAAATTTCCACACCTGCACTACGCAGTGTAGTAGCCGCTTGTCTTAAATGTGGCTAGTGAAGCAAAAGAACAGAATTTTAAATTTAATTTAAATTAATTTAAATTTAAAAGGTCCACCACACTGGACAGTGCAGCTCAATACAGATAAGCCTGTCCTTCGCTGGGAATATCTCGCTGAGTATGCAGTTTGATTTAGTGCATTCTTCTCTTACTCTACTGTAACAAAATACGTTATTTCAGATTTATACTAAATCATGAAAACATTTAGTTCAGAGAGAATCAGATTGCAGAGTCGGTAAGCATATTAAAATCAGTGAATTCAAATTGACTAGAGAAAGATAAACCTTCTCAGTGTAGGAAATTAAACTTTAATGTCGAGTAAGAACTGACTACAGGGTAAATACACTCTTTGGAAGCAAACACAATGTCTTCTGTATTCGTGTCTCACCTACATTGCTCAGCAAATGCTCAGGACACAAAACCGCACACGTGTTGGTTGGCTACCAGGACGCAGGCCCTTACGGCTAGCAGCTGAGCACTGCCACAGCTCAGATTCTAAACCGTCACCAGCACAAAACCAGCCTCAGGGATGGGTTCACATGTACAAGCTTGTAGTTCACAGTGTCTCCAGGTTTAAAGAAGAATTTCATTTTTACAAGTCACAAGCAGTGGTTCTCAAACTCTTGGACCTAAAGAACACTTTAAGCTGTTAAAAATTGGTGAAATGTTAAAAAGCTTTAGTTTCTAGGACTAATGCTTTGATACTTACTGTATTAGAAAGTAAACTGACAGGGTGCCTGGGTGGCTCAGTTGGTTAAGCGACTGCCTTCGGCTCAGGTCATGATCCTGGAGTCCCAGGATCGAGTCCCGCATCGGGCTCCCTGCTCAGCGGGGAGTCTGCTTCTCCCTCTGACCCTCCCCCCTCTCATGTGCACTCTCTCTCTCTCTCAAATAAATAAATAAAATCTTAAAAAAAAAATAGAAAGTAAACTGACAAACTTTTTAAAATGCAAGACTTCACAATCACCGTCTGCACCAACTGTCAGAGCGCAGTATCACCACATCTCACAGCCTTGGAAAAATCCATGTACCTTCACGAGAGGATGAGTGTGGACACAGCAAATCATGTCAGTGTTAGTCCAGAAAGAGTTTGACCTCACAGACATCCCTGGAGGGTCTCGGGGTCCCTCTGGGTCCCTGGAGCCTGTCTGGGTCTGCTGTCTAGGAGGGAGACTGGGCTCCATGGCATCCCACCTGGAGTGAGGGCTGGGCCCCGGGGAAGGCAGCGGCTCTGGTCCATGCACACATACGGACCCAGAGATGTGCTTTCTGAAGCTATATGTCAGCTCACCAGGAGACAAAACAACCATTTTAAACATACTAGGAAATTGCATGCTGCAGGTTTTTTTGAACATTCTTCCTTATCATTGTTAGTCCTGGTAGGAATAGAAACAACACAAATCTCAGTGTTCCTTTCTAGGGCTTCTGGTCGGGGAGAAAGGGTATAAAAAACAGCTAGAATTCCTTTAAGTTCTAATTTAGACTTATCAAGTAAAAGTAATAAAGTGCCTAATACAGAGTTTGACATTTTCTAGGCACTCAGGATATGCCTCTTCTTTAATTCACTCTCCAAATCAAATTTAAGTTTCCAAATAAAGTTATTTAAAAAAGGAGAAGTACACACTATAATAAAGAATTCCAGTAGGAGTTCATTACAACGGAAGGCCACGGGTTTGGAAATGAAATGGAAAAGTATAGCCAAGAGAGATTAAATTTGAGGCTATATGGCTGACTGGATTGATTGTTAATTAGGGTAATTATCTAAGAGATAATAGAATTACTTCTTGGTTGATACAATTTGGTCACTGAAGCATCCAAAGTACTTCTACTGCAAGCTGAGTGGTCTAAGGATTTTAGAAAGCAAAATCTCCAGAGGGCCACAAAACTTTCTTTTGAGTGTCTGAAATCTTTCATGCTGGCTCAGGAAAACACAAACCAGAAAATCCTGACACCTGTACACTGGTAATAGGCCACACTAAGCTCTTCAGAGTTCATACCACATTTTAAAGAAGGATTTGGGGACATACACCGAAAGGGAAAGTAACTCACAGTATATTAGTGAAATGTCTAAATTAAGAAAACTCAGGACTAGCCTATTTTAACAACAAGAAATAGCAGAGAATAAGGTGGCGAGACCATCAAAGGAGGCTGATAATGACCCCCAGGTCCTCACTAGCTCCCCTTCAGGGTGGCTGCCACAAGACACAGGGGAGGCGCGGTGTTGGTCCTAGAAAATGAGAGCCCCATCAAGGTTCACAAGCACACGCAAAGAGCCTCTGGATAGGTTTCTCCGATATGTAAATTAAGTAGTCATTACCTATTCAAAGTTGAGAGGAGTATGAATTTTTAGAAATGAAAATAGTCTATATGGAATACCATTTTCATAGTATTCCCTACATGGTAAGTGAACAGCAGGGCTAATTCCACCATCTTTAACCTACAAATGGAAACCTTAATCCTCTAAAGCAGAGCTGGAGACCATAACCCATGCAGCTGCGTGGTCTACACATGCAGGAATCACCACGCGTTCCCACCCTCACATACCCCCACGCTGACTCGGCCTCAAGGTCCTACTGCTATTACCTTTTTTTTTTAAAGATTTTATTTATTTATTTGACAGAGAGAGAGAGAGACAGCGAGAGAGGGAACACAAGCAGGAGGAGCAGGAGAAGGAGAAGCAGGCTTCCTGCCGAGCAGGGAGCCCGATGTGGGGCTCGATCCCAGGACCCTGGGATCATGACCTGAGCCGAAGGCAGACACTTAACTGACGGAGCCACCCAGATGCCCCACTGCTCTTACCTTCTAAACGGAGGTCAGATCTCACCGACCCTGACTCATCTAAATGAGCATCAATCTCAGGGTCTGACTCCTCTGCCTATAAATCACATGCCACAATGCTACCAAATTCCTCCCTAAACCCTAAATGTGCTCCTCTTGTGCCTTTGCCTAAAATCTTCAAGTGGTACCCTGACATCTTCAGGATAAGGTCTAAGTTTCTAAGCATAGTACACAACAGACCTTAAAATCTGGCCCATCCTACCTAATTTCTTGCTTTCCCCCAAACTATGCTTTTTCTCCTCCTTCCCTCCCTCCCTTCCTTCCTTTCAAAAATATTAACGACACACTATTTTAGATCCTTAGCATACGTGAATGAACAGAGAGATCCTTGTCTTTGTGAGCTTCGTGCTCTCGTGGTAGACAGGCAGATCGACAGAGAGGCGTACAGATGATGAAGGTAGCGAAATGACAGACAGGTAGATGGACAGATGGTGGGTAGGTAGGTAGGAAGATGGACGACTGACAGTGTTGGAGGTGATAACTGCAATGGACATACATGAATCAGGAGGGGAAGCGTAGGGATTGTGCGAGGTGACACTGTGTCGTACCATTTTAACTGGGTGGTCAGAGAAGGCTCACGAAAACAGTAACCCCTGAGCAGAGACCTGATGGAAAGGTAACAAGCAATGTATGTATCTGAGGGAAGAACATTCTAGGCAGCAGCAGCTGAGAGCATAAAGGCCCCATAGCAATTACATGCTTGAGAAACATCCAGAAAACCAGCATGGTTGGAATAATGGGAAGCCAGACCATGGACATGGTAGATGTGAATCTTACTCCGAGAGCAGCAGAAACTGCTGGAATACAAGGAGTGTCACCAGCTAACCCATGTTTGGGTCACTGGTCTGGCTCTTCCTTTGGACTGTGAGCTCCTTAGCCCAAAGCAGGCAGAGCTCCAAGCTCATCCCCGGGTCTGGGGTTCTAACTGGAAAGACAGACCCCAAGTGCAGCAGGTGTTCCCGTGTCTGCTGCCCCATGGGCATGCTACCTGATGCGAACAGAGATTCTGAAGTAGGCTCCAGGTGGGCTGGACTGAGACGTTGCGGTTTTCTTCTAAGAGGGCATTGCTTCAGGTTCTCGTACTCTCCTTCACCACCCTCCACCCACACTTCTCTCCCACATCTACTCCTCCACTCTCCAAGATGGGAGGCAGCCTGCAAGGATGAATGGAGATGCATCTGAGGCCAAGACAGCACCGTTTCCTACTTTGTTAACAGCTCTCAGACTTTTACTTGAAAGAAAAATGGTGAGGCAACCAGCACCTGGTCTGTCTCCTAAAGCAGCCAGGAGGATTTGGAGAATATGCCTTAGCAAAGGCCAGGAAAACATCAGGGTTTATCAGTCCCACCCCTCATCATTAGGAAAGACAGGTAATGGAGGAAACAGACTGTGCTAGGTCTTAATTTCCATCTAAATTTTTTAAAAATTTAACACAGAGGGCGCCTGGGTGGCTCAGTCGGTTAAGCGACTGCCTTCGGCTCAGGTCATGATCTCAGGGTCCTGGGATCGAGCCCCACATCGGGCTCCCTGCTCTACAGGGAGCCTGCTTCTCCCTCTCCCACTCCCCCTGTGTTCCCTCTCTCGCTGTGTCTCTGTCAAATAAATAAATAAAATCTTTAAAAAAAAAAAAATTTAACACAGAAAGAGCTTAGAACAAGACACAAGTTACAAACTTCTATGTGGGAAGAAGTCAGATAATAGAGCCAGACAAAGCTAGATTTGCATCCTGTTTTGATGAGGTACTCACTGTGTTACCGTTAACAACCACACACCTCCCTGAACTTTGTTTCTCATCTATAAAATGGAAAAAACATCACCTGACTGGTTTCTGTGAGAACTAAAGATACTGATGATCGTACATGTGTGTCTACGTGTGTGTGCCTGCATGCCTGCATGTGTCTACATGTTTGCACATCTACATATATCTGTGTGTTGGTGTCCACACGTGTGTCTACACGTGCATGTCTACCTGTGTCTGCATGTCCGTGTCTCTAGGTCCACATATGTATCTATATGTGTCTACACGTGTGTCTGTGTGTGTGCTCTGCATACCTATGTATATATCTACAGGCATGTGTCTGTGTCCACATGTGTATCCACATATGTGTCTACCATACAGGGGGCTGTGTGTGCATGGACATGTGTTTACATGTGTATCTACTGTACACGTGACTTTGTATCTGTCTGCATGTGTCACTACCTGTGTGTCTACTGTATGTGTGATTCTGTATGTCTGCATGTGTCTGTACTTGCATCTGCTGTATGCGTGACTACGTGTGTACATACATAAAACACTAACATGGTAGTATCCGGACAAGTGAGGTAACTGAAGCATTTCACAGTAAGTTGACAGCACCTGTGTGCATGCCTCTACCCGCCTAACTATTTGAAAGAGGGCTCTGAGACACCTGAATGAGGATGGGCTCCTGAGACATGCTGGGTGTTCCAATATCTCTGGAAAACAGAAGGTGGAGTTGAGAACAAGCTCCTGCTTCATTCCATCCCCACACTGTCCCCACATCAAGGCATCTGGGGGGCTGGCGGGGCCAAGGGGCAGCACTCAGCCTTCACTCTCATTCCCCAGATGATGACCCTGATGCTGTAAGGTCTGCCCTACCCCTCCCTCCCTCCTAGGAAGGAGCCCAGCCAGGAAGTCAGGCAGACGGCTCCTTACTGGAAAGGGTGGGGGTTTTGTCTTGTCACCCTGCTAATGGAAGGAGCCGTGAAACAGAACCAAGAGCATGGTCGATCCGCCCAGCCCTGGTGTCAACTGCCTGAGCTGCCTCATCCCACAGCCTCTGCTTCCTCTTCTGCAACACGAAGGAGCAGTAAGTGCTTCACCTGTTTGTTGTAAAAACCAAGTGGGATAGTACTTGTGAAAGTGCTCTGCAAAATATAAAGTGAAGTGTTAATCTTTTGTCATCATTAGCAATCCACATCCACCCTGAACTGAAGTCCTAGCAACAACACTTACTGATGATTTTCCTTAAAAACTGTAGTTAGGGAAGCAGGAAAAAGCAACTTTAATGTAGATGTTGGAAAAAAATCTCTCAAAATGTAATTAAAATATTAATCACCATACAAGTTTTCTGATGAGAGAAATTAATAGAATGAAATTAATGATAGAAATGTAAGCCAACCAAACCTGGGTGATGGCTATAATAGAACAAAGTTACCAAGACAGAATTCTTGTACACAGCACCATAAAACACAAGGGAAAGAAAAAACATGGGAAAGTTTAAGGATTTTCTTTTTTAAAAACTACTTGAAAAACAGAAATCCTGGGGTTAAAAGAGAAGGAAAAAAATTATACTAGCGACCAAGAAAATACAAAGTAAAACCAAACTGCTGAATAGTAACACCTAAAAAAAAACAAAATTTGGCTCATGAGAGATTACTGTTCAATTGTTATGAAATTCTAAACAGCAGACACTATCTTTAAAAATGTGAAAAGAGTTACTGTTTACTGAGTTTTAATGTGTACCCCTGAGGGTATATTTGTTTAGGAGCCAGGATGTCATTACCTGTGATCACACAACCAACCAAAGGACATTCAAACGTACCACACTCCTGCCTCACACCCACGCAGCTGCTGCAGACATGCACCTGCCCGTCCACTTCACCATCACCATCACAGACCGGGGGATCAGTGACCTCACGACCACTTGGTGCCTTACCTGACCGATAGCGCTCATCTCGTGACCCTGAGGACCTTCGGCGGTGATAGCGAGTGGAAGAAGCAGGAGTGACGGGAGCCCGGCGCTCGGGAGGCAATGCTTGATCCACCCCTGGGTTAAGGGAAACAGCAAAGTAAGGTAAGGCTTTACTTGGCAGCCAGAGTTCATTCATTTGGTAAAATCATTTGGTAGAATGAAGCCCTGACTCACCGCATGCCCACAGCCAAGCTAGAGCATGCAAGGGCGTGGACAGGGGCCAGGGGACATCATGGACACTGAACAGGAAAGGGAGAAGTGTCCCAGGCAGGGGAAGACTCATGCCCGACACTACCCTTCAGAGACCCCCGCACAGGCTCCCTTATATCCCACACATCTAGAACAGCCATAAGAAAAATGGAGCCCAAAGAATCAAGTTATGATCTTCTTTATATAACAAACATATAGAAAGGGCTATGTTCATTCTCGAGGAAATTTAAAATTACATTTACCATTAAGGTTACCTTTACAATAAATCTTATAGGATATCTTAACGCTACAATTCAGGTAACCAGGACTGTGCATGAATGTTCATCTTTTTTTTTTTTTTTTTTTAATTTTTTTATTGTTATGTTAATCCCCATACATTACATCATTAGTTTTAGATATAGTGTTCCATGATTCATTGTTTGTGCATAACACCCAGTGCTCCATGCAGAACGTGCCCTCCTCAATACCCATCACCAGGCTAACCCATCCTCCCAACCCCCTCCCCTCTAGAACCCTCAGTTTGTTTTTCAGAGTCCATCGTCTCTCATGGTTCTTCTCCCCCTCCGATTTCCCCCCCTTCATTCTTCCCCTGTTCATCTTTATTCATTCAAAATTTCTAACTCTGAATCTTACTCCCCTTGATGCGAAATAACTGAAAAATTTCTATTTCCATATGGCCATGACGAATTACCTGAAAGGATAAAACGGTCAGATAAAACTAATTTGACGGGTATTTGTCAAAAGCTGACCTAGATCTGGCGATCACGATACCGATTACACTTGGGAACTCGGGCAGCAGGAAGCACCATCTCCATAAAACTAAGTAAGTACAGCAGGAAAGGTTTCATCATTACGGTGCAGAAGTAAAGAAATTCGGAGCACTGGGCATCAAACATTAACTGCTGAGTCTTCGGAAAAGGACCAGCAATACTTGGTAGAGAAAGTAAACCAGTGATGGCTATTTTAACAGAAACTGTTTAGGCTTTCTGTGATGGCCCCATGAGGGTTATTTATATCAGGGGTGTAATTTTTCTCTTGTGCTGGTGATTTCTGCACCTCAATTCTTTTTTTTTCTTTTTAAGTAGGCTCCATGCTCAACGTGAGGCTCAAACTCACGACCCTGAGATCAACAGTTGCACACTCCACTGACTGAGCCAGCCAGGCATCCCGCTGCACCTCAGCTCCTGCTGGCATGTTTGTGGTTAATGACACGATAGGTTAACTAACTGCAGATTAACTGCATTCGGTTAACTGCATTAGAATTGTGCAGGAGACAGCCACGCCACGGTCACGCGGCGAGCTCCTGCAAGCGCTTCATCCAGTAGGCACATCAACATACATTGTTAAACTTCTTGATGACACAGCAGCTCACTGCTGCCAAACCCTGTCCAGTTATAGTCTGCAAATGATCTTTAAAAAAAACTACTCTATCTCATCAAACAGATGCACAGAATTTATGAAATCAAGGAGTACTATTAAGTCATAATGACAAGTGGTGGTCATTTGGTGTTTACATTCGTGTTTGTAAACATGAGCTTATGATCCCTCTTAATTGCCCGTTTTAGACAACACATGACTTCTTTACAGAAGTGTGGCCCTCACTGTACCACGGTTAGATCATGAGTCAGTAGTGTGCCGTGAACACCCTTCTATCTTAGACTTTTTTATTATTCCTGGGTTAATATTTGCATCTTTTGGTTCCATCATCTTGGTTTTCAATGGACCTCTTGCTAATTCCTTCAAAATATCCCAACAGAACTGAAACCCTTTCCAACACTTTCTCCCCCATGGGCAATCACCAACAACTTGGGGACAGTCTTTTAGTTCGGTATTCTTTTTCCCTGAAGACCCTCCTCGTGGATCCCCTCCTGCTCTAATCCAGGCTGGCTGGTCCAGACCTGCTTTACAACCACCACAGAGCATCCCTTCCTCCTGGAACTTGCTTTTGCCTAGACATCTAAGCAAAATTACAGATAAATTTGAAATTTGGAAAATGTGTAAAAATCGATTTATTTGAAAGTTATGTGCATTCATGGCTTCTCATGCCAATTATTGGTGAGAAGTCAAATGTCATTCTGATGGTATACTGTTCATGAAAAATCTGTTTATTGTTTTCTTTTCTCCTCTGTCAACTTGCACAATTTTTTCTTTACTCCCACCGAAGAAGCTGCGAGTCTGTCTTCCTCCTGTGGTGGGGTTATCACCAGACCTACTGCCAGCAAGCAGATGTTTTACCTGAGCTATTGCATTTACCCGAAGAAGAGACCTCCGCTCTCCTGTCTTGTGAATCATTCGGGGCTGGAGCTGTTCTCATTCTCCAGGGCACATGCTCGGATTCAGTGCCTTGCACCCCAAATCCCGAGGTTCTCAGGTCTATTTCTCCAGAGAACAAACATCTCTGGGGGAGTGGGGAAGACGTGGGTCACCTGCTTCCTAGATGCCAAGCCTCATCCTCTCCCTCTGGTGCCCATGAAAGCAGCACCATCTGCTACACGTTGCATCCCCATCATTGACCCCGATACCACAAAAACTTGCCACTGTTTCTCCCATCCGTCTGTCCTGTGGATTGACACTTCATCCACTTACAGACACATCTTGGTGCGGTTCTGGGAAGAAGAGGAGCTAAATGTGCACATTCAAGCTGCCAAGGTCTAACAGATTTATACACACAGTTAAGTCCAGCTTTCCCTCTCAGTCCTGCTACAGACCTCGGGAATTCAAGTACACTTCCCGGAATTCCATTAACCTTAACCCCGCCTGGGTCCCCTGTGGCCGTGCACCTCTGGGAAACGCAGGCGCGGCACAGACCAGGACCTGCACGCCTGTCCTCAGCTAATTTTGCACACAAACACTGGACATTTACCTTCATAGGCTGAAGTACACAGCTTACAACACAAGTTTTAAGAGAAATGAGTTAACTAACAAAAGGAGAATACCTTCAACAGCTCACTGGCAACAGGGCATTTTAAAAAGCTAAAATATTGGTGTGCACATTTCTGTCATTAATTTTTATCTGCCCTCACTGTGAATGAAATCTGAAGTAGCTTAAAGTATGTTCTGACAAGGAAAAGCCCTCTGTCAAATATGCAGCAACTCCAGATTAGAATTTCCACCTGTCCGCACAGGGGGACCCTGAGGTAATGAGTGAGGGGTCCTTCCCGCTGGGTGTCAGGTGGCATGCGCACACGCATCTTTACTAGAACACACAGAACTCAGGATGCAGGGCACCGAGGGCCCAGGCTCCTGCCACGACTGAAAACCAGCTCTCGGGACCACTGGAACGTGGGCAACAGAATGTGGGGACCAGGTCTGAGCGAGGACACTGGAAGGCCAGGGGTCTCGAGGGAAGTGGGGGAGCCCTCCAAAACCACATGAAGCCAGCGCGCAAAGATTAATCCTTCTCAGGCAAACGTGTGGCGGGGATGGAGAGTGGCTCTCCGTCCCACGTTTATGAAGCACCACGTGGCAGACAGAGACTCAGCTTCAGGTCCCATGTAAATGGAGGGACAGGGCACCAGGGACACGTTGGGCTCTAGAGCCCAGCTACCCTGAGCCTCAGTTTCCCGTCTGTACACAGCTCTGCCATTCTAAGTAGCATCTGAATGTTCACGGGTAGCTGCCCCTTCCCTTGAGACGGGCGCCCCCTCCCGGTGCTCCCAGGTGCGCTGGGGGCTCGGTCCTCGGGGCAGAAGTCACAGGCTGCTGGGCTCTGCATGCTGGGCAGTAACACTGTCACAAGGGCAAGCCTACCTGGTCCCTGGAAGAGAAGTGGCCTCGTGATCTCGCTGCCAAACGACTCATCCCCCAGTGACCTTCCCAGGACAAGACTACTGCCCAGGAACGAAATCGGGGCAGCTAACAGCTGCGAAGTTGGCGGACAACGAGTGCTCCTTGGATTCTCACCCAGGAACCAGGATGTCTGTCTGCTCATCCCCTCCCTGGGCAACGCTGCCCTGGCCCACGGGAGGACCTTGGGGAGGGCTACTGAACCAACACGGCTGGTCTTCACGGCGTGAGCAGGGCCTTGCGAGGCTTTCACCAGGCATCAGTTCAAACATGGCCTTCAGTGAGATTTCTCTTTCCCTCGAGAACCGCAAAGGGGTTCGAGAGGAAGGAACCTGAGGAGCCCAAGAGGAAAGAGGAAGGTGGCCAGGCAGGGAGACAGTAACCAAGCCCAGGACCCTGGCCCTCTGCCAGCGATGTCCTCAGACAGCCACACGCGAGTCCGTCCCAATTGCTTCCAACACATGAGGAAGAAAGGACTCCGCAAAGGAAATCCCTAACAACACAGTGCTGTCCCCTGAGCAACCCACCAATTCCAGTGCCAGACACTGGAAACCACGACAGTCCTCACATTCACTCAGGAATGTGGCCACAGGGGCTCTGCGGCTCTGACATGCTGTCTGCTTCGGGCCAGGACACCTGCCGTGTAGACCACCTGGCTCATCTGGGTGTCAAATGTTCTAGAAAACATCAAGACTTCTAAATTCAGATAGCAAGGGAAATACATGAGAACGCCGTGGTTTTCCACATAGTTTCAAAAGAAATCATGAAGGATTTGTGGAAGATGACTTCAGTAAAAATGCATATGGGATTCAAAACTAGAAGACCTTGATCCAAATTCTGGTCTTATTCTTAGTCCGCGTGGAACTGGGCAAATGTCTCAGCTGCTACCTCAGCTTCCGTGTACGTTGGGAGTAGACATGGACACGGTCATGTGTGAGTGACGTCCCCTCAGGCCCTTGCTGGAACCCAAGCCTCTCTGGTCCTGTCCCCTCGCGTTCAGTGCCCGTGGATCCCAGGGCCCAGCAGGAACTCACAGCCGCCCTGGGGCTCCTACACACGTGGATCCAGCTTCAGGAACCTGGTGAAATTGCGGAGGGCTTTTCCACGTTTCAAGTCTACACAAAAACGATTTCTGAATTGTCCCCTTCTCTTCTAGTACCTAATTAACTCTCACATAGCGGCACTTACTTCTAAAATAAGTGCAATCAAGCCTTTGCAGAAGATACGCAGTACCGTTGTTACGTAAGATGAGAAACTTACTACGTTTGCTTTGTATGGACTCAGACGAGAACACAGCACAGAAAGAAATTCCATCACCTCCACAGCTGCCCCAACTGTCAGCCTGATTCTTGTTTCTGCCTCTCATAACCGAAGTTCTTACTGAAAATCAGTATGAATTTGCTAACCATATTCCTGTCAATATACTGTAGTTTGATTAGAGACTCATTTTGTGGAAAAGTGCAGAAGATCTGGAACTTTAGAGAGCTTGACGTGCATCCAATGGGTGCTCTTTGCTCACCGAGTAACAACAGAAGCTCAGAAGGGAATGAGTGCACGAGGTCAGGAGCGGGGCTGCAAATGTCTGCGTTTTTCAGATGCCCACACAAGCCAGTTCCAAAGCAGACATCTTTCTCGCTGCCCAGGTGGACACTCAGACCCCACTCCCGGCTCTGCTCAGGCTGCAGAAGCTTGCACGGGAGGAGGCTTCTTGGCTCCCGTGACCCCTGGTATGGGGAAGCAGGAACTCGGCGGGTAGGACACCACTAAGAATAATGGGAAATCCATCTGACCAAACCCACAGCTGCGTGTGATAGAACAAGAGCTCGGCCAAGGAGAGAAGCAAACTGTGCACTGAGATCACGACTGTGGGTAGCTCACCTAGGACACGGGTAGTTCACCTCTCGCTGAGGAAGGCTCAGCTCCTACAGCAAGTCCATCTGGAAAAGATTCACACCAAGTCACAGACTGGCAACCTGATTTAAAGACCCGTTTTCTCTTCCGGGGTTTAAGCTTGCACCTGACACCCCGTCCGTCATGAACAGACAGCATGGCATGACCCCTCAGTGGGGGTGGTCCCCAAGGAGCCTGTCCCTCAAGCCCTGGTGGGGATGGGCTAACGTGGCGTCCGGGCCCAGGACTGCACTCTGGGAGACCCTAACTCCTGCTGCGGAATGAAGACACGGAGCCGGTGTGCAGCGGGCACCGGAGGAGCAGAGACCCGGCCAGGGGCAGCTCAGGAGGCCACAGCACCCACACACTTTCTTCTCTGAGTCTCGAACGGCACCTGACTGCAGTCTGCATCCTTAAACACAAGACAAGAACATGCCTCATCATCCGGGAGACCAGAAAGGGCACAATTCACAAGCTCTGAACTCTGCCCCTTGAAGGAGACTCCTTCACAAACCTGGGGACCCAGCAGGAGCCTCGGCGGCTGGGCTTCAGATGCTGCCGCCTCCGTATGGGCCTGTCCCAGGAAAAACGACGTCAGTGTGTCTGCAGTTAGAGCAACGAACACCGGGGATGCTGAGCTGAAATCCAGGATTAATGATCATAAAATACAATTCAGTTGACTAGAATGTGCAGAGGCCCCAAATCGTGTTCTCCTTTAACCTCTCAGGTATGGAAACAGTGAGGAGCACGATGTGTCACCATCTACAAGTATCCAGATCGGAAATCAAAACAAAGCTGTGCTCACGGCGGAGATGCCTCCAGCACCAAGAGGTCCGTCTGCCTGGATGCTCGGGGCATCACGCAGAGCTGAGCACCACGCAGACACGCTGGCTCGGCCCTCGGCGGGGCCGGCTCTGAGTGCTCCCTGCTCCACCAGCACCTGCTGGACACACTGGCCTGGTGCCCACGTGGGCGCTGTGGCCAGGAGGACGCAGGGCAGGGCCCTACCTGACACCAGCAGGGATTTGACAGGGCGTCCACAGCCCAGCAGCCGGTCTGTAACGTGCAGACGGTTACTGGTTCATCCTTCCGCAAATATCTGAAAGCGCCTACCTCCTCGGGGAGAAGTGGGATGTTGTGAGGAGCGGGACCAGAGGGCCTGTCCTAACCCCAGGGATCCTTGCAGAAGTGACATGGGAGCTGGGCTTCGAACAATGCGCTGGTGCAGAGAGAGGGCAAGCAGGTGCAGGAGGCCACCCTTGGAAACGGAGCACGGGACCGTCCAGCAGCAGGAAGGCCCATGGAGCTGAAGAGGGGCCAGGGCTTCTGTGTGCAAAACCTTCTGACGCAGACTTGGCTACGCTCCGCGCAGGGCCCTCGGCGTCCTTCAGTAGGAGCAAACGCAGTCAATTCACCCTCACCAAGAGGTCCCTCCACCGAGGAGGCTGTTCATGCGCATCCCATGGCCAATTCCCGGGGAGCAGGAAGAGAGAAGACAGACTTGCCCTCTGGTCTCATGAGTGGAATCCACCAAGATTTCTGTAACTATACAGTCATGGGAAATCCTTGAACAGAACGCCACCTGGCCGTTGATGGAAAAGCAAGATGGGCACACACGGGACCGGCCCTACAGAAACCACCCTCCACGGAGAAACACGCACAGAGTCACGGGGAAAGTCTATCTCCTGACATACTTGCTGTGAGAAACAGGGACTCTGTTTGGTCCTGGGAACTCTATTTCAGTAACAGTGGAATTTGACGGCATGACCTTGTCCCAGAAGCAGCAGGGACTTGGTTGTCGAAGCCAGCTCTGGTGCTCAGATGTGCCCACAGAGACTGGCAGCGAGTGGGTTTGTGTTCTGTTTTTAAAGTTTTATCAGGTTTGGGGATTAATGAAAGAGACACTAGGACCAGGACCCAATGGGTCAGTCTTAAGTAATATTTTCTTGAAAATGATTTTTAGCGTATTTTCCTGACTCCTTCTTTCCTTTCTAGCTCCTGGCACAGTTTTTCTCCTCTAGATTTAGGGAAGCACTCAACATTGCGCTCCCCAAAGACAACGTATCTTCTGGGGCACCTGGTACCACCAGGTGTCCAGAGAGGAAAACCAGGAGACAGACTGCTTCCGCAGCACGTTCCCGGGGATGGACTAACGCCCGGGACTCCGACCCGAGTGCTCACAAATGCCCATACAAGCCACTCTAATTTAGAACTGTGTGTCCCAAACGACATCTTAGAAATGTTTTTAGAATACTTTCTAGAAGTGTTAATATTTTCTCTGACAAATAAAAATAATGTTAAAAAAAAAAAAAGGTTCACAAAACACAAACGCCCTTACAGGAACGTGCTCAGCAGAATAAGGTGACTGACTACACACTAGACGCTTCTCCTGAGATCCTAGACCAAAAGCGTCACTTCTCAGACTGGGCGCGTCAAGAAAGCAAGCTCGGACTCAGAACCCTCTGCTCTCGTGCTACTTCCCCAGAGTTCTACAGAATGAACGACCATTCACATGATTTCTCAGAAATAATGACTAGCAGTAAAAACTGCAAAACTGGCTGGAATCTGCTCTCCTGAGTCTAGAACCATGGGGAACCCGCCTTCCCTCCCCGGGGGGCCCGGTGGGGGGGAACGGGACACAAGGCTCCCAGAGCAGCGTCTCCGAGCAGGCTGCCTCCTCCTCACGTCTCAGTCAGGTGCGGGAGGCTCCTGTGAACTGTGAAGCGGATCCCACAGCTCACGCCCGACTCCACTGGCCCCTCACCCACCTGCCCCTCCCCATCAGGGGCCCAGAGAAGAGGGACTGGAGCCCCAGCAGAGGCCTCGTCTGAGACCCTAAGGCCAAGGCAACATACATCTCTTTTTATTTCTTCATGATTTTCAAATAATGGCCCTTATTTGGGATAAATCCCTAAAGATAGACCTAAAGGGTACCAATGCTCATTTTCTTGTACTAAAAGATGGATTGAACTCATTCTTTGAGCTTCTTATATTCAAAAGATTGCCCACGAAAGTAACTGTGGTCTCCGAATGGGCCCATCACCTCTGAGAATACACTGTACAATCACTGGCTCGATTTTTCTACTTCCATTTGGAAACAGGATCGTGCTGCCATGTGGACCTCGCTCCCTAGCAGAGCTCAGGGCCACGGCGGCCCGATACTCCCTCGAGGAGACCAGACCCCCACGGTAGCGGAAGACCAACCATTGCAACAAGAATTTTAGGGTTTGTCATGCAATCTTCTTTCTCAAGTGTTTCTAAGTGGTGCCCCAACTGTGAAAATAGGGTTGTACAACACAGTATTACATCTTCAGAGAAAAGACTGTGAACTGGGCCCTGAGGCAGCGGGACAGTCGGGGTGTGGGGACTGGGACACGTGGCCCCCAGTGAGTGGCGGGAGCCTGTCGGGAGGATGGGGCTCGCCCGGAACCCCGCCTGCACCCGCACGCGGCTGTGTGAGAAAACCCTCCAGTGTCGCCCACACGGGGAGTTCACGGCACGGCAGGTGGGAGGTCGGCCTCCGGCCCTGCGGGGGGTCTCTCTCAGTGGAGTGCGCTCACCGAAGCGAAAGTAAAACAGCGGCCGGTTCCCTGCGGTGCTGGCCGCCCGCTCTCTGACCGCGGCTTCTCGGATGTCACACACCCCGATGTTGCCGGAGTGCAGCGCTCTTCCCGGGGCTCCTTCACTGTGCTGCAGTCTACACCGGACCACGGCAGCTCCGTTCGCTGCTGTAACAAGTTGAGAAAAACTAATTAATGCAAACTTTTGGTTTTTTTTTTTTAAATTTGTTACAGCACTGAGCAGAGCTGCCGCCCCCATGCAGAACAGCACAAAGAACACCAAAGGACCACGCGACACGGGGCCACCCTCAACGCCCAGCCAGCACGGCCAGCCGCATCCTCCGCACCACCGCGGCTCAACAGCATCTCCTGGGAACGCACAGACCTGCTTCCGTTTCACTTCTGTTTGGTCTGTCCCAGAAACTAAAAGCCCACAATGTCAGGAGCCTACAGTCCGCCCCGGCAGCCCTCCTCCAAGACGTGGGGGCAGTCCCTGCAGGAAGGAATCACACGGACCCGCCACGGAGTCTGCCGTCAGCCTGGCAGTCCTGCTGGAAGACCGTCTGGTCATCTGCCCACATCTGCTCTAAAAGCCTTCCACACGTGGGTGTCCGCCAGCCAAAAATCCGACTCACTTTCAATTCACTGAATAGAACAGAGCTTCTTCCTTCCAGAAGCCAGACAACAGGGAAATCCAGCCCATCGGCTAAGTCAGGCCAACACAACAGGTCCACCTTCACGTTAACTTTCTCAAATATCAAGCAAAGAAAGAAAAATACACAAAATCAAAACAAAACTACAAGCACAACAGAAACTCCACACACAAATTCAGTTCCCTGGATTGTGAGCTGTACGAACCACCCCTCACCATGCTAACGGAACACTAGGTGGGGGTGTCATAGGAGGGCAGAGGGACAGAGTGGGTCTGTGCACCATGCGCACCTGCAGACGTAAACCTCTCTACCAGAAGCTCCTGAGCTGGGCTTGAAACAAATCGTTTCAACAGTGAAAACTATAGAGTTCAGGAAGCACCTGTAAAATTTAGGTTGCTTTCCTTTTTCGTTGAGGACTTGGGTCAGATTTAAGCCATTCCTAAAACCTAGCAGATTCTCAGGGTCACCTCCAATTGAACTATGCTTCAATCAGAACTAAAGGGCCACAACTCCAGCCTGGGAGCATGTTTTCTCCTGAAATGTGCAGAACGCAGGTCAAGTGCACAGAGAGTCTACAAACCTGCACCCAGGAAACACTTGAATGAAACAGACTTTGTACTTCAGGGAAGAATCCACAGCATTTTATGATCACATTTCAGAACACAACCAACCTTTACCAAGTCATAGCCCCATGCGGGGTACTCTAGATTCTAGATCTGCCCCCTCATGACAGCAACAAAAACCTTGGGTTAATTTAAACTAGAGTCAATGGCAATAATTTTTAATTCACTAAACCAAAAGTCATGTTTACATCATAAGTGCTTTCATATTTGTTTATAATAAGCATTTTAGAGTAATCGATGTATTCTTGCCTTCTGTAGATGAAATACCTATTAAATTAGGCACATTTACAGAAGAGTCCATGTGCCTCCTGCGTCCACAAAACATGTGCAATCACAGAGGAGTCCTGTGTGGCCAGTGCCACATCAGAAGTGTGACCTTTGTGCAGATTGGGCGTGAGAAAGGGTTTGCACTCAGCGGTTTCTCTTGCATGTTACACTGAACTCTTAAAATCAGATGCTTTATGTACTCATGGAGGGTACGTACTCGGAGGCTGGGGCAGGTAGGCTCCGATGAGTTTTGACCTCTTCTTTTCATACCCTTTTTGGGTGATGTCACCTGGAAGAGAAGGAAAGAGACATTCAGAATGGCCTCAGTGATGAGTGGGTCGCTCTTCAGATTCTAAGACACCGCAAGTTACATCTTTTGTGTCTTCTGTTTGCCTTTTAATTATAATTTAAAGAATAAAGGACCTTGTCATTCACCTTGGCCCTCCCCTGCCCTCAAATAGTCATTTAAGTTACATAAAAATCCTTGGTAGGCTCCTGCTTGTCCCAGCCCCTCCCTGCGAGGTCTCGGCTCCCACAGGACGCAGAATTAGTCTGTGATCTTGTTCACACCAGCCGAGCACAAAGCCTTCCAGTCTGCATGGCTCTCACTAGTTTAGCCAAGGGACACTGCAGGCATCGATGCTGGGGACAGCCACCCAAACCGTGCTGATTAGCATCTTCCTCCACGGACCAACCCGGCTGGGCAGTCCCAAGGACACCAAACTGCTCGGGTGTTTATGAAAATAGGTGACTCAGACCAAATGAAACATGAAATAAAGCAAGAGAATGTGGGACCTACAGAAATCTAAAGTATGTGAGCAAGGTGCTCATCCTTAAAGCAAAAATTGAAATGTTAAAGCCAGAGGTTCACATGCAGAAAAGCAAGGGGTATACACGCTGACATTTTCCCCAAGTGCTCAGTACCTAGGACAAAGCAACCCGTGGAACACACAACAGCCTTTTCTAATTTTAAGTGCTAATACACAAAATGCCGGTTTTGCCCTTGAATATTTTGTAGCATTTTTTTTCTCCCAATATTCTGATCAAATCATCATTCCCCGAAGAGCTAAACAGTCAAGTTTTAATAAAAATACAGATTGGGGAATTTGCTTTTTCTGATGACATACGCTCACTAAATTTGAGCAAACCATAAAGCACCCTGAGTGTATGCTGACTGACCCGACAAACTCACAGCTCCCACTGTGAGTCGTGTGCACCCCATGAAACGCACACCTTGTTTTAAACAACAGAAGTCTGTGGAAAACATTGTCCGCTATCAACCGGCAAGCAGCCTGATGCTATCAGCATGTCCGCGGGCCACCGTCGATGAGCAACACTCACCGCATGGCCCTCCGGTGAACACGCACTACGGCTGGGCCCACACCCACCCTCAGCACCGAGGCTGCTCGGCTGCTTCTGGACATGCTCCATCCAATCCCCCATTTTATTTATTTATTTTTAAAGATTTTATTTATTTATTTGAGATAGAGCAAGAGAGAGAGAGAGCACGAATAAGAGGGAGGGTCAGAGAGAGAAGCAGATTCCCCGCTGAGCAGAGAGCCTGACATGGGGCTCGATCCCAGGACCCTGGGATCATGACCTGAGCCGAAGGCAGATGCTTAACCAACTGAGCCACCCAGGCGCCTCTCAAATTCCCCATTTTATTTTTTTATTTATTTTTTTTTTTTTTTAAAGATTTTATTTATTTATTTGACAGAGAGAGATACAGCGAGAGAGGGAACACAAGCAGGGGGAGTGGGAGAGGGAGAAGCAGGCTTCCCACCGAGCAGGGAGCCCGATGTGGGGCTCGATCCCAGGACTCCGGGATCATGACCCGAGCCGAAGGCAGACGCTTAACGACTGAGCCACCCAGGCGCCCCTCAAATTCCCCATTTTAAAAGGATACCTAAAATCTCAATAACCAAAAACCCCATGTGCACACACACTCTGGAGCGTGTTTGCAATTTCAGGAAAAAGGACTAAGTTATCGAATTAGGGCACTGGCTGAGAAGTGTTGGTCACGGGTCACACCTTCTGATTCCTGGCCACGACCAGTACACCTCTTGTCACGTTAAAGACAAGAAAACATCTTTGAGGAAACAGCATAAAACCAATCTGCAGAAGAAACACCACCGGGATAGGGAAGTGCTGTGGCTAGCGGGGACCACGCGGGGGAGGTGGGGTCGGGGGTCAGAGGCGGACAGGCCCCCCAGGCTGCTTCACATCAGCCTGCCTGAGCGCAGGGGACAGCGAAGCTCCCAGTCCTGCTCACAGAGAGGAACGTTCTGCCCTTAGAGGACATGGCAGTAGACACCAGAGGCTTCTCCCAGCCCCGCGGACCCTGAGAAGCAGCTCCCTGTGGGCTCCCTATCCCTCACTCCCCATGCTCCCCCCACTGCTCTCTGAGCACAGTGCCGGTGAGGAACCAGTTCATTTCCTGCTCCTTCATCCTCCGCAGTGCATTTCCCCAATTCAGAGCCCGTCTGCTCCCTGCAAGGGAGGGGCCAGGACATCAGGGACGGGCAGAGGGGCACACAGGTGAGGGCGGACCATGGGGCCACAGCGGTCCTGAGCGGCCCCCTTCCCTGGCCATCCCCCAGCCTCCCAGCAGCTCTGCACAATTCCAGTCCCAATCCCAGCCTGAGTAAGCCAGCACCTTTCACGGTTTGCGCTGCACCCAAAATTTAGCTCATGTTTTAAAAATGTCTCAGATGGGGCACCTGGCTGGCTCAGTCAATAGATTATGCGACTCTTAGAGTTCGAGCCCCACGTTGGGCGTAGAGATTACTTTGAATGAATGAATAAATAAGGAATAGAAATACATTTGCAGGAGCACCTGGGTGGCTCAGTTGGTGAAGCATCTGCCTTCAGTTCAGGTCATGATCCCAGGGTCCTGGGATCGAGCCTCGAGTCGGGCTCCCCTCTCAGGGGGGAGCCTGCTTCTTCCTCTCACTGTCCCTCTATGCGCTCTCTTGCTCTCTCCTCTCAAATAAAATCTTTTAAAAAGTCCCAGAAGAACATGTAAGTATGGGGGGAGGAGGTCCTCACTTAATTTTCGGCATAGGACAACCTCAAAGGAATCTCAGTTTTTACTGTTTTACTTCGGGAAGCTCCAATTATTAAGACCTTAGGCCTCAGGAAAACAAGGCTTTTCCTGGTGAAACCAGGACTGTCCATGGAACTGGAAGAGGTCAGTGTCAGTCCCGCAAAGGCACATCCACACAGTTCCCGGCCCTGCGCAAGTCCCCAGCCCCGCGCAGAAAGGGCTTGGCAGCGGGAGGAGTCCCTGCTTCCGAGCGGGCGAGTCATGTTGGCCCCACTATGAAACCATGCTCAGAAGCAACCGGCTCACAGGGGATTTCCACATACCACTCTCAGAGACCCCAGGTTGCTAACAGCTCTTAAAACCCGTAAGTGTGGAAAGACAGACACTTTTTATTCGGTAACTTCATCTAAATCAGGGGTCGCCAACTACAAATGCAGCTTGCGGACTGTTTTTGCAAAGGAGGCTTGCCGGGCACGTAGCTGTGCTCCTTCGTGTGCACCACAACCTGGACCGCAGCGCCCACACAAGCTTCCCAGCCACTGTCCCACGACCCTGAATACCTTTAGTCCTTGTAACAACAGGTTTCACAGGTAAGAAACAGACACCTATCGTGCTCATGTTTCTCGCCCAGGGCCCCAGATCTACGAAGAAAACACACCCTGACCAAATCTCAAACGACTTCTCATCGAAGCCACACCTGGAACCTTGCACCCCGCAGGTGTGGATGCGGTCGGTGACCCCGCCACCTGCCCAGGACACGCCCCCCGCGTCAGGGCCCTCCCAGCCTTGGCTCCAGCCGTGGCTGGGCTTTCCTCACGCGGCCTGGATGGCTGCTTATGGTTTCTGTCACATATTCGAGCGGCTTATCCTCAAACCCAGGGCATGAAGCCTTCACGGGCCAGCGTCCTGCAGAACCGAGCCCCGGTCCCGCTGGTTCACAAGCTGCACTGTGCACGGATGTCAGAGCGACTCCAGTAACCAGCTGGACACAGTCTGCGTGCATCCGCAGGGCAAACAGAGGGTCACTGGAGAGGACCCTCCATGACCCCCTTATTAACGTGTCTGGGACACAGCTGGTGCGCGTGCTCCCCAAGAGGGTCCAGCGCCTGTGGCAAGGGGCCGGGGTCATTCGGGCACCCCAAGCATCAGGGCTGAAAATGCCCTTGCTACTTTTCTCTTCCGTGGAGAAAGTCTGTTATCTGTAACTCTGCAACTACTTGAGCATCTGGTAGACAGCAGTCCCACGGATTAGCGGTAACGACCTCTCTCTGCAAATTTATATGAGCAGACTTTCTAGCTGGGGGCTCTTCCATTTGGCCCTGGTTCTGAAGCATCCAGTGACGATTTTTGTGCAGGTAGGTTGAGAAAGAGTAGATCGATGATTGATACATGGAAGAAAGACGGATGGGCAGAAGGAAAAAGGGTGAAGGGACACACAGGATGGACCCAAGGGGCTGGCTTTACACACAACTTGCCCTCCTGGACCACTCCCGGGGCTCCACCCCAGGCTGACCTACATTCAACGCCACGATGTCACCATGACAACACAGCTTCTCCATCATCTTCCATCAGTTCAGGCTGAAGGACTGATGGGCGCCCCCTTCTCCTCCTCACCCTGGATCTGCAACGAGCACACAGCCTTCAGGGTAAAACTGTAAATCTGAGGCACAAGGCTGTCTGCAAGAGGAGCCATCCTCCCTGTCACGTGCCTAAGCAAGAGTTTATTTAACATCTGTGGTGCCCCAAGGACTGTCCCACAGCTGGCAGCAGGTTGGTGAATGCTCGCTCACTGCAGAAGCGAAAGACCATGTTAGTCCAGGGACACCAACCACAGGACCCCGTGCTTGAGTATTCACCATGTACAACCCAAATGGTGTATGTCCATGCTTCTGAGCTCGAGACACCTGTCCACCTAACACCCTTTCATTTCAGGAGTAAGGACACAGGACAGAAAAGTGCAGAAATCATCTCTCCTCAGTGAGGAGAAAATAAAAGTGATCTTTTGAAATACTTTCCACTTTATCAAAAGTATTTAAATTATTATCCTTAAAGAAGCTCTTTAAGACTTAAAATTCAGCAGGAGAAATTAAAGTCATGTGTTCTGTTACAAAGAGAAAAGATTTGCAGACAAGTCTTAAATTTAAAATGAAAACCCAAGTAAAGCAAAACCACCAATACACAGCTGAGTAACACGGAGATCACTCTTCTCCTCTTCCCCAAAGGAAGCATCCTCTTACTCATACCGTAGCCCAGACTTCCAAGCAAACCCCAAGTCCTAGAAAAGGGAAGGTCAAGCAAATGCCAGACTGAAGTGGACACTGCAGGGCCCCCATCTGTCCGACCTGGCCTCACTCCAAAAACTCGGGCCCCCCGGGGATCTGTGCAGAGCCACCCGCCCTGTGATGCATGACCGAGATGGGAAAGCGTGGACAGCCATGGGATCTCCAGGTGACCGGACGTGCCCCAGAGTGGACTGCATGCCACGAGCTACCTCCACGCTGGGATCATTCAGGGTAAACAGACCAGCCTAGCAGGATGCTTTCCATTCCTGGTGTCAGGACTATTTCTTCTTTTGAAGCTGGAACGAATGCTTTGTGTAACAAAGCAATCATTCCCATGTTTGGAATTTCACGGCTGTCAGGAACCTTCCTAACGTCCCTCTAAGCTGATGGCTTTATAAGGTATAGGGAGCACCCTGGAAGGCACTCTCCCTCTGGCCCGGCTGCTGAAGGCGTGTTAGCCAGCTCTGTGCTGAGCTCTTCTTCATGCAGAAAGAGACTGTGACGTCTGTGCACGCACCCACCTGCTCAGGGAGTGGAAGCAGGTGGACCTGGGACCCTTCTGTCTGTGGCAATGTGGTCTCGTTGCTACCACTCTTTTGGGCCCGTGGCCACGTCCTGTCTCACTAAGGGCAGGGAATGAGGGAAGACATATACAAACTGTTGCGTCCAAGAAATGGTTCTTGGTCGTAACATGAGATACATCAGCTGGAGGGAAATGCTTGGTGCCTCTGAGCCTCAAGAGATGGCAAAGTGCATCTCTGCAGGCAACTCTGAGCAAAGCAAACCGGCCACTTCTCCAGATGGTCAGGCATGGTGATGCAAGCCTGCCGCTCCTCCTCCTTGAAGCGAGGAGCCGCACCGCCCTCCACATTCGGATGGAGTACAACACAGCACAGAGTCACCCTGACCTTCAGGAGACCCAGAATCTGACTGGAGCCATGCTACTGCTCAGCAAGGACCCCCCGCCCAACTGTGGCTCTCACCTGCACCCAATTTTGACCTCAGAACTTCGGAACACCATGTAAAGGGTCTGGAGTTTTATTCCCATTCATTCCTTCATCCAGCAAATATTTATTAACACCTACGATGGGCCAGGCAATCGGTAGAGGGTAGTAAAGAAAACAGCCCCACCACTAAATGTTTGCTCAACGAAAGATTAGGTAAATAACAGTTCTATTTTCACTTTGAAACTTTTTTAAAGGTCAAAACAGGGGCATCTGGGTGGCTCGGCTGGTTAAGCATCCAACTCTTGGTTTCAGCTCAGGTCATGATCTCAGGTCGTAAGATCAAGCCCTGTGTTGGGCTCCCTGCTCAGCTTGGAGTCGGCCTGAGATCCTCTCCCTCTGCCCCTCCCCGCTGTGCGTGTGCACGTGCTCTCTCTCTCCCCAAAATAAATAAATAAATCTTTAAACAAACAAACAAACAAAAAGTGAAAACAAAGTAGTGACTAAGTTAATGATTTCAATGACATTCTTAAATTGCCCCATCTGGCCAAGTAATGGGAAACAAAACTAGAGATGGAGTTTGTGTTAGAAAGAGTGAGAATGGCTGAATACGACCTCCCTCTTGTTGGTGTCAAGATACAGAATGTGCAAAGATTTTTAAATCATTTTATTTTCAAATTATAAATACATATACATACATGTATACACATACATATATACATATACACACATACATAAACATTTATTTATTTTAATCCTGCTTTCTAAAATAATGGCTCAGTTCTAAAAACGACTGCTGTTAATTTGAAGGATCTGGGGGGTTGGGGAGGAGAAAGGAGGGCAGATATACTGGAAGACGTGTAGACGTGTGATGGGCTAGTTATTTCAGGTAATTTTATACAGTCATTATTTCTCTTTGTGAGACCAATGAGCTGCAGGAGTTCCTGCAGCGAACATGCTGAGGCTTCCTGTGTGCAAACTCATTTGCAAGCAAAGCCAAAAATACCGAGCTGTTGGGAATACAACATCTGGATACATCTGGATAGTCCCGGCACATAATATGTGGCAATTATTAAAAATACATGTTATTCACTGAGGCTGTCGGAATCAAGAAACCTCTGCTGGATATTTGAGTACACAGGTGTTTAAAGTTAATTTTTTAATCTTTACAAAGTAACATACATTGGCACCCTATATCCCAACCCTAGAGGAAAGAGGAGCACAAAGAAAGACAGAAAAAAAACACCACTTCATATAAAATAAGAAAAAATAAGCAGTAACCAAAGTCTAAATCAAACTACAAAACTGGCTTGCACACGGGGTCATGTTGCAGGTTAGCTTGCAAAGCGAAGCAGCTCAGAGAAGCCAAGGGCCAGGGTGGAAAAGTAAAAAAGTGAAATTATACTTCCCTTCCACACCTGCTACATGCCAGGCAGTGTTCTCCGGACCTGGCAACAGCAGAATGCAAAACATAAAACCCTTGTCCTCATGGCACTTGAATCCAAATTCTCCCATGGTAACAACTTCTCCATCATCCACATGCCATGCATCAGCCACCTGCATGTCAAGCTCCACCACTGCTAACGACTGGTCACCGCACAGAAAGTGAGATTATTAGGAGGGAAAATTTGGAAGGAAGCCTGCATGAATCTTGATTGCTAAATGAGCTAAAATGAGATTTGGATGAACTGCACAAACCTACCATGAACTTTCAAGAGACAGTAAAAAGTATTTCCAACTGAACAAAAATGAAAACCAAAATGTGTGGAATATAGCCAAAATAGTGATTAGTCGCACACTTTCCGCATTAAAGGTTTCTATCTGAAAAGAAAGGTCTCAAGTCATTAATCTAAGCTTCGACCTTAAGAAAATAGAAAAATATATATATAAATAAACCCAAAACAAGTGAAAGCAAAGAAATAATGAAAGCCAGAAATCAAAGAAATTAAAAACAGAAAAAAAGAAAAATCTGTCAAATCAAAAGCCTACATAGAAAATCCCAAGGAATCTACAAAATTAACTCCTAGATTTATTAACTGACTTTAGCAAGGTCACGACATACAAAATCAAATCATATTACTATATACTAGCAACAAATATTTGGGACTAAAATTTTAAAAACGTTTTACATTTACATATCATTCACAGTAGCTACATAAACAAGAAGTATTTAGCTATAAATATAACAAAACATGCAAAATGTGCATGGGATCTGTGGGATCGTGGAGAATCTGTATGCTGAGAAGTACAAAATGGGGAAGAAAGAAATAAAAAAAGATCCATACAGATTGAGACACACACCGTGTCCATGGAATGGAAAACTCAGCATAATAAAGATGTCAATACTCTCCAAATTAATGGATCGATTGAACGTGATCAAATTAAAATCCTAGCAGAATTTTTTTTTAGATATACACAAGCTAATTCTACAAGTTATATGAAAAGTCACAAGAACTACAATAGCAAAAAATTGATAGAGAATAAAGGGGGAGAATTCATACTACCTGATTTAAGATTTATCACAAAGTTAACAATAATCGAAACAATGTGGTATTGGCAAACAAACCTACAAATAGACACAAATATGACTAATTGCTTTTTGACAAAGGTGCAAAATGAATTAAATAGAGAAAGGAGAGTCTTTTCATCATGGTGCTGGAATAAATGGACATCTATATGCAAAAAAAAAAAAAAAAAAAAAAAAGAATCTCAAGCTAACCCTCACAGCTTCTATAAAAATTAACTCAAAATGGGCATTAGATCTAAATGTAAAACAAAACTAAAATTTTAGAAGAGAATACGGGAAAATTGTGACGAGTTTGGGTTAGCGAAGAATAGAAGCATTAAAAAAAAGTGGACTTTTTTAAAATTTAGAAATTTGTTCTGAAAAAGGCACTCCTAACAGAATAAAAACTAAGCTAGTGACCAGGAGAAAGTGTTTTCAAACCACACCTCTAACAAAGGACAGACAGCATCCGCATGAAGAACCTGGCAAAGGCTTGAACAGACCCTTCCATGGTGTGGATAAGCAGCTTGCCAGTAAGCAAAAGAAAACTCACAGATCTGGACACCAAAAAGAGAGTCAGTTTTCCCTTCCCTAGATGTTAATTTTAAAAACAAGACAAAATCCTATCAAGAAGAGTAGATGTGGCATCCTGTGCTATAAGGCATGGGGTTTCCAAGCCGGCAGAAAACCAGGAGGGGTCCCCCACTCAGAGCACCACCTGCCTACCCCAGATAGCACCCAGCTGGGCACCTGCAGAGCCCATGGTTTGTGCACAAGGAAAGAGAAAACAATTTCAACAACATTCACAAGTATTTCTCCAGCTCTTAACTTCCTGTTCAACTGGAAAGGGACCTACACTTTGATGCACCTTTCACAGAAAATTAGGTTGCACTGCTAACACTTTTTAATTCCTTTCAAGAAGAATATTCCTGCCTTGTTCTCCCCCTAAGGTTTTCATAAAGACTCTCTACACACCTGATAAACTCTGCAGCCCATAATGGCTTTCCGTCTGGACCCAGGGACTCAGCCTAAACTTCTGCGTCTCTGACTTCAAAGCCAAGTCAAAAGGCACATTCCCACGGTGATTCTTTCACCTGAGAATTACACTCTGGTTTCCTGATCGCGCTTAACTGAGAAAGTCAACTCCTTTCTATTTTTGGGTAACAGATAAAACTGGTTTATCTTTGTGAACGAAGAGACCATTGCACAGGAAGACCTCCCCCTTCCGTCTTCTGGAAGCATACAGACCCCACACCTCAGCCTCCACCCCCAGTGCCTGCCTGACCAGAGTAAGAGCGAACAACAGAGAATATTTATCCCCCAGGCTCCATGATGCATGTAAGTCATTATCAAATCACTGCTGGGCAGAAATCTGTTCAAAAGCTCTGCAGAAGATACAGACCACACTCCAACAGACACAGGAGGACAGCCACCACAAGGAGGAGGGTGTTTGCTCCCACACCCCAGGTCAGAGCTGCTTCCTGATCCCTTCATGCAGAAGGGCGAGGGCGAGCCCTCCCAAACACACTGCAACCTGCTGTTATGCCCTTGAAGTTTTGGGGTGAAAATACAGTGTGTGGTTCAGCACTAAACTGTGAGGATTTCATTGCCAGCATCCACGTGAGAATCAAGTCAGTAAAAGATGAATAAAAACAGGATCCTAAAGCCACAGGATGCCAATTTGGAAGAAAATACCCTGAAAACTCAGTGACCTAAATTATGAATAATGAGACTTTTTCCTGGTATTTTGTGTTATCTTACTCGGCAACTAAATAACTCAGTGTATGTTCCTTTTTTTTTTTAAAGGAAGCATAACATAAAGACTGAGTAATAAGACGTGACAGCTAACCTGGTTCTTTTCAGCTTCATATTAAAAAGAGGAAACAAACCAAAATTCCTGAGACATCACACCTTAGGCTTGCATTGTCCTTTTCCTTACATGGCGAACCCTCAGCATCCCAAACAGCACCCCAAGGGAAGCTCTTTACATTTCTGTTTCTTGACACTCAGAGCTCCTTTCAGAGCTCGTGTGAATGAGTGGTGCTGGGTTTAATGCCTTCATTCATTCAAACATCTGAGGACGTGACTTAGCAGACCCTGCAGGTGAATGGGGTCCTACTCCTGCCGCAGGAGGCCAGGCACTCACAGGACATGCATCCGAGCCTCTGCTGCAGCACCTGCTCGCCGCTCGGGAGCGGGCCCGCCCTGGAGGAGGAAGGGATCCAGCTACACGGAGAGCACCCGTGTCTGTCGTGGCTACCGGGAGCTCTGAGGAGCGATTACAATTCCAAACTTTTAAAGGCAACACCTAATAAACAAAAAAGGGATTAGTAACACTCCTCAATAGCTCCAACCCCTTTGGAACACTATGTAGCCACAAACACACGAGCTGGGGACACGCCGCAGAGGAGATGGGGCTGCCTCTGTCCTGCGCGGCCACACGCGAGCCGGCCACAATCGGGGTGAGGCCGCCAGCTTCTCGATCTATTAACCTCACCTCTCGCAGCACAGCCCCAGCCCAGAAAAAATGCATCAAGCTTTCCCTTCTTGCTGTGTATCGTGACAACTGTAAGTATACTAAATATGCACTCTATCATGAGGATCATTCCATAATGTACAAAAATATCAAATACACCCAAAACTAATAGGATATTGTATGTCCATTATACCTCAACAAAATACCACTGTAAGGAATAAGAAGGATTGGCGAGCAGTTCTCTTTTTCAAAGAAAAGGGAGGGAGCTACAGCAGAGCACCACGGGCATCTACAGCATCGAGTGTCGGCCCGAGGAGCTAGAACGGAGGTTAACGGGGCGGGGGTGCATGGCAGCTAAGCCCGTTCATGTGCGGGGGGCACAGCTGGGTGAGGACTGTCATTAATATGGCGCCGCCACGGTGTGCAGACCAGCGCACTCCCACACGCAGCCCCTCAGGAGACACATCTAGACAAACTCGTGAAACACTCAGTCCTGACTCGCCAGAACACGATCGTGGATGAATACCAGCCAGTACTCTAACCCTCCGTATCCCCCGAATGCAGGATTTTAGTCTAAACGAGCATAACTGAGTGTGTAAGATTTACGAAAAGCAGACAGGCTCAGTGAGCCTCGAAGAAACCACGGCAGAACTGTTTTCCTGCCCCTGTCTCTCGTATAAAGTTTGCTACTCAAATTAAACATTTAAAATCCTGGGAAGAAAAAACAGTATGTGTGTATGCACGCAATTCTGTCTGTATCTGTGTGTGCGTGACTGTATACATGTGGGGGCATGTGTGTCTGTGTGTGCATATATGTATGCATCTGTGCATGTCTGTGTGTGCATGTGTATCTGCCATGTCAGTGTGTATGTGTGAGTGTGTGCATGTCTATATGTGCATGTGTCTACCTCTGTATGCATGCATCTGTGCCTGTGTGGGGGTCTGTGTGCATATCTCTGCATGTATGTAGGCATGTGTCTGGGTATGCCTCTGTGCATCTCTGTCACACGTGTGTATACGCATGTATGTCTCTGCATGTGTGTGCATGTGTCTGTGTCTACATGTGCATGTGTGTATACACATCTCTGTGTGCATGTATGTGCACGTCTGTGTGTATGCAGCTAAACTGAAGCCTTTTAAAAAGTGGTTCTCTTTAGATCATGCCTATTTATCAACTTCTTGGCACTTTATAGGCAAAGACAGCTAATGAAGTACAGTCACCATTTTTAAAAACCCTCTAATGAAACAAATTACAAACTCAGTTGTCATGGAAAAACCAGGAGGGCTGACACTTTGGCTGCAGTAGAAGCCAGTAACTTCAGGAGGAAAGGGGAGAAAACTGAGAATTTTAATTTACACTTTGGAATATCTCATTAACCCAGTCCTCTAATAATTACTGTATAAACCACAGACCCCTGGGGGAACGTGGTGCGCCGAGACATGGAAGAGAAACACTCTCGAAACCTGATTGGCTGCAGCACACGCACCCCACGCACGCTCCATGTGCTCCCCACGCACGCTCCATGCACGCCCATGCACACCCCCCCACGCGCGCCCCACACACGCTCCATGCATGTGCCCCACGCACGCGCAATGCGCACCCCACGCACGCTCCATGCAGGTGCCCCACTTGCGCTCCACGCACTCCCCACGCACGCTCCACGCACTCCCCACGCAAGCTCCACGCACGTGCCCCATGCACGCTCCATGCGCACCCCACACACGCGCCCCACGCACGCGCCCCACGCACGCTCCATGCACGTGCCCCATGCACTTCCCACATGCGCTCTATACCCCAACAGCGAGAGTGGGAAGCCAGCCGGGTTAGGCCCCAGCTCACCAAGCCCTGGCAGAACCACACACGCACATTTAAATATACACTTCTGGGGCACCTGGGTGGCTCAGTCGGTGGAGCCTCTGACTCTTGATTTCAGCTCAGGTCATGATCTGAGGGTCCTAGGATCAAGCCCTGCGTCAGTCTCCCCACTGCTCAGCGGATTCTCTCTCCTCTCCCTCTGCCCCTCCCCTTGCTCACTCTCTCTCTCTAAAATAAATATTGAAAAACACGCTTCTGAAGGCATTATGTGAAGAAGTAAATTCAAAAAACCTCAAGAACACAGTTGTACTCAAGCCCGGACAACTTGTTGTGATGTGAACACCACCGTCCACATCTCTCCATAGCGGGACCTTTCTTATCTCCAGCGTCCAATTCTAATTATAATTACCTGTGTTTTTGAAGGGAAAGTGACACAAACACGAACGGATCATTATAAAATTCTCAGTGGTGAGAACCAGGGAAAGAACACAAGTGGCAAAGAGGAACGTGCCTATCAACAGGAGCTACATGTAAGCGTGTTCAAAATGTCCACAAATGAGAGAAGCAGAAGGCGAGAAACAGGAGAGAGACACAGGAAAGGAAAAGCAGTTGTGGACCTCGAGTGGTAGCCATGAAAACTCACGGTCCTACTTCCGATTCGTCACCAAGAGCTCGGTTCTCCCCTTCCTGAGAAAGGGACGGCGGCCTCACAGGACCAAGAGGAGGTCCACGGCGCTGGCACGGGACGCAGCCGGGGTGATCTCTGGCACACAAACATGGACTCCTCAGAAAGGAAACGAACCTTGTCTCCTCACCCAGCCCCACGGACCGCCACAGAGAAACATGCAGAGCCTTCGTGGTCTTCGGATTCTGTGGAACCATCCACAGAGCCCTCGGATCCTCCCGCGACCTGGTGACGGGCCAGTCCCAAGCCTGGTCTCGCTCCTTCCTGCACAGCTGGACTGCGGTCCCAGCTTCTTCCACAAAATCAGGCATGTGCCGGCGTGTGCCGGGAGTGGCTGTGGGACTGGTCAGCTTCATCAGTCAAGTGGTGATGCCGTGATGGGTGAGGCGCTGGCTCCAGCCCGTCCCTCCCCATGCTGCCTGAGTGCAGAGCCCACCACGAAGGTGGAAGGTGGACCCCGGGCCACCAGCACCTGGTCCCACAGGCATGCCTAAGGCCACCTGCTGGCCAAGAATTCCACAGGAGTTTGAGGTCGGCCGTTAAAATCCTGGGATTTGTTACAGCAGCTGGAGTTAGGAAAAGTCATCCGAAACCCATTATCTTTAACTAGATCCTAATTGTGTGAGATTACTTTAGACAGCTGGGGACTTGAGATCAAAACACACCTGAGCATGAGCACCTTACAGGCACCAGCAGGGGGCCCTGGACTCTGCCGCCTTCCTTCCCTGATGGATCCTACACACAAAACAGGCACTGCATCTGGTGAGCACCTGCTGTATGCAGTTTCCTTTGATCCTTAACAGCAATCCCGATGGTACCTGAGAGTGCTCGTACCTTATGGGGGAGATCTCTCCGGGGTTCAAGGAGGATGGTTGCAAATCTAGCTGGTGGGGGACCAAGGGTCCCAACGCTGACCATCTGACCCCAAACTCCATGCGCTCAGGCTCTGGGACATAAAATCTTCCCCTCAAGGGCCCGATCAGTTTTCTGTTTTTAGTCATTTGCCAAGGAAAGGAACACCAAATAAAGGAAATACATTAACTGAAAAAAAAACAAAAACAAAAAAACCCGCTGGTGTGTTACCAAATTTTAATACAGTAAAGGCTACGTTGGTGATAAAGTCACCACCAAATCTGTGTGTTGCCAGAGTTTCAAAAGCCTTTCAAAGGTGTTACTTCGTCTGCCCCACAACTTGGTGCCGAGAACACTGCTAACAGCTGAAAAACCAAAGCCCAGAGAGGTTAAGAGTGGGAATCTCACTCACACTGTTTTCCCATAGTGGATACTCAGTGCATGCTGAACAAATGCACAGAACGTGGATGCTCTAACGGTTAACCACCCCCTGAGCTTGGGGGTGACGCCCATGTCAGGGCTCTCGCCCCACAAGGTCAGTGTTGCTCATGCACCTCACAGGGACCTGAGGCTCCGAACCTGACCTGCCTGTCCTCACACAACACAGAGCCTCTGGCCCGGGTTCCACGGGAGGCTCTCTTGCCCAGAGCTCGGCTCTGAGTGGATGCTGCAGGGACACCTACATGGCTATTCACACATCGGCTCTGAGCGGCACCGGACACGAAACGGTACATTGAACAGCCAGGCAGCAGTTAGAAATAAATCGACTTTCCGGATGGAAGCAATCCTCAAGGGTGAGCGTAGACCTCCAATGTGGGCAACGTACCCCGCCACGTTCTCCCTGACCCCCATTCCCAGCCACAACCTTGGTGAGCCTTCACCCTCGCTTCTGACCGTCTCCCACCCAGAAGGTCCCACACATTCTCCCACTGAGAGTATTCTCAGCCTCTCCTCTGAATTCCTGCTTAACCTGGGACTCCTCACAACGTGTTGTGAACGGTGCCCATAGCCCCTGGATCGATGGTGATGGAGAAGGGGTCCATGCCTGCACCCCCAGGGGCCCCACAATGTGACCACACAGCCACAGCCCTGGCCCGTGCCTGTGCCCCAGCTTCCGCACCTCAGTTATGTCACTGTCCAGTCCCAGACCCGTCCCGACGCTCTGAGTATTCATACAGCCGCTGATGGACTCCCTCATGTTCTGCCTTTCCGACTTCATCAGGAAAACCGTGATTCCGAGTGTTACCTTCGTGGGTCCTGCATTCCTCAGTTTACAGGGAACAGATTTCTGCTCGCGCCGGCCCTGCAGGCACAGTCTAGGACCTTACGTGTGGGGGCGCCGGCCGAGGCGGAGCGGGGACCACGTCCCAGTGCAGACCCCTCCTCCAGAGGCCAGGTGGAGAGAGGTTAGGCCCTGTGCATGGTGCTCTAACCACCCCCGCTGAAGGGACACCAGCGGGTCAGACGGAATTGGCAGGGAGTGCCGTCTGGGAGAGGGGCGAGGTCTGGGTCACTGCTGTTTCGGGGTGACGTCAGCTATCCGCAGTAAAGGCTGTGCGCCACGACGTGACGGAGGGCTAGCGTGGCCGTCCACGCAGCCGCACGCTCCCAGGGACAATGCACTCTTCATGCCGTGGAGCACATTCATCTGTGTGCGGCGGCACGGGCGTGCCCTTCCCGCGCCGTCACACGACTGCGGCCACATGGTGCGCATCCCTTCCACGCTGGCCTCCCCCAGGAGGCAGCGTGCAGGCAAGCTGGCCAGGCTCTGGGCGGCCCCAGTGGGGCGGCGGTGCTGTGTGCGCCCACTTACTGAGGGCACGCTAGCCAGCGCGGCCACAGACACTTGCACGTGGCTTCCCGCGCACAAACCGTCGGCCGGGTAGACACTTCGCAGCCCGCCTGCTGGGGAAATCAGGCACATGTGACCTTAGCCTTGCAGGGGTCAAGATCGACGACCGTCCCGTATCCCTGAAGCCCCATCCCTGACAGGATGTCACCGGAACGGCATTCGCCCCCAGGGTCTCCCTCCCCAGACCCATAACCCCAGTCAAGTCTCTATCACGGGATGTCCTAGAAAACCCCATGGTGGCCAGAGGAGGGAGGAGGCAGGACACCGAAACATCACGTGCTGCCCCAGACACCGTCTGTGGCAGGAAAATGAGGAAATCCCTGAAATCTCACGTACGGGTTGTGACAAACGTGCCACACTAACGTGGGGCGTCAGCCAGAGGTGCCGGGTGTGGGGGGAAGCCCGCAGTCTCCACTGTTCTAAACTGCTCTAAAATTGTTTTAATATGGAAATCCACTTCATCTGAAAATGAACCTATTCCCACAAATACTTTATCCTTCTGATCGAACAAGTCTGAGCGTAGATCCAGCCGGCAAGGTGACCGCAAGCAAAACGCCCTCTGCGGTGCCTGCTCAGCGAGGCCCAGAATCGCTGGCCGGCCATCACACACGGCTTGCTGGACAGCGCAGGCAGGTCGGGGAACCCAGGGCCATGGGAGGGGCACAGACAGTGGGGCGTCGGGGCTATGATCCGGGTCTGCTGCCACCCCCACCCCCCCCATTGCACACAGAGCCCGTCCACCTCACCACAATCACGAGCGCTATGGACAGACGTGTGGACTGTCCTGTGGGGCTGTTCCAGCAGCACCCACATCTGCTCACCCACGGTGGGGATGCTGCTTCCTCCTCCCGAGCAGGACAGGGGCCCCGCAGACACACCCTCCTTGGTTTGTGCTGTCCCTGGGCCCCCACTGTCCACGCGGCTCCCGTGGCCAAAGTGCAGCCTGGCTGTGGCCCACAGGGGGTCTGCTGTGGCCTGCTGGCTCCCCCGACCACCAGGCTCGTGGCAACATGCTCACAAAGTTCACTTTAAATTGCATGGAGGGCACTGAGTGACATGCTGACCACAAAGCGGAAGAAGCCACAGCCTGGAACGCCAGTGGCTGGTTCTCTGCTTTTCCTGGGGAAGGACGAGCCACTCTGCGTGGGCACAAATGCAGGCCACGCGGCAGGGGCTCCTGGGGGGCCCACTCCTACCTGAGCACACCCTCAGCCAGCTGGGGGGCCCACTCCTACCTGAGCACACCCTCAGCCAGCTGCGTGCTTCCTGGCCGTGCCATCACCCCTGGCCACACATCGCCCCCGGCCACGCATCACCCCCAGCCACGTATCGCCCCCCGCCCCCCAGCGCAGCCGCGAGCCAACGGGGTCCATGTTCATTCATGAGCTGCTCCAAGTTCTCACTTCACACCAGAAAACGAGCTTCTGGCCCCAGATCCCCTGACATCTACCTGGTTACACACGATGGTGAAGGAGCGTGGCCATGTGGTCGTGGCCAGGCCGTGGCCAGCATGCCAGGACTAACCACTAATGCTTTCAGGATCACCCGGCCGTCCTTCAGAACCTTACAACTGCCAGGGACTTCCCAGAAGCTCCGCCCCTTGGAAAGACCACATGTGTGTCCACTCAGCACAAAGCGTCCACTCCCAGCCCCTCCCGTGTCTGAGCCGATCCAGAAATGGAGCTCGGAGCCGGCGGGTCCAGGCACCTGGGGCCACTGTGGGGTCAGCGCAGGCCAGTCCCTGGGACCCCAGACCTCCGCGGATGACGTCTGCAAGCCAGATGCCGTGCCCCCAAGAACAATGTGAGGAACAGTTCCCCGATGGTGTTTTAAGGAGGAAGTCAGAGACGGCGGCATCCGGGCCAATCGGTCACGGCACACAGCGCAAGGCCAGCCTCTCGGACAGACGCGAAGGTTCCGAGAAGGTGGAGCCAACCAGAAGTCACAGGAGAGAAGCAGCAGCCCACATGCCCAGGAGTCCATGTCAAAACTGGCCCTGAGAGCTCGGGCACGTGGCGCTGGGAGGCCTGCATGACCTCCCGCCTCAGTTTCCCCACCAGAAGCTGTTCCTCCACCACTCGCCTGAGGCTGCCCACATTTTAAAAGAAACAATGAAAAGGAACCAAAAGCGCATTTTTCCGCCAACAATGTTCCTTCCACGTCCCCCTGCCAAGCCCACAAGGGCTGCCACACACCTCAGCTGGGGCATCTGCGAGCCCGTCGCCCCTGCCAGCCACCACCTCTGGCCATCCCCCTCCTGGCTGGCTCACTGCCCTGACTCAGCCATGCCACGCCGTTTTTCTAACATGGAAAGCTCTTTTTCCCTTTCCAGGAATACCTGCGGGGGTCCCACCTTCTCCCCAAGCCCATCCGTGCCTGCCAACGGCACCTGTCCCTCGCTTCGGCAGGCTGGGCCAGGCGTCGGGGTCCGGGCCGCTGCATGTGTGTGCCCAGCTCCCCGCCTGCCCAGTCCTTGCCCAGAGCCAATGCGCCTCAGTGGCAATCTCCCCAGAAATAAAGGGAGAGGATCCCAGCCATGTTTCCCTCATGGGGCCCTGCGGGGTCGGGGGAGGGACCATACATAGAGCTGCTCAGAGCACGATCTGCTGCAGAACGGACAGGCCTACATGCGGCCTGCTCTGCCCGCTCCCCAAGAGCCTTCACAGAAGGACCCTGTGGGGACAGGGTCCAGCAGAGGCCCAGGCCACCATCCCTAGGTCCTCGGGGGGCAAATGGAGACACGCTGCACATTGTGAGATTCTCTTAAAGCACCTTCTGTTTGGCCAAGAATAGGAAGAAATGCTGGTGTTCTGTGGCATCCTGATGTCTAACAGCGTCCAGAAGAGACATGCACGTGCCCCCAACTTAAACTGCTCTGGAAGCTCTGAGACTTACAAGACCAAGACACCCAACATCCCCAGAGCTGTGGGTTTTCACGGTTCCTGATTCTGCAGAATTCAGTCCAGGACCGCAGCTTACGCAGCATGAGCCACCGGGAAAAGCAGAGACATTGCGTGGTGGGCCAGAGACAGGGGCCCAGACTGTCTGCTCCAAGCTCCCCCAGATGTCACGCTGCCGAGCCACTCACAGCCACTGTCACACAGGTGGGGTCAACCTCCCGGGCCCTGAGCCTAGCTAGCAGGGGTGGGACACAGAGGAGGAGATGCCCCCACCACATCTCACCCCTGCTGGCCTGGGTGTCCCCCTGCCCTCACTGCAGTCCCTCCCGGCTGGAAGGCCGACATCATGTCCCCCATACTCTGAACCAGCTCATGCAAGGGATCCCCCTGAAAATCCACAGCTGATGAACAGGCAGAAGGCACCTTGAAGTATTTCTTGCCAAGGATGATCACGATGTGTGATCAAAAATGTAGGAGTCATTTCCCAAGAGGGCAGACAGCCTTTGGTGTGGGCCCAGCTGGCCAGCCCCTAGCCCTCCATGCGGAGCTCCGTTACTCTCCCCTGCACCACAGTGGTTCGGTGACCTCGTCCCTGCTAGCTTCCCGCCGACTGTCCACTCACTGGTGACTCCCACAGACACTGATAAACCAAGAGGGTGGAAAGATGATGGAGGAGGAAGACCAGGGACCACGGAGCTCTCTCCAAGAGCCAGGCATCACCTTCACACACGCTAATGTCTCAGGCTTAGCTGCTGACAACCTTGTCCCACAGACAAGAAAACCTACGTTCAGAAAAACTAAGGCATTATTCCAAGGTCCACAGGTAAGCGGTGCAGCAGGGACTCACCCAGGACTCAAAGTCCACACTCCCACTCTGTCAAACACCGGCCCACACCATGATGGCTCCTGACATGGGGCTGCAGGACGGTGCCTCCACCCATCAACACTAATAACACACCAGAGTCTGTTCCTCATGGTGGGAGCTCAGCCAAACTTGGACGAGGTAGGGACCACATGCAGTGAACTCCGCAGATGGGACCTGCCCTGTGCTCAGAATCTGGGCGACAGGCAGACGCAGTTGAGCACCCTCATTCAGATGGAGACCCACACTTGGCCAGTGCCCCACTTAACCCTCTGTAGATTTCCTGCTGGGGCCTGCAGGAGGTGGGGTACCAGACCCTCATCTGCAGCTGGCTCTGCAGAAGCAGGAGCTCCAGGGACGGGGTACTGCTCCCCAGCCTGCCCTTCCTGCCACCCGTCCCACACCACGCTCCACCCCTGCACACACAACCCCATTCACACACTCGTCTGTAAAGTCACGGACATTCCCCCGAGCACACACAGCCAGCCAAGACAGGGCTCGCCAAGATGGATGGCTAGTCCATGCAAATGCCGTGGATTAGGCACCAACGGGATGCCATCACTGTGGTAGGAGCCACGGGAAATCCTGAGGTGACTGAGCCAGAAGGCCTTCCTGCAGATCCCCTTGGCAGTGAACATGGTTCCCAGAAGCAGTAAGACCGGGACAGTTCTCTGCTAAGGAGTCCGACTGGCCTCTTGGTGGCCGTTAGCGCATCATAACAGACCACGAGGTTAACGAGTGATCAGTGACTTGAGGTCCTGGGTTCTGAGGGCAGACGTACCAGGAGGACGCTGGAGTGCACCAGAGATCAGGGAGCAAGAGTGTTTCTTAGGGGAGGAGCGTCTGAAGAACGGCGGACAGATGGGACCCTGGACTCCAGCAAACCCTGCACCTGTGGTCCACACGTAAAGACCAGCTCAGAACGGAGGTGCTCCAACGGTGCCTCAGGCAGGTCCTACGGTGTCATTTCACGGTCCTCCACCGTGGTGACCTGCTTCCAGGTCAAGGGTTCTTGCTTTCACAGCAACAGGAGAAGGGGACCAGCAGCGTGGCACATCTCAGCCCGGCAGGAAGGAACCAGGGTGAGTGTGAGTTTGCAACGGATCAGACAAATCAAAAGCCAGGTTACCGCCGTAGTGCTCAGCAGCACGACCATCTAACATTTAGATTTATCCGTACCAATCCTTGTCTTGGAGGATCTTTAAGACATCAAGGATAACTAATATTTCCTGAATTCTTAACTAGGTTCCAAGCGCTAAGCCATGACTTTACCTGCAAATCCTCAGTAGGCAGCAGATCTGGGAGGGAAGCTGCATGTGATCACCCCCAACCTGGAGACAGGAGGGTTTGAGGGGCGTACCCCATCCGTCACCTCCAAGACCCTTGCTCCCACCTTGTCTGTTTTGCTTTCAGAAATTATTTTACTCAAACTTCTTTGCTGAGCTTCCTATTTACCCTGAATATACACGTACTACTGACGTACACGAGCTGCCGAGGGCCAGCGAATAGTAACATTTCCCCCTTCCAGAGTTTTCTGCTTTCTGGAACATTCTGGTCTGCTCTGTGACCCTGTCGGCCAGGCTTCGAGACACAGCCGCAGTGAAACCACCCCACCCACGCAGTGGCTGGTATTTTGGACAGGAGGACCAGTTCAGCAGTAAAGAGAAACTGAACAAAAACTCTTCCACTGAGATGCGACCCAAGTCCAGAAGGACAGGAGGAGACAGGGCTGGAAAAGCTGGCAACTGTGTCTCACGACGGTGCGAACGACAGTGGACGGCTTCACATGCCCCACATGCCCACGGGTTGAAGTCAGCATCACTCCCTGTCTGCTCTTCGGCTGCCAACCAAATGTTGTAAAGATCAAGGGTATCTGACCCGACCCAACGTCGACACTCGGACCATCCTATATGGTGGCATGGAAGGACTCAGTCACACTGGGGCACCAAGCACACCACTCCTCCCATCCCGTGTTCGTCACACCTACCTCCTTAAAACCCAGGGCTTTCTCCCGGACATGAGGCGCAGCATGGCCAAATCCACGTCCTCCTGCACGTTTTCAACATCAGTGTGCCCTGTGCGCGCCGTCTCAGGGGCACGTAAATCTCTGCTGCTACTCGCAACACACACGTGCACACACACGTGCACACACACACTGTGCGGCTGCTTCCGGAACGCAGCACCTCCTGACCCAGGACTCCCCCCCCCCCCCCCCACCAGGAGCATCCCCGGTGCGCAGCCTCCAGGGGCTGACCCCAGCCTGCCACCAGGGGACGGCAGCCTCCCCCATCAGGAAATCCCCAGGAGGCCAGACCTCACAGGTGCAGGGCTGCCCAGGAAGCGCTCTCCCCAGGGAAACCTGGGAGTCACCTCCTCCCCAGCTGCTGAAGGGCTGATTGTCAGTGACTCAGATGATGGGTGGCAGGGCTGGCCGACTGATCAGAGTTACATGTGAGAAAAATTCTGTGCCCTCTTTAATGGAAAAAATGTTACCAAACAAGCATAATCTTAAGATTCACCATAAAGTAAGTAATGATTTTGTTTCCAAGCCAATGTGCTACTTTACTGCAGATCCTATACAGAAAAGTAAAAACAGAAAAGCTCGGCATTTACTTAAGAAAACAAAACAGAAAACCCCTCTGAGTTTCTAGTTTTCTCCGTTCCATACAGACTCAGAGCTGTGTATAATCTTTAGGGAAGTGTGGAGGACAGATTCCCAGGTCCATGCAGCCTCCAGCAGGGAGGTTCCCTTCCGCGAGGCGTCAGACGTCTCCCCGAGGGTTACCCAGGCAGCCAACAAGCTCGAAGGACACAGGATTGCTGAGCAGATGGTCAGATGTAACACATTCAAGGATTTCTACAGCGTCCACTACAAGGACCAGTTACACCAGTGTTTAACCTCTCCCCGGAGAAGCAGGGCCAACGTCTTCACGTCTGCATGTGCTCGGGGACCCTGGAGCAGCTCATCCTGCTCCTTATGCCCAGGCTCCCTCAGACCCTGCAGGCAGACCGCACCCACCACGGACAGCACCCATCACAGGGACAGACACGGGGCGGGTGACAAACCGCTTTTCTCCCAATGCTTGCTCACCAACTGCCCTTAATGGGCTCTTAAACATTTTCCACTTATGAATGTTTATCTTCCTAACGCACGTGGCATCAAAACTTATTTTACTTTTTAATTTTCTTTCTAATGATGAGAACTTCCAAGATCTACTCTTTTAGCAGCTATCAAATATGCAACCAAATATGAACTACAGTCCCCACGCTGTGTATTACCTCCCAACAACTTATTTTATAACTGAAGTCTGTACCTTGACCCCCTTTCACCCATTTAGCCCCGACCCCCTGCCTCTGGCAGCATCTATCTGCTCTCTGGATCCATGAGCTTCCTTTAGATTCCACACACAGGCATATCACATGAAAGAGACTTCCTCTGACTTATTTCACTCAGCATAATGCCCTCGAGGTCCATCCGCGTTCCCACAAATGGCAGCATTTTATTCTTTTTTACGGCTATTACCCCATTGCATTTTTATACTGCATCTTCTCTATCCATCTATCCATCACTGGACACTTGGGCTGCCTCCATATCTTCACTGTTGTAAATAATGCTGCAGTGAACTCGGGGTACAGATACCTTTTTGAGTTAGTGTTTTCATTTTCTTCAGAAAAATACCCAAAAGTGAAATTGCTAGACTATATAATACCTGAACCTCCACAGTTTTCCAGAGGGGCTGCGCAAGCTTGCATTCCCACCAACAGTGCACAAGTTTCCAATTTCTCCACGTCCTCACCAACACCTGTTGTTTCCTGTGTTATTGATTTTAGCCATTCTGACAGGTGTGAGGTGGTATCTCACTGTGGTTCCTTTTGCATTTCCCTGATGATGAGTGATGCTGAGCATCCTTTCACATGTCTCTCAGCCATCCGTATGTCTTCTTTGCACAAATATCTATTCAGTTCCTCTGTCCATTTGTTACGTCATTGTTATTGCATTATTGCAATATTGCATTGTTATTGCAATTATTATTACTGCTATTGATTTGCATCAGGTCTTTCTATATTTTGCATATTGATATTATCAAGATATCAATAATACCTGACCATTATCAGACCATATCTGGCCATAATATCTGACCATTATCACATAGATGGTCTGCAATATTTCCTCTCATTCCATAGGTTGCCTTTGCATTTTGTGGATGGTTTCCCTTGCTGTGCAGAAGCTTTTAAGTTTCATGTAGTTCTACTTGTTCATTTTTGCTTTGGTTCCCTCTGCCTTTGGTGTCAAATCCAAAAAATCATCACCAAGACTGATGTCTAGGAGCTTACTGCCTATTTTCTTCTAAGATTTTTGTTTTCAGATCTTACATTTATGTCTTTAATCTATTTTGAGTTTCTGTGCATGGTGCAAGAAAGGGGTCCAGTTTTCCCAACACTATTTATTGAAAAGACTACCCTTTCCCCATTATGTATTCTTGCCTCATTTGTCATGAATTAACTGACCATATACGTGTGGGCTTATTTCTGAACTCTATCCCATTCCATCGATTTACATGTCTGCTTTCATGCCAGCACCACACCATTCCGATTACTATAGCTTTGTGATCTAATTTAAGTTTTTAAAGGCAGCCCACAAATACTTTTATATTTTGGTTTCTGATTTTTATCCTAGAGGGATATTAAGGTAAATTAAATTTATAAAGGCTAAAAGGGTTTTCTGAAAATTTACTTTTAATCATGGGGGGAAAAAACCCAGCTTCCTACTATTAACATTGGCATAGAAGAGTGATATCTTCTTTGTTTAAGGAAGAAAAACACCATGAACACATCTGCAGTTTTACCCTAAACTACGTAAGATGATTGTTCCTACAGGTTGAAACTACTAACCAAGGTAGATGTTAAAACCATGTGCATTATAAGAGAATCCTACACTATACTTTGCAAGCACACATAACCAGTATTTTACATTGGGTATTTTTTCCTTCAGAAGCAATACAGCTAAATTAATATTCCATTTTTAGTCATCGATTTTAGTGAATTTATGATTAGTTTTATGCACAAGAAATATATTGACACCCAACGACCTCTAGAAAATAGTTACTGAAGACTTACAAGAGAAAAGGTTAAACTTTGCAAACTAACTTTCCTGGACCTCATGTAAGCTGAAAGATTCATGTTCTGAGTGGTTCCAGTCGTGTGTGTATCTGTTTCCCTTGGGAATGGAGATTCCACTTAATTTTGCTCAAAAGCAACACACAGCTGAGCAGGGCTTTACATCCAAGGTCAAGCTTCCCTGTGGCCTGTACCTGGCACTTGGCCTTTCACACCTCGACAGAAGTCATTAAATACAACGAAGAGAGAATGAAGGACACACGACACCAGCACCCCGGGATTCGGCATCCACACAAATATCCACACTGATAAAATACTCATCAGAGGAAAACGAACACGAAACTGTGTGCACTTGCGGGGATAGCTGGTAGGGGCGCTCTCACAACAGTTAGCTAGTTAACTAAAAGGCACTAACTGGAAGTTCCAAAAAAGAAAAATTTATACAAAAAGACAGGCATTTGCAGACACTGAGGGTGAGGACTTCGCTCCCCGTGCAGCCTGGCGTGGGGGCCACAAAGGTGTCTTAGGGTTGAGAAGCTCAGTCGTGTAAAAATTCAGACACAGGGTGTACGTAAACTGTAAATGCCCAAACACTCAGAAAACAGGAAAATGGGCCAGTCCCCAGTAACACCGTCTTTTCCACATATGGGCACGAGTAATGGGAGCATGGGCCACGCCAGGGTGAACAAGGGTTGTCCGTGTCATACACTGAGTGATGCGTATTACATCCCCCCATGGATACACACCGCCTTCCCTCCTGCCATGGACACACACCGCCCTCTGTCCTGCCAGACACACCACCCTCCGTCCCACCACGGACACACACCGCCTTCCCTCCTGCCATGGACACACACCACCTCTGTCCTGCCAGACACACCACCCTCCGTCCCACCACGGACACACACCGCCTTCCGTCCTGCCACGGACACACACCACCTCTGTCCTGCCAGACACACCACCCTCCGTCCCACCACGGACACACACCGCCTTCCGTCCTGCCACGGACACACACCGCCCTCTGTCCTGCCAGACACACCACCCTCCGTCCCACCACGGACACACACCGCCTTCCCTCCTGCCATGGACACACACCACCTCTGTCCTGCCAGACACACCACCCTCCGTCCCACCACGGACACACACCGCCTTCCGTCCTGCCACGGACACACACCACCTCTGTCCTGCCAGACACACCACCCTCCGTCCCACCACGGACACACACCGCCTTCCGTCCTGCCACGGACACACACCGCCCTCTGTCCTGCCAGACACACCACCCTCCGTCCCACCACGGACACACACCACCTCTGTCCCGCCAGACACACCACTCTCCGTCCCACCATGGACACACACCGCCTTCCGTCCTGCCATGGACACACACCGACACACCGCCCTCTGTCCCGCCAGACACACTGCCTTCCGTCCCACCAGACACACCACCCTCCGTCCCACCATGAACACACACCACCTTCCCTCCCGCCACGGACACACACCACCCTCCGTCCCACCACGGACACACACCACCTTCCCTCCCGCCATGGACACACACCACCTTTCCTCCCACCACGGACACACACTGCCCTCTGTCCCGCCAGACACACCACCCTCCGTCCCGCCAGACACACCACCCTCCGTCCCGCCACGGACACACACCGCCTTCCCTCCTGCCATGGACACACACCGCCTTCCCTCCCGCCATGGACACACACCGCCCTCTGTCCCGCCAGACACACCACCCTCCGTCCCGCCACGGACACACACCGCCTTCCCTCCTGCCACGGACACACACCGCCTTCCCTCCCGCCATGGACACACACCGCCCTCTGTCCCGCCAGACACACCACCCTCCGTCCCACCACGGACACACACCACCTTCCCTCCCGCCATGGACACACACCACCTTTCCTCCCGCCACGGACACACACTGCCCTCTGTCCCGCCAGACACACCGCCTTCCGTCCCACCAGACACACCACCCTCCGTCCCACCACGGACACACACCACCTTCCCTCCCGCCACAGACACACACCGCCTTCCCTCCCGCCATGGACACACACCACCTTTCCTCCCGCCACGGACACACACCGCCCTCTGTCCCGCCAGACACACCACCCTCCATCCTACCACGGACACACACCGCCTTCCCTACCACAGACACACACCGCCCTCTGTCCCGCCAGACACACTGCCTTCCATCCCACCAGACACACCACCCTCCGTCCCACCATGGACACACACCACCTTCCCTCCCGCCACAGACACACACCGTTCTCTGTCCTGCCAGACACACCACCCTCTGTCCCACCACGGACACACATCGCCTTCCCTCCCACCACGGACACACACCGCCTTCCCTCCCGCCACGGACACACACCGCCCTCTGTCCCGCCAGACACACCACCCTCCCTCCCGCCACGGACACACACTGCCTTCCCTCCTGCCACGGACACACACTGCCCTCTGTCCCACCAGACACACTGCCTTCCGTCCCATCAGACACACCACCCTCCATCCCACCACGGACACACACCGTCTTCCCTCCTACCACAGACACACACCGAGTCTCTAGGTTTCCTCCTGTTTGGATGCTCCCACCAGGAACGTGTTCCCTCACTAAGAGCTGCCTCTCCCGGATGCTGTTAAACCAGAGTTTCTATTCCCCATGTCCAGTGTGTTTGAGGCATGGCCAATAGACCCTGCACAGCGCAGGAAGCTGAGGGGGTCCCATGCTCCCCACCTGCTGGTGCTCAACAGTTGTGAGAAGGTCAGCGAATGAGGACAGCTCTGGGGCCTCTCCTGTCCCCATGCACTGACCTTCACCACCTCCCCATGGGCAAAGGTCATGTACCAGGTGTGCTCACACTTGGAGGGCCAGCTCAGGCCACTGCAGACCACATTGTTCACTGTCCCTGACCTTTCAGCTTGAGGGCATCTGCCTCCCCCTTTTTCTCAGGGCTCCTGGACGCCAACCCTCGTGAGCCCGGCTGCCTCTTTCCCCACCTCTCTGTCCCTTTCTGCCTTCACCGCTCCCCCACCCCCATGATGCCCGTTCCAGGTTGGAGACAGAGTTAGGACTCCCGCACAACAATGCCAACACACCTGTGCTAATTACCACCAGTCCCGCTCACCTGACATTCTGGAGTCTGGATATCAGAACTTAGGATGCTTGTGCTTACTTGGGAGTATTTCCTCCGAGGATGGACCGATCAAGTTCTAAGCTTGCGATGACCCCACGTCTGTAGCTAAGCAACCACGGTGGTGCCACAAAGGATTTTAACATTTCCTTTGTACATAAACTGAATATAATTTAATCTTTTCATGTCCACGTTTTCAAGAGTTCCCACCTGGTGAGCATGCAAATGCTAATTCCCGGAGAAACAAGCTGTTCCATAATTTTCACATTTACCATTATCACTCTGAAGCAAGAATTATCCCAAAAGATGCACAATAATCTTGTTCTCACGTTCACAAACTAAGAGTCGCATAGTTAAATATCACTGAATGGATAAGGAATGCTTCCTTTCAGGTTTCTGATCTGAAAAAAAAAACTGATTGCTGGCAAAGAGATAAATATTAATTATGTAAAATTTTGTAAAATGCCTCCAGAAAAGTTAAGAAATAATATAACCCAATTAGTTCTTTAAAATGTTATAAATGCAGAATTTCAACAGTAATTTGTCCATAATTAAAAGTATCACAAAAATCTTTTAAAATGTTGACACTGAAAGAATAACCATAAATGGATATAAAAATGCAGGCTGGAGAAGAGCTGGTGTTACGGTAATTTTGGGCTGTTATTTTTAACATGCAGTTAGTATTTACTCAGCTAAAGTACATGCCTCTCCACTCCAAAACTGATTTTCATATGTAGGCTTGTTTTTGGTAAGTGAGGGCAGTTTTAAAAGAGGTTGGGATATCTAAAAATAAGAACCTAGCTCTCAAAAAAATCTGTAAGCACCTCCCCAGCGGTCACACGCAAGAGTTTTGCATCTGATTTCAGGGCCACAGATAAAGGTCTGCTCCCCTCTGTGCACACAGTGGTAAACACTCCCCAGCAGCGCAGGACTCCGTCCAGGCTCACAGGGACGAACAGAAAACGGGCTCATATGTAGCGTTCAGCTGTACGGCTATGACCTTAGACCTTTTTTGTGCTCAAAACTGGATCCCGCTGATGTGGGGGCAGGGAGAACCTTTGGGCAGAATAGCTTCTGCTCCTAAGGTGGACTGGACCCTGGGTGGTCATCGTAAAGCCCGCTGGAATCCGATCTGCCAGCCAGCTATCTGGGGCCTGGCTGCCACAGGGCAGCAGGAGGTGGAGAGGGTAGAGGTGAAGGTGGGTTTCTGTCGTCCCCAGCAGCTCAGGACTTGCCCACAAGCACAACCAGGCTAAAGAAAGTCTTCCCGGTTCAATAACCCACTTAGAGACCCACTTGCCTTGGAAATCAGTGAGGATACATCATTTATTGTGTGTTTTAGCAACAACTCAGCACATGGGTGAATTTCAACGTCAGACCGTGTGAAGTGCGAGCTAGCCAAGGTCACTCTGTAGCTGTCCTTTGTCCTCACTTGACATCATCTTACACTCCAAGCTAACTGCCCATCATGCTCAGGTGTAAAGTGCATCCCCCTCGAGGAGCACAGTGTGTGGTGGGGGGAGGCTGCCAGCCCCACCCACGCCCGTGGAGATGGGGGCGAGCTCCGCCTGCGCCCGCGGAGGCAGGGGAGCCCAGCTATCCCCACCAAGAACTGGGTGTTGGTCATGCTGCCACCCGGCATGTTATTTCCTGATCAATTCATCAGCAAACTCCCTGTTTTCTGGTTCAACAGCAACACAACGTTTGTATCAACGTACTTACTCTAAAAAAGAGGCAGCAAATTCAGATTTCAGGTTAATACAAGTCACATTAACTCAGGATCTCAACACAAGACAATCACAAGCAGCAGAAGCAGGGGGATTCCTGGGAACTAAGACAACATGGGGAACATGGGCCAACCCAATCATGTTCTGCCAAGAGTGGGTATACCCACCTGCCCACAGACACCACCTTGACAAATAACACCAAGCGGCAAGCATCAAATCAGCAGGCAAACGGTGTCTTCAGCCTGCGCAGGATCTGGGACCACATCCTAAGCCCTGCGTTTCAGCAGCTGGGAGGACAACGTGACAGCCACAGACTCGCACAGGGACTCCCGAGGGTACCACAGGTGACACGGCATCGAGTGTGTCCCCACCACGGCCTGGATCTCTGTGATCCTGCACTGAGCTCCCACAGTCCCCATGCAAACCAGTCCGACGTCCAGTCCCAGTCCCCCTCCACAGGGTGGACCCCACTTCCCAGGCAGTCAGCAACCTGACAGAGTTGTCCAGAAGGCTCCCCAGAGACGGCCATCACACGCGACAATTCGCCCTTTCCAGAGGCTTTTTCTTTGCTTCGGGGATTTTAAAAGGAGAAGACACAAGTTCAGGTCCCGCAGGGCAGTGCCTGTGGATGACAGATTCCGGGAGCACCCCCACGCTGGACTCTGCAACCCCCAGTCCTCGTGCAAGCCCGCAGTTGGCCCAGCACACTCCCCTCCCTCCCCGTGTGGGGTCCACTGTCTCCACGGAGTAATCTCACCATTAACCTGCCCACCTACCGCCAAGGGCGAAACGTGCTAATCAAGCTACGACACCAGTTATAAGACGCATCACCACTTCGGGATATTAAATGGAAACACAAAAGGAGGATGGAGAAGAGCCTTAGGATCCATGAAATGTTTTCTCCATGAAGTTCCCTTTCCGCCACAGCCCTGTATGCCCCTCCTTCACGTGTCCCCCCCACACACCCCCAGCCCGCCTCCACGTGCCCCCCACGTACCCCCACCCCGCCTCCACGTACCCCCACGCACCCCCACCCCGCCTCCACATGTCCCCCACGCACCCCCCACCCTGTGCCCCCCACGCACCCCACCCCACCTCCACGTGCCCCCCAGGCACCCCCACCCCACCTCCACATGCCCCCCCCACACCCCCACCCCGCCTCCATGTGCCCCACACGCACCCCCACCCCACCTCCACGTGCCCCCCCTCACACACCCCCCGCCTCCACGTGCCCCCTGCTCAGAGCTCCTGAGGCCAAGGGTCACCTCTCCTGCTTACACCTCAGCAGCCAAAAGTAACAGGTGCTCAATACAAGCTTTCTTGGTGATGAGGACAATTTCTCATTATAGCCAGACCACGAGGAGGAAAATAAACCATGAGACAAAGCAAAATGGGGACAACTTTTAAATAAATTTTTAAAAGATTATACTGAAAGCCATTCATCATTTTCCATCAGAGTCGGAACAAAAATCAATACTGCAAACAGGTGTGTCCCTAGCAGAGACAGCCCTCTCTTTTCACGGACGCCTAAATTACACTGAGTTTCTCTAAAGGCACCCTGTTTGTGCTCACATAAAAGGTCACTTTACTATCGATCAGTAGCCACCGACGGATGCTTCCAACAACGAGAGAGACAGAGAGAGAGCGAGCCCTGCCTACACCCAGGTGCCAAAGGAGACCTGGCAGCCCCTCAGTGCAGCTATACATGGTGCTCTCTGCTCGGGAAATTCACGGCCCCCACACCTTCCAGAAGCAGGGCTGGGGTGGGGACGTTGAGGGAATTCTACGCACAGAGGAAAACACTAACATCTGCCCTCCCCTCCTCTAGCTCTGGAGACACCCTGGCTCCCAATGAGGGCCCCCTGGTAACCAGGTGGGACCCTATTTCAGGCTGCAGTCCCCGCACAGCTCGGGGCCCTCCTGAAGGGCCAACAGCAGTCCCCGCGCAGCTCGGGGCCCTCCTGAAGGGCCAACAGCAGTCCCCTGCCACCCCTCAGCTCCGAGCTCCCCTCCCCACCTGGCAAGATCTCACCGTCAGTGAGGGCTGTCACAAGACCCAACAGTGGTGTGTACCCAGACGGGGCCTTCCGTGGGACCTGAAGCCCAGCGCTCTGACTCGGGGGCATACCAGCACCCAGCGCGGCGCTTCCTGCTTCTGTCCAGACTCAGGCTCCGTCCCCCCGAGGGCTGAGTTTGGCGGAAAACCACACCTAAGTCAGGAACCTACACACAGGACAGATTTCACAGTGCCCCCGACGGGGACGACTGCCCCTCTCCCGGGCGAGGCTCCAGAGCGGGTCTGATTAAAACTCCGCCAACAACAAGATTTCTGAGCAACCCGCTGCTCACCCCCATCAGCCTTTAAACAAGCACATGTTACTGTTAAAAGAAAGGATGTCGCTCTGGATCAATGGACTCCATTTGTCCAAAGACTGCCGGCCTCGGCAGCCATCACTTTATGGGACCACCCACGGTGACCCGGGGCCCAGGCTCTGCCCACGGGGCTCATGTGGACTTTCCAGGTCACATCCAGTCCACACCTCTTCGCCACTTTGCTAACAGGATGCAGACTCTTCTTCATTATGCCCCCAGCCTCCAGCCCGGTGCTTCTGCTCCAGCTCCTGCCGAGTCCTGCGCCCAGGCACCTGCCATTCTTGCCCAGCCCCCCAGCCTGCCCCGGGGTCCTGGGGGCACACTCAGGGCCCGTCTGGACCTCTACCAGTGGTGCACAGCCATGGGGAGGCGCCACAGACGGGGCGGCGGCCGCACAGAGACGCTAAACGAGGTCACACCCGAAACCTGAACGACTTTGGGACTTCCTGGGCTGGCGAGCCCACGGAGGCTGCCACGGGGCCACAGGCAGCAGCTACAGTGCTATAGCACCGTGCAACGCGTTCCCGCGGCGAGACGCACGGGGGGCCAAGACACGCGGGGCACTGGCCACACCACGGGTGCCCGACGAGGTTCCATTTAGACGGTGCGGCATCACGGCCCTCCTGAGGCCCGATAAACCGCCTTCGCCACCAGGCCCATGGGAGTCGGGCTTGTTACCCGACAGAACCCAAACCCTCCCTAGTAGCCGAGGGCGCGCGAGCACGTCAGGGACAGGCGCGGCCTTTGCTGCCTTCAATGCTTTTTCTCTGGGTGCAGTCGCAAACACTCAGACCCCTCCCTGCGACCCCTCGCCGTGTCAGAGGCGGGTGGACTCCGCCACCAAGGGAAGGGACCTGAACCCCCACATGCTGAGACGGACCAGGTACCCTCAATGGTTGCTTCCCCCAAAAAGAGCCTTGCACCAGTCTTGGAGGGTCACAGAGAAAGTGTGAAGCTCACCTCAGAAAAATGATGCTTCTCCCCAAAACACAGTCATGAACAACCGAGGGCATGATCACCACACCCACCAACTTTACACTCTGAAAAAATCTGAATAGTACTAAAATGGAAAGGTCATGCAACAGGATTGAGAAGGCTATGAAATTTCAGAAGATGTAGAGATTTTGAGCAAGGACTGCTAACCTGGGCAAGCGAAGATGCTGGGCAGGTTTTACACAGGACCTTCGCCGGACCAAGCTCCAAGACAAGGAGCCGCGCTGTTCAAGTGATCACACTGGAAACTCCGCCGTGAAATGCACAACAGAGAGACCTTGACCAAAATCATCAGAAGTAAAACTGAGCACTGAATGATTTTTAAGCAATACTGAGAGCTTCAGAAAACCGTCGTATGCATCGTATTTAAGACCCGCACCTACGTGCTGGCAATTATCAGGGATTTAACACAGGGAAGAGAAATTAGAAACGAAGCTTAAATGTATTACAAAAATAGTGTCTCCACATCCACAGCTTTCTAAGGACTCACACAGACTGTGTATCCCACTTGAAGCAGTTTGTGTCCTCTGTGGGAAGAGACCACTTCTCCCCAGAGACTGTGGGGACACTACAGCCTAACGGGAGCCCACAGCCACACGCAGCCCCATCCGCTCCGCTGCTGGGCCCCGTGCGTCCTGCGACCCCTCTCGGTGCTCTGAGCCGGGGTGCTCAACACCCCAAAGCCCATGACCCTTCTGTTCTGCCGCCTCTATACACCACGGAACTTTTGCTTTGGAGCAAAATCACAGAATCTTGGGCTTCTTAAAAATTTGCCTTCCCAGATAAGGTACGTGATCTGAAGGGTAACAGACTACAAGCTCTGAGTCTCCTTCCGTGGTTTTTAGGTGTGTTGCCTGCATTTGCGTAACACACAGGACCTTTAATCCACATCTGTAGAGCGTGCCCCGCTGACTACGTGGTCGCCGTGTGGTCACGTCTTACGGGAGAAGTGTTAAGCTCAGCGGGGTTAGACATCACTTAAGCATTAAGCCCCCAGGCAACCGCTGATCGAGACTACTACACAGGACCGTTGCAGAATGAGGGGCAGCGGTGGACATAAACACACGTCGGAAATGTCAGCCTCTTCACAAATCTTCGAGCCCAAATACCCAACCACGGGTAAATAAATATCCACACAGGATTTAAAGTGAACAGAACATTAGCTCTTGAAAACCAGTGCATGTGATTCCAGGCCGTGCAGAGTCCCACCACCTACGTTTGGGCAAAGCTGCATTGAACATGAGGATTCTTCTTCTTTAAGATTTATTATTTATCTGCGAAAGAGAGAGCGCACGGTGGGGAGGGATGGAGGGAGAGGGAGAAGCAGACTGCACTGAGCGTGGAGCCCGAGGTGGGGCTCGATCCCACGACTCTGAGATCACGGCCTGAGTCGTAAGTAAGACTCAGACGCTTAACCGAATGTACCACCCAGGAGCCCTGCACACAAGGATCCTTTGCTGTGGTTCTGGTTTTGGGGGAATACCGCCCATTAACAGCCTTTGCTTTCTGAGTCCCTACGTCAGAGACGAAGCAGCTTGTGTACCCCTGGCACCCAAAAACAGATCAGCTCATTAAACTAAAAGAGTTAAAAAACCTTGCCAACCCTGAGCAAAAGCGTTCCAGGTCTAACGGCATCTCCGCCACCTGGACCCATTGCTGGCCACACTCCAGCTGTGACCCTGGAAGTCACTTTACCTGGAGGACGAGACGTCAGGGCAAGATTATCTCTGCATCCCACCAGCTCCGGAGAGCTCGCCGACTTTGTGAGTAACTGCTCAGTGAAGCAGCTAATGCTGAAAAGGTTGGGTTGTGGATAATTGGGTATGTGTATATTAACAGGGAAATCCTGGACACACCCCTACACAGATTTTATCCCACCAGTACTGAGGGGCTCCTCCCCACCCCTATAGACCTTATTTTTAAAACGGTTTGAAATTCACAGGGCAACTTGGTGGCTCAGTTGGTTAAGCATCCAGCTCTTGGTTTCAGCTCAGGTCATGACCTCAGGGTCCTGGGATCGAGCCCCATTTTGGACTCCGTGCTCAGCAGGGAGCCTGCTTGAGACGCTCTCTCTCTGTCCCTCCCCCTCGCTCACACATGCATTCTGTTTCTCTCTCAAATAAATAAATCTTTAAAAAAAAAGTTTGAGATTCACAGAAAAACTGAGTGGAAGGACACCCCTCTCCCCAGCATGCCCATCCTGCCCACCATCAGCACCCTCACCAGACGGTGCATTTGTCATGATCGGTGAACCCACACAGACACATCACCCCCACCCAGATCCGTAGTTTACATTAGGGTCATTCTATGGGTTTGCACAAACGTATGATGACATGAGTGCAGCACTGTGGGATCATACAGAATAGCTTCACTGCCCTAAAAACCCTCCGCGCTCCGCCATCCAGCCCCCCAGCCCCCCGCAACCCCTGATCTTTCACGGTCTCCACAGCCTCTCCCAGGACGTCACGGAGTTGGGATCCCACAGGATGGAGCCTCTTCAGACGGATGCTCTTTGCTTAGTAACATGCATTTCAAGTTCATACTGTGCCTCTTCAAGGCTTGAAGCTCATTTCTTTTTAACACTGAATATTATCCCTTTGTACTAACAGTTTTCCTTATCCATCGACCTTGAAGAACATCTTGGTTGCTTCCAAGTTTGGACAATTATGGGTAAAGCTGCTGGAAATATCTGTGTGCAGGTCACCATGGACGTAAGCTCTCAGCTCCTTTGGGTGAGCACCAGGGAGCACAATTGCTGGATCGTGTGGTATGGGGACGTTTCGTTTTGTAGGAAGCCAGCAAACCGTCCTCCAGGGTGGCTGCCCCGGTCTGCGTGCCCACCAGCAGTGGGCGAGTGTCCCTGTGGTTCCACACCCTCCCCAGCTCGGCTGGTGTCAGAGTCCTGGATGTTCCACCGCATCTCTAGGCCCTTACAACTTCCTGAGGAGACCACTCGAGGCAGATAGGGCCTGTGGTCTGGAAGGGCTGATGAGGCAGGCGGGAGGCTGTGAAGGCTGATGGCACAGTCACACATACCAAGGGGGCTCCCTGGCTGAGAGGAGCAAGGCTGGCCTGGGTCCCGGCTGGGAGCTCCCTCTGCGCCACAAAAGGACCCACAGGAGAGCCTCACACGCTCCCCTGACTAGTGGCAAACACCTGTCATCATCAGAGGTTTTTAACTGGGAAACTGGGAAACTGCCTTGAATGAGGAATCCACACTGCTCTGAATTATTTGCATGGTTGTAGGGTTTGTTTTTACCTTGTGTAAGGCCTGGGAGCACACACCGGGACTTCTTAGCCTAGATCTCAGACTCCCCAGCTCAGGGAAGCCTAACACCATCAGACACTGAGGAGTGGGGCCACGGGATCCCACAGCAGCTCAAGGACAGACACTGACCATGTGGCCAGGGCTGGTCCTGCATCTCCTGGTTCTCACGAGCTGGGACTCCAGGGTATTGTAGACAGTGCCCTGCAGGGAGCCCCTGGCCCCAGGCCTAGGTTTCCATGCTTGGGCTCTTGAAGGAGCAGCTTCTACCCACGGGATGCTGGACTGACAGACCACAGACGTCCTGGGACGATCTCAGGCTATTCTGAGCAACCAACTGCTTCCAGAAGTGACCAGACCAACTTGTGTCCGAAACCTGAAATGTGCTGTGTGAGATGGAGAATGTGGCAGCAAGAAATGCAAGATGCTGCTCTCAGGTTTGGGAGGCGCTGCAAAGCCCAAGACCACAGGAAAATCTCAGTTGTTCGCGTGGCCACGGAAGAAATCACAGCAGCTTAGACATGGTATCTGACTAGAAGAAAACCTAAAAAAACACGTAACAGAAAATAAGCCCCAAACAGAAACATCTTCAGATCTGGCAGCCAAACTCATCTCACTGATCAAACGTCTCTGAGGGAGGTTCCGGCCCTCCCGCTCCATATGGAGATGAAAATGTGAAGGGGTAGCAACAAAACACAATTCTCCTAAGTGTCAGCATTTTATTCTGAAAACTAGGTACGTGTTGTGCTCTCGCCCTCTGAACTGCCATCTTAAATAATCACATTTACTCAGAAACTCGATAACAACTAACCAACTAACTCGACAGCCAACATTAATAACGGGTAATTGGTTCAAACACTACTGAGTTTATTTTTTGAAACAGAAACAGTGATTAGGGAAACCTGCTTGAAGGACCCTCAGTGTTTTCCAGGATAATATTGTCCATGTCCTTCCGCTCGGAAGAAGGAGGCGTGCCTACAATCCAGACAAAGATCACATAAAGCTTAAGACACGACCACATCTCCAAGGTCAGAAGATCGAGACTGAATCCAGAATTTGCCGAATGAGATCATTCCGCACGACACTAAAATATCCCACGTACCTCGACTTGGGCGGAACGCACCAGATGCCAGGAAAGCATTCCTAATGAGGCCCGTCCTTAAAACCCAGGGTAAGAACTCGGTGACTAATTGCTTTATATCAAATTTAAAACACCTGTTTAACTGAGCGGTCATTTTAATTTTGTATTTTCAGAATTCCTAAAGCTCTTAGATCCTCAAACTGGAATAGACTTTGACTGGGGTAGGCGGCGTCCCAGTCACAAACAGCTGTGCGCCACCAGCGATTCAGAACGCCGTTTTTGAGGGAAATTTTTATAAGTGGAGACAGAAGCCCCCAGGACTACAAAGGCAGATTAACCTATAACGAACACAGATAAGTACATTCTGACGGACAACAGTGGAAAGCAGTACCGTCGAGAAACCAGGGACTCGACAGAATAGGAAAAGCAACACATCGTTTCCCATAGCGAGTGCGGACGCCAGAGGAAACGTCTCCAGCTTAAAGAAGGGGAGTCTGCACAAGGCTCAGGAGATTCTGGAAGCTTCTGGAGCCTGGAAAGGGAGACCCCTGAGAGGTCAAGGATGGCAGGACAGCAGCCGGTAAAAAGCCAGGGAAACGGAGCCAACACTGAGCACCTGTTATCAGCTGGGCTGTTGCTGGCACGTTTAATCTCCCTGGGACCTGGTGTCAGCCTTCAGCCTAGGAATCCAGACTCCAGGGTGGTTCTCACACTGGGGCTGGATGAACTGATTCTGATCCAGCAGGGGGGCCCAGGAATCTGCATTTCCGGAAGCTTCTGCAGTCCGGTCGCCCGGGTGGGGTAGCGGGGAGGAGCATGTCCTGCCCCACACCCCCTCCCCATGAACAGCGGGCACCAGACTCTCCTTCGTCCCCTGGCCCGGGCGTCTTGGGCATCTCGTGCTCTGAATGGCAGGGTGGACGCAGAGCTCAGGTAAGTCTGCGAGGGAGTCGGCCTGAAAGAGCAGTGACCTGGGCTTCCGGTCAAATGCAGAAAACGCAAGACACGCACAACGCACCTTCACAAGACGAGGTGAGCCAGCAGCCCAGCAGCCCAAAGCAGCCTCGCTCCCATCTGGAAAGTTCTGACAGGTGCTGACATGTATCCCATTCCCGCCCACCTGGGGCCCGGAGTGTGGTCCCTGGTCCCCCCACCGCGTGCCGGGGCCCACTCCACTAAGAACCCACAGTCGGAGAGTTTCTTCACATTTTAACAAAACTAGCTTTATAACATTTTTAGAGATAAAAATGCCCCCCAAAGACTGCCTAATGTAATGGATTTCACAACAAAAGTACGTTCTCTCTGAGTTCTCTACTTTCGAGAACCCGTCGACACTCGTGGCTTTAACTATTTCGACCCAGAGAACTTCCAAAAGGCATTTCACTTGTGCTTTACATCAAAACATCAGACTCCACACCCAAAAACCAAACTGATAGTTACTCTTCGTGTTTGCAGTACCTGGAGCCCCATTTTCTCGAGGCGAGTCCCTGGCGCGAATGTGGGGACTCATCCCACACCGGTCCCCTCGTCACGCAGTGTCGTCTTGACGAGGGAGAGGCGGCCTCAGTCCCCGCCCCAACCTTCCCCAGCTGTGCGGTTTGGAGCCCTAACTTAATCTGAATCGTGTTTAAACTGTGCACCCAGGGTAGCCACATACCTCAGCAGCCGTGACGGAGCAGGTGCTCGGCAACCTCGTGCCCCCTGTGCCGCTCCCCTGGGTCTCCCTCACCCTAGTCCCAGGCCTGTGGGTCTTGGGTAGCCTTCAGCGATCCCCGTTTGGCCTGAATTCTGACACCTTCATGAACTTTACCCAATTCATAACTCAGGTCCTAATGACCTCGGTGTCCGGGCAAAGATGACAGACCGCCTATGACCATTTATCTTTTGCATGTGCAGTGTTTCTCCTGACTGATGGCTCCTGAAGAGGTGGGCCCGTCCTTGCGACCTTCCTGACCCAGGTTCCCAGCTCATTCGTCAGCACGCAGTGCTGATCGGCTAGAATCATCCAGAAATCTCCCACCTTCACTCTTGCCACTACCTTTTTTTTAAACTAATGATCTTGGTACTTCTAGGTGACTTTTGGGGGCAATAAATTTAAAAATAAGAAGATCTGGGTTTGACTCCCTTCTTTCCACTCTCAGAAAGGTTTGCTGGAAGTAACTTCCACGGAAGAGATGCTGGGACCCGCCTCCCACAGAAGAGCAGAGAGCCACATGGATGGAACACACCGTGCGAGGGCTCGACAGACTGAGCGGCTCATGCCCGTCCAGGCCATCTCCAAGATCGGCAGACACATGGGCTGTCAGGAGATCAGTAAGCGGTCAGCCTGGAAACAAGGCTCTCTCAACTGGACAGTGGGAAGTGCTTAAGGAAATCGAGTCGGCCTGCAAGGAAAACGGTGAAACTTCACAGCATATGGGTCTGTTTCCTCTCATTCCCGCTCAGGACACCAGCTGCGGCTGTTCTCCCAGCGCATGGGGCTGCATTTCATGCCTCGCGCCACTTACGGGAAGGACGCAAAAGGGGACATGGTGCCCTTCTGGCCCCGAGCGTTAGGGCAGCGCCAGCTTAGGAAGGACGGCGGGTCCCTCGGGCACGCAGAGCGGTGATTTGGAAGGAACCTGGATCACCAGCCTCACGTGAGAGAAAACTGCTTGGTTTCTTAGCTCTCGTGTGACTGCATGTCGGTTACAGCAGCCTGCCATTACCCCAGTCAGAGGCTGCTTCACGGAGCCAGAGTGACACGTCAGCCCTCAAGCACCCCACGAATTCACCCACACGGAGACCCATCGTGCGTCGCTCGGCACCGGCACGGCTGGGTCCACACCCAGAAGAAGAGAACGCAGGGTCCTGCAGGGAGATCTGCACACGCGTGTTCATAGCGGCATTACTCACAACCCCCAAGAGGTCGGAGCAGCCCAAGTGTCCCCTGATGGATGAACGGATCCAAAAACTGCAGTTGCTCCATACAACGGATATTATTCGGCTTAGAAACGAAGGGAATTCTGCAATATGCTACAATGCAGATGAATCTTGAGGACATTATGGTGAACGAAATGAGCCAGACACAGAAGACGTATTCGACTGTACTGCTGAGTTCACCCGAGGCAGAGCCCTTGCGATCCCAGAGCCGGGAAGTGCGGCAGTCGCCAGGGGCTTGAGGGGGGGGGGGGGATGGAGGAGAGGAAGTTACGGGAGTTATATACGGTGTGAACCCTACGCCCACAAACAGTTATGGCGGCAACTTTATGTATATTTTACAATTAAAGAAGAAAACAATTCCATTGTTCACTTAATTCTGTTCCCAACACAATCCCCTCCAGTTACGGTGATAGTTCAGAGCACATGGCTTTTCAGTGGAGACACATCGCGTTTGCTGCACGTCATCTGGGTTGGAAAGTGCACGGATGGGACTGGCTATCCGCAACCCATCACAGCAAGGGTGCCCTCTGCGTGCAGGATGGAGCTCTGTTACACTCGCCGCTCCTCTCGCCCGTGGACACGCAGTCTCAGCCCCGTCCAGCCCCCCGGTAACAGGCACACATGCTGGACCCCACTCCCTGCTCATGGACGCACAAACAAGGCCACGTGTACTCCCCAGGAGCTCAGAAAGCACTGGCCAGACACCCCTCGCTGGGGACGCGCTCGGCTGCTGGTCTGAGATGAGACACACCTCCACGGGACCCCATCGCACACGGGCTGTGCCCGCCGCGTCCAGCACGGAGGCACCCTGGCTGTGCCCATCTCCCAGGGCTCCCAAATGACCAGGAGACAAAAGCACTGTCAGCAGCTCCCAAAGTGTGTGCATTAATTCATCAGCTGTGAGGGCTGCTGAGAATCTGTCAAAGTCAGAGCCCAGCTGAACTCCCCAGGAGCCGGGTGAGCCAGTTCAACCCCACAAACGTCCCCGTCACCTACGAACAGCTCCGCAGGCAGGGACTCTTCTGCGTTTACCCCCTGTGCGGCAGCCCCAGCTCCCAGCGGCAGGGCGGAAGCCACGCCCCAGTGCTCTCGCCCCGCCTCTCAACGGGGCACCCATGGTCCCACCAGCACTCCTGGATCGGGACAATACCCATCCTGCTGCTTCACTGAAACTTCCCTATTTCAGTTCCAACTTACAGAGCCCGAGCAAGTCCTCCTCGTAGGGGGAGGTGGTCCCTAATCAGGGACACAGAGGAAGTCCTACCGTGACTCCACGTACATCCCAAGTCTATTCGCTGTTTACGTGGCTGCCCGTTTGCTTCATTTTGGGTTTTTGTCCTTAAAAGACACAAAAGCTATTTCTCAACCGACGGCCTGTTTTACCGTATTTTACTCCTGCTTGGGAATAAAACAGCTGACTACGTACTCCAGAAAGGAGGAAACGGGTAAGAGGACGACCAGAAACCCAGATTAGAGCCAGAACGCCCACAGGTCAGTAAGCGTGTCAGAGGGAACGATGGGCATTTCTCTTCCTTCTTCCAGTAATCAGTGGTGTGCCCTCAGGCACCCCCCCCAACCTCGTGCTACACCTGTAAGAGTCTTGTGCTGTCATTTTATACGGCTAAGGTCTCCTCGCTGGGGAGACAACGGGTTCGCTCCCTTTCCTTGCTAACAAACCCTTCTCCACCACTGCACACCGGCAGGCTGGGCCCCCAGTTATCCTGCCCCCCCCCCGACTGGTCAGTCTCCGGGACCCGACTCACACTGTAGTGTTGCCGAAGCTTTGCCAACAGGGCTGTGCCCTCTGGGTGCTACCTTGAGAGAGCCCCCTGTGGCTGAGGCTAGCCTAGGTGCCAGGCCAGGGGACAGCGAATCGTAAGGTCAGCCCAGAAGCTTCCCACCTTGCTACGGTGGATGGTATTCCAACCCACAGTGTATCTCTGCTTCCTGGGATTCGGTATCACATGCCACAACGGATTAGAACATGTTCGAAATGAATGCTTTCTCAGCTATCAAGTGGAGGGTGAGAAGGACTGATCAGGTGCCTTGGTTATTGGATAGGTGCTTGATTGAAAATAGCTTTCTGGACGCGGGACAAACCTCCCAATGGGTTAGCTTCTGGTTTTAATGTACAGAAGAATACCCCGTTTCCTAATTGCTCTTCTAATCAGAACCTGAGGCCAAAGGGAAAGATCGTGGGGCAAGTGCATGTATGAGGCTGACCAGCGTGCCTGCGGGGCTGGAAGAGGCACAGCCTCATGGGGGAGTCCAAAACCATGCTATTACTAAACTGTAACAGGTAAGACAGGGAATGAATGGCTATTAGTCCAGCTGCACAAAAACAGGGCCTCCCACGTGCTGGACACCACGTGACAGCTCAGTGCTTCCCGAGCTCGCCTGGAGCTCGCTCTGCTGGTGAATCTGGCAGGTGAGCCTGGGAGGCTGTTTCCACCGGGCAGGTGTAGACCGAAGGAAAGCCACAGTCGTGTGTGAATTCTTCGGGGGGTGGACTGTAGGATGCACCCAGGTACCGCATCGTCTGTGAGCACCACCAGGCCTGGAGGCATGGAAGGCTCCAAAGGTGTGGATGGCAGAGCCACGTGCCCGATCACGCAACAGTTCCTGGTGACGATGAAGGGTCACGCCCGTGTGTGGGCTCCTGGCCATGCTCCACGGTGCCAAATTCTGTGACAGAAATTAACCACCAGGCCATAAGTACTTGTAATTCTGTAACGTATATTTCGGACACGTTGGGCAGATACAGGGCTCCCCGAGACTCCAAGAGACCAGCCCGGAGCCTGTGGCCTACAACCGAGGCAGCTACCTCTCTGAGTGTGACCAATCGTTCTTGATCTAAACGACTGAATGCACTTTCTAAACCAGAGGAAGCTTGAGGCTACGTCGTCATGCATCTTCCTCCACCAAGGGACTCCGAAACAGCTGTCCACGGTCAGTCCACGAACCCTGACAGGAAGTCCGAATCCAGAGCCTTACATCCCCATTGATGCCGATCCAGGGAAGTCCCAGCAGCTGCTCCCAGATCCGCGATCCACTGATCCCAGGCCTCCCCAGCAGAGCCTGTGCCTGCCTCCTGCCTCTCAGCGCAGGAAAGCCCAAATAAGTCGCCCCCCCCGGAGCCGGAGCAGAAAGGCGGCTTCGTCCGTAATGTTCGATGGGGGTGCCTGCCCCCGTGCTTCTTACTGGCAAAAGAGTCAGAACAGGGGTGTTTTTCCACTTACGCGATCTGTCTTGGTCCACTTAGAAGCGATATTTCTTAGACTCCAGATCCCTGAATTTGACCGTGCGAGCTTGGCCATGTGGGCCTCAGCCGGCTCTTACAGCGGACTGAGACTTCCCTGATTCTTGGCCATGTTGGCTTAAGGTCGATACCAAAGCAAGGACCAGAACTGACCTTCTCTCTCCAGAACTTCCAGTGGCAAATGCAGTAAGACCCCATGACAGCCGAAGAAAGGCGGTGAAGGAAGAAAGGTAGTGAGGTTCTGATGTTCAAATCCTCACCAACAAAAGTTAAGAAGCAGTTTACGCTCCTCGGCAGCTCACATTTACTGGAAGCCAGGCTACCAGCTTCCCCACGCCAAGTCTGTCCCCTTTGAGCACCTTCTCAGAGGGGCACCGATTTCCACAGGGTTGGGAGGAGTCGATACACACACGGCCACCAAACGGGGCCCCGGGGCTAAAACAAAGTGCTCGAGTCCTTCAAAATAGTTTGTTCTTCTCAACGCTGAACAGCCTTGTCAAATACTGTGCATAGGACTGACGCGTTCAACACAGACACAAAGACAGAGCATCGGAATTACAAAATGTCATTTTCAGTGAAGTCCAAAGAAGCTGAGGGTGCAAAGCACTAAGAACGTTTTCAAAATCCTTTCTAGGGTGCCTGGCTGGCTCAGTAGGTAGAACTTGTGACTCTTGGTTGGGGTTGTGAGTTCCAGCCTCACACTGGGGGTACAATTTACTTTTAAAAAAATGAAAATCCTTTCTAATAGTTAATCTATCATGAAGCCCAAAATCATTTCTTTGGTGCTTCATAATAAGGGAAGTGTGGACCCGTCATACTGACATATTGCAGAAGACTCCACTGATTACCCCCAGACCTCAAACTCCACCTGGGCACGTCGCTCCCTCTTGTACAATTAGGTGGCCCTGGTGCTCAGGGGCCTGAGACGAGCGGGCACAGCTTGGACACTCTCCCCCTAAGGGACAGGCACGTCTCCTCCCCTCCTTCCTGCTGGTCAGGCCCTGGCAGGTAAGAGATCAGTGAGACAGAGGAGTCTGGTCTGGGGCAGACCAGCACCTTACAGACACAGACCCCCTACCCAGAGTCTATTACATAAAGAAAGGTTTATTTCCTTTATTTTGAAAACCTGAGAAATAGAACAGGAGTGTTTTGCTGATGGACAGCGTCTCACTCCTTCGGGGGTTTTGGATCATGACCTAACAGAAGGAAACTGCACCCTTCCAGCCTAGATTTACCGCTGATGTGCCCTGTGGCCTCAGAATTATTCCACTGCATGGCCTTTCTCATCTGCTGGACGGCCTGTGAGTTTAAATTATAGTCCTCCTTACAAAACAGGCAAGAGTCTTTTTCTGGTTGTGGGGAACCTGGCGGCCATCCCTGCCCACCTCCAAGGACAATCTGAAGCTGCCTGAGCCCTGGGAGTCCGCAATTCCTCCCAGAACACCCCTCATAAGGAGGTCAACCCCGGGTGGTAACTCTCATGACAGACGCGGTTTCTCTCACCCAGTTTACCTTGAGCTAAAGACCGTCAGTGCGTCGTGTCCTGCAGAGATGGGGGACGTCCACACACATGCAGGGACAGCCAGGATGACCAGCACAGGGGACCACGGCTTCCACTGACCCGCTGATTCCTGTTCACTCACTGTTACCACTCTAACCACTCAGATAAAACGGATCGGTCTGGTACCAGACACGCCGGCGGCCCATGTGAGCTCCGGCCACACTGTCCACGTCATATCTGAGCGCACACGGCCTTGCTCGAGGAATGACCGGTCTTCACTCGGGAAGCATGGCCTCACGCGTCACACTGACCGTGGTGCTACGTTCTTAGAATGAAAGCTTCCGTCACAATGCGTGCGTTCTGCACGTACCTGTCTGTACACACGGGACATGCTCACCGGCACCATGTTCTCAACATTTATCTCCCATTCCTCACGCGAACATTCATCCTAGAGCAAACAATGTTTTCCGACGGACGTGACAGCTTCCAAGGGTGGCCACGAGACCCTCAGCTCTGGGGCCAGGAGGCTGCGATCCCAGCGGGCAGGGCTGCGCTCTGGCCACGGCCACTGGGAGAGCATCAGTCCACCGCTCCCAGCTCCCAGCGCTGCTGCATCTCCATCTCTGTGTGGCCCGTGCGTCACAGGGTCTCAAACCTCCCCCCTTTCTAAGGACACCAGTTACTGGATCTAGGATAATCTCACATGGGACCCCCGCCCCCCACAAGGAGCCTCGTTCCGCAAGAGTTCCCATTCACAGAGCACAGGACGTGGGATAGGACCTGAAACGGCTGAAGGGACCGTGAATTCTTTGTCGTCTGCTGAGCTCTGGAGGCAGGGACAGCCGTGCATTGTTTTGGGGTGTCTCATCTGTGAGCCCTCCTGCTGGCATGTAGCGTCCACGTGAACAGGGAAGAGAAGGTGTGCGATTTGGGGAGGGCAGGTAAAGGCCTGAAACCACTCTTTCCCTTGAGTTGCTGTGGTCTTAGTTTCAATTTTTAAGTATTTCAAAGTCCCCACCTAAAAATCATCAGTTAACACAGCAATTTTTCAGTCTTTGTTTTTCCCAGAATGAGTTACACACTCCATTAGGAGGCCACTCGTTTGCAATAATGGGAGAGGAACCAAACATTTCGGTCCCTAGGTCTCAACGCCGTGTCTCATTAAATGCCCACCAGGAACCCACCGATGAAGAGGAGGGCCTTCCACAGGGTGGGGGCCAATGAGGAGACCAAACACCCCAATCACAGTCACGTAAGGCCACACAAGACGGAAAGGGAGAAGACACGGGCCATGCCGGGCCTGCCGTGGGGTCTGCTCTGGAGTCCTTCTGTACAAATTCTCAGAGGTGCGCACTCCCTGCCCCCCAAAGCACCGTGTAAAGCTGCATCTTAACTCCCATCAGAAACACGCCTTGTGGTGCAGGCATGGACCCCAGGCACCTTCTCTCCCCCGCAGCCTGTGCCGGCAGCGCCCCCCGACTCAGGGCGCCCGACGGCACAGGCACCGTCCCCACTCAACCATATCCTTGTTTCTCCCTGAACCAGGACAAAGCGAGCCAGGGAGCCAGGAGCCCCGGACACAGGCCCAGTGAGCTCGGTCCTGCCGCCCAAGGCTCCCGTGACCAGGGCAGGCCTCCCGTGACGAAGGCCCCCGGGGTCTCCACAAACACCAGGATTCTGAGTCTTTGGCAGCTCAGTCCCTCCACGGTGAGGAGAGGGGGGTGATTATTACCGGGTTTCAAAGCCAGGAAACATAATATAGAGTTTGGGACTGCCGGCCACGCTCAGATACAGGCTGGAGACACTCACCTGGTTTGCTTTTATTCCTCGACCTCATCTAAGAAGCTCCGTCCAAGAACCTCAGAACACCCAGGAAGGGGCACAAAAGTTGTATAGTTCTGATTTAGAGTTAAAAAAAATGTTTTTACAAAAAAAAGAATTGTGCCTATTAATAATTCTACCAACGGTATCAATATAAGTCCAGAGTAATGTGATTTTGAAAAATACGCCAATTAGAGGGGCAAAAATATTGCTGTTATTAGCAAACACACAGATGTAAATTATGACAAAACTTTCTCTGTGTTTTCTGATCTTCCGTACGACCTCGGCTGTGAAGTGTTTGTTCATGACACCGTCAGAGTCCTCCAGCATTTCTCACCAGCTGGAACAAACCATTCATGTAGTATTAACCCCTCATTCACTGTATTGGATTTTTTTTCTGATTTTATACAGTTTTATTCCCCTAACAAAATCCAGGGAAGACAAGGAGCTTGTAAAAAGGAAAACGTGATACCAATTCAAACGCTGCACCTAAAGTTATGTACAGGTCACAGTGTAGAAAAGATGCACGGGTTTTTGTTTGGGTTGGATTTGGAAATATAAAGATTTTTAAAAGGTTCTATGTAACAAATCTCACTAATTTTTTTTTAAGATTTTATTTATTTGTCAGAGACAGAGACAGAACAAGCACAAGCAGGGGGAGCAGGCAGAGGGAGAAGCAGGGTCCCCGCTGAGCAGGGAGCCCAACATGGGGCTTGATCCCAGGACCCTGGGATCATGACCTGAGCTGAAGGCAGAGAATATCACTAATCTTTTATTAACAAATTACTTTCTATCTCTTCATCTGTAAGTCTGTCCTGGTCCAGAGACTTGATACGTGCTTCTTTCCCAGAAGTGCTCCGTGTTTACTTTCATGCAAAATATAATCCAAAGAACGTAATTTTGTCCAATTACTGAACTAATCATCACATAAGTTTACACCTCAAATTTTTAAAACTAAAATTCTTACAGAAATCACATTCACACTATAAGAGAGCTATTTGGTTTTTAAAAAATAACCAATAGTTTTGAGAACCAGCGATATTACAGGTTAAGAGAATAAAGCAGACTTTCAAAATGCAGAAATATGTTATTTTAAGGCTCACCAGAGTGTGAAACCTATCACAAAAACCATGCATACCAAACGCTTGACATCGCAACAGATACTGAGAAACCAGATACTCAGAAGAGCTCCCGGCCTATTTCTCCTCCATTCTGGGGTTTCGGGAATAACTGTGGGGCAGACTGACAGCCACCGCAACACCAAGCACAGCACGGAGCAAACTGGGGAGCAAGCCCCATGTTTCATACTAAGCGGACAGGTGGGGAGTCGTTGAAGTGATGTGCAGGTTTTCATCATTCCGATTCGGAGTCTCCTTTCAAGGCTAGAAGTTCATCACAAACCTCGCGCACCTGGAGGAGAAACTTGCAAAGAGAGCAGGCTCAGGATTCCCGCAACAGCAGTGTCATCCCCACGTGAGGATCTCGGACATGGGTCGGAAGACACGGGTCAGAAGCCAAGTTCACACCAGGAAAACAAGTCCCAAGGCCCTCAGGGACTTACCACCACGTGACCACCTTCTATGCAAACAGACAAAAACCTAAAATACTTCTCAAACCTACAGCCAGCCCTCCAGGAACCCCGTCCACCGCCTCCTTCTGAAGAGCCTCGTCAGCAGTCTGTGGTCGGAGCTGGCGGCCAGGGTGATTAATGGGGCAGCTTCAGCCTGGGAAGAGGAGGAAGTTCTGGAGGCGGCAGCCCCACGATGTGAATGTGCTGAGTGCCACTGAACGGGACACTTAAAAACGGTGAAAAGGGTAGCTTTTCAGCCATGTCAGTTTTACAATAAAAAAAATTAAAATTTTCTCAAATAAAATGTAATCTATAACATAGTCTCCATTTCTTGCATCTTAAGACGCATGAAGCCCTGAAAACTGTTGGTTCTATTATGAAAGATGAATGGACCTGAGGTTTGTCAAACCCAGGCAAATCTTTTTAAATTTTTTATAGATTTGTTTGAGGGAGAGAGAGAGGGAACACAACAGGGGGAGCAGCAGGAGAGGGAGAAGCAGACTCCCCGCAGAGCAGGGAGCCCGATGCGGGGCTCTAACCCAGGACCCTGGGATCATGACCTGAGCTGAAGGCAGACGCTTCACCGACTGAGCCACCCAGGGGTCCCAAACCCAGGCAAAATCTTTAAAGGTGTTTTAGGTGAAGCCAGAAAGTAAATATGAAGTGACATGAAAATGCTCACAAGGCCCCTGGATCGGACACACGCTCACGGGGTGCTCACGAGGCCTTACCTGGCCTGCCATCACGGACGACCCTCTACGTGGCCCCAGATGTTCTCTGCCCAAGAAGCAGCGCTGGGCTGATGGGCACAAGACCACTGTGGCTCTTCCAAGCGGACTGTTACCCCAAGTGCTCGGAGGCACAGGACAAAAATCAACACCCCCCCAGGGCGCGAGCACGGAGGTCCCCCACCCGACTGCTCCCTTCCCTGAGTGCGTGATCACAGCCCACCTCCGCCCCCGCGTTCCGCTGCCTGTTCTCTGCTGATTTAATAAGCTGCGTGACTGGCACAGGGAGACTGGCCTGTGAGCCCTCTGGTCCCCTCACCCCGGGCACAGCTGGCCTGGGAGGCTGCCTTCCCAAACGACGCAAGCATTCCTCTGTCTGCAGCCTTTAGCACACCTGCTGGCCCCTTGCCTGGCCCCCTGTTCCTGATGACTCCTTGTCCCCTGGCATCTCCACAAAAGCACGTCCAAGCTCAGCCAAGGCCCCATGCCGCCCTCGACACATGCCGCCTCGCCCAACCCTGTCTCCGAGGGCTCGCCCACCCGAGGCCTTGCCTACAGGCTACAGCCACAACTGGACACTGGACTCAAAGTCCACTGTGCAAGTCTCACCTCCGGGACGGCAGGAACCTTCCTAACCCTCCCGTTACCAGACCGCACGGACAGCACTGCCGGGCACAGACTCAGAACTGTAACACACGGCACAGCGCCGAGAACAGCGCATTCCTCGACAGTCAGACCTTCTGCCTGTCTCCTCCTGGAGCTGCACAGGTGGAAAGCGGACTCATCCTTCAGAGCTTCTACCTCCAACACTGGGAAACACAGACGCCATCATCAGGCTCCTCACGGAATCGACCTCGGGGATCTCACAGCTGCCGTTCCCAGACCCCTACGGCTGACAACCAAGCCCAGAAAATGCGAGTTGTAGCATTTTAGTTAAAAGAAAGACACTCCAAAGCCAAATAAGTAACACCTGAAAACAATCTGACTGAAGGTGTGGGGTGCCCTGATTCTGTCCCTATCGATAGCTCAAATAATCAAATACTTGTTTTTTAAATGAGCGTTTTTCTGCACACCATTTAAAAACCACTGTGAGTTTCATGGTTAAATAGATTACAATCGCTAGGATATGTCTTATTCCTGAAAGAGAAAACACACTTCTCAGTCTCACAAAACCACCAGAAAGAAACCCCAGGCTGACATTAAAAGTTTATGGGAAGAGGCTGCTTTCAAGAACAGCTCCACCAAGAACGGACAGCTCCCAGGTAGCCTAACGTGGACGAGGTGTCCAGGTGACGGGACTGACAGGGACAAGGAGGAGGGTGGGAGGAGCTCACATCAGCTCCTGAATGATCACGAGCAGCAGAAGGGGCGATCTTCCAGGTAAAGGAAACCAACCGAACCCTGTTCTCCGGGAAGTCTTCCTCCTCCAGTGCGGGGCGCCCCTCAGCCCAGGTCTCCTCAGCCAGCACGTCTGCCTGGTGCCTGAGAAAATCAGCCCGTTAGCTGCCCAGCCTCTGCTGGTCAGAGCAGGATGGCACGCCAGCCGGCGGACACGTCCTGTCAAAGCACAGGCGTCCCTGGAGGCTCAGGCCACGAAGACGACTTCCCCAAAAGCCTCCAAGTGGCCCTGATCGCAGCCAAATTGGGAAAGGACTGGCAGGGAGCTTCAGCTCTGTGATGCCCAACACGCCACCCTCCTCCGAGCATCCCCAGGCTGCGGCGGCCGGGGCGGCGTCAGGGATGGTCGGCGGGTATCTCCACGGGATCTGCCTGCCCAGCGGTGCTCCGGCCAGCAGAGCACTCAGGACACCGAGGGAGCCGCTCCCATCGCTGTCTCCCCCACCCGCGTGAGAAAGGTCAGAGCGGTGGGCCGGGGGCGCAGCCGCAGGGCACCGTCCTCACCCCCGAGCCCCGACGGCGGCCTCCACGCTTGTCAAGCACAGGCCAATGATCTGGGCTGCCTTCCTCGGAGCCCATCAATGCCACGCACCCCTGTGGCAGCACCGTGACCACGTGGCTCGGACAGCGGCAGTGACAACTGCAGGTGCAAGGACACCTGGCCAGGGTCACAAGCAGCCCGGGTCCCCTGCACCGTCCCACCCTGAAGCCTCCCTGCAGTCAGGTTTCCCGCGAGCCGTCCCGCGCCCCCCACCCCCGTGGCCTCAGCCAGACCCCTGCCCCCGTCTGCGGGTACCTGCGCAATCCCGTTACTTATTTCAGCGCGGAGGGGACACGCGGAGCACACGAGGTGGGCAGCCCTGTTGGGAACCTTGTGGGAAAGATGTCCGTGATTACTTGTGCCAACTCTTGTTGCCATGGAGATAAAAGGAATGCATGGTGACCGCGCGGCTTGCCGCAGTACTGACGGCCACTCGGGTAAGAGAAATTTCCTTCTGCGTAGAATTCAGCTCGCATTCCCACGCCCATTCTCCCTGCGTACGGAGAACAGCAGTGAGTTTTTATGTCAGATAGAAATAGCTTAGGTATGGCTCACTGCATCAATTATGCCAGATACACAGTTTAAAATCCGTGAAGATGGAGCACGTTTAATGATTTTTAGGACAGGGTTTCCATGGTAACAAGTTCTGTATGCAGTACCTTCCGTATTCTAAAATATCAACACCAGCAAAGAAGATCTTAATTTCTTTAATTGAAACACCATGTATAAACCACAAAATCCCTTCTTTAAAGGCATGCAATTCAGTGATTTTTAGTATATTCTCAAGGTCATGCAACCATCCCCAGGGACTCCAGAATCTTTTCACCCTCTGCATAAGAAAGCCCACCTCCATTCCCAGCCACCCCCAGCCCTGGCCACCACTCACTGCCTTGTCTCCACGGAGTTACCTGTTCTAAACATTTCCTATAAATGGGATCATACAACATGTGACCTCTTCTGCCTGGCTTGTTTCACTTAGCAGAACGTTTTCAAGGCCCATCCACATCGTGGGAGCATCTCATTGTACACACGGACCACCTCCTGTTTATGCATTCAGCCGCCGGTGGACGTCTCGGTTGTTTCTACGTTTTGGCTATTATGAATGATGGTGCTATGCACATTACGTTGTGTGTGTGGACATACGTTTTAAAGTTTTTTGGGCATACGCTCAGGAATGGAATTTCTGGGTCACATGGTAGTTTGCTAACATACTGAGGAAATGCACAACTTTGCAAAGCAGCTTCACCATGCCCCCCCCCCCAGCAGTGCACGGGGGCTCCAACTCCTCCATGTCCTTCCCAGCAGCTGTCACGGACCTGTACTTTGATTATAGATATCCTAGTGGGTGTGAAGTATTATCTCATGGTGGTTTTGATTTGCATTTCTACAAAGACAAATTATGCTGCACATCTTTTCATGTGCTTTTTAAGACCCTTGTATATCTTAGAAGAATGTCTATTCAAATCCTTTGCCTATTCTTAAATTGGGTTAGTTTTCTTCTTACTGTTAAGTGGGAAGACTTCTTCATGTATTCTGGATATTAGACTCTTATTAAATTTAATTTGCAAACGATTTTCCCATTCTGTAGGTTGTTTTCTCTTTCCTGATGTCATTTGAAACACAAAAGCTTTTAATTTTGATAAAGTCCAGTTTATTTTTTATCTTTGGTTGCTTGTGCTTTAGAGGTCATATCCCTGAGGAATCATGGTCACAGCAATTTTCACCTATGTCCCCTTCTAAAGTTGTTTTGGGCTGAAATGTGTTCCCTAAAAATTCATATGTGGAAGTCCCAGATGTCCAGGACCTAGTTATGAGGCTATTTGGAGAGAGAATGAGTCCTTAAAAAAGTAAAGAAGGTGGGGTGCCTGGGTGGCTCAGTCGTTAAGCATCTGCCTTCGGCTCAGGTCACGGTCCCAGGGTCCTGGGATCAAGCTCCGCATCGGGCTCTCCACTCAGCAGGAAGCCTGCTTCTCCCTCTCCCACTCCCCCTGCTTGTGTTCCCTCTCTCGCTGTGTCACTCTCTGTCAAAAAAATAAAATCTTTAAAAAAAAAAAAAGTAAAGAAGGTAAAATGAGGTCACTAGGTGGGCCCTAATCCAATCTGACTGGAGTCCTTATAAGAGGAGAGCAGGACACAGACATGCACGGAGGGACGACCACGTGAGGACCCGGGGAGGGGACGGCGTCTGCACGCCCAGGTGAGAGGCCTCGGGAGACCCCAGCCCTGCGCACGCCTGCACCTGGGGCTCCCAGCCCCCAGGACTCAAGGCAGTGAACTCTGGTGTGTGAGCCCTGGGTCTAGAGTGGTCTGTGACAGCAACCCTAGTAAACCAATATAAAACGTTTTTTATAGATTTTGCTCTTACATTTGATCCATTTTTGAGTAAATTTTTAAAAGATTTTATTTGAGAGCAAGCGAGCAAGCACAAGCAGGGGCAGAGGGAGAGGGAGAAGCAGACTCCCCGCTGAGCAGGGAGCCCAATGCGGGACTTGATCCCAGGACCCTGGGATCATAACCTGAGCTGAAGGCAGACGCTTAACCGACTGAGCCACCCAGGCGTCCACTGAGTAATTTTTTTACTAGGGTCCAACTCCCTTCCTCTCCATGTGAGTATCGGACGTGCCAGAACCATCTGCTGAGAAGACCATTCTGTCCCCACTACTTGGCCTACGGCCTTGACCCTCGTCAAAAACCCGCTGACCAGAGATACTGGATTTACTTTTGGAGTCTCAGTTCTCTTCCATTGCTCAGTCTGTCTGTCCTTACGCCAGGACCACACTGTCTAGATTACTGGGGCTTTGTAGCAAGTTTTAAAATTGCAAAGTGCTGGTCTTCCAATTTTATTCTCTGTCAGGACTGTGTGGGCTTTTTACTTCATTTTTAACCTTCAGAGAATTTAAAAGACTGCAGTAAGGACTGACCTTGCCCAGTGAAAGGTTCGGCCGTTGTCCCAGGCTCCTGGGAGCTAACCGCTGGGCCCTTAGAACGTCCTTGCTGATCAAGGGTCCTGCCTGGCCTGTGGGCTCGGGCTGTGCCAACTATCAACACCCACAGTGTGGGCTACCGCAGGGCCTTGGCTGGTCGTGACCCTGGAAGGGCTGGAGGCAGAGGTCAGGCATGCGGGCGGTCTGGACACGAGGCCGGGTGAGCTCCCGCTGGTCACACTCATGCATGTTGTCAGAAGAGGTTCGTGCCATCCGCACACTCAGTGGGAGCAGTGGGCTGGGGGCCCCACGCCTGGACCTCCCCTCAACCTGCCCCCTGTGGGCTTCCCGGTGATGATTTCGTCCCGTTTCCTTTCACTGGGACCCATCATAAACATAAAGAGTTCTGTGGGTCCTCACAAATCGCTGAACCTGAGGGTGGTCTTAGGGACCCCCTGGCTTGCACAAATTTAAAAGCAAAGAAAGCTCTCGGGGCACTGATAAACTTTTATTCCAAAGTTCTTTCCTTCATCCTGAAAAGCCCCATTCTGGCGAGCCGCAAGGCTGTCGGTGAGCCATGCTCTACAACGTCATCTCCGCAAATGTGCGCCTTTCAACGGTTTGGCATCATCCAGTGTTTTCCAAACACAGTCTGCAGAAAACTTCTTCCGCCAAGGACCTTTACATGACTAGCACTATTTCCCACAGTGTGCCCAGAATAGACAATATTCTGGGTTATGAAAAAGAGTCATGCCTTCAACCATTCCTCCAGCAACAGATTAGAAGTTAGTTAACAGCGGGCAACTTGCTCTCAGTGTTAGGCCAGTGGTTTTCAAACTGCACTCTTAAAATTACTGAATATCACAAAAAGCTTTCATGTGGGTATATCAATATTCACCAAATTAGAAATAACAGAAAAATTTTACGTTTATATTAACTCATTTTATTTTGATTTTTTTTTAAAGATTTTATTTATTTGACAGAGAGAGAGAGAGAGACACAGTGAGAGAGAGAACACAAGCAGGGGGAGCGGGAGAGGGAGAAGCAGACTCCCCACTGAGCAGGGAGCCCCATGCGATGCGGGGCTCGATCCCAGGACTCTGGGATCATGACCTGAGCCGAAGGCAGATGCTTAACGACTGAGCCACCCAGGCACCCCATTAACTCATTTTAAAATAAACTCACTACATGCTAATAAACACTCTCAAGGAAAAAAAATTTCCAAAATGAAAAAGGTTAAGGGTTAAGTGGCAATGAGCTACTTTGTTGCAGATTTCTAATGTCTGACCTGATACCGGACAGGAGGACCCTCGTCTGTACTCCTGTGTCCGTTGCAGTAAGTCATTTTGAAGTATGTGAAGAAAATCAGGCCTCACGCTAGTATAGAGTTGGAAAACGTAGAGACACTTCATTTTTTTCCCCAGACTATTTTGGTATTCATCCGTGATGCTACATCAAATTTAATAACTGGTACTTTGCTTAACGGTTGTTTGGAACGTGCAATCTGAAATCTCACGGGGAATCTTCAATTTCTTTCAAATTCATTGATCACCTTGCACTTCGCATGGCTCTCATACTAACATACCACACACCGGTCATTTACAAAACCCAGATTTGCTAAATTATGCACAGTCCCCAAACGTTGACACCGTTCATCCTGTAACATCAAAAAAATCAGGGCGCCTGGGTGGCTCAGTTGGTTAAGCGACTGCCTTCGGCTCAGGTCATGATCCTGGAGTCCCTGGATTGAGTCCCGCATCGGGCTCCCTGCTCGGCAGGGAGTCTGCTTCTCCCTCTGACCCTCCCCCCTCTCATGTGCTCTCTCTCATTCTCTCTCTCTCTCTCAAATAAATAAATAAAATCTTTAAAAAAAAAAAATCACACGTAGGAAAATCACCATTGATCCCATAGTAAATGGTGGTGAATACAAGATCTCCAAAATTTTAATATTCACTTGAAAGGTCGAATTTTATCATTGGGGACAAATGATAGGTTATTTCTCCTTGAACTGAAAGAGTCAATCTATTCATTTTTGAGAAAACACCTGCAAATACCTAAGTCTGAATAGACTAAGTCAACCTTTTAAGCAGAAAAAGGCTGCTCCGTGGAAGAGTGGCCAGTTCAGCTCACCCCAAGTCCTCGTCCTTGAGACCACCGCACGCTCAGGATGTGGCAGACTGAGCTCCTGCAGACGCCCCATCTTATTGCTCGGAATAGGAAACGTGGGCGTTCAGAGTTAATGAAAGCAAACTTTCACTGTTTCGTCAAGTGTCTTTCCGGGTGAAACTGGCCTTCCTCCTTCTTCCTTCCTGCGAGTATGTGCCGGGGAAGAACGCAGTCAGCCAGCACTGTCGGCGCCACCAGCTTGATTCAGGCCCGACGTCTGCAGCCTGCCCACCCTGCTTTTATGTATCATCAGCGTGAATGTCCGTACCGTGAGGAAGACAACCAGCAGCTTAGATTTTTATAATTCCTTCTAATTTCACGTACACTGAACTCGTTACAAACATACAAAACCTGTCCATCACTGTGCTCCCTACTGGAGCAGGTTGGAGACCCCCTCTCCTGCCAACACACTCGCTTGACTCAAATTCCATTCTCCAGATCATGTTTAATCGTATAAACAAGCTTTCATTAAATCAGACCAGTAATGACTTCAAATTCATTCCTCTATGTCATGGGACCTGGATCCATCAGGACTGGGTTCAACTGATCAGAACAAAAACCTCAAAGTTCCAGTGGCTTCAACAACACTCAGGTACGTTCTTGCTCACATGGACAAAACTGGGGGCCCTCCCAGCCCAGAGCCCCAGGTGTGTCCCCTAATCCTCCAGGCCATGGTGGCCACTCGCGCTCCAGCCACCTGGGAAAGCAGGTGCCCACACCTTAAAAGCCTCCCAGAGCCGGCAAACATTTCCTCTTTAGCCCAATCCCATGGCCACAGCAGGGTGGCACAGGGAAAATGCTACTTCGTGGTGGCATGGCGGGTGCCCAACACACACTCGGGGTTCTTGTGAACGAGGAGGGGAGGCAGCGATGCTCTGGGTCCACGACTGATGTCACATGGCCCGTGAGCGGTGACCAGGCTCTCTACACACATTAACTCGGGGGATGAACACAGGTGTCATTACTTCCACCGTGTTATAAATATGAAGCCTAAGATCCAGATCGAAGGTGACCATGCCCTTCCGACAAGGAAGATGCACGCACGTATATCTCAGTCACAACTACGTGAACACTGAGCACATAAACAGGACTGGGTTTGCACAGGCCCCCTCTTTAGTGGGTCTGCAGTGCCCTGCCCGGTCCTCCCCTCCACACCCCACTCCTCCCTGGGCCTGGAACACCTCCTCTCGCTTCCGTGCATGCTCACCCTCCCCACGCAGCCCCAAAGCTGGTCCTGTGTGAAGCCCGTTGCCCGCTCAGAACGGGGACTGAGTGGCCGAGTCTGCCGAACGCTCTGTCACTAGGGACCCACAGAGTGTGTGGCCTCCTGCGCGCACGCCCTGGACGCCTGCTCAGGGTGGACGGCGGTGAGTGGCCCCTCCTCCCCGGCCACCCCCGTGGGTCTCGGGGTCCCCGGAGGCAGCTTCCAACCCACCGGCGTGGGCAAGTCCGCACTCCCGACGGGGAGGGCCCCCGCGCCACGGCAAGCAGGAAGCCGTGCTCGGCCGGCTCTAAGCCCCACTCAGCAGCTCGGGCCCGGGACACTCTGCGCTTCCGGAAGCAGGCAGTGACGGGAGGGAGGGAGGCAGTGGCCATCCTCCAACCCCCCCGCTGACGGAAGCACTGCTCTTGCAGAGGCAGGGGCTGTCTGAGCTGAGTTACTGGTGACACTGTAATTAAAACGTTATACCTAACTCTAACGGAAAGCAGCAATTTAGGCCATTGTGCACGTTTAAAGCAGGGTACAAATATAGCACACTTCTGAGACCAAGGAACAGTAGGCTGGCAGGAGAAAACCGGAGCAGCTCGACTCACCCCCAGGAAGACAGGGGAGAGAGAGAGAGTCAGTCAAGATGAGAGTGAGAGGCTTCACGGCTCAATTGTCCCACCCCACATAGATGTGAGTGGGAAGATGGTGTAGATTTTGCTGTTCACTTTTACTTTCCACTCGATGGAAAATCAGAACACAAGCCATGGCTTTAGCTATCCCCAAATTAAATGTCCATCTCTGTGAAACGGAGTCATTATGTACATGTGTATGAAGGTGCTATTTGCACCCCTCACAAGCCTTCTTAGACGTGTGTTTTCATAACCTCCCCTGCCTCCAGGAAACGTGCCCTTTCCAGTCACGCACAGAGGCCTGTGGGGGACACAGCCATTACTAAGCCACCGGTCAGACCTCCCCAAGGAGAAATCACCCCGTGGAGAATGCATGTCACACACACGTATGGACAGAGGACTCCCTGTGCTAGGAGACATACAAACAGGCAAAGGAAGCTAACACGCTTACCTGACACCCAAAAGCATCAAAGAGGGGGTGGTGTGTGCAGCCTGCATTCAGACGCCAGGGACCCCCCTGGGGAAGCAGCTGGGGGACCCCTCACCTGGCTCCCCGTCTCGCCCTGAAGGCTCGCGGCAAGTGCAGGTTTCCCCCACAGAACCGAGTATCTGGGAGTACCGATCACCAACGCCTGCTGCGCGGGCCTTGGGCCATCACCAACACGGGCACCTGCTGCTTAAAAAGGGGCCCACATCATCACATGGAACGCTGTGACTGCCACAAAACCATCTTCCAGACCGGGTCGTCCCAAGCAGTAACCACCAGTGACAGGTGGCTAGAGTGAATTAAGATGTAAGGTTTGGTTTTGTATCTGCAGCAATCCCGTGCCCAGGGCTGCGTCTCCATCACTGTGGAACGTTCCACGGGATGGCGCCGTTCGGGGCCCTCTCGATCTGCAGATGGAGCTACTAGTGTTCTGTTTACTGGAGACGTCAGCATTCTTCCCATTTAAAATAACCCAAGCAGTTACAACAAACAGATTCGTATGGACTCGGTCTCTCGAAAGTCTTTCCTCTTTCTGTATCACAAATATCCGCAGCTCCCATTCCAAGCCCAGGAAAAGGGATATGGAAACTGAAGTCGTAGAAAATCAGAAACAAAATCAAATTCCCAGCCTCCTCCCCTACAATTTTTTTTAAATCCCCTTAAAATTTAGGATGATCCCCAGGACACGCAGCAATGGGGAACCCAGACGGCTCGGGTGCTCCACTCAGACTCCACCAGCGGCTTCCACCCCTCAGCTCGGCAACACCCGGGGCTCAGGTGCGGGCACTTTCCTCCCTCCTTCACCTCTCCAAGAGCTTCCCTGCCCGTTCTCAACACTGAGCACCCCCATAGCAGGGCCTGCTGCCTGTCCTGCCCACAGAGCCTGGTGCCCAGCAGCTGCCCCAGACACAGATGAAGGACAAACCGGACAAGCCCCACTGTCACAATGTCCTGCACAACAGAGAGAACGGCAGTCAGGGGTCCGGCCTCCACGTCTACACTCAGCTGGCCTGGCCTCTGTTCTTGAGCAAATTTGGCGCGCTGGCAGGATCCCGAGTTCCTTCATGGACTTCTTAAAGGGACAGAGGTCTTGGTTTCAGACCCATGCCTGGAGCTCCCACCTCCTGCTGGGTTCAGTCGGGTCCAGCATGAATGCACGTTGCCTTTAAGGAGACCCCACTGCCTTCCAAGGAGAAAACCCATGGGAGCAACTCTGATGCACACGGAGTGATCTGCCCCAACATCCACCCCCCAGCATGTGCTGAGCCCAGAGCATGTTGCAAAGAGAGCCAGACCCCTACATAGCACTAGTGCACGACTTTCAAACTGCTCTAGAACATTCCCAGTGTTAACTGACTAAAGTTCAGTCTCAACTGACCAGGACCACCTTCTGGGAAAATGTACACCTGCCCATTTTCCATGGACCACAGAGAAAAGTTAGTGTATATTCATCATCAGCACAGTACTCAGCAACAAACAACAACAGATTCAAGACCCTGAGAGCCATCCAGACATCGGTCCTCCCTCCATCCTACGGACGTACAGACACATAAGCACCATTTAACTAAGCAGGAGCAGAATTAAGCATGAAGCTGGCTCGGAGAGTCATGACAGGTCGGCTCTGATTTCTTCAGGCACAGATGTGGGGTGCATGCAATAGAGCACATGACCGGGGTGCAGGCTGGAGCCTTCCAGGCCTCCCGAATCGCTGTCCCTTCCCCCAGATGCGATGAGGACTTCCTGCAGCAGCCCCCAGCAGGCGCCCCCAGGAAGTGCGTCCCTCTGGATGCCCCGTCGAGCCTGCCACAGCTGCTCCTACATGAGACAAGCCGCACCTGGGAACTAGAGGGAAGACTGTTGCATCTCTGCACATTGTCTTGGTGATTCCGGCACCGCTGTGCACGCCGCGGCCTGGGGCCGTGGTGACACGCACTCTGCTGTAGCTGATGGAGGCTGTCAATGGCAGCTCTCGAGAGACCAGGAATTATAGCTCATTTCTGAGATTGACTCTCCACACTTTCTATTCGCTATTTAGAAGGAAAGCATCATGAAGTTCTCGTAGAAAAAAATTTTTTCTGCAATCTGTGACATCGAGATAGTAGAAATATAGCTGGGATTTTAATAGGATCTATGCAAAGGAACAGATGGTACTATTTTAGGAACAGTGCTTGCTGCCTTTTTAGAAACGTAGTAAAGTCCCTGCCAAGTAAAAGGGTTGTTTTTTCCTTTGCTTTGGAAACGGAGGGGAAAAGTCCTTCCTCATTATTCTCATGTATTAAGTATTTAAGTATTCGGATATATTAAATACATGAAATATTCAAAATATATCATCGTATTTGGTTTCCTTCATTCCTTCAATGCAACTTTGAAGGTGACAAAGCATCCTGGATCAGCCAGGTCTGAAGGCAGTTGGCCTGCGGAAAGCTGACAAAGGTCTTGGGAAGTGTCACACAGAACCCTCCGCAGCTCTGTCCTTTGCTCCCCGGACACGTGGCTAAGCCGCCACACACACGGCCACACGCACGGCCGCTCGCACGGCCACACACACCACTGTCACAGAGGAAGCCCACGTAATCGGAGGACATTATCAGAGGACGTCCCAGTGCGAAGCTAGAACCACTTCTCAAGCAGAGGCTCGGGGCTGCCGGAAGCCCTCTCCCCACCTTCCCCTTGGCCCCGACCCCCTGAGCTTGGGCTCCCTCCACGGCGATGCCCACATGGTCAGGGCCCCTCTGAGGAATGTGGCACCGGGAGCCATGACCTGCAACTAGGTGTCTCTACCTCCTGTCCTGCTCCTGGTTCCTGGCAGAAGCTGAGTGGCTGGACCCACGGTCAGTCCACGGGAGGCTTGGTGCAGGAACAGTCTAGGAAGCAGGGCTTCCTGTGTTCAGGGCAGGAATTGTGCTAGAACCAGAGTCCCCGTGCCCAGGCCAGATGCTTTCCGATCTGTGATAAAAATAACAGCCTTTGGGGGAGGAATCCTCACTGGCTTGCACTAGGAACCTGTGCCTCTGGGAGGCGGGGCAGAGCGGAGCCGAGAGGAAACCCGTCCTAGGTGGTTCCTGGCGCCTGGAAGGGTGCATGACAGCTGAGGCGGGAGCAGAGGACAAGGGCCTCCCAGGGGACAGCAGCGCGGGTAATGGCCTCATCCCTTCCTAACTGGGCAGGGGGACCACCGTGTCAGTCTTGGGAGGAAGACACTCCTCCAGGCATCTGGGGGGGGGCAGCAAGCTGGATGCAGCCTCACCTCCCCCCCGCCGTGCGTTCCCCCCGCTGCGGATTCCCCCCCCCGCTACGCCCAGCGGATTCAACATGGCGCCTCAAGATGGAGAAATATCACCAGGGGATTGTGCATTAACACCTCCAGGATCATACAAGCCCACAAATACCTACAAATGCAAACAAGCCCGCAAAACGCAAACCTCTTCACCCGCAACGCAGGATTCTGGAGGATTCTGGCTTGTTTTTGTCAACACTTCACTACTGCACACACTGTCTCCACGATCCATGTCCTAGGCATCTCTCCCTTTCCTGCCCACAGGGAGTCAACCTGCTCCTCTCTGGTCCTGCTCCCCTGTGGTCTGACCACCCGCGAGCGTTCACGGCAGCGTGAGCTCCCCCATCAGCTTTCCAGTTCCTCTACCACCAACTAAGAACAAGGATAAGGACACTGCTGTGCATCAAAACTCAAATAACCCAAGTCTGTCGTAAGTGAGAGGCATAAGGAAACATTGGATCCTCAGGACAGAAACATCCTGGGCCACCAGGTGCTAAGCAATGAGACACACCCCACGGTCGGCTGTGCACTCCCGCTCCCGAGAAGTGCTGTGGGCTGGCGGCACGACCCTGTCACGGGGCAGAGACAAAAACAAGAATGGGAAGGTGGAGGATTCGTACCTTGGAGATGCAGAACATTCAGGTGACCACAGGTGTTCTGGGGGACTGGCCACCTGCACGCAAGCACCTTGCAAGGACACAGACCCCTCGGGACCCACCTCAGACCTGCTACATCTGAGCTCTAATGGGGGCCTTAGCAAGCTCCCAGGGTAATCGCTCTGTACTCCAAGTTCAAAAGACCCATCCGCTTTGAACCAAATGCACGTGGCCATGAACATGCCGTCCATAATGAGAGTCCTCACCCCGCTGTTGGAGGAGAGAGGAGCCGGGGCTACAGTCTTCAGAGAACACCCCCACCCCATCCCACCAACTCCGTCCACGGAGTGCAGGACCACACGGGCCCCCACCTGACGCTGCACCTGTCATCAGCCTGTTTTCACAGAAACCCCTTGGGCCCTTCCTTCGGTCCGGTCAGACGTGACTTCGCCTCCTTCCAGGCCCAGGGCTTGAGGTCACTAATCCCGAGTTCTCTCGGGACACCTCTGTGTTAAGTCTGATCCGTGACTGCAGCTGAGTCACAGGAATGCCCAGCTTTGCCGCGGTTCCATCCTCACCCAACCCCACGAGGCCAATGGCACAAGCGTTCTGACGTGCAGATGCGGGTCTCGGGCCCAGGAGGACGAATGTCAGGAGGCTCAGAGCCGAGGTCTGCACCAGGCAGCTGGCCCTAAAGGTCCATGCACTCTCATCAGCGCGATTCAACGGCCTTCTAACAAAAAGGAAGCTGGATTTGGAACATGAAGTGCCTTACAGGTTAGTTTGCAGTGAACTGCTTTGCAGGACATTTGCCTGAAGGACTGAGACAGCACAGAGCATGGAGTTGTGTCCTGTGGCCCACAGCGGGAGCAGGGAGGCCTGCAGACAGGTCACAGCTGTCCCAAAGCTGAAGGGCCATCGGGGGAGAGAGCACAGATCTGCCGTGAGCTGTTTCCAGAGGCAAAGCAGAGACATCCAGGGACCCCGTCATCCTACAGGAAGCCAAGGAGCAAGGTCGGCGAGCTCGTCCCTGCCCAGCCCCGGGGCGGAGGGCCCTCGTCGGCTCCGACATCCACATGAACCTCGAGCTCCTAGGGGAGTGGACCAGCAAGGCCCCGGGCCCCAAGGTGGCCTCATCACGCCAAGCCCATGATCCCAGCCAGCTCTGAGCAGCACCAGGGACTTCCCCCAGCCCACGTCTGCAGGGAGAGAGTACCACTGCGGGCGCCTTCCGCTTCAAAAACGTTCTCGCCTTACATCACGTGTATTTATAGTGTAGCCTTGCAGGGCTCTAAGTAAGTCATCCCAGACCCCGCCGGCACCAGCCCCAGAATGGAGCTCCGTGTCCCTGTGTCCCGGAGGCGAGCCTCACGTGGGAGAGGAAGCAGAACTGCCCTGCTCCTTCCAGGCCCCGCTCAGCCAGACAGCGACTGCTTGGCTGCTAGAAGCAGCCAGACCTTGAGGGGACACTCATGGTGACGGCTGCAGGGCCCACGACTGGCCGTCAGGGGCCAGAACGCGATAAGTCTCACGGCGTGAGCTGCCCACATGTGATGAAGACGAAGAAAAGCTAACGAGGAAGTGAAGCAGGAACATGTCGTGCGCGAATCCCCTCGGAGCTTGAAGAAGATCCCGTGTGCAGCTTCAGCCTCAGAGACGGAGATTCTGGGTCCACGAGAAGTCTGGACATCACTCCTCTCTGAGCCCCGGCAACAGTGGGAAGGGTCATCCACAAAGGGGGCTGGCCAGGAAGGCACACGCCCTCAGCCCCACGTCCACGCAACACGGACGGTCCCTCGGACACTTTCTCACTTGAACCAGCTCATGTGGGACGGGCGTGTTTGTGCTCCTTTCACGGACCTGCTGACCGGGCCGCGAGGCTCAGTGGTTGGCCTACCACCTCTCTGCTGAACGCCTTCCTGCCCGCCCTCCTCCCCCTACACCCCCACCAGAAAATTGGTGCAGGGACAGAAACTCTGGGGTCTCTGGGGAGTGCTCAAGAATGCGGGAGGCCAGGCCCAGCCCAGACCCAGAGTCAGAACCTACGTCTTTAAACTAATATGCACAGATTGGGGTTTTAAAAGCCTTGGTCCTTTGTGTTCTTTACGTGGCCACGAAACCCTGCAAGTGACCCCAGGCTCAAGAGGGGCCTTCAGCGCAGGTAGACGCAGCCAGGGACCAGACTACAGACCCTTGGTCCTTTCTCCAGAAGGGACACCCTGTCTCACGGAGGCAGCCCAGGACCGGGACAGGCTGAGCCCTGAGGACCTGCCTCTCATCAGCGCTGTCCCTACCCCACAGTGCCACCAACCCTTCCTTGGAACAAAAGTACAGTATTTCCTTGTGTCAGTTAATTCACAAAAAAACCAAAAGGCGGGTGTTAATTCCATCACTTTTCGGATAAAGGAACTGGAGTGATGCTGGTCTGGCCCAAGGGAGGTGGGCAGGACGGACTCTGCAGGGGTCTGGGGTGGAGCCTGGCAGGGTCCTAACCCCACCAAGTCTCTGGTACATCTGGAGCGCTGGACGACGTCCATCCATCACCACCGCTCCGACACGTCACCACACAGTCCCCTCTTTCCTGAACCTCTGGTCAGTATTCAGAATATCCGTGCACGGTTTTGGTATCAAGCACACTCACTGCAAAGCTGCATTCCCCACGACAGCTCCCAGCAGTCTCTCGCCGCCGCCCGCACCTCCGGCAGCTGGTGGGCACCTCCGGGACCCGATCGACGCCCGTGCTTGCCCTGACAGACCCACTCAGCATCTGACTCCCGTCCTGAACACCAGCTTTTCATCCCTTTATGCACCCACTCTACGTTCTTTCCCAGTCTTATTCTTACTGTTACGTGTATTTTCAAAATGTAACCATTTTATCTGATATGCAAGACAAGGAAACAAACACAAACAGAAAATGCTGTGAAGCGCACAGTGGGTCCACGCAGACATGTTGTCCTGCCCACTGCTCCCAGAGATTCTCAAGCCATGCGACCCGGAGCACACTCAGGACACGGAGCTCCAGGAAGAACAGTGGAGTCAGAGGGGAAACAGGACTGTGGCTTCGGCTCCATCTGGGGCCTTCCACCCCCCTCTCCTCCATCCTGAGCACCCACGGATGTCCTTGTGTCCAGCCCAGACCTTCCCTGAGAAGAAGGACCCTACAACGCACCAGCCACCGGATCTCTCCAGCAGGAAATTTCTAAGGAACTTCAACAAACTCAGTCTGTCCAGGCCGCCCTCAAACTCATCCCCCACAAACCACCTCGGGAAATAACACCGCCGTCCGCCTGGTGCTCAAAGCAAGCCTGGACTCTCCTCCTGCTCCCCGCTCTCCCGCCCAACCCCTGTCCCTCAGCTCTCTCAGATCTGCACCTCCAGCCACTGCAAAGCCACGACTCCACCCTCAGGATGCTGCTGGCCTCCATCACTGGAAGAGCCCCCCATGAACCCTCCACGCCTCCTTCCTTACAGATGATCTTCAGTTGGAACATCAAGCCAAACAACTGACCACCCAAAGCAAACGCATGCCTTAATGATTGCGAGGGAACACCCTCCTAAGCACTCCCACATCAAACCACAGAACTCTGCAGGTCCCCCTCCAGAAGCCATCCACCTGCCCCCGTAAGGACCCTGATGTTTATAGCTAACCCCATGCATGTCCCCTGCAGCCTCTCTGTTTATTCTCCATATTCCAGCCAGATTAGATCAAACCCCAGTTAAAACTCTTTCAGGCTTAACTTTAAGATAATGTCCAAAATCCTATGTGGCCTGGGAGCCAGATCCAGATGGCCCCGATGATCCCATGTCCTGGTGTTCCCCTCCCTCCAGTGTCAGGGCTGGGTGGTGTGACCAGTAAAACGTGGCACATGGCATGGGGTGTCAAGAGTAGACTGTAGGGTGCCTGGGTGGCTCAGTCAGTTAAGTGTCTGCCTTTGGCTCAGGTCATGATCTCAGGGTCCTGGGATCAAGCCCCACATCGGGCTCCCTGCTCAGTGGGGAGCCTGCTTCTCCCTCTCCCTCCGCCGCTCCCCCTGCTTGTGCTCTCTCTTTCTCTCTCATCTCTAGCTCTGGGGAAAGCCCAGCAACTCTGCAGAGGCCCAGGTGGTGAGGACGCCTCTTGGAAGCAGAACCTCCAACCCCACCGAGTCACGAGGAGCACGCAGGCCTGGCAGGTGTCTCGAGCCAGAACTGCCCGGCAAAGCTACCCCTGGACCCAGGACCACAGAAACCGTGCAATAACAAATGTTCATTGTTTTAGGCCACCGTGCTTGGGGTTAACTGGTTAAAGAATAGATAACTAGTACACACAGGCCACTACCTGCCTCGACCTCCCTCTCTGTTCTCGGCCAGAACCACGCAAGGAGCTCCAAGCCCCAGCAACACTTTGTTCCTCTCAGTGACTCAAAGGTTGCCAGAGTCCCTTGTTTTTCACAGAGCATTTGAAGACATGAGAAAATATTCACAATATAATGTTACGTGAAAAAATATGATCTCATAAGAGCAGGTCTGCACAGGTGCATGTAGGTGAATGAATGCATCAAAATGGGAACAGTTACGTGTGGGCATCCACTCCACCGACACTGGGCCGGATCCCCTCTGCACCGCACACGCCATCACCCATGCCGGCCCTTCTCCACCTGCCTCTCGGGACCCTGGCGGCTCCAGAACAGAGGCTCTGCCTTTCCTATCACGTTTCCAGCATCCAGCAGAGACGGGCCATAAATATTTATTAAACCAAGACCTGTCTATGGATAAATCTGAAAAATTGTTATTAAACGTGATTTCTGGAATTTTTATCAGAGAGCTCGTAATTCAATGTTTCCTTTATTCTTCCTATGGTACTTCTAAACGGTTAGTAGTAGAGTCGCCAAAAATACCCATGGGCTCAGGCCAAGATCCTCAAAACTCCTGGAGCTCTGACAGCAGACCCCAAACCCAGAGTCTGTGTGGAGTAATTAACAGTGATTGTGTTTTGACACTTGTCTTTTGTACTTAGATAAAAATAAAAAAACAAGACACAGAAGTAGCTCGCATTCTATTTCAATTCCCTGTATTTCTGTAGTAACCGGGCCCCCCTTCCCTCCGGTTTCCCAGCCAACTGCTAAAAAGGGGCAGCTGGAGAGTATCGATGTCTGGGCCTCTGTTAGAGTGTGAGGGAGACACAGAGACAGAGAGGGAGAGAAAGGCGGGGGCACGGGGAAAGGGGAGGCTCCCCGGGGACACTGGTGTCTTGGCTCCATGATGACTGAGACTTGGCATCACAGCCAGAATTGAAGGAATAAAAGTGCTTCAAGAACAATGCCCAAGTGCCTAGCATTTTTTAGATTAGTGTCCCCGTTTACTTCTTCCCTTATATAATTTTCTACAAATTGTAAAGATAATGCATTTGGCTGCCAGACACACTGTTACCAAAGAATTACATATAATAAAAACGAGATTGCGCTGGAGGGCTTGGGGCCAGAGCTGTGGCTGGCACTGGGCTCTCCCCACACAGCCCTTGAGGCAGGAATTACTTTCCCTTGTTTCCCTGTAAAGAAACACGTTCCAAGGAAGTAAGTTCCCAACGTCACACAGCCAACTCAAAAAGCCTGGATCCTTTCCTTATTCCTGACTTGCAAGGAGAAGCCCTAAACTGTCCGCAGAAGTAACTAAACCCGTTACGCTTCTCAGAACTTATTCAACCCCCAAACCTAAAATTCTCTCATTACTCAAAAATACATAAAAATAGGATTATAGGACCATAACTGCCACATTAAACACAGTACTGATGTGCATGAGTTTGCCTTATTTGTGGTGATACTTAATTTCAAAGAACTGCAGTAGAAAATTCAAACTTTGTCCAAAGAGATTTTGGCCCCTCTACAAAGCACCCTGCCAACGGCACACTGTGTGGGGGGGAGGCCAGCCCGCTAGACAGGTCCACGGAGCCAACGGACAGTAGGAGATGGGGGACACAGGTGGCTCGGGTCCCCTAAAACCTGTCAACACTTACATGGAAGATCAGCATCAGATGGTGGCAAAGGGAAGCTGTAAATGACAAGAAGGAAATGTTTTTTGCTCTCTCCGAAAACAGGACACCTTCATGACGGATCTCCACTCAACGAGATACACCATTCCTTCTGCCCGCGTCCACTCATTAGGGCCTGACCAACAAGCACATTTTCCACCCAAACAGGAAAGATGCTCAGTCAAGTGTAGTGACCCAGGCGGGTCTGAAAGTTGGGGTCTATTGGCATATTCTAACCAACCTAAAGGAAGATCTAAAACTATCAAGGTTGGCATGGAAATTTAGCCATCTGTCACTGCTGAATAGAGGACAATGGGAAGTGACCAATGCTAACCTCATGAAATAAATCAGTTGTTCAGTGTGGTTTTCAAGAGAATCTTATTCTTCAGCTACTTAGAAAATTGGGGTAAACCATTAAGGTTTTGTGAAATGACCCTTATGTAAAGATTCTTGGTGCTGCTTTGTATTTATACTTAAATTCCACCAGTTGTCAATGTTTGGATTGGGTTTTTATGGAAACACTTGCTTTGAGTGTTTCCTCTAGAAACCCTTCACAGAGAGTTCATATGGCAGTTTTTTTTACCTATGAAACATAATTTTTTCCCATCTTTCCATTAATCATGTTATTCCAAAAATGACAGTTCCTCTCACATACAGGCACACACACATTTAAAAACCATCAATGCATAATTTGATGATGATCACAAGCCAGCAGAAATAGGACAGCTTTAATACAAATACACTATGAGCTCACCAAATTCTTGAGAATCAACACAATTCTTTTCTTCACCCATGTCATTCATTAATTCATTTGTAAAAATTTATCAGACACCCACTATGATTCCACCACTGTTTACATGGCTCTCAGGGAGCCATTCTGGTGGAAGGAGCCGGAACTTCCAGAAAACAACGAGCAAACAGTAGAAGATCAATAGTGGTAACAGCCGGGAGTTAGGGTAGGTGGCGCCTGGGAGTAACTCCTTTCAAGTAAGTGGTCAAGAAAGGTCTGAGGTGGGCGCCTGGGTGGCTCAGTTGGTTAAGCGACTGCCTTCGGCTCAGGTCATGATCCTGGAGCCCCGGAATCGAGTCCCACATCGGGCTCCCTGCTCAGCAGGGAGTCTGCTTCTCCCCCTGACCCTCCCCCCTCTCATGCTCTATCTCATTCTCTCTCTCAAATAAATAAATAAAATCTTTAAAAATAAAAAAAAAAAAAAGAAAGGTCTGAGGTGTCAAAACATAAAGACAAATGCTCCCAGACTCAGACATGGGGCAGAGGAGACGGCAGGGGCCGAGGTGTGATGCTGGGGCGAGCACACCAGGGCACGGGGCCACCAACTGTCAAAGGACCACCATGGGACTCTTCCATCCCTGGTTAAGGAAAGCACACTCCCGATAAGGTGCATATGAATTCGTGTCTCAAATGTCAGATGTTCTGTCAGATACTTCTCTGTATGACAAGAATCCTGTTTAGGCATTTTCAGCTCTGAGACTGTGATATTTCTCTGCAAACAAAGGGTGCTCTCTCTAGAAAGCATTCAGAACAAAGAGTCCCATTCGGATGCAAAGGCATTTGTTTCTGGTATTTTTCTAAGTTAATTCAGGCAACATTGGAACAAACTAATGAAAAATGTCAGTCAATCCACTTGGCCAGCTAATAGTTCAGGCCATGTAACAACGCTCCCCCACGGCTGTCCCGTGAAGGATGTAGTGGGAAGAACCCGGGGAAGGAGACAGAAGCCCAGGAGCCCTCACTGAGACCCTGAGGGAGCCCCCGACTCTTCCTGCCTGTCCTCCTCAGCAGGAGAGGGAGGTGCTGGGACCAGACCAGTGGCCGCCAACCAGGAGTCCGAAGGAGACTTTCAAAATTTTAGACATGTATGGGAGTTGTCTGTTTGCATCTATGAGATCACACAAGCTAATAAAAAGTGACATTTCTCCGTTTTTCTAGAATTATAATCAACTCGTTGTGGGAGCACTAGCTCTATTACGTGGTGGCCAGAAGTCCAGAAGGCAGTTGTGTGTCTGAAATGAATAATTTTAATAATGCGAAATGAACCACAAGACCCTAGAGATGATCAGTAATTAGGCACATAGCCGGGCCTGGATGTCTGGTCTTTGTGGGGGAGCCTCGGAACAAAGAACCAGGAAGGGCAGGACACGGCATCCCAGCGTAGGACCGTGGGAGCTCAGGGCTCATCACCCCACAGTAGGACCACAGGAGCTCAGGGCACATCACCCCACAGTAGGACTGCAGGAGCTCAGGGCTCATCACCCCAGAGTATAACAGAGGTCCAGGATGTGCCACCCCAAAATGTATGGCTGTGGCATACTGGTTATTTGAGCGGAAGGCACTAGAAACACAGCAGGTGCAGGGAGAGGCTTTCTCTGAACTCCCCTCATCTGCCTGAAGACAGATCCTCCAAAAGGACCTCAGTTTACTCAGCCCCCTCCCCGGGAGCTTCACCAGCCAGGAAGACTGACTCTTGTCCCGGAGAGACAAGAGGTCAACCCCACACCCAGATGGACTGTCGGGGTCACACCCACACCTGTTCTTTGAAGGACCCAGCCCTCTTCCCTAACCCTTCCGCTCTCCTCTGAGGCCCCGGCCCCCTCTCTTGCCGTCTCAGGACAGGATGGGAGCCTGGGTCTCAGCCACCTCCCCATCTTCCCTGGACGTCTCCTGTGTGTACGTGACATAATACACGTTCAACTTTTTCTCTTGTTAGTCTTTTTTGTTACGGTGGTCTCAGCTAAGAACTCAAAGGGTAGAGGGAAAATGGCTTTCTCTCCCCTACAGCATCAGCCCCAGGATTTTGTTTTCTATTCAGGAAGGAACCTATTAGCCCCAGACAAGTATTCCTGCCTCAGGGCGCCACGTCCCCGAAGCCTGTGTGACCTGCAGGTTAGCTAGCATTCCTCACAATAGTTCCCGATGGTCTTCCTGCCACAGGTGCAAGCCAAGACCCCACTTCCTTCTGCAGTCTGGGGAGAACCTCCAGCCAAGAGCGGCTGCACACCCCACCTGCAGAGACTCCTGCTGGCCTTCCTGACCATGCCCGGGCGCTGTGCTCAGCTCACACCTGTGGGCTTCCCTCCCAACCCGCTGGGGGTCAGGGTCACATCAGGAGAGAGAGCTGCTCGATCCGCCGATTAGCCTGTTAGCCTGAGACACACAGACATCAAGACTGATTGCTGCCCTTGACCAGATCCCCTTCCCGTTCTCCGGCTCGGTCCCACCGGCACCCCATATGTGCCCCGTCTGGCACCCCCTCTGCCGCTGTGCCTGACGAAGGCCTGAGGGAGGCTGCCGCTGGGAAGCCAAGACCATTTAGTGGCAGGGACCAGCAGGTACCCACGGCAGGAGGCACACCATGCGAGTGGGTCTTGAGCGCCCACCGCACACGTGGCGCGGGCGTCAGGCTTGAGACGGAAACCCATGGGGAGAAGGACACGCGTGCGTGGATGCAGGCAAGCCTTGGCGGGAAGGCCGCAGGACGGCCAGGGATTCAGGGCAGATGGAGATGCCAGTGGACGGGGCTAGCCTGCATTCAGTGGCTGGCACGAGGAACAAAGACAGACGAAACCCAGCGACACGGGAGTCCTTCGAACGCTCACCTGTAGAGGACACCCGGCTGTTAATTAAGAGTCAATCAGGATTTACGTCCCCGACTGCCAGCATGTCAGTATGCAGGCTTCTCAAGTGTCCTCCTGCTCACTGGCAAGCAGCCCTTGAATCAATCTCAGGGAAGAGGGCCTATCGTTTTCTTTCCTAGGCCGCTGGATTCAAAGGAAACCTTCTCCCTTCGCTGTAACTCGGGAACGTGCTGGACAACCCACCGACTGCCAAAATGATCAGCTAATTTCAGAAAGTATCAATTAGCACATGGTATCCTCCGCAACGAATCACTTTCTGGGACTTTCTCACATGCATGTTTTCTTTTTCTTGGAGGTGAAGAAAGCTCACGATTAACAGATGGCGGCAGGTACCCTGATGGACAAAAGCCCCACAAAGCAGGACTGATGATCAGCGAGGGGCTTCCAAACGGCCCGAAGGAGATGATCTCACACGCATGTGATCTCACACACGCGTGTACACACACACTCACTCACACACACTCGGTGGTGGACTGGCCGAGCTGCACCTGCTAGGGCTTCTCAGGTCAAAAGCTCCCAAACTTGACCACATCACAGAATATTTGGAACGCCCTATTTTGTATTTTTCCTTTTGCTTCCCCTGGAGCTCACCCCTCTGACAACCACATGCGTGGTCAGCCCCTGCGATAACACTGGCTCTCGCTTTGGGAGCCAGGACCCAGTTCCCAAAAATGTCCGTGCACTCACCTGCCCTTCCCAGCCAGGGAAGCTCTTCAGTCACGTGACCACGGACCCTCCCTTTTGGTCCCGTGGACAACTTGTCTGCTGGGAAAGCAAGACGCCTCATTCCAGACCCCAGGAGAGGGTCCCAAAAAGCACCCCTCCCCCCCAAAAAACTAAAATTAATAACAGAATTTACCAAACTGGGTCAGATCCATCTTCAGGAGAAAAGGAGAATACAAGCAGGTTAAAAGTGACCTTCTCAAAACTAATTTAAGCCAGGGGGTCAGGAAACCACATCCTGGGGGCCCAGTCCAGTCAACACCCTGCTTTCCTACAGCTCATGAGCTAAACACAGTGCCTACACTGCTGAATGGTGGAATCACAAGAATAATATTTTGTGACATCTTAAAATTTTACAAAATTCAAATTTAAGTGTCCATAAGTGCAGTCTCACGGGGACCCAGCCTCGCCACTTGTGTCTGGCGTGTGACCGCGTGCGTCTCTCTGCCATGGCTGGGTGTGCCTCGCGGCCCCGGGCTGCCAGTTCACCAGGAAGCCAGGTAGGCGGTTCTCGTTCTCTCTCTCTCTCTCTGGCTCTCAGGAGCGTTTTGAGTGCCAGGTAAACCCCTAGGTGCAATATTTTACTCTATCACATCAAAGCTAAACAGAAAAAGAGTGGATTTCAAATGCACCCCCTTTAAGCACAGAAGAGTATGAAGTACTTAGTTACAGAAACGAAGAGCAAAGCAGGAGGCTCTCTAATGCATGGACAGCCCAGCGACAAGGAATACAATAGGGGCCAACATAATCAAAGTCAGCACGCATCACGCTACTTCCAACTCACAGGAAAGACAGAAAAATTAGGAAATTCAAAATCTAACACTACATCACAGCAGAACCTGACCAAAAAAAAAAAAAAAAATTAAACCTGCAGGCCAAGTCTCTGAGGTGCATTTGTTAGCCAAGCAGGGAAAGGCGCTGAGTGATGGTGAGATAATTAGATTGTATCTGATTGCAGGAACTCGAGAACCCAGTGTGTCCAGAGGAAAATAAACTTCCTAATGAGCAGCAACCCTGCAGCAGGAGCGGCTGCTTAGCGCTGGAGAACACTGAGCAACATCAACTATTAACGAAGGAGGCAAATTATTTCAAGCTTTCCTTGGCTCTTGATGAATCAATCGTTCCAACACTGCTCAGCTGTTGACTCAAGGAGTCTAGGCGGAGTCTGCAATAACTCAGGAACAGTTAAGAGTGTGGATGCACCAACTATAAAGGAGAGTATTTCCAAAGCTGGGAAAACACTAATTCAGTACAAACCGATGTAGAATCCGCTGAGATGTGCTGTGAGTGATCCCGGGGAAAATGCAGACAAGACGTTGGGTACAAGGAGGTACAAGGAGTTCGAGGGACGTGGTATTCTCCATACGGCTTACTAGCAGGTCTTCAGTGGGAAGAATTTCAATCCTTCCTGTTTCATTAATGGAGGGGGGGTCATGGGAACCTCACTGGCTCTCATGCACTGAGCCAACCTCAGCTCCTTCGTCTCTAGGACTGATCAGCCTGTCACTGAAATTCTGTGGGGCTCTGCTGGGGTCCCCTCCCAGCCCTGAGGCCCAGGGACCTCCTCAAGGCAGTAAGAGGTCCCCTCAGGACTCACCCCTCGCTTCCCATCTGTTAGGTTACAGTTCTTGGGAAACTGACTGTCCACATACTTTGCCCAGGGCTTTGTTTGAGGCACCAAGGGGACTCTGCTAGGGGTCACTCCATCTTGGACAGAAGCTCTAGTCATCCTTTGCAAGTACCGGCATACCTCCTTTTACTGAGCTTCACAGACGTTCTTTTTCCTTTTCTTTCCTTTTTTTTTTTTTACACACTGAAGGTTTGTGGCAACCCCGTGTAGAGCAAGTCCATCGGCACCATTTTTCCAGCAGCATTTGCTCACTTCATGTCTCTGTGTCCTATCTTGGTAATTTCATAGTATTTCATACTTCATTATTATTATATTTGTTATGGTGATCTGTGATCAGTGATGATGACCCACTGAAAGCACTTTTTAGCAATCAAGTATTTTTTAACTTAGGAATTTACATTTTTTTTAGACATAATGCTACTGCACACTAACTTGACTATGATACAGTGTAAATGTTACTTTTACACCCCCTGGGAAACCAAAAAATTCATTTGACTCACTTTGTTGTAATATTCAACTTACTGCAATATGCCCTTTGTTGCAGGGTCTGGAACCAACCCCACAATATCTCCAAAGCATGCTTGTACCCTTTTAACATCACCGTCTCTCCCTGTAAAGTGAGTTCCAATTTTAAAAGAAGGCATTTTCTGCAGCCTACTATCCCACTTACACCTAGAATTCACATGTGCAAATACAAGTAATAGTATTTGACTATCAAGGTTTTTAGAAGGATTAAACGAATCAAGGACTCCTAAAGCACTCCAAGCAGTGCCTCACAGAAAGCAGGTATTACATAAAAAATAGCTGTTATTTGGGCCACTTTGGCTACAAACACCCATTTGCTTTTGCTATTTCACAAACATACGGATAGAAACAAGAAAACAAACATTTTTCCAACCTGACTTGCTGGAAAACTCAAACAACCAGACAATAAAAGTCATTCTCGTCTCTTTTTTTGACCTCCTTTTATCATATTCAAACAAAACTGCATTACAACTGAGCGAGTTCAGTTTTCTACTACAAAACCTGGCAAGGCCACACAAAGCCCTCTCAAAGATGAACAGAAGCAGAAAAAACTTTTTTGGTCCCCTTACCGGCCACAAATGTCCCTACTTCTGTTGAAGGGGAAAAGCAGCGAGCTGCTGTGTGGCTGCGGCATGGGACCGCACCATCACTGCCGACAGGAGCAGCAGTGGGGGGAGCCGGAAGGACACCCCCTGTGTGGGCCACCCGGCTCGGCATCACGGCCCCAGCTGCCTGCAAGTCGGGGGAAGAGCGCATCCTTCTGTCCACAGACCAAGCGTAGATAATCACGTACGTCTCCTCTGTGCCAAGAATTACACTACAGTACACATACATCGTTAAGTATAAAACAAGTATCGTCCTCCAAAATTTTTAATTCACTTAAGGAAACGTGCCACTCCTAAAAATACAAAACAGTACCTGAGTTCCAAAAGAGGGTAACAGACTCAAACAAGAACACACACATGCTAATGCAAAGTCACCACTCACACTTTGAAAAATACTCCTTCCACATGAGTGAAACGGTCTTCAACCAGCATCAGGGCAGAAACTTTCTTTTCCATTTTGGTTCTGCTTTTTAAACAACGTATAGGAGGAGTAATCAGTTTTTCCAATTTTAAAAGAAGGCATTTTCCACAGCCTCCTGTGCCAGTTTCTCCTAGAATTCACATGTATTCAAGGAGTAAGATACAGAACGATGCTTTTTCCACTTGCCACGTGCACATTTAGTTTCTAACACCCTATCGCCAAATGCACTTAAATTTCAAACTCATGGAGTCGTTCAAAACCTAAGGGAGAAGCAAAGTTATATAAACTGACAACTGCAAAGAGAAACACATGAATTAGACACTCTCCAATGCAGTGTTCTGTTACCAAGTATCTGATAGTTTAATAACGTAACAGAAATATTGCTGAATCCAAATAAACTAAAAATTAATGATTAGTACTTAGAATATATCTGGGAAAATGGAACTCTTCGTACAAAAGCCACGTCCTTAAATCATTGTTGCTGATGTTATATATTAAATCCACATCACTGCATTTTCATCTGGTCTCTTACTTTGCTGGATGGCGTCTCACGACCACATATAAAGACCTGTGTCCTGGCGCCTTTGCCACTTTATGATGGAAAACAAGATTTGTAAACCACATCAGGAAAAAAGAAGAGGTCTATTTCAAAATTTGAACACATTTTAAGGAATAAGAAGTTTTTAAAAAGATATATAAAGTTTTAAAAATCAATGCTTCTTTTAGAGCATCTTATATTAAAATCCTCAGTCCAAAAAAACACAATAGCTTACATTTTCACTTTCTAAAGAGCTATCGTGTAATTTTTGCCCATTTAAAACTAAGTCATGACTACCATTTATTAAAAGCCTACTTTTAATGGGCTTTTAAAAAACGAATCCTACAGGGCGCCTGGGTGGCTCAGTCAGTTAAGTGTCTGACGCTTGATTTCGGCTCAGGTCATGGTCTCAGGGCCTTGGGATCGAGCACCGTGTCAGGTTCCCTGCTCAGTGGGCAGTCTGCTTAAGATTCTCTCCCTCCCTCTGCCCCTCCCCCTGCTTGCACTCACTCACTCTCAGTCTCAAATAAATCTTTATAAATAAATAAAAAGGAATCCTATGCTTTTTCCTTTAATTTATCTGTAGTGTAAACGTGTGCTTTTCTTTAGAAGATGGTACTACTATTTATTTGTTCACGTGACACCAACATTAGCCAACAGGAGACACGACCGAACCCTTTACTTCTACACTTGCCTTTCTTCTTTTCTGTTAAAAAGCATCCCGAAAAAAGATAGTGCTCACAGTCTGGTACAATTGCTACCTTTGCAGTTCGTTTCGACTTCAGTGGTCACACCTTCAGGAGGCAGGAGTGACAGCCAGTGTGGAGGGGACGGGATGGCTGCCACTCCTGCCCATCTCTAGCTGCCGGTGCCCAGAGCAGAGGTTCGAAGGCCAGGGCAGGTGGAAAACATGAGCCCGTCTATCTAGCAGCCCAGAGTCCATGAGTACCTCACCCACAGAGGCAGGACACCACAGGGACACCACCAGCTCCATGGAGCAGCTCAAATGGGGGCACAGTCGTGCCCTCTAACTTTTCATCCTCAACCGAGGAAATGCCCATCACCGGACGATCCAGGACTATTGCCCACCCGGGTGCCGGACCAGAGAAGGCATGGAGCTCTGCATACCACAGGCTTCCCATCCCCCTTCTCCCTCAAATGCCCTTTCTCTGAATCAAGACTCGGTTCAGAGAAACACTCCTCCCTAAACCAGGAAATGAGCATACAACCTCCCAACTGATGTTCCAGGGTTTAAATCTATTTGTGATAACTGACCTATTCAGGAAAAGTAATTCAAATAAATGGAATTAAGATGCGAAACTCCAACATAAAGGGGGCTGCCCAGAGCCTAGACCAGTGGTTCTCAGCACAACCTGGGAACTTGTTAGAAATGCACATATTTGGGGGCACCTGGGTGGCGCAGTCTGTTAAGCGCCTGATTCTTGGTTTTGGCTCACTGCGATGCTGTGGCTAACACTCACACAAAGGGGAGAAACAGCAGAAAATTAACCTGGTTGAGGTTTCTCTTAGTCAAAAGTGCTTCCTATGTTATCTGAATGTTTCTGGGGAAACTGTTCTCGGCTTGGCTTACACGCCTTGAGCATCAGCATGATGAAGAGTTTCTGATCAAGGCTCAGAGCAGCGTTCCGGGGCCAGCTTCATGGCACCGAAAGGGTGCCCTGGGGCCATCAGTCACCATCCTGAGCTTCCAGGTTACTGGAGACATGAGGATGAGGACGGTGCTCTATAAGCTGACATTATGCCTGTTATAATAGGGTGAGTGGTCACACCCCAGACCTACCATGTGCCCTTTCAGGTGAGGGAAGAGGAAGCAAAGCAATGCCGCCTGGTCCCAGGAGGGAGACCCAATCTCAGCATGGAAACAGTCAACAAGAAACACAGTCACTTTCCCACATTCAGGCGTGGAGGAAGGAAAACAGAGTGCCTGCTGGAATGGTCTTTGTTTTTATGGCTCTAGAAACAAGTAAATAATAATCCACTTGAGGGGCGCCTGGGTGGCTCAGTCAGTTAAGCATCTGCCTTTGGCTTGGGTAGTGATCTCGGGGTCCTGGGATCGAGCCCCACGTCTTCCTGCTTCTCCCTCTCCCTCTGCTACCCGTCCCACTCGTGTGCACGTGCGCTGTCAAATAAATAAATATAATCTTCAAAAAAATAATAATCCACTTTTGAAATCAGAGCTCAAGTTCTAACTTAGGAAGAAAAAGCGTTATTTTTTTCAACAAGTATCACAGCTCCAAATGGGAGCAGGAAGCTAAACCTGGAGATAAAGCAGGATTGGTAGATGGGAAGCACTAGAAATTATGTGGCAGCAACATGTGTTTAGGGAGAAATGAACTTCCTTTCCCATCTAGAGAATGGCTGTGGATCTACCAGAGTGTTTCTGCAAACGTTCCCAAGAGCTACTCCCTAGAGAAGTGACAACCAAGCTGGGAGATGCAGGCCCCCCGTGCACGTTCCTGGGCCTGACACAGCACGGAAGTCAGCCGCAGCCTGGGCTCCAGAGCTACACTGGCCTCGAGAAAGGGAAGCTGGCTGCAAGGTCCATTTCTGGAATCAACGGGCACGGGCACGGTTCTTAGGGGAAGTTGCCAAGCTGCCACGTGACTGAGTAGCCAAGCAACAAAGTAACAAATGCAAACATCAAACTTGAGTAAACTGCGATTCAAGGTCTTCAAACGATGAAAGAAATCCAACAAGCTCAAGGTGAATTTTACATTTTTAACAGATTTTTTAAAAGCAAACAAAGAAGAATATGGCAGAGACGGATGTGGCCAGCACACCATAAGATGTGTGCCCCCTGGCTCCTGACAGAAAGTTTGCCCGCCCGGCTCCAGCCACAGCGTTTCTACAAAATAATGCCACAGATTCTCTGAAACCAACACGCTGGAACATTCAGGGCTGTGGCAGATGCTCCTGAACACGTTAAGTGGAGACGTAAGGTCCTGTCCTTAACACAGATTTTTGTCGGAGCTTTCAGAAGAAAGGCGATTCAGCTAAGAAGAGGTAGAGTTTGAGATATGGAACGACAGGTACTGGCAGAATAGCCAACAGGTGCTCGTCTGTGCGGATGAACCAGCTCAAAGTCGAGCACAGCACGACCCGAAGCCCGGCTGGACCACACCAAGCAGCTAGACGGTGGACACGAGTGTGCACCCTGCTCAAGCAGACTTGGGGGCCACAGTGAAACAGGTGACGAGACTTGTAATGGAAGGCTCTAAGAGGCGCCCATCCGTGTGATGGCGCACCTCCGACGTGCGGGCACCTGCCCCCCTGGCCCACCACCAGCCACCCCCGGCCACCCGTACCGAGTCTCTAACTCCTGCACATCCCAGCTCTGTAAGCCGACAAACCCTGGCAGTCACAAGCCCCGCTCTTCCCGGCCTCCAGACCTTCGCCGCATTTCCTCTGCCTGGACCTATGTCACGGCCCCGAACAGCTCATCCCTGGACTATTTACGCAGCTGAGCATTTCCGTGCACACCACGGACCAGAGTGAACTCGGTGCCACCCTGAGGCTGTCCTCCCACGAGCAAAGACCCAGCTCTGCACCCCTGAGTCCGCGCCGCTTCCCCTGCTCTGTGCAGCACACTCTCAGCCCAGCCTGTTGCCGGCACCATCGGTGAGCGGGCATGTGCCCGCGAGGGAAAATCACCAGCTCAGCTCCCTCGGTGCGTTCTACCACGTCCACTTTGTAGAGAAGGAAATCACCTTGCGGAGGCCACCTGAGTGCACGGTCCAGGATGACACACACGTGAGCCCAGCACAGGCCCTCCCGACTCTGGGGCCAGGACGGTGACCTCTGCCCGAGCCCCCCAGTCTCCACATCCACTGCCCTCACGTGAGCCCATCCCCCAGCCAGGCCGGGTGCCAGCCATTCCCAAAACACAACCTGCAGCTCCCACGCCCCCCTTGCGGTTTCACACAAGCCACACGCCCACACCTCACCATGTTTCCATGCAGATCCAGCACACCTCATGGAGGAGGCCGTCTAGACCCCAGGAGTGACTCCCCCTCACTCGTCAGCCCGAGTTCACAGCTATCCCTACCTTACAGGGATTCTCAGACGCTCCTGTGCGGCACCGTCTGACCAGTTAAGAGTCTGAGAGGGGCCTGTCTTAAAAAATTCCTATCCCACCCCAGTGAATTCTTGAATTAACATGAGCAAAATACCTCCTTTCAAAGCATGGAAAGATCGCAAAGGACTTTAGTAATAACAAAAAGTTCCATTATGGTCACTGAAAATTAGGATCATTGCACTGTAATGAAAACCTACTATTCCTTATTCAGCTTTATTTGGTAAGAGGCTATTTTTTTCAGTAGAAAACATTTACCAAGATTCCTGTATGACGAAGGCAGTGCACATCACCTCAGTGTTGCCACAGTGGACCTACCTTAGCCCAGCAAAATTCACATCGGGTTTTCTCCACCAAGAACTCAAGAATCTGAACTGGCCAACCAGTCCGTAGGCGATATGGAGATGCCGCTAAACCCTCCCGTTCCCAAGGAGAAGCCACGCAGGGGACCGTGACGAACATCACAGCATAAACACGGTCCAGACGGAGGAGAGGCGTCTCTGCAAGCGGCCGTCACGAATGACTATTGTCACGGCAATGATCTCTTTGGTGGACAGTCACCCACTGAGGAAGGAGAAGCCATAATCAGAGGGCCTCCGGCACGCCCCCCAGAAGCCCGACTCCTCAAGCTGGACTCAGCTGAAGAGCGGCCTCCACCCCCGCTGCCTCTGCTGGCCGCCCTGCCCCAACCGTGCGTACCACGTCCCAAAAGAAGTAACGTTCACTGCCTCTGTCCTTGGGTTCCCTTTCCCTTCTCTGTTCCGTCCTCCCCCCTCTTCTGTTTCTCACTTGTCTCAGTCCAAGTGAGCCAACGCATTTGCAGGATCCACTAGGTTCACTGGGAAATCTTTTTCATCCCGTGTTTTCATCGCAATGATTATTCTTAAAGTTGATTTAAGTACATATGTTCTAGCCCACCTGGATGGCTGCCTCGTAACCAACTTCTGCCCTAGGATTTCCACGTCACGTGTGCAGGTGCCCATGTAGCACGTTCAGCTGCTAAGGCAGGTGGTGACACACGGGATGTATCAACCACACTCAAGATGCAAGCGGCTATTTCTGCAAAACATTATCTAGATTAACATTGATTGATTTCCTAGATTGTATAGTTCTGCTATTTAACTTGCATACTGTTTCACTGAAGTGGTCTGGAATGAACCCAAGGCATCTCCAAGGTGTGCCTGCACACTCAAAACAGTGAACACTTTGTGGATCAACCCTACAGTGGGTGGATTTAAGATTACCAAGGATAAAACTCCCCCGTAATCCCCAAGACAAAATAATCAAGGAGCACTCTTTTCAGCATAATTTATACAAATCCAATAGGTATAGATGTACGTTTTCTTTCATAAAGCCAAGATCAGTAGGCGGGGTTTAACTGTGAGCCCAGGTGAGGAACCGGCTCCCCCAGGCCCCACAGGTACACATCTGGAGAGCCACCACCCTGAGACCAGCATGCTCAGGAGTCCGCTCTTTCCAGCGTCCAACTAGATAGTAGCCAATCACATTAGACTACGTAGCCCAGAGATTGGCGTCTCTCAGAGCAGAAAAAACACTTGAACCCAGATGTCCCACTGTGGATTTTCTACAAACAACAGGACATTATGCCCAAATAATGAGTAAGGTGGAAATACAAAGATATTTACAGAAAACAATGCAATCAACCCATGAATAAAAGGTACCATTTTCGTTCTATGAAGGAGACACTTTAAAGCACATAAATGTTAATAGATGTGAACTCTTTCGGTTTTATTGCTTCTATTATCAAATGTAGCATATCATTTCAAAAGTCAAAGTCATAGAACTCACATCCAAGGAAATGGAAAACAGTCCCAGCTATCAGCAATCAAATCAGAACCCCAATCAGGAGGTCCAACTGTTCCAGACTGTAAGCAACAATACACTGAAGAAGTTGGAATAATGAGGAAATTTTCAATATTCCTAAAAGACTAAAATGTTAAATTTACATGACTCTAGAATGATATACAGAGAAAGTGGGCAGTCCATCCACACCTGAATATTAAATTTTTTATGATTAACTGCTTCAGATGGTTGTTGGCATTCACATACTTTTTCCAAACTAAGCAAAGTAATTCTAGAAGGAAAAGAAACGGTTAACAGTTTTCACACATCTCAAAACTCACAGCTGAAATGCTAGAAAAAACATACTGTATTTTATTCATGAAAGCAGCTTTCTGAAGTTCCTACAGAAGTCATACCATGGACCCTACTGACACCGACTACAAACTCAAAAACAACAGGACGGCATTTCTAGAAAACTAGTTCACGCTCTGGATGTTTGAATTCATTTTGAATGGCCCTCCTGGCGACATTCTATTCTGTTCACTCCGCTCTGCTTATCCTGCAGAAGAGTCTAAAAAAATGTCACAGGTAACATTTAAAAACTGATGCTTTTCTTACATTAAAGTCACATTATAATGTATCTTACTGACTAGATGGTCAATAGTAAGTTTAAACCCTTACCCACATCAATAATCATTCCTTTTAGCAATAAAAGTCTCTTTTTTATACATAAATCCCTATAACCTAACAGACTAGTCATTTTCCATAAAGATTTTGCACAATTCCTAGCATAGATTATAGCAAGAAAATCTCCATGACTCTTTTTCCACAACCAAATAATTGAGATGAGGGAACTGCATATTGTTTATTAAAGCCAACTATTCTGTTGTATTACATATAAATTCAGATGAAAAAATTCAGTAGGCTCTTCTTTGGAAAACAGCATTTCCAGTAATGATAACAGTGAAATAGGAGACAATCCTTCAGGTGACGTCCTCGTGGGGCATGTGACAAGGCAAAGGACCCTGTCCCAAACCCAAGCCTGGTACCTGAGCAACAGAAAGAAAGCATCAGTCCCAGGTGGGTCATCGTAGTGGGCTGAAATCCAGGAAAGTGGGGCTAATGTTCGTTTCATCTTCTTGTGGGAAAAGCAACACATTCTTTTTAAGAGATGCTGATTGGAAAAAAAAATTATCTGCCCCAATGCCAACATTATTAAGCTCTTGCTAACAAACACAGAATGTGGCATAACCACAGAGATTTTTAGGCAGGCTCTCGAAAATCAGAGTGTGGTACGTACACCATTTTTTCGAATGCTCAAAGCCAGCTGTTGTGATGTTGCTACAATACCAAAGCTTTCATGCCGGCCGCAGAGAGAAGCCTCACTGCTCAACGACCCCTCTCAGCATTTAGTGCTTTATATGTTCAAAGTCTGCTGTGAAAACATATTTGGTTTAATAGGATTCCATTTACCAGAGAAGAGAGTAAATTCGACATGCCGATTCTTTGTTCTCACCATCCCGGCGGGAATGGCTTCCATACCCCGAGCACAGCTGGGAAGATCCGGGGGAGCTGATTTGGTGCTGGGTGCTCAGAAACTGAGGGGACCCATCAGCGCGCAGGCTCCAGCTTACAGACAAACAGACACAGGGGTGGAACTAAAGGGACCCACTCCATCTAATATGGTCATGTTTTCAACTCTACCTTGTAAAAAACACTCTAGAGCATGAGGTGCAAACACTAATTTGAAACCAGAGAATTACTTAGATGACAAAGTTTATTATGAGTACAATTCACTAACTATACATAAAACAATTAGTAAGACCCTTTGAGATTGCTTTTATAAAAAATAAATTCTCGTTTGAGGGTCATGTTTTCAAATACCAGTAATCATTAGCACTAACTATACCTGCACAAACCTCCTTCGGCTGGTCAAGGCAGCCTTGTTTTTAAAATGGAAGGGGGATGTAAGGGAGGGGACTAGAGCCAGCAACTGATCGTCTTCGGGGTCTTCTAAGACTCCAGGTCACTTTCATTGGTGGGGGGGAAAAAAGAGGACTGTGGAAATTTAAACAGAGAGCCCTCCTTAAGAGAGATCCAGATTTACAGTAGTTCAATGCGCATGTGATCCTCGTAACAATGTAATTCTGCATTATCAGAAAAGAGAAAACAAACAGCACTCCTTACAGCCCTGACATCTGAGAGGAGGGTCCGAGCTTGAACAGCAAACCGTCCTGGACAAATGACGCAGGGAGGACAATCCGTGGGGTGGGCAAGAAGGAGCAGCTGCCTCAGCACAGAGAAAAGAGTGCGCCTGTCATTTTGTGCGCATGAGCACTGCCACAGGGAGGCCACCCCTTCTCCGGGCTCAGGGAAGGAAGACCCTGTGGGGCGCATTTCACCCCCCAGACGAAATGCAGAGAGCGGTACCCCACGGGCTCTCCATGTAGGGAGAACTCAATCCAGGGGCACAAACACACCACTTCCAGAATCACACAACAGTGAAATCCAATCTTCTTTTTTTTAAAATTTTTTTTATTGTTATGTTAATCCCCATACATTACATCATTAGTTTTAGATGTAGTGTTCCATGATTCATTGTTTGTGCATAACACCCAGTGCTCCATGCTGAACGTGCCCTCCTCAATACCCATCACCAGGCTAACCCATCCTCCCACCCCCCCTTCCCTCTAGAACCCTCAGCTTGTTTTTCAGAGTCCATCGTCTCTCATTTCGTCTACCCCTCTGATTTCCCCCCCTTCATTCTTCCCCTCCTGCTATCTTTTTTTTTTTTTTCCTTAACATATATTGCATTATTTGTTTCAGTGGTACAGATTTGAGATTCAACAGTCTTGCACAATTCACAGCACTTACCAGAGCACATACCCTCTCCAGTGTCTATCACCCAGTCACCCCATCCCTCCCACCCCACCCCCCACTCCAGCAACCCTCAGTTTGTTTCCTGAGATTAAGAATTTCTCATATCAGTGAGGTCATATGATACATGTCTTTCTCTGTTTGACTTATTTCGCTCAGCATAATACCCTCCAGTTCCATCCACATCGTTGCAAATGGCAAGATCTCATTCCTTTTGATGGCTGCATAATATTCCATTGTATATATATACACCACATCTTCTTTATCCATTCATCTGTCGATGGACATCTTGGCTCTTTCCATAGTTTGGCTATTGTGGACATTGCTGCTATAAACATCGGGGTGCACGTACCCTTTCGGATCCCTACTTTTGTATCTTTGGGGTAAATACCCAGTAGTGCAATTGCTGGGTCATATGGTAGCTCTATTTTCAACTTTTTGAGGAACCTCCACACTGTTTTCCAGAGTGGCTGCACCAGCTTGCATTCCCACCAACAGTGTAGGAGGGTTCCCCTTTCTCCGCATCCCCGCCAACATCTGTCATTTCCTGACTTGTTAATTTTAGCCATTCTGACTGGTGTGAGGTGGTATCTCATTGAAGTTTTGATTTGGATTTCCCTGATACCGAGCGATATTGAGCACTTTTTCATGTGTTTGTTGGCCATTTGGATGTCTTCTTTGGAAAAATGTCTGTGAAATCCAATCTTGTACCCATCCCCACACTGCAGCAAGACTTGATTAGCCTTAAAAGCCACACGTTAGACCTTCAATGATTTTGAATTTTCATCGTATGGAGCATCACCCTCCCCAACAGAGAGGCTGTTTCCAGAAGCAGGATAGGCACAGCCATCAGCCATGAAGCAAGAATTCACATCTAGTACAAAAGGAGTGGAGATTTAAAGTTGCCATACACATTCGTTGGTCAGTATTCTATCTAACTACACTATTCTACTCCAAATACGCGAACACGGAGCAAGTTCCACGCCTGTTAAAACCAGCAGCTGTTTACGAAATGGGCTCCCTTCCTGGTACTCCCATATGCTAAGCAGGGAGAGTGGCTTCTACTCAGGCATGACCATGAGCTAGGGCAGTGTGGTAAACGCTGGTGCACTGCAGGCTACAGCACATGGTGGTTTTCACTGCATTTAACCATCGCTGACTTCTGACAACTGTTCTTATCTGGGTGCTGAGAGGCAGCAGGAAGGAAGCAGCTCCAGGCCTGCCCACAAGCCCCCACCCTAAGCCTTACCTGTAGGTTCTCCAATAACAAACCCACCTCGTAAGTGGCTGGGATGCAGGTGAGCCCCGTGTCGGTCACACGGCGCCTGCCTGTGGTATGCGGCTGGGTAAATGCTCACCTCAGTTTACCTTCTTTCTCCCCAGTTGAATAAAACCAGATATCCTCGAGACTAAATAATAAAAAATGTCACAATGGAATGTCACAAATAGAGACAGACCTCCAGGGAATGCCCACATGCCATTTACTCAAATTCCTTAACAAGTACTTGATCTTTAAATATTTTCATTTGTTGTGATGTTGTGCATTCTCCTGACATGGATCAAAATGTCTAACTTTGAACTAATCATGCCTGCACCTCCAGTGTGCCTATCAGCAAAAGCTAAAATGCTTACATTTAATAAATGAGCAAATTCCAGTACGGATACACCCTGTAGTATTTAATGATCCTTTGACAGTGCAAAACTGAACCGTCTTTTGACATATTAGTGGTACCTATCAAGGAGAATAGCCTCCAATTAAATGAATAAATCACTAGATTTAGAACACATAAATATACTTTATCACAAATCTGTTGGTGATTAGCAATGATTTGTTTTTAAAGGTAGAAAAAGAAAATCGTCAGAATTATAAGTAGAAATTAATAAAGGCAAATGTAAACCTGAAAAATCTGTCACATTCAGGTCAATGCCATGTTCAATGTGCCCATAAAATATCTGTATACTGGTTTCTTACACTTTAACATACAGCTGTTGATGTACTGAGTGGGATGAGACCCTCCCCACATACAGAACCTCGGGCTCAGCATTGTGCCCCAGCAGCTAACACCATGCGTGGCACAAAGTAGGAACTCGTGAACGTTCGTCAAAGGAATAAAAGGTCAGATGAAGGGTTTGCCATGCTATCATTGGCCCTGTGGTTTATGGAACTCCTGCCTCAAAGGTACTTAAATTTAACCTGTGTAAGATTTTCTTTCTGTGAAACATTAAATAATTATGAATGACAAAATAAAGAGGCTGGGAACACTTTTGAGAAATTTGTGGTAGTTCAGTAAGGTGAACTTGGCTGTGACGAAACATTATTTTTTAACTGTTGGAGAAAAGAGCTGAGACAGTGTCTTTTTAAAAAGTTGCAACTTCTGTTTCTCCAGAAATAGAACCTGAAGTTTACCTTTGAGACTGCCTGTTCTTTTGTTCCGAGAAAGCAGAATATCCTAGCGATAGTCCGTCAAAAGTAAAATCCCCCAAGAAATGGCAAACTGAAATAACTTCTTTAAAAATCCAAAACGGCAGACAAATAATGTAACATTTGAGACATCCTACTTTCAAATCCCAATCTTGGACATGTTTTTTTGCACAAATTTATTTTCCCTGTTTACTTAAATACTCTCCAGCCTTCTCTCACCCTGAAGGTCTTACTTATCCTTCCAAACAATTCCTAAAAATAAGCTTATGCACTGTGTTCAATTTTAACACAGAGATACTGTGTTGACTTTTAACTGCTTATAGGAGCAGCATAAGAGAGACTCTGCTACTTAGTGACGAAGACGAAGAACACACCATCCTGGCTTCTCTGGGAACAAAGCTCAGCAGGAGGAAGACGAACACATTTCAGAGTGGGTGGCAACTTGGTTAAGCGGCAACCAACAAAGGCTGTGGTAAGACAATAAAGGGACATGGGAGAATTGACAGTTCTTTGGTTCCACAGGTCACCTGGTCCCTGGGAAATCTCAGTCTTCCCTTCTGGGAATAAAACCCACTTTGTAGAGCCATTACGATGATTATGTGAACACACACACACACACACACACATCAATTTTGCAACATGACTGGCTCCCGCATTACGGCAAAGGTCCAATATCTCACCAAATTTCATATCCTGTGTAGCAAAGAACAACTGTTTTCACCCTACACTATCCCCGCACTAGCCAGATGGTGCTTCACTGGAGCCTCCGGGAGCCGTGTTCCTGGTAATGTGCAGTATGCAGACATACACACCCACACAGTGCATGTACATACAGCGTATAACCATATACAGTGACGTAGGACCATACACAGTATATACACACATGTAGGGCATATACAGTGTCCACAAATATATACACACATGGTGGGTATACAGTGCACGCACATAGACGCCCTATGCACATAGTGTATGCACATAGAGGATATATGTATATAGTATATACCAATACATGATATATATACTATGTATGTAAAATATATGCACAGCGTATACTGTATGCACATATAGACACAGTGTATGTGTATATATTACACACATACATCCATATAGTGCATAACAGTTTATACAGTGTCCATACAAATATACACATAGAGTACATACATGTGTCTATATAGTGCATATGCATATATCCATATGGTGCATACACAGTGTGCACAGTATATGTACATACAGTATACAGTATAGACACAGTGGAAAATGTATATGCATAGTGTATTACATGCACTGACCCCATGTGTATGCATATATACCTACAGTATACATAGTCTATGTACAATGTACATACATATGTAGGGTATATGTGTATACATATAGAGCTTAGATCCATGTGGTGCATATACATACAGTATCCATGTATGCATATAACATGTGTGTGCACAATGTACACACGGTACACATGCCCAGTGTGGGAATACAACGCACACACGTATATACAGTGCGCACACAGGTATCCTGCACATGTGGCATACATACACACACGTGTTCATGCACAGCAGACACACCAAGCCCCTGCAAGGCCCTTGCTTAATGTTACCCTTTGACACTCCATAGAAGTGCTGCCAGTTCTATGGAAGCAATTTTTTTTAAACCAGAATTCAGTGTTTTAAACAATAATTTTAATGACTACAACTAGTGACAAAAACCGTGAAAAATGTAAAAACACTTCCTTTGGAGGTCTGGCTTGACGACGAAGTTCAGATGTTTCCTGACGCAGTAGACACGTGAGGCCAGATAGCTGTCCAGTAAGTTTTCTATAAAATTAGCAAAGAAATGTCCTCATGTTTTGGCCTTTGGGACAAATCTTCATCCTTGACAGAGGTCCGACTCTGCTTCTTGAGCCGCAGATTCTGTGTGTCAGATTATTCTTAATTTTCTGGAGAAACAGACCACTGTCCCAGAACAAAGCCACTTGCCACGCCCAGAGCACAGCCCCGAGCCAGGCAGGGCTCTGCAGCCCGAGGGCACCTGCTGCCAGCCACTCAGCACGTATAACCTTTCTGACCTATTTGTGTTATTCTTTTTACAAGTCCTTGCTTCTTGAATTAAGCTAGAAAAAAAAAAGCAGAGCCCATGTGTTCATATTTTTAAAAAATTAAAACTTTCTACATGAGAGACTGGTATCTATGAACAGTATATCATCAATTTTCACTACAAATGTGGCCCCTATAGAAGAAATAAGGGCACAAAGTCTTTTCCAAACATAAATGATATATTGTTTTGCCATAAATGAGTTTCTGGCAAAACAAAAACCAAGGAAATTTACCCAAGGAAAACTGTCCATCAAATTATTCATCAAAGCTGCTAATCTAATATGCACTTAGAGATTTTTTTGAAGATTTTTTAATTGCAATACTTAGACACCTAGAGGGGAAATCAGAAATGAACATACCAGTATCTGGAAAATTCATACAATATTATCTGTATGTCTTTTTGATACAAATAAAACTGTACCCTTTAAGTAAAGGACTTGATTATTCCTTATTGGAAGCTATAAATAGGATTAATAACCAAGAGGGAGTAAGTGAATATACAGTAAGGTCATGTCTGCAGGATGTGAACAGTAAGCCAGCAGCTGAACCTGTGGTCGTTACGTTCTGGGTGAATCCTATTCCCAGGTGCTGCCATGCTGCTAGAGAGAAGAACCCATATTTAGACGCTGTCAATCTCCCAAGCTCCCAACTCTCTCCAATTTAGCTTCTCCGAGAGCAGCCTGAGTGCAAACATCTACTAACATCTGAGCACACGTTCACTTATTAAAGTGTCCACAGTTATCTGAGAACCTCAAGGGAAGAGTCCAGACCTGACTCTGACAAGACAGACCCTGGCCTGTGAACACCACGACCCACACAAGATACTTCCTGCTACCCTCGCTGGTCGGAGAGAAATCGGGGGAGAGCTCCCTGTCATGGGAATTCTCTTTGGACCTGATCCAATTCAAACAGATACAGAAATTCTCCTTTGGAAAACCCACAGTGTGTTCACGACAAAAACCTAAGGAAACCTAGTGACTTTGGGGTGGAGGGAATATCAAGAACAATAGGCTTCCTACTGAGTATGCACACCCACCTGGCCATGAGACCCTGTCCTGTCCCTAGGAATCACTGACGAGGCTGCATGTTTCTACCTGTTCTTGTTTTTTATAGAACGGGGCTACGCGCTGCCCCAACATCAGCTATGAAGAAAGGGAACTCTTCCAGGCTCTCAGAATGCCTGCTGATCAAGGAGAAGTGAGGGCATGTATGTTTCTATGATTTAGTTGCAAAGCAACATGCTGTTTCCACTCTCAGGCAAGAAAACTTCTCATGTCCATGACAACTATCGTATCTTTGGGGGAAAGTGTGATTTTGCTTTGTAAACAAAAAGTATGTCCATTAAACCATTCACCACATTATAATAAAAGGCATTTAGGACATTTTGTGAGTCACTTATATTTTCACAGACATCACAGACATTTGTACATCTTGGAGGTTTATAAAATCTTACAGATCTTCAAGATTGTGTGAGTGACCACTTTTATCCCCCACAAAATGTAACATACACAGAAATGCATGATGACAACACCTCCAAAGGAACATTCCGCCATTTAAGCGCACTAATGAGAAAACAGCACAGTTGTATTAATTGGGAAGCACTCCATTTCCTTCTGAAAAGCCAGGTAGTACATGCAAAACAAACACTCTCTCCAGAAACCTCTCCCACTTTTCCAGAGGCAGCTCTACACATCCAGCTTCCTCGGATGACTCAAGGAACACCACGGGATTTCTTAGGAACCCGTGGAACACAAAGCAGTGAATAAAGAGCACACAGTATCCTCTGGGGAGGAATTCAGTATTTGTACCAAGACCCTTGAAAATCTGCACACTTTCCAGGCCAATAATTCTATTCTCATTTTTATCATCAAGAAATCTTTTATAATGTAGGGGGAAAAAAGCCTATTTTATTACATGTTAATATAAGCAAAATGCTCACTGCAGTATTAAGAAATGTTGTTACTTTTCCAATAGCAGACAGGCGGGGGGAGAACCCATAAGTATCCCTTAGCGATGGAGACCGGCCATGCCAAGAAACAACAGGCACAGCTCCCAGACCACAATAACCAAGTCAAATGCAGTTTCTGGTTTCCCAGTCCATATAAAAGTTACCTTTACACTATAGTCTATCAAGTGCGGAATAGCATTATGTCTTAAAAATATACTTAATTCAAAAATAGTTTGCTTAAAAAACACTAATCAGCTATCACTTGAGGTGTTCGTCATAACCACGGATCACAGATCACTATAACAACTATGATAATGATAAAGTTTGAAATATTGCAATAATTCCTAAAATGTGGTAGAGAAAGTGAGCCAATACTATTGGAAAAGTGGGGCCAGCAGACTCGCGGTCACCACAGACCTTTCATTTGTGAAAAATGTACAATCCGCAAAGCGCAATAAAGTTGTGCCTGTACATCTAAGACCTTAGGACAAAGAACTATGTAATCTTTTTTAACTTCAGAGGAAGGAAAAGAACTTCAGAGGAAGTGTTACCTTTATATTAAGTATGAATGATTTCATATTTTTATTACAAGCGATCAAATCACTCCTCTGAAGTGTAATCACCTGCACAAACTTCAGTACCAAGTAGCACCACTTGGCTTCGAACAAACTCCGAAACTGCACAGTCACTCCCGCCATAGGGCTCTGAGCGCACATGGGGAGGCTGCTACTGGTCGTCCTCGCAGGCTATCAGCTTGGGAATAAGACTGAGGAAACGCTGCCATGGAAGACGTTATTTAGGGCCCGCATGGAAGATAAAAGGCAATGCATTATTCTACAGAAGTACCCTTTACCTGTGTCTTACGGTAAGAGCTCTTACAAGTAGCTACTTCCCCTTGTGGATTTTAAGTACTCCGATGATGACTTAGGATGGTTCCACTTAGGAATTTTCCAATGTCCAAGCTTTACGATGGTGCAAAAGCGATACTCATTCAGTAGAAGCCATTCTTTGACTTTTGAGTTTGGGTCTTGTCCTGGGCTAGCGGCCAGTGGGACGATCCTGCCTCATGAGCGGCTCCCCGTCAGCCCCGCGATCACGGGAGTAACAGCAGATCCACGGACAACAGTCCCGCACCCATACCCACCGTCTGCTCTTCACGGTGAGCGCTGTATTCGATACACTGCGTGGGACCATCAACACCGGGTTATCAAGTAGGCTTCGTGGGAGAGGATTTGTCCCAACCGCGGGCTGATGTAAGTGTTCTGAGCACGTTTCAGGTCGGCGAGCCTACGCTGGGACGGTCAAGATTAGGGGTATTAAATGCACCGCTTGCAATATTTTCAACTTAAGAAGGGTTTTGGGGGGACGTAACCCCACAGGAAGTTGAGGAAAATCTGTAAAGACAGCGTTGTAAGAAGTCCAGAAAGAAAAAGGCTGGGAGGTAAGGCACCTGCTATGGAGCAGAGACGCAGGCTGGAAACCAGCCCCCCCCCTCCCACTGCTTAGTCACGTGCTCTTGGGCACATTTATTCATCTCTAAGTCTCATTTTCTATGTAAGATGAAGATAACATTGCCTAATTCACTGGTTTCTCCTAAGATTGAGTTTAAATGTGCAAATGCTTAGGTCATATTAAGCCCTAAATGCAAGTAATCTCTATGACTGTTATCATTAAGATCATATTGAAGAGAAAAGCACCTGATGCAGAAACATATTAAATGTACAACCAAATGTTACAAGAGCCAAATTCCATCCTATTCATCACCCAAATAAAAAGTTCACTGAAAAACTTGTTGTGAACCAAAACATGGAAAATCCAGAGGGCCATCATCAATGACCACAGAGACTCTTCCAGAAGAGCATGGATGCAAGCTGTGTGTGATCACCGGGGCACTGGCCCTGGGCTTGCAGCCACCTTTATTCGTGACCTTGTGCAAAATCGCTGACCTCTGGCCTTTGTGTCCATCCTGACAAGCAGGCCATGTAGACAGCCCTCCGTCCCCCCAGCACCGACGCTGCCTTTTCGACACAGAACTACTCCATACACTAGATTCCCCTGGGGCCAAATCCTGGGTTGAAATCCTCTTAACTACACACCCATTAACTATCAACAATGACAAAATCAAATATTCAGACAGGAAAGGAAGAACAGGCATGAGCCCTGCCCTGTTCAAGGGGCATTTTGCTCCTAAAGCAACAGGAAAGCTACAATAATCACTAAAACAACAGCAACAACCACTTAACCTGTGCTTTTGATATGTTTTAGCTAGACGGGAACATCTTCACCGAGCATGTTTTTTTAGGAAGTCAGTTGACAGGTCCCATGATTTCAGAGCCTGCACACTGACCCTCACTCAGACAGATCACCTTTTGTTGGTGGAAAATCCCTGGAATCTATTCAGGGACTGAGGACAAGTGAGGATTTCCCTCTTCACAATACAAAAAATGTGACCCTTCCAAGCTCAAAGAATAACTAAGTTCATGTTTTGTTTTTTTGTTTTTTAAAAGAGCATCTTAAAAAAAAAAGAGAGAGGGAGAGAGAACGAGCAGGCGAGCAGGGGGAGGGGCAGAGGGAGAGAGAATCTCAAGCAGACTCGATGCTGAGCGTGGAGCTCACCACAGGGCTCGATCCCACGACCCTGAGATCACGACTGGAGCTGAAACCAAGAGTCGGATGCTTAACCGACTGAGCCAGCCAGGCGCCCCCCAAGTTCATATTTTTAAAGTCTCCCACTGCCCTTGTTGAACAAACAAATGCTACTAACACGTTATCATCGCTCCTGTGAGGAGCCAGCTAGCTGAGCATGGGAGCTCAGAGATGCCTCCTGATCTTCTTCAAATTCCTTTTAGACAAGGGCCACTCCTCAAAGACCCCAACTCTGTGCATCAGGAACGTCTGGAGGATACTCAGCAAACAAGTCGTACAAGACGTTTCCCTGAAGAGAAACTCAGTTTCTGATTATAGAAGTACTTTTAGAAAAACAGCAGGTCTGGGGAGAATGCATTCTGTGCCTGGTTCAGATTCGGGCGCTTCCCAAAGCCACCCCCTGCCAGCACCCGCCGGGCGGGCCAGACCCCCTGCTCCTCAGGAGCTGCTGACAAGGCTGGGCTAGGCCACCCAGTCACTGCACCTGGGGCTGAGCCAGGAGGAAGTGGGGACAGTCTTGTCCCAGGCTCTGCTGTTTGGAGCCTTCCCACACAAGGGAAAGGGGACAGAAAGCAGCCCCGGAGGTGAGCCCACTGGAGCTCAGCATGCACTGGCGGGCCGCTGGACATGCACTGTTGCAGGTGGTGAAGGTCGCCTCCGGAGAACCCGTGCCAGTGGCCATCCTGGGGGCAGCCGGCACCACAGCCTGCTCGTCTGACACCTGCCGCCCCCCCCCCCCCAACAGCCCCGGTCCTTCGCCCGTCTCTCCACAGACCACAGACAAGGCCAACTCCAGGTCTGGAGGTTGCTCATCACCACTGTGGAGCCCTGATTCAGGCTCTTTCCAGAATCAGGAAGGCACCCAACTAGGAAGGCGCCACGAGGTGAGTGGAGGCTGGTAGCTAAGTCCTAGAGCGGAGACACTGGGGACCCACCGAGGTTAGAGAGGGTGCTTCTGTCCACCCCACAACAGAGCCCTTCAGTAAACAGGTAACTCAGTACTGCTGCGGTCACCGGCTTCAGAACATCGCATTCATCAGCAATCGTCTTGAATACCGACCGCTCCCTTGGATTTTATACCAGGTACTCAAAGTAATAATAAACTTTATCAGAAAAGATTTTGCCCAATCTGCTTTCAGAATTAATTCTATGTTAAATTATGAAAGGCTTAATGAAAACCTGAACTATGAGATCAAGTCAGGTTCATCCTGAAATGAATTGCAAAATGCCTATTTATCGCAAAGCTTTGATGTGAAGAATAGAAGTGGAAAACTAATATCCTCTAAAGGATGTCAGCCAGCAGAGCCATCATCCCAAACGACGGGTCCCGCGTCCTGCAGCGTAAGTGATAAAGAATAATCCCCCACACAGTTAAGACCACAAGCCAAGCGGCATCTCAGTACAATGTGAGAGTTCTGCCGTAATAAGGACAAAACAAATGTGTCTCTGGAGACCACTTGAAGGACTGGGACTTAAGCACGGCAGGACGGTGGCCAGAAGCTTCCGGGGGGGGGGCGGGGGGGTGTTCTCCAGGGTTCCCAAGCTCGCACTGCTTTGCAACAAGGACACACAGAGCTCTGTCAGCACGCGAAGGGAAGATGCAGCAGAGTAAAAGAATCCATCAGTTACACCTTCTTTAATTACTGGAAAACACTCCTTTCTCTTTGGGGACTGCTGAAAAAGAGAAAGAGGGAGTTTTTTCTTCTGAATTCTCTAACAATTACGCCAGGACTCAGAAAAATTGAAAGAATAATTGGTAAGAATCAAGCTGATGAGGCAGTATGTTGATGTGAAAACAATTAGATAATTAGTATTAGATATTTTTTAAATTTCCTAGGAATTCAAATAAAAAAATGTTTATTCCATTAGCTTTATACCACTTTAAATAAAATTATTACCCTAGCGTGAAAAGAAGCTGATCTAGCTCAAGTGGGGTTTCACAAAGTGGTCCCACAGTTAAAGGTCCATCGTATTTATGAGCGATGTAACCAGTAACAGTCATACTGCGTGCAGTCCTGCGGCTCTGCGGGCACAGACCCAGCATGACGAGAACCAGCACACGGCAATGACCTGGGGTGAGGGCAGGAGCCCTGTGCACGGAGGGTGTTTAGGAAGAAATTGTTCACCAAGGTTTGTTTTTAACTGTGTAATGAAGAGTTTCTAGTTAGACTTTTCCATCCCCACAGAGAACCATCCTTGTCTTCTACGAAGAGACACACATAGGAAAGAGCAAAGCACAAAGCTGGTCAGAACGCCACTAACAGACACATGTACGCCCTGGAGCCCGAGCCCGGGGCTGCTGACCTCCCAGCGCCTGAGCTAGCTGGGGCTGCTGACCTCCCAGCGCCTGAGCTCCCAGTGCCTGAGCTAGCTGGGGCTGCTGACCTCCCAGCACCTGAGCTCCCAGTGCCTGAGCTCCCAGCGCCTGAGCTAGCCGGGGCTGCTGACCTCCCAGCACCTGAGCTCCCAGCGCCTGAGCTCCCAGCGCCTGAGCTCCCAGCGCCTGAGCTAGCCGGGGCTGCTGACCTCCCAGCGCCTGAGCTAGCTGAGCTGCTGACCTCCCAGCGCCTGAGCCAGCTGAGCTGCTGACCTCCCAGCGCCTGAGCTAGCTGAGCTGCTGACCTCCCAGCGCCTGACCTCCCAGCACCTGAGCTAGCCGAGCTGCTGACCTCCCAGCGCCTGAGCTAGCTGGGCTGCTGACCTCCCAGCACCTGACCTCCCAGCGCCTGACCTAGCCGGGGCTGCTGACCTCCCAGCGCCTGAGCTCCCAGCGCCTGAGGTCCCAGCGCCTGAGCGAGTCGCTGGCCTGGCAAGGATGCCCATCACTCCTGATTCCCCAGCACGATTTAGGAGGAAATCCTCCCAAATTTGCACTGGCATATGCACCTGCTCTGCAGGGCACAGGAACCACGAGGACACATGTCCCTGGGGTTTGTGTGGTTTAAGTGCACCAGGCTGCGTTGGGGAAGGGACGCTGCAGCCAATGGTGATAAAATGCAAAAAAGACCTGTTCTGACCCTTCTTCCAGGGGAGAACAACGGGGATCTGGCTAGAGGAGCAGGGGTCGAGCTCTTCCTGCAGAGCCACACCAGGAGACACACAGACTTCTGGATTCCCTGCTCAGGAATAACACCATGTCACAAAGGCTCAGCAACAGACAAGGGAATTCCACGGGGCCGGCATGGACTGGATCAAGTTTAAACTGCAAGTTTTTACCTGGTACTTTAAACAGTAAGTCATTTCTCAGAAACATAGCTGTTTTAGTGAGTAACATTTTGGGCTAAACACAAACACACAAACCATGTAAGGAAAACAACATTAAGTTTCATGTTATTTTTCCTTTCCTGTCAATAAAAGCAACTTGCTGAATTCATCATTTCCTTCTTCTGATAAGGGAGAAAATACAAAGAAACATTTACTGTTAAACCATGCACATGAAATTCTGAGATTAAGGAGGGCTTGAGATCTTTCCCCAGTCCTTCTGGAAATTAATATATGTAAGAACTATTTCGAATGAAAGAATTTATAAGAATTTAGAAAAACATTATTTTTGTTTTCCATAGAGATACACACGGGAGCCCTTAAGTATTTTTAAGCTGGGAGCTGTACTTTTTCTAGTCCTAAGTCTACCAGGGCTATGGGCGGGGGGGGGGGGGGTGCTAAAGTGCTGGGTATTCACCGTCCGACCATACTGGGCTACACGCTGCAGGTGCATGATCTCAGTCAGTCCCACAACATACATAACCATTACCCTCACCCCATTCCTGAGGAGGACACGGAGGCTCAGAGAAACCCCCTCGTCTGAGCTCCCTCCACGTTAGGGGCAGAATGGGTCTCTAGACCCTATTCTCCTGCTTCATCCCCATAAATTGTGAGCAACAGATCTTAAAGGATACTCTGCTCTGCATTTTATGTTTTATTACAGCGTTAAAAAAAAAAAAAGGAAGTTAAAAGTTAGGGTTAGGGGTATGGCCTCCATTACTGGCCCAATTCAAAAGTGGCAGAGAACACTGTTTTCTTCCATTTTCTAAGAGTCTAACAAATTCCAAACAGAATTAATATAACACAAACTTGGATGTGTCTTGTCCTGATTCTAAAGGGCTATAAAGGGAATTTTTTTAACTGGAAAGTCTTCCTGCCACTGCCTTGCTTGACAACAGCTGAGTTATAATAGGTCCAAAAACAAGGAGAAGGTTGCCCTTCTCCAGAAGGGAGCACCTCTGGAAAACCTGAGACGGGTGTTCTCCGCTTCCCGTCCAGCATAATCAGCGTCTCCACAGGCAAAGGATTATCTGCTGGAATTCCTGCGGCCACTTTCATGTGGGTCTTAGAGACGTTGCAATTCTAAACCAAAGAGCACTAGTCGCCAGTTTCCTGAACAAAGTACATGAACCTAAGAAGCCGACGACTCTCACCGTGACCCAGGTGATGCCAGGCACCGACAAGACGGCCTGCAAACCAGGCCCCCGCCTCCAGGGAGGGCAGCACCTCGGGCATCACGGTCTTGTGCTCTCTCCTCCAACACAGGGGTGAAGCCTCACATGTCCACACAGCAGGGACAAGGTTGCAGCATGTTGCAGATGTGAGTCCCCCAAGATTCCGGAGAAGGAGATCCTGTGTGGTTTGTGGTTCTCCAGCTCTGTGCAAATCCACTCTCCCTCCTCCAGCAAGACCACCCCCCATCAATCAGAGCAGGGAGACCAGACGCCCTCAGTGATGACTGACAGGGGAAAGCATCAACACTTACCACAAAGTAAGAATAAAGTCTCACCTCCTAGTGTTCTCTATGCTTCATACTGTTCTTTCAATCCCACTGAGAGCACGTGCACGTATGTGGAACTGCGTGTTTGGGCAACTGCGTGCAGACCAGGTTACCCCTCTAGACAATGCAGTTTCTCGTCTGCAGGACAGACTGCTTTATGGTGTCGACGGGGACAGGCACGTCACTTCCTTCAGGGTCCAGCTGGCCTCGTAGGGGGCCTCCTCCCCACCCGTCTCCGGCATCCCAAGCCCCTCCACTGTGCCAGCCCCGCCCACCCGTGGCTCCACGTGCATTTCATACAGGTCTGTGCACATGCTGGGCACACGCCCCCCAAGCCAGGCCCGCTTGCTGAGGACCTTCTGCTTATCTGGTCTCCTGAGCACCTAAACTGCTTGACAAACAGTAATTCTTCATTACAGTTTGTGACTGGTTTAAATAGCTGGAACACATGGTTCTCTGAAAGGCTGCTTATTTAAAACACAACCTATTACCAGGCACAAGGGATTTTTTTTTTCTAGTATGGATAGTACCACAGTGTGGTTTACTCGACACTAAGCTATGCTTTTATGAAAATTCTGCTGCTTCTAAAGCTCTGTCTGACCATCACCCTAGGTTCCCAGAGCATCCCACCTGTGTGCTAGGCTTGGCTTCCCATGCTCACAGCTGCTCACCTGCAACTAGACCATTAAATCAACCAAGAGGGCTGTAAACCCAGAAGCCACCAGATAAGGGAGAAGCAGCTCTTCCTAAAAAATACCAAACACAGACATGAGAAGAGACGTTCATCTGCCTCCTCCAGGCTCGACTGGACAGCAGATGCGTGAACGCCCCCCTCCCATCTACCGAATAGCAGCAAGAGCAAAGCCCAGCCCAAGAGAAGCAGGACTAGAAAAGCTGGTTTCCAGATACTTACGTGCTCTATGTATAAAAGATTTTTTAAAAAGCTAAAAACTCCCATGCAGGAAAAACAAATTAGGATGAACACCCTTCAAAAATGGATTCAATCATTAATGAGGAGCCAGCAGGTGGTAAAATCGGTTCCAAGAATGTTTGAGGAATTATTTATAGTCATTTGGGGCAATGACAGCAGGAAGAGGAAGAGGAAACTGGAACAGCTCTGGAGCCTCCGATTCCCACGTGGCCGGGGTCTCCTGCTCAGGAGTCGCACACCCGAGTGTGGACGGCACAACCATGGCAACAGCTCCCCATTACCTTCCTGCCTCTATGACGAGCCCTCAGAATTTGCTCCAGACCCTCAGAATGGGGGCCACATCGAGCTCTCTCCCTTGAAATGCCTCCTCTCTTACGGGGAAAGAAAATCAACCAAGAGAGAAATCAAATAAAGGCCGTAAAATACAGCCACCAATTCACACATTAAAATTTAATAATCCTCTCTGAACTGCAGAGGAGTTAAGTCACGTTTCCAAGCCCCTCAGGGCAGCACAACCTCAGCTGGGCGGGGGCAGGGGCAGCACACAGGGGCCCACTGCTGGGGAACACCCGCGAGGGCGGAGGTGGCCTGCACGGAGCCTGGCCTCCCGGGCACCCCACCGGCCCCGGTGCGGCTGGGCCACCTGTCCGTGTGCCAGAGGCGGGTGCAGGCCGCGGGCAGCAGCAGTGAGACCCCCCAGCCCCACGCGCCCCAGCGCCCCAGTGCCCCAGCCACACCACGAGGAAACGGGACACAGCCTGGCTCTCACCAGAAAGGAAGAGGGTGGGGAGCACCGCGTGCGGCTCCGCGAGAGAAGCCACGAAACCCCATTTGCTCTTGCTCGAGTCTTCGCGCCCTCTGTTCGAGGCTCTGTTCCATCCCGCTCCCTGTGACCCTGCTGAAGCAGGGTCCCAAACGCAGTCCACCACAAGGGCGCACACATCTCCTTGGAAAGAAGTTGTGGGGTCCGGGCCGACACCCCGTTGAGGACACAGGCTCCTCACCGGCCACGTGGCGTGGGCTGCAGTGCATCAGGGAGGGGTGGGAGGAGGACGTGGTCAGACACTGGCCTTGTCACAGCTCCCGCGAGCAGCCACCAGGAGGACAGTAACCATGGAGGCCGCGGACACTGGCCGGCAAGGGCCGCTGCTCAGGTGGCCGGTGACGCCGTTCCCAGGAGGCTGATGAGGTGAGCCTGTTGGTGTCCATGCAGCAGACCGCCCCCCAGGAGAACCAGAAGCTCATGCAGACGCGGGCTTATGGGAGACTAGACACGGACGTCAAAACCCACCCTGCGGAGAGACAGAGAGCCGGTCTTCACAGGATCTAGACCAGGGCCAGGTGGGGCTCTCCCGTCGTTATCTTTAAGTAAGGCTCCAGCCTCCACCTCTTACCTCTGCCGTCTGGTGTCCAACGGCAGCCACAGACGATTCATGGTGTGTGTTAAGGACCTACTCTCTTGGGTGCCTGGGGGGCTCAATCGGGTAAGTGTCTGCCTTTGGCTCAGGTCATGATCCCGGGGTCCTGGGATCGAGCCCCACATCCCACTCCTTGCTCAGCGGGAAGTCTGCTTCTCCCTCCACCCCTCCCCCCTGCTCGTGCTCTCTCTCTCTCTCTCAAAATAAATAAAATCTTAAAAAAAAAAAAAAAAAAGGGACCTACTCTCTCCTCCGGAAGCATCGTGTGATGAAACACAAGTGAAGCGATCCCTACCAGCTAGCACATGCCAGGCGAGTCCAGAAACAGGACAAACGAGAGGCGGGGGCTCCAACAGGATGTTCCACAGACTTTCAGGCCCATCATGTCCGTAAGATAAGGAAAGGCCTCAGGGTATCAATGTTGTAGACGAGTCTTTGTGTTCCCCCCAAATTCCTATGTTGAAACTGAACCCTGAGGTGATGATATGAGGAGGTGGGGGTCTTTGGGGGGTGATGAGGCCATGAGAGTGGAGCCCCCATGATGAGACACCACAAGAGCCCCCTCGCCCCTTCCCCACAGGAGGACACAGGAGAAGACACTGTCTGTGAACCCGGAAGGGTCCTCACGGGACACAGAATCTGCTGGCGCCCAGACGCGGGCCTTCCAGCCCCCAGAGCTGGGGGGACTCCGTGCTTCTTTCTGAGCCCCGTCTGTGGTGCTGGGTCCTAGCAGCCTGAGCCGAGACAACAGACAATCTGAGCAGAGAGAGGATTCGGACAATAACAGAATTAAGGAGAAGACAGACAAGAAAACCCTCACTTAAAGAAACTTCCAACCTAATGTGAAGGGAACCAAACAGCGCATATGTGAACAAGGTGGGGTACCTATCATTCTAGTCGAAATGTTCCCAAAGAACTGGACATGAATTATGTTGAGCAAATAGTGTCCGAATCCCTCTCTGGCACTTTTACTTTTAAAAAACCCTACAGCACATAATTCCATAAAACCAACAATCCACAGCCTTATTAGCTCCACAAACCATGGCTCTGGTTTGGAGGGCACACGTCCTAAAGCCCAGACCATTCAGGACAGTGGAGCCAGAGAGCTGGGCCGGGTCAGTTCACAGGGAGCACGAAGACTGCCTGAAGCAGGTGCTTCTCGGTGTCCGCGCCCATCGTCCCCAGGCTTGCCAATGCCCCTCCCAGGTACATCTGTGAGCGCCATCCACAACTGAGGAGTGTGGTATAATGCATTCGTCGGGGGATTTTCATGACAATAACAGCAACTACGAGACCCAAGGATGATAAGCCCATGACCCTTAAAGAATGAACCTGACCCACACCTAAATCCACATAATTATCATATGAAAATACTGGGGGAAAAGGGGACCTTGTTTGTTCACTTTGCATCAAACATTCCTAACTGCCATATAGAGGGGGAAAGCAATTTGCTCAGCCAGAACACAAAGTCTCTTTTAGAGACCCCAAAAGGCCCCTAAGAGACTATGCCCTCCAAACCAAGAGGGCAGGGGGACCACAAGCATGGATGGGACAGGAACAGCCCTGCACCTGAGCAAGGGCTCAGGGCTCACCCCTCCAAGAGCAAAGCTATCCAAGGTGGCACCACGCTCCCTCCTCACTGGGGTCTTTTTTCTCTCACTTCCTTAACTCTAAGTTTCTACCCAATTAACTCTCCAAACATCTCCAGGAGAGAATGAGAATTCAATCACGTGAGCCTCTCTGAACAGGTAAAGAAAATGAACACACAGGGAAGTTTCCACAGAGGCTGAGCCTAGGAGTCTGGTACCGTACTGTGTTGTTAAAACCCCAAATTTCCTTCCAAGTTGATAAAAACTGGCAGAAGATTACAGTGCATGCGTGTGTTAGACCCGGGAAGCCAAGACTGGAACACGTGAGTCGTGCCCGTGGTGGTTCACTATCCTGCGTCCCTGCCGAGAGCCCTCAATGCAGGCCTGCCTCTGGACCAGACACTCCCAGTCACCATCCCTCGGCTCCCAAGGGAACAAGGCTCGAGACAGGCCAGCTCTGCAGAGAATCAACACTCGAGGGTGCCCGGTGTCTGAGCAAACTTCCAGCACCAGGGGTCACCGGTCACCGAGAGTAGAACCCTTTAGGCTGTGACATGGTGCAGCTCACCTACCCCCGTTGCTCAAAAAACTTTCCACCTAGAAACCAGAAAAACGTGTTCCTGTTTACGTAATATTGAGTAAGCAGAATTTCTACTGTGAAACACAGATTTTCAGGAGCGCTGATGACTTACAAAATGCACACATGTCCAGCAGAGCATATGCATTACCTTTGTTCACATTCCAGCCCGTGCCGGGCCCAGCGAATCTATGGGTCTCAAAATGATAATGTCTTACATCTGTCCCCAGGAGGTCCTGGTTCCATCTCACAAACCCTCCAGTGCTGCCTGGAAGCAGGGGAAACCCGGGGGTTTGGAGATGGTTGAGAGCGTGAATTCTAAAGCCAGACTGTGAAGGTTAGACAAACTATCTGAAGCCCCCAAACTTTAATTTCCTTTTCAGGAAGACGAGGATGACAACAGTAGCTCCCTCCCAGGGTCACGGGGTTAAAACACACGGTGTCGGCTAAATCCGTGCTGGGGGTAAGGGCTGCCTGCAGACCCTATCCTCCGAGGACTCGATGCCAACACCCCTCTCAGCAAAGGCTTGACATTTCCAGACAGGAAGGGATCTGACACACGTTTGCTGACCACTTTCAGGGAAGACACCAAGGTGCTGAGGATAGAGACAGACAAGCCTCCTCATGAAGGGACCAGCGCCGAGCAGCTCCCTCCAAAACCACACAATCACCCCCATCAGAGGCTAGCGCTCCCAGCCCGCATGCACGGCAAGAGCCCCTCCCAGCTGCAAAGTTAGGTTTACCTAATACTCCAGACCACCAGGCTGTCCGCGTCCCCTTGAACTGCCCCCATCTACAGCCCCACCACCACCATTTGTGACTTTTCTTTCAATTCACCAATTCACCACATCAAAACATAAAAATAAGACAACACAAAGTTTTATTATGGAAACCGAGTTTTTTCAAAAATAACGTAAGGGTAACTTTCCCTATTGTCGCCATTGTTGTTAAAAGTGATTTTTTAAATGTGTGTTTTAAAATCAAGTTTTCTTATGCTGTCTTCCCTTATCAACTAAGACTCCAGAAAAAAGAAAAAAATGCAATCACCATGAATTCCAATTCCATTTTGTGCCAAATTAGAAATACAGGTGTTTCCTAAAAATTACAAAACAGTGATGAAAGCAACTGAGGACAAACTAGCTATCTTGCGTTCATGGATCAGAAGAATTAATATTGTTAAAACATTCATGCTACACAAAGGCATCTATACATTCAGTACGATATTGGAATTCCAATACATTTGTCACAGAAATAGAAAAAATAACCCCCAAATGTGTATGGAACCACAGAAGACTCCAAACAGCCAAAGCAATACTGAGCAAGAAAAACAAAGCTGGATGCATCCCACTTCCTGATTTGAAGCTATACGTTACAAAGCTAGAGTAGTCAGAACAGTATGTTATGGTCACAAAAACAGACACCCAGAACAATGAAATGCAATCAGGAGCCCAGCAATAAATCCACGCATATACGGCAGTCAACCATCCGACACGGCTCCAAGAACATGCAGTTGGGGGAAGGACAGTCTCTTCAACCAATGGCGCTGGGAAAACTGGATACCCACATGAAGAAAAATGAAGTTGTGTCCCTACCTCACACAACTCACAACAATTAACTCAAAAATGGATCAAAGACTGAAGTGTAAGACCTGAAACTATAGAACTCCCAGAAGAAAACATAAGGGGAAAAAAACTCCTTGACATCCGTCTTGACAATGGTTTTTTTTGGATCTGACACCAAAGCACAGCAACAAAAGCAAAAACAAATGGGATGATGTCAAACTGATAAGTTTCTGTGCAGCAAAAGAAACAATCAGCAAATTGAAAAGGCAACCCACGGAATGGGAGAAAAATATTTGCAAGTCATGCATCTAATAAGGGGTTAACATCCAAAATATATAAGGAACTCTTACGACCCAACAACAACAACAAAAATACACAAAAAACAATTCAATTAAAAATTGGTCAAAAGACTTCAATAAGTACATGACAAAGTGCTCAACATCACTTGTCATCAGGGAAATGAAAATCAAAAGCACAATGAGATACCACCTCACACCTGTCAGAATGGCTAAAATTAACAAGTCAGGAAACGACAGATGTTGGCGGGGATGTGGAGAAAGGGGAACATTGTGCACTGCTGGTGGGAATGCAAGCTGGTGCAGCCACTCTGGAAACCAGTATGGAGGTTTCTCAAGACGTTAAAAATAGAGCTACCCTGTGCCCCAGCAATCGCACTGCTGGGTATTATCTGAAGGAAATGAAAGCACGAAGTCTAAGAGCTGTCTGTGCCCCCATGTCCACGGCAGGATTTGTCACACAGCAGCCAAGACACAGAAGCAACTTAAGTGTCCACAAACAGTGAATGGATAAAAAAGACGCAGTGTATGTACGTGGCAGAGTATCATTCAGCCATAAAAGGAACCCTGTCTTTTGTGATAACATATAAACTTGGAGATTACGCTAAGTGATCTAAGTCAGACAGAGGAAGGCAAATCCTGTATCTTCTCATTCATATGCACAATCTAAAAAAGCAAAACTCATAGAAATATAGATGTTTCCTCTATTTCTATGGTTTTGCCTTTTCCAGAATGTCATATAAATGGAATTTCATAGAATGAAATGTTCGAGACTGTCTTCTTTTACTCAACATGTTGCCTCTGAGAATATTCCAAGCTGCTGTTATCGATAATGTTTGATTTTACTGCTGCGTAGTATTCCACCGTATCGAAGGAGGAACCAGTTTATCTGCTCATCTCTTCTGGGCAACTATGAACGGAGCTTCTACAAAGATTGGAGCACAGGTTTTTGTTGAACATCATCAGCTTTTGCTTCTCTAGGGTAAACGTCCGGGAGTGGGACCGCTGGGTCACGTGCTAAGTGCACGTTCACTTGTGTAAGAAACTGCCAAGCTGTTTCCCGAGCGTCTGTGGCGTCCTGACTCCCCACCAGCAGCATCGAGAGTTCCAGTGCTGATCCTCGCTAGCACGTGGTACTGTCCGTGCCTACATGCTGGCCAGTCCACAGGTGTGCACACACACCTCACCGTGGCGGCAACGTGCACGCCGTGGGACTAGTCCTGTCGAAGGTTTCCTGTGCTTGTCTGCTGTCCTCACATCCTTGTCAATAAAGCATCCATTCAAGTCTTCTGGCCACTGAAATGATCTGGTTTGTGTCCTCAGCATTGAATTGTGGGGGTCCTTTATAAATTCCGGATACAAGTCCTCCGCAGGGGATGTGATTGTGAGTATTTTCCCCCCAGCGTGTAGGTGGCCTCTGTGTTTTCCTTAACAACGTCTTTGAAGAGCAGAAGTTTTTCATTCTGGTGAACTCCACTTATGTTCTTCCCCTGTGAACCATCGTATTCTAAGAACTCTAACTTCAGGTTAAAAGGAGTTTCTCTAATGTTGTGTTCTAGAAGCTTCAGAGTTTTCATCTGCAGCTGTGATCCCATCAGAGTTAACTTCTGGATATGGGGTTTTCCACTTTGTTGTATATGGATGCCCAATGCTTCCTGCACCATTTGTTGAAAAGATGATCCATTGACCACCAAATTGCTTTTGCACCTTGTCAAAAATCAATGGCCATATTTATGCGGGTCTATTTATAAACTCCATATTCTATTGATCCATGTTCCATCCTGAGCATATTATAATTTACTACTTACTTTAGCAAGAGTCTCTGTGTGGAAAAAAAAAAAACGACATTACTTTCTGGAAGCAAAAACAAACTAATAACGCTCTACGTGCCATTCCTCTTCTTGTAAGGAAGGGATGAAGCCCTGAAAGACAAAAATGCCTTAAAAGCTCTCAGGCAAATACACACGTAAAACTCAGCAACATTCAGGGTGAAAGCAATTCATCTCAAAATAGTTTCCAAAGGCTATATCAGTGTAGAACCAATTTCTCGATGTAGACATACCATCAACTCAGCAACAGACCAAAATTCATCAACAACTACTCAAAATCCTTTAATTAAAATTATGATATGAACATATTTGCAGATTAAGATTGGTGGACCAACGAAGACCAGGTAATAAATACCTGCAAGGTGCAGGAGAAGCAGGAAAGACACTGGGGCGGTTTCCTTCCCAGCAGAAGGAGCCTGATGGAGCAGGAAAGCACTCTCTCCCTCTAAACGGTGGATCCTGAGACTAACTTCATAAACCAAACTGGGGACTGGGGCGGAGGCTGAGGGCCTACCCCCGAAGGCCTCAGAGCAGATGGCCTCTCCGGTCCCCTAACGAGGGGCTAGATTGTTGGGACAAGAGCAGCAAAGGTAAGTAATTACCGGGAAAAGCATAATACTAGCACGTGGTGCCAAGTAAGAGCGCAGCATGGGACACGGCCTCAGGGGGAAGGCACCTTAGGACACACAGCTCTGCTCCTCAGCCCTGGGAAGGCTGGGATTACCGGTACCCACACACTGATCGTCTTCCCTCGATGACGACCCAAACGCAAGGCTCCACATCTCCTTCTAACCCTGGAAGTTCAACAAAGAACTCAGATGCCCACCCTCTCCTGGCCTGCCATAAACACCACTCTGATTCATTCACGTGGAGATTAAACAGGCACCTCCCGCCCCGACTGATCCAGAGAGGGGTTTGTTCCTCTTTAACGAAACACGGAGCCAGGAAGAGGCTCCTGACTGTTGCTACCAGAGTGTTCGGTCCCTGTGAGTCAGAGGAGTGCTTGTCCATTCCTCTGCCTTCAGAGTGCTAGAAATTAAATGTAGAAGGAGAAGAAACCTGGAAACTCTGCTAAAGCAATAAGAATAAAAGCTCTGGCAGTCGTCACCATTTTGATGAAGCATGTAGAGGGGACACATCCCCCCGTAAGAGAGTCACACGCACACACTGATGCGCACCAACCAACCGCTACCAGAAAGTTCCTCCGCCAAACCCTCTACCCCACCATCACACAACACAGCAGTGATGCCCTGCACTCTCCACAAAACCCACCCGGCCGGGGGGGGGGGGGGGGGGGGCGTGTCACGAAAAGGCCACCAGAGGAAAAAGGCACAATTGCTCCGATGAATGGAGGGCACAGCACCAAACGTTTCTGGAACTGTTCTTCACGCAACCTTTTCATTCCGTCCCAAACAGCCTAAAACAAAATTCATAAAACTCTTTGAGGTGGGAAAGACGTCAGGGATCTCCTTAACCATAAATTTTCACTCTTCGGGTCTGAGGTAAAATAATGGGATCCTCAAACCAGTGGCCGTTTGGCATGTTGTATCTTGTGTCCAAAAACAGCACATCCTCGTTCCATGAAGCATTAGAGTTTTATAAAGAGTCAAGAGCGACAGAGAACTATTTTTGGTGAGTTAAACACCAGGTTGAAAGCAAACTAGTGTCCCTGGCCATTCACGCGTGGTGGATAAGCTGGGCAAAGCGCATGATGGAAGGAAAGAAATCATCTTGAAACCTGACCCCCTCAGGAAACCGGACTTAGAGACGGAACAAGCGTTCAGTGTCATGGAAATGGCAGGAGACCCGGTCAAGGCTCTCCTGTTCCTTCGATCTGGAAGTACAGACCTGGTGCCCAAAGGGACAACCTCTGAGCGGGCAGGGTCCTCCCCGCCTCCCCGCATCCTAGAGGAGGACAGAGGTGGTGGAAAACCAGTGCCATCCTTCTCCTCATCCTGTTCAAGCTCCTCTGGACGGGAGTATCTTCTAGAACCTCCCCCGTTCCTGGAAGCGAATGCTCACTGCCATTGGTGCCCCAGCCCTGCCCTTCCTATTCTGGGAGCTCAGTGACCACAAAGAGCTCCCTGCTCTCCGTCCCTCAGGCCACCTCCACCCATGGTCATCTGCACACACCTGAGGCGGCTCAGACTGTACAATGATGGTGTACACGGTGAGCCTGAGGGGCGGGCAGGAAGCGGCGTCTGGACCAGCTGGATCTGCCTGGACCTTCAGCTACTCTTCTTCCTTCACTGTGCTTGTCAACGCACCGTAGTCACAGATCCCTACGCTGTGCTCAAAGAGCCCACGGAAATCACGCAGGAATGTCAACCAATTACGTGTTCTTACCTTTCACTTGTCAACAACACTGCAACATGGATTCCATACATTTTGTCACTAAAATCAAAATAATTATCTCCATTTATCCCAGATAATGTAGGCACTTTGCATTATTAGTGTAATTGGTAAGCCAACCACATGCCCACACTTGCATCTTTTCTTTTTAAGATTTATTTATTTCAGACATAGAGAGAGAAAGAGTGTGTGCACGCACACAAGCAGGGGGGAGGCAGAGGGAGAAGCAGGCTCTCCCCTGAGCAGGGAGCCCGACTGGTGACTGAATACAGCATCCCTTTACGTTTCTTTCCCTCCTAGTTGGATAAAGCACAAGTCGATGAAACAAATTTGAGGAACATCAAGGCAAGAGAACTTTCAGGTCAAACTCTAGGGATCAACAGAAAAGAAGCTGCAATAACTTGCATCTTCTGTGACTCCCCCATATTTAAGGGCTGCAAGACAGTGAAATGCAGACATTTTCAGAGATCCACTCAGGGCTTCATAATCCCTACAGGTTCAAGGCCACTTGAGTAGAAGACCACGAAGTCATCCAATGCCAACGGGAGCAGGGCACACAGAGTCCTGGGAAATGATGTGCGGCAAATACTGAATATTCCTGTACAGTTTTTACGATTCACTGAAGAACTACGAGGAGTCCTGCAGAAGAGCTAGAAAAGTATATTCAAATACAATTTTACATCTCAAGTGAAAAACACCATGGTCACATAAGAAGAAAAAACATGCAGGCTGTCCATTTGGGAGCATTAATTAAAATGCAGTTTCTTTCTGTTCTATATGTGTAACTTCAACATTCTCAGATTTCTGTATAAGTAATACATTTGCTCAAGTAGCCAAAGTAATAATAAAACTAACAAATTTAAGATCTGAGCAGCCATTTGGACGTCAGGATGACTTGTATACGTGTCTGAATATGAGAAAGTGGTTCTGGGTATTAATAGAGCATCTGTATCATCAGAGCTCCTGTTCGTCCCCTCGCAGATAACGTCATCACATAATGACACTCTTATCTCGTACAAAGAAGTCCTGCCTTGAACAGCCACACACACCAAACAGTCCAAATGTCTGTCAGTGGGAGAAGGGATGAGTGCAGGATGTTCCCACAACAGAATATTCCACAGCACGAAAACCAAATAAACCAGAGCTGACCCTCTGCCCACAACCAAGCCTCCAGAGCCGAGTCTGGGAGCCCCGCACGTGGGGCGGGAGTCCCTGCCGGGCCGGCTCGCGGGCTGATGCCTGGGCAAGCCCGGGAGCTGCTCCTGCCATTCCTCCCCGAGCCTCTGCACACACCTGAGGGTCTTCACAAATTGTGAGATGGAGCCCCTAGGGGCAGTAAGTGCTGAACACATAAATCCCACACCCCTGTGCTGCACTTTGGGGTCTACCTCGGTTTCCCTGCTGGAGGTCCACTCCCTGGGAGAAGGTCCTGTCGTTCACCTTTGAACCTCCAGGGATGACCGAGGGTCTGCGGAGAGTGACTGCCTGGGGGACAGGGCGCAGCAAGCCCACTTTCTGCAGCAGTGAAAATACCCCACTTATTACGTACAACCCAGCCGAGCCACCAGCTTGGGGATCCACGCCCACATGGCGGCCACTCCCAGTTCTCCTGGCTCAGCTCATCCTCACAGCTCACTGTAACAACGTAGCCGCACAGGAACCCTTAAATGCACACATGTAGGATCTGTTCCCGTACTTAAAAGAGCGTACAGTACATAGTGACAGAACTTTAAAAATCCTGCTGTGTTTTGTGCGGAAGTAGCCAGGCATGGACGGGGTGAAGGCCTAAGGTACGTCAGCTGTTTATGTGCAACACTCTTCCCTACAAAAGCCCTTTTTTAACTGCACAAGTTCCCAAAATCCCTGCACCCGCATTCATAGGAGGAAAAGCCTCTAACAGGTATTGTACACCCCGATGTGAGACTTCCCATTTTAGACCCCACCCCGACCCGCACGGCTCTCTATGTAACACAGGAGGGAGGCATAAGGCGCCATTCCTGAGTGACAGGGCCTCCTAACTGGACATCCCCACCGCTGGGAAAGGACCAATACGGAGTGAAGAAAACGAGTGCAGAAAGATTAGGTATTTTCTCAAGATCACAGCAGGACTGAACCCCCAGGCAGGGGCCTGAAGCCCAGCTTTCTGGGCTCGAGCTGTATTTATGCTATGACAGATGTCTGTCCCGGATCATCTGGGCTTCAATACTGGTGGCCCGGAAGATGCTGGGCTATCTGCCCTGAAAACAGCCCTAAATCTCACACTGTACGTGCCGAGAATCAGCTACTTTGGGGGTGCCGTGGAGAGGCGTCCAGGACCCAGTGGAGGGTGCCTTCTTCATGAGTGGGACTGGGGGTAGCCATGGTACAGTCCCCCAGCTCCCAGCCCCTGTGCAGGAGCTTCCGGGAAAGGAGCCCACAGGGGCCCCTTCTGGCTCCAGGCCCGGCGGGCCGCAGCTCCCTGCAAGGGCTTCTGAGAGAGCAGCCGTAACTGGCCAATGGGATGAGGCCGGACTGTGCCCTCTAGAGGAGGTTACAAGAAGCAGCCAGGCACGTGACCACGGGGAAACCAGCTGAAGACCCAGACTGCAGACACCCGGCCATCGGGGAGTTCACGGCAAGCGTCTGGGACTCTCGGGGACACAGAGGCACATCCATAAGATGAGGGTTAACAGGGACACAACACTCAGCGCCTGTTCCTACAGTGGAAAGGAGCTCACCAGGAGACTGGAGCTCACCTCCTTCCGGAGCATCCCTCGGGCCGTTGGTGGGAACAGGACCGTGATGCTGGTAGAGCAGTTCCTGGCCCCGCATCCATGGAGGGGACGAGACCTGTGTGGAGTGCCGTCCTGCCACCATGCTCGTGGTGTGGCATTTCACAGACTCTGGACTGACCCGGCGAGTCACCGGCCGAGGATGCATCTCGCAGCTGGGGTCACAGCTCCCCACACAGCACTATTCTAGAACAGAACCGCTCATGGTTTCATCACCCTGCCCCTAGTCGGCTGGAACAAAGCCCAGAATTCTTCTTTTAAATTATTACAATGTATCACAGTGAACAGGCAAGGCGATTGGGTAATAACTGAGTTGATACACTATTGCTCAAAAAAGCAAAACAAAGTTTAATAAGAAAAAGAAGTCCCCTACATAAAATAACTGTTTTTAGACCCAAAGCAGTGACTTAACCCAGGAGCCCACAAATGACAATTGCAGGTCTCGACGCTCGGAACCCACACAGACAACTTCCTGCTTTGTGTTTTCATCAAGGATGCTAAACATAGGCCCCAAATAGAGTCCCTCGTGCTAAGCCCACATCACGGAACGGAGACTTCATACCTAAACGAATTACAGGTTCAACCTCTCCCGGGAGTGGAATCTTAAACCAGGCAATGTGTTATCACCGGGTCAGCAAGGGTGCAGGGAGCTGCCTGACAGGCCCCTGCTGTCCGCAAAGGAAGGCGGCCTTGCCACAGACAATCCATCCTGCTGGTAATGTCCTCGTCCAGCCCCTGGGCCCGCAGAAGCTCCATTCTGTATGGCGTGTGGAGCTCCTTCCCACATGCACGGCGGGAAGCTCATTATCTACCTGTTTATTCTACAGATCTTTACTCAACTCTCAAGAAAGCCATACTTTAGGAGCCACAACAGGACAGTTTCCCTGAAAGGTCTGAGCCGCGGGAGGGAGCTGGTCGGAGGGGTGAGCGGCGTCCAGAGAACCTGTCTCAGCAACTTACTGCCTGTCCGTCCTCCCCCTCCAGCTGTGCCTGCTGCCCGCCCAGAGCCCGGCGTCCCGAGGTCCACCGCCTGCACAGGACAGACACGCGCAAACCGCACTTCAAGTCTACCCCACCATCCACCCCAGCTTATCTCCCTGAAGGCAGGCTGCCCAGAGGCGACCCGTGGTCTGCTCCTCGCCCTGACACCCAGCACCCCTACCCCTTCTGGGCCATGCTCGGAGACCCCGAGCAAACAGGATGCACAACAGCATTAGTTACAAAGATGACAAACGTTTTACTGAGTATCAATTAATAATCAATGCTTGCCACAAAAATGAAAATAGTGAAGATATTTTTAACTATCTAAATGAATTTGTTTCCTTGACTTGCTCCTAACGAGACATGATAAAACTAGGCTTGTATTATGTAAGTCTTTAAATGTCCTTGAACTGTTTCTGTCCCTTCTTATTTTTATATAAAATAAGCCTAAGGTTAGAAGAACATAAATAATATCACCGATCGCAGCGGAGATGACATGAGGGCAGAACTTGCCCCCATAAGGGACGGACTGACCCCAATTCCTCTCCTTCCCACACACGCAAACACCAAGAATCCAGGAGTGAGGACGGAGTGTGGACCTGCCCCTGACTTGGGAGTCATCCTGGGGGGCTCGCCGCGGCCCCACAAACAGCCCTGCAGCCGGGATGCTCTCCCTCTGCCCTCCTCGTGTTCCAGAGAGCTCACTAACGCAAGGAGCTCAAGTCACGCTCTGCACACGGCACCGCTGAGGACCACAGTAGGCGTCCCCCTCCGGACACCAGGAGCCCGCGGGCAGGTCAACGCTGAAGGAGCTAATCTGGTAACCACTCATCCATGGGGAAGACCCGTATGTCCTCCTAGACAAGGAGCCAAAGGTGCCACAGTCAATCAACTTAAGAGAGTACTTAGCTCACACATAAAAAAGGAACAGATGTGAGACATCATCAGCATCGCTCAGCAGGTGCACATTGGCGCCGGCCGCTGCCACACGGGTGTCTTCCCTCCCTCTTGCTCCAGGGCCGCTGAAGGTAGCGCTTTCCTGCCTTTCCAAGAGATCCCAAAATTCAGCCCAAACCCTCTGGGGGGTTCAAGCCTTTAAATCAATGAAGAATCTCAACATGGATTTTCTCTCCCTAAATCCAAATGCCCACCCCCAAAAACATACATACAACTATGATACGCATTACCTGGGGAAAGAAACCATTGAAATCCCATGCAGACACCACAGGGACACCCTTGTCCCCACCCGCCAACCTCCGCGGTGCCCTGGAGACCCCCAGGGGCCACCATGGCTGCACATCTCCGCGGACACGCTCATTCCCCAAATCCAAAGCCAAGTAGGGCCTGAGGGCTTAAAAGAAAACCCACACCATGCCTAGCTTCTGTTTTGATGTTTGTAAGTGTGAGAATAAAGTAAGAACCCTCACTTGCTGCGTGAATGTGACAGCAGATGAGGCAGAGCAAAACACCTGAAGCCAGGTAAGAGGTAACGGTTACAGGTAACGTCTGCCACCACCGGCAAAACGGAAGCCCAAGGATGTCAGCCTTGTGTCTACAGTGGGTACAACCTCACTCCTGGAGACGTCTGCATCGGGGACCCACGTGGCCCTCACCCCTGCTGCAAACACGGAGGAAACCAGCACCCCAGAAGTAAGAAGGAACAAGTCAGCCCACAAACCACACCTTTCCCGGTCATGAACTCAGTTCAGAGCCAGAATCCCTGACCCCTCGCCCCAGAAGGACAGAAGAAATGCCGTTTCCCCCAGCTGTGGGCGGACGGATGTCAAGAGAAACGACACTTCGCTGAAATGGTTAGAACCAGTCGACCGTGCACACAGAGCAGGCTAAGGACGGAGCCGTCCCACTGGAACACAACACCCACGAAAACAGGCGTTACGAGGATTCACAGAAACATCAGCTCCTGCGAGGGTTCCTCCTCCTGTTGCCAGAAAGATACCGAGGAACAAATCTGCTGGGACGGAGCCCGCCTGCTGGACAGTAGGTCAGGGATGGAAACTGGAGAGAGGCGGACGAGCGTCCAGGCCACCTAATCCAGACGCCACACGGGAGGTCACTCGCCTGCCCTTCGGGGGAAATGCAGGGCAAACCAGGTGCCCTGACTCCTCACCACCCACCTCCCATCTGTCTTTGTAGCTCATAGAGTTTACGAATAATAAAGAAATCTAAAGATCATGAGTTTCAAAACAACACATTTAGATTGGAGCAAGAAACACAAACTAAAAGGAGATTAAGTGGCGAGAAGCTTTGCAAATTCACCTAAATGTGGTTTATTGAATCCCCAAACTCAAATACCAACCTTCCCAAAGGACAGGAGAAGAACTCTGTCTCTGCCATTTCAAATTTCACTTGTATACAGAATCCCTCCTAATATAAGAATAATCCAACCAGTAATCAGTTCTTTCCTCTCAGGAAAAAGGCTAAAACCATTTTTAAAGTCCCTCAACAAAACCCCACATTCTTGTCATCTCTCTGTGCTTTAGAATGAGAGGCCTATTCAGCTTCAAGTGTCTACAGTACCGTTTCTGTTCAACAGCATTTATGTGAACAGACATGGGAATGTCAAAAAATGCTCAGTCTGAGGTTTCAGAACCCACAGAACACATGTTTTAACAACAAAGGAAAAAAATACCATAGCGTGGGTCACCTAAATATTCTGTCTTCGCTTTCACCTGGAGGGGAAAAAAAGCCAAGTAAATGCCCCATGTCCCTCAAAAAACAAGGAACAGTATTCCTCACACAAGGCATTATTTCTAACCACCTCCCTCTTATCACCACCACCCAACAAAATCTGCAAGACAATTTCAACATATTTCGCTTTAATTCCACTGAAATTAGACTGAAGAGCTTACAACTGATTTGTGTATCTTTAGAATCCAAATGTGGGACTCTAACAGAAGTTAACTCCTTTTATTATGAGTACCCTCAACTTTTCTAGAATGTTCTTGAAGAGATACATCCATAAAACTTCTGTAAGTTTTCCACTAACTGCTGTGGGACGCAGAGGTGGGGCAGAGACGCACGTGTGCGTACCCACAAACTACGCACACTCCCAATCCCTCCACTCCCAGGGATGGGCCCTCTCCTTAAGGACTCGGGAGGGAGTACAGTTGTCTGGGAAGGGACAGGCTTTCTTAGCGAAGGATTACACGCAGAAACAACACCCTGCATATGGCGACTTGCCTTCCCAGGCCTGCCCCTACCCCCAACCCTGCCGTTGCTCACGTGCATCAGCTCAGACACTGAGGAGGAGGGGTCCCGTCGTTAGACCTGCTGGTGATGCAACAAGGGTCCACCACACGCATTTCTGCTGGTCTCCGCTGGGGCCTCCCTCTCGGGCCCTGAGTCCCCACGCAGGGGCTGCCAAGGGGCGCTGGTACCCTGCTCACAGGGGCACGTACAGGGCCCACCCTTAGTGCAGAACCTGAGCCTGGTCGAAATGACGGATAGCCGGTACAGTCTGGATGGGGCTTCGAGAGAAGGGGAAGGGTCCAGGTCACTGCATTCATCGACACAAACCCTACACACCCACCCTCCTTTGCACGAATCTCAGACACGCACAGCCTGGATCCGACCCTCGGCTGGAGGGCTCCTGTCCTCACTCAGGGCACCTCATCTCCGCGGCCTGGCGCTCCTTGCCCCGGCAACGGGAGGAACACCAGGACCCAGGTGGGAAGGCTGCAGGATGACCTGAACCCACGCCGTGTAGGGAGCGGCAGAGTGCCGGCCACACAGAGGCCTACGGCCTCGGCTGACCGTCTGCCAGCAGCTGGGCTGCGCGCTCCTGAGGTCAGTACGAAGCCTTGTCTGTACCTGCTTGTCTCAGACTCGCACTGACCCCAGTCCAGGAGGAAGGGCTGAACTGGGCCAACAGGGCTCTGTGCAGAGCAAGTCCGGGAGGGAGCCTGGGACTGGGACTGTGGGTGGGTGACGCGTTGCTGAGGGTCCGGGTAACGGGCACTCACTGCAGGGCTTTGGTCACAAAACTTTTATTCTGGTATTCCGGGTTCCCTAGTAAAACACAGCTCACACAAAGCAGAGGTGTTGCACACCCCCAAGGCTCGAGGTGGGCTGCACACCTAACGATCACGGCCGGGACCCTCCAGATTGATAACATGCACAGGAATTTTAGGTGGAGATTGCATGAGATGGCTTTTCAGGGACTTCATTTCTGCCAGGTGTCGTGAGGGTCCAGTGTGGTGATGCACGGACAGCACCTGGCCCACCTCTCGGGATGTGTGGGATCCGGCAAGGCAGCAATGGAGGCTGGCCCCAGGTTTCTAGTAAGTGATGGGGGGACCTGCAGCTCCCCAGAGGTGTCGGGAGGCATGAGGAGAAGCCCAGGCCACGGTCTCCAGAGCACGTGGTGGACACACCCATGGGCACCCGAACAAACGGAAGAACTCTGGGCCGGAGTCAGGAGACTGCGCGTCTCGTCCTGCGGCACCGCCCGGGACAAGGCTGGGATTCGGTCCCCCTGAAGCTCCAGGTTTCAGAAAGTCTGCCTTGTTGCTGGGTGACATGAGGGGCCAGAGGGAGCAGAGCAGGCGGGCAGGTGCCCTGTGCTATGGACTCCGTGTCCATCCCCCCAGAACTCAGGTGTTCAAGCCCAGCGTCCAGCGGGACACTATTAGGAGGGGGGGCCTCTGGGAGGTGAGGACGTCGTGAGGGGGCCCCGTGATGGGGTTAGTGCCCTTGCAAGAAGCAGCAGGGAGCTGGCTGCCATAGGTCACCCTCGGGCTCCCCTCTATCCCGCCCTGCCATGGGAGGCCACAGTGAGAACCAGAAGGAGGACCCCCTTCCCCAGAACCGACCACGCGTGGACCTCCAGCCTCCGGAGCTGGGAGCAATCAAAATGCCGGCTGGTAAAGCCCTAGTTGGGGGTATTTTGCTACCCTGGGGTCCCGAGCCGAGACCCCACCTCACCTGCTGGCCACAGCACCCCCACCAACAGCCGCCACGGAGCACGGACTTCTCCTGGTCCTCCTCCCACCTTCCCAGACGACAGACACTTTCATCAGAACAGAAATCAAGAGGACTTCCCCAGTGAGTTCTGAAACCATCTGAGCCCTTCCCATTCCCTTCCAGCCCCGGCCAAGAGCTGCCCGTGAGGGAAATGGCGCGAAGCCTGCGGGGGACGCAGAGCAGGAGGGGAAGTGACGCAGGGAGGAGGTTCTCAGCGCCCTTGGTGCTCCCGCGGGCCCGCGCCCCCACACACGCATCCCTCGGGTCTGACGGCGGCTCAGGCGGGTCCAGCACGGGCACGCAGACACTGGCTGGCACCCAGAGTGCCTCCTCAAAGCATCCCTACAGCAGCGCTGGGTGATGACGTGAACCGATGTTTTCCACGCTCATGAAAACCCCTCCCAAGCGTGAGTTCACCTGCTGAACGACGGCACGCATCAGGCTGCAGTGCAGCCACGATCCACAGGTGACGTGTTACACATGAACGTGACGGACAGAGCTGCGGGAAGGCCGTGCTCCCCCTCGGGTTCCGCCGAGCCCGGAAAGGGGGACCGCTCCGCCCACACTCACTCGTCTACACTTACGTCCTGTGTCCTTAAAAAGAAAACCAAACAGCTGACTTTTTTCTCCAGCCAATCATCCTACTTTGTGCTGCAGCTGATCCTCCAACGGCACGGGCGCTGGGCGTCCACCCTTGCACCCTGAAAAATCCACAGGTAACTGAGTCCCCCAAACACTTCACTGATAGCCTACTATGGACGGGAAGCCTTACTGAGAACAGTCATTAACCGATATTTTCTATATGATATCTGTTATATACTGTATTCTCACAATAAAGGAAGCTAAACAAAATGTAAGGAAAATCTTAGGAGAAAACACATTTACAGTACTGTTCTGTATTTATCGGAAAAAATCTGCATGTAAGGAGACCTGCACACTTCAAACCCATGCTGTTCAACGGTCAACTGTAGAGGTTTTAAATTATAACACTCTCATTGCTTCTAAAAACAAAGTCATACAAACATAACTAGCATTATTACCACACCACGTATTCGGTAAATTTCTAGATCATCAGGCAAAACCGAAAATAAAGCTACATAAAGGTTTACAACACCCAACGATAAAAAAATACACCCATGCTTCAAAAATCACCATTCTCATTTTAGATGTCAAAAGGCATGAGAAAAGTTGAAATGCTCTTGATTTTTCTTAAAACTGAAATGACCACTTTTTAAAACCTTATTTTAAGAAATGACTACTTTTAGAACTATAATAAGTTTATGGATCCAGACGGATGCTGTGGATTGGCTCACTTGATCTCAATTCCAGATGAAGCTAAAAGCTAAAACTACGCTTCCCAGACACGCAGGTTTCCCATGCGCTCCGATGTGGTCTGGAACGTGGGCACACTCCCCGCTCTGTTGAGAGGGGTTCCGGGGGCAGGCAACAGCAAGTCCACAAGAGGGAGAGAAGGTGTGAGGCTGCGGCGTCCCCGGGATGGAAAGAAGCCTGCAGCATCTGGGTAACAAGCACTTTGCTCCCACTGATCAGCGGTGCAAGCAGCTGGTCTCATCACCCGGGACGCAAAGCTTTGGAGCATGGAGGGTGCACAGGGGCATCAGGTCCTTCGGTCTTTGGGGATCTTTCCAGGAAGCACAGCAGGTGTGGGCACTTCCTTGCCAACCTGTCCTGCAGCACACGGGGCTCAGCTGAGCTCCTTGCTGTCAGACATCAAGGTCTGTAGGGTATGGAACACATGCCGACCGACAGCCCTCCCATAGGCCATCTGAGCAAAGTCCTCATGTTGCATTCCTGTTGGAGCATCTGGCACTGACCCCCAGACCCATACATGCCGCTCCTGTTCCCCCCCAGAAACAAAGGCAAAAGAGAAGGGCAGGGTTCTGCCGTAGGGACGCAAGACAACGTCTTGTCCCCAGTCACGGCTCCTCAATGGGCCAGAGTCCCAGGGAAACCCTACACATGCAGATGGACTCCTCTGGAGCAGGGCACGGGGCTCGGCAGAGACAGGTGCGCCCAGAACCAGAGCCTCTGCTGCAGAGATCGGGGTGGGGGGGCTGGACGTGACTCACATCCCACCCTACAGTGACTGGGAGCTGATAAACACACGACATCCGGGAGAGTTCCCAGTGCTGATTTTTAAGGACAGTTCTCTCAGGAGCAATTAGCCAACAACTTGCCCTACACCCTCTAACACAAACTAAAGCCCGCCCCAGGAATGCCCGGTCACCACCGATCTGCTTGGAAAGATGTTGGATGCTCCCAGTTAAGGTCCAACATGTCAATTCACATGTGAAACCTATGTGAACATTAGTTATTACAAAGTACATGAAATAGGAAAATGACAACTTCCAGCCAGTTTTGCCATTTTACTGTTCCCAACAGTTCTTTGGGTGAGTTCTGCATCCCAGTCCCCAAACCTCAATTAGTGCAGACTCGGGACTTCTGCGGATCTCTAATTAGCTTTAATTTTGTATTGTAAACGCACAGTATGGGAAAGCCTAGTCTCCCAGGAGACCTGAACAAGCATTTCCAACGCATCAACAACAGGAAGGGACTATGTGACTAAAATATAGGGTTTTTTAAGGCCCAAATAATAGACCCAAAGTGGATACTACTTCTGTCCAATTTTTCTTTTTCCACTGAAGTTTAATTACCAATTATTTCCTAGAAACCACCTCTCATGATCATTTAAGGGACAGGAAAGGCTCATATGATGTCGCTATTTCTAAAACGCTCAGAGGTAAAGAACAGAAATGCTGGATTCGTTTCCTGATCTGGAGATCAGGAATCTCACCAGGCTAAATTCAAGGTGTGGGCAGGGCTGGTCCCTCCTCCTCTCCAGCTTCCTTGGCCGACAGCCGGCATCACATACCTCAGGCCCCTCCCCGACCCATCCCTAGGACTGCAGCTAAATCTTATCTCACTACAATAAAACAGCTTCCTGATTATATAAACCTTTATGTTTGGAATTTTTAAAGGAACTATCCTCCCCCCAAAACAAATTTCTCCATAATTACAGAAATGAATTTCCTCCACAAACACAATTCTCAATTCTATGGTCCCGCATACACTAAGAAAGTATATTAAAGAATAGAGACAAGAACTATTTAGTTAATTTGGGGGTTTGCCTAGGACTTGGCCACACATGACCTACCCCTGGCCAGTTAGGGGGCTGCAAAACCAAAATCTGGGGGGAAGGAAAACATGAATTCTCACTTAGGCCCAGGCCATATGTTCAGGGTTCGCCCTATCAAATTGTTAGCTGATGCTTTTCCTGCACATTCTCAATACTAGTCCATCACAGAAATTATAGTTCAAGGACACTGAGAGGGCCCTTGCTATCTGAGCAGTCTAAGCGCAAGCCAATCAAGAGACATGGACAATGCGATGCTTTATGACAATACAGAACATCGAAGTATCGGGAGCAGACGGCTGTTTGTGGAGGCTCGGAGAGTACACGGAACGCACACGGCCAGAGTGCGTGCGTGTGTGTGTGTGTGTGTGTGTGGTGGAGGGTCGGTCCTCTGCTTCCCGTATGTGACCTGAGAATCACAACCTCCTCCCCCCAGTGCAGAGTGTTGGGGGCTCTGAGATGGTTGGACGCCAGGACTTACACACACAACATTTCAGATCTAAGTGAGGTTTTCTTCCTAAAATGGGAAATCAAGGTGGCACAGTCAGACGCCTACCACCATCCCGACTACTGGCATTCAGGGGGTCTTCGGACATCATGAGAATCCAAATCTATTAGCTTCACACCAGATTCCAGAGTTTCCTGAAATGTTCTTTTCCGTTTGCCACTCAGCATTGTCTCGCCAAATCCAGTGACGTCTCAATCCCTGACCAAAAACATCACGTCACCACAGATCACAAGATGCATGGATGCCCTGCCCTGAGCCCTGGTCTAAATATATAAACTGTTATTTGTAAAAGACGGTTATTGAGGCAAATTCTCAGTGGAAACCAGAAACCGTGACATTTCATCATCCCCGTTTTGGATCTGAATGTGAAGGTTGCTGCTGAACCAGGTCTCTGACACAGAAGAGTCATTTCTAAAGGAAGATGTGATTTAACCACAGCCCTTCTGTTTGGGGTATCGATCCTCCTCAAACTGTGAACCATGGGCCACCAATACTTGCAGGTCATTCATCTAGACACAAAGATCACATAATGATTATGCCATAAAACTGCCTTCCTGGGAATTTCTCTCACACTCGTAAATAAACACAGAAGTGTGAATGCTCCCTAAGGCCAGGACAGAGGGGATTCCCCCAACAACCAAAACAAGACTCATCTCACCGGAGGGGACCAGAGCAGAACGGCCCTCAGGTCTCGAGCCCAGGCTACGACAACCCTCTGAGAATACACCATTTCTGGGCACAGGTAATGTTGTGAGCCCATCTCAGGGGTCCCTGCTTGTGAAGCACCCCCACCCCAAGGTGAAAAATCAATCCCTCCATCCCAGGCCCACAGTGGCCAGGTCCACGCCTGGCACCACGCCACGGTATTACCTGGACGCCATGGTCTTTCTAAATGGGTCCCCAGAGCCAGCCGCAATGCCTGCCACTGGGAAGTTTCAGAAAGTGAGGATACAAGTGAACCACCAAGTCTGTTTTCTTCATTCTGCTCTGCAAATCCTAAGTGGTGTCTTCCAGGTGAGTTCTGTAAGGAAGGAAGGTCCTGCCACGGGAGACCCGCCCCTCACAGCCCCCAGCGGGAGCACATCACACATCAAAGACGGCTACAGCTCGCCTGGCCCGCACTCCCGCTGCCGTGCCCATGCCCGCGGGCTCCCCCATGCCTCCAGAAGGCTCTGTAGGGGCCCCATGCAGCCACCGCCCACCCAGCTTCTCTGCTGGGACTTGGGAGTTCCCTTGAATCAACAAAAGCGTCCCACTTCTCAAGGACTCCTTGCTATCTCCCACACAAGATTAACAAGAGCCAAAACCCCTCTGAAAGAGTCATGTTTCTTCCATTTCAGAAACCAGACCCATCCCCAAATCAGAGAAGACGCCGGCACACAAGTTTGTGGGACTGCTGATTCGTCAACCGTATCTGATCACCGTGCTATTCTTCCATCTTGGTGCGGCAAGCTGGAAGAACTATGTTGCAGTAAAACCTGACTAGAGCCTAAAGAGGGGTTTCTAGCAATTATTTGACAGGTAACCAGAATACACCAAAAAAACAACCCCCAAAACCATATGTTCCAGTATTCACAACATGCCGGATCCTCTGCCGTACATACACACACACGCGTGCATGAGCTCTGCGCCGAGGGGTAACCCTCTAGGACAGACTTGCATCTTATGAGCCCTTCATGGTGTCCCGTACGGGGACCGAGCACAGAGCAGGCCCCACAACGTCCTATTTACTCTAACGGGGTTCTTCAGCACAAGGGAAGAGGGTGCTCGGTCTGCTATTAAGGCTTCTAAAGCCTTCCCTCCTCCTCGTCATTCCAGAAGGCCTTGAAGACACAGACACGACCTGGACCCAGAGGACAATTCGAGCGTGCATGGGACCCTGAGACGGGAGAAGACTGCACCTCGAACCTGGGTGACCATTGTGCCCTCAGAAAGCACTTAACCACCTGCTGAGCTACGACGAAAACACAGCTGGGAGGATGGCAAGGACACGTCTGGGAGTCCACAAGCCTCGAACGGTAGCTGACGCATCAATCCCCTTCCAGCTTTTCAGGCGGACTTGGAGAGGACTGCTCACAACCATATATGTCCATGAGCCCACATCAGACGGTGTCCATTCCCACGAATAAATTACAGCTGCCATCCTCATCAACAGACGCTCAGGGAACCACGATTTATAATCTTCAGGGTGGATAAGGTGGGAATCTACAATAAGATTGTAGCATTTTACCAGTTCAGACAAAGTCAAAACAGGTTTCCAAAGCCGCCTGCACCCTGTCACTAAGCTGCATGAACCTGCAGTGAGGGCTTCGGCTCGCACTACAATCCCACGGGGTGAGGACCCCAGAGGAGGACGCAGGGCTCACAGCGGGCAGACGCTGCTGCCGGTTCTCCCTGAAACATGCACAAACGCTCATCAGCAAGTCTGATAGGACCCTCCTTCTCCCTCCCATAGCCACGCACAAAGATCATCTCAAAAATACGTTGACACTTGCATTCAGAACAGACTTTCTGGGGGTAAACCTCCTGCAAACCTGCCGCATATTCTCCTACGACACGAGGGAGTTCACTACACAGAAGTCTTGTATAAAAATATAACCGTTTCATGGGATTATCATTCCCATGATACAGTTAAGCACTACTCACCCCGATGCCCAGCAGTATTTATTAAAAGTATGACTAACTGGTTCCCCTGAAATTCCTCACATGTTCAAAGCAGAAAACCCCTGAATCGCAAGCATAATCCTCATGGTTCCTATCACGGTCGTCATATAAACAGAAGTAATATTGCACCAGAAAAGGAAAAGGTAGGAACACATTTAGCTGCTATGACTCACTGTTCTAAATTCAATGTAAAATTGCTAAAAAAAATTTTTTTTTTAAATTGCTAAAAATATTAAGAGACAAATACGATTAGAATATATTTAACCATCTCCACCTAAATTCAAGTCCCTGTTAAGCACTGTGACCTTTTCCCTCATGGTACAAACTTTCCAAAAGTAAACGCTAGAATTAACAAGATGACAACGTTTTCTGTTTCTGGAATCAAGAGGAAATTGGCAGAATGTTGTTCCCTCAGCTGTCAGGAACTTTTCTCTTGCAAAGTATCAGAGAAGGGAAGGAGCTAATGTCCTTTATTCACTAACAGTCCAGGAAGCAATGTTGAAGCCGACTGGAAATACTGGCAGTCCATTGTATGAAAGCTGATACTTTAAGAACAAGAGTAATTTCCTGAATTAACAACAGCTCCCATGGTGTCTTTTCAAAACCAGTTCATACGATCTAATAATTAACTCAGAAAACAATATAAGTCATCCTTTTATCTTTGGGAAAAAAAGGGTAATTTTTTCCCCAAAACAGTTTCCCTTTCTTTCAAATGATTCAGTTTAATCTAAAGTTGAGACTATTTAACAGGATAGTCTCATGTTCCTTGGCTTTTCTAATTGAAGTAAAGATACAGTGTTAGTTTCCGGTGTACAATGTAGCGATTCAACACTTCCATCCCTCACCCTGTGCTTATCACAGATGCACTCCTTCATCCCCATCACCTGTCTCCCCGCACCCCCACCACCTCCCCTCTGCTGGACAGCACTGTGTTCTCTAGAGCTGAGAGTCTGTTTCTTGGTTTGTCTTTGTTTTGTTTCTTATATTCCACGAGTGAAATCATACAGTATTTGTCTTTCTCTGACTGACTTCACCAGCATTATACTCCCTAGATCCACCCACTTGTCGTAAATGACAAGATCTCATTCTTTTTTATGGCTAATATTCTATTGTGTATATATATACTACATCTACTTTATCCATTCATCAGTCAATAGGTCAGCACTTGGGCTGCTTCCATATCTTGGCTATTGCAGATAATGCTGCTATAAGCATAGGGTGCATAGATCTTCCCAATTAGTGTTTTGTTTTCTTTGGGTAAATACCCAGCAGTGCATTGCTGGGTCACAGGGTAGTTCTATTTTTAACTTCTTGAGGGACCTCCATACTGTTTTCCAGAGGGGCTGCACCAGTTTGCATTCCCACCAACAGTGCAAAAGGGTTCCCCTTTCTCCGCATCCCTGCCAACACCTGTGGTTTCTTGTGTTGTTGATTTTAGCCATTCTGACAGGTGTGAGGTGGTATCTCAATGTGGTTTTGATTTGCATTTCCCTGATGACAAGTGATGTTGGCCATCTGTTTGTCTTCTTTGGAGAAATGTCTGTTCAGGTCTTCTGGCCATTTTTAAGACTTTTTTTTTTAGTGTTGAGCTGTGGGTACCTAGCTATTAGAGTGGCTAACATTTCCCAAACAGAGAAACAAGGATCAAAACAAACAAAAAAACAAACAAACAAACAAAAAACCTAATAAAAAAGAATATAACTAAATAAAACTAAGGGCAGAACTGATTGACAGCCATATATAGGGGACAAAAGACCCCAAGATTGGCAATTTTTTTTCTTCTCTGCAACAAATGTCAAGTCCCTAAGTTTCACCTATTTCTGGAAGCCCTTTGCCAGAATTCCTCAGGCTGTTCCAGGCATTCTACTCTCCCCAACCCAGGCAAACCAGGCCTGCCTACTTTCCTGGTCCCACACAGCCTTTCTCAAAGAAGCACTGCATACCTAAAATACAAGAGCCGTCTCACCAACACTTCCTAAAACATCTCCTCATGAAGCTTTTCTGGATTTAGCAATTGAAAATCTGAACACTTGCTTTCCATTCTCTTACTCTGGGCAATGAAACATTCTACGCTTTCTACTCAACGAAAAGGAAAAAAAGAAAAAAGAGAAAAAGCAGCCCAGTGGGGGCAGGGTCAACTGCTGCTTATCCGTGACTGAACCCTGTCTCCCAGAACAGGGCCTGCCACACAGCAATTATTAGCTGAGTTAGTATCAGTATTTTGTCTAGAGGTTGAAAAACATCTCTGTGACTTCAGACCCTCGGATCCACCAGTGGAGTGTGCCCTGGGGCCATTCACAACTGGTGGCCAAATCCTGTCCAAATGGGTCTTTTAATTTCAGGGCTTTCCAGACACAGCTGCTTTTGTTGTTATTTTGTTTTAAGAATCTATCATATCAGTGACCACCAAAAATAAACCCATTCACCTATTTTTCACAAATAAAACGTTCAATATGTAAAGGTATTTTTAAATCCAGTACGTTGAGCTTAGCTCGATCTTTAAATGAGAATGTGACGTTGGGAAGAAGTCCCCCAAGGATCGGGAGAACCTAAAGCCTCCAGGAGGAAGTCAAATATGAGGCAGGACATCGAGGAAAAACGGTTTTTTGAATTTTTATTTCAAAAGAGCAGAGGCACCTGGAGCATGTTCTGTACTTGGTACTTCTCCACGTCCCCCGAGGGGACTGCACGGGAGAGCACAATGGGCGGACGCACATCAGGGGCATATTTGCTCATGATCTGGCTGAGCGACTGCCACATGTCCTCACAGAAAGGATCAGAATCCACATGTAGTTGCTCATTGCTCTGAACAGAGGCAGAACTTCGAGAAAGAAAAGGACGGTCAAGTCCCACAGAGCCAAGTGTCCTTTCTTCAAGGTCAGAAAGGGTCAGGGTTCACATGAGACACACTGGTTTGTTACTGAAAGCACTTGCTTATCCTTATTTATTCCTTAAATAAACTTAGTTATTTCAAATGACTAATGACCAGGGTTCCTGGGTGGTTCAATCAGTTTAGGTCTGACTCTTGATTTTGGCTCAGGTCATGATCTCAGGGTCCTGGGATGGAGCCCCTGTCGGGCTCCCTGCTCAGCGAGGAGTCTGCTTCTCCCTCTGCCTCTGCCTCTCCTCCTGCTCGTGCTCGCTCTCTTGAAAAATAAATAAAACCTAAAAAAATAAATGACTACTGACCATTCTCAGCAGATGGGTGTACACTTTGAACTGGTTGCGATAGTGGTGTGTTTTAGCCGCACGCTTCCCCTGGTCTTGCTTACAAGGGAACATTCCATGCCTGTGAAACTGGTGGTACAAGACAGACGTGTCTGGTTTAGGGTGGTCAACAGCAGAGTTGCGGGCGGTCTCATCTACAGAAGAACATTAGTTCTTGTTTTATACAGGAAAGGACCGTCAATTTGTAAGAAATGGATTTTAAGATTTCTAATTCCATTCCATAAGAACTTTAAAGAACAGGTGTGCAGAAATCTAAGGGCACCTGCTCCCTGCAAGTCAACGAGAGGATGCTCTGGATGGGCATGGCATCCGAATCTCCGGAGCCTATTAAATCAGCACATGCTCTGCGCCCCTCCCAAACCCAGGGACTCTGAACCTGTGGGTGTGGGCCCATGGGTGGTTCTCAAGCTCACAGGTGGTGATGGACAAGCACCAGGGTCTGTGGATTCCCAGAAGCTGATGAAGAGAAACCCGACCTTTCAACACTTCATGTCACAGTTCTGCTTAAGCCAAGCCAGGAATGGATGTTCGACCGCAGACTACCCTATCCCCGAACACAGCGTATCTCAACAGGAGACCTGCCGGAAAACCAACGGGAAATTTTAGCTTACCTAACAAGTAAAATTAGACAATGATTCACAGAAATGGCGTTGCCAGGGCCCCAGACGGCCCCACACTCCAGGCCGACACTGGCACATTCCGCCACGAGTTAAAGAAGCCACGTCAGGTGCACGCCCGTGGGAGGGAAGACGTATTCTGCCTGCTCACTCTGCTCCTGGCAAGGCCCCCAGGCCAGCCAGGGCGTCCTGGACGTCAGGACGACACAGGAACCCCTCTCTGCCTCCGTGCCCACACGTACAGGAGGTCAGTGCGACAGGTAAAAGAATGGGGAGCTGCTTCTATAAATAAGCAGCTGGTCCTGGCATGGGAGTGGAGAGTGACCGCCTGGAATGTGCCCACCAGGCCTGGGAGGGGTGGCGCAGCTGGGAGGAGCCCAGCCAGGCAGGAATCCGACTTGGAGGCCAGTCAAGGCACGGAGCACTGGTGGCCCTGGCTCGGCATTCCTGGCAAGGCTGGGGCGGGCACACACTGCCCCACTTTCCACCCGGATGGCGTGGATGCCTTGCCTCTTGATAACTATCACTGCTTCTCATCCGTGATCGATGCCATGGGACCCTCGCAGCAGGTCATTAGAGCACATGCACAGTCTGCGACCAAATCTCAAGTGGACTTTATACCAGGAACTGTCGCCTGGAGATGGGGTCCACCAGGCTTCTCCCTCCTCGCCGGAAATGTGGCCACGGCAGCAGCTCCTCCGGCCCAGAGCCTCCCGAGCAGAGGCCCCAGACAGCAGCCCTGGGGCGCATGTGCATCTGCCCAAACCCAACACATCACCCACACCGGGCCCTGCCCTGCCTGCCTCCAGCCTGATTCAGGAACTCTGTTTTTCGGTGCAGATGTCCAGGAGGCCTGGGTCACCTCACACGGGTGACTGTGCTCCCGCTCACCAAGCCCGCAGCACTGCGGACCAGAGACCCAGCTCAGAGATGGTTGCCAGGATCTCTCCTTTCAAATGCAGATACTCTGAACTCAAACTAGCAAGCACACAACTTTTTTTTTTTTTCCCCATACAAGAAATACGGACAACTGTTTAGGTTCTGTGTGTGGCCAGGAATCAAAGCAGAGTTCCACCTGTGCTCACAATCTGAGGTCAACACAACATGGTATGGACAGTGTGAGCGAGGGTTTCTCTGCCAAAATACTACTGGAGACTCACTGGGATGGGGCCTGGCCAGGGAAGCAAGGAGCTGCCCCATCCCCCACCTGAGACCAACAAACAAAAAGGCGAAGACTGGCTCAGCGGAGATGAGAGGCCATCCGGACGTGCACAGCACAGCAGCGTCCGCCCACACCCCAGCCACGAAGACTGAAGCGCACCCACAGCCCTTCTGTGCAGGCGCCCCTACTCTGGGAGGCCCCACATCTGCTCTGTCCAAACAGAAGCCAACAGTCACATGGGGTTGCCGAGCACCTGAAAACTAGCTAGTGTGACTCAGGGACCGAACCTTCAATTAATTAACTTCTCTGGCAAATCTATTTACTTCCCGTAATTAAATTTACGCTAGCCCCTGGCGACCGGCCACCACAGTGGACATCACAGCTCGGGGGAGGCTGTAGATGTCTAGAAGCTCTTCCGGATTCCCCAAGGAGTTCAACACATCATCACAAAGCAAGTCGTCAGGTAAAAGGAGACAACAGGTGTGGTGAGAAGAACCCGGCCTCTGGAGTCAGACGGCCTGGCTTTGAGTCCCAGCCCTACCTTGGGTGTGACCTCCGTCCCCACTTCCCTGGCGAAAAGTGGTGACCCTGCCACCCGGGCGGGTCCAGGACAGGGAAGACAGAGCCTGCCCACCCACACTACCACCCACGCCCTCTGCAGAACAGGCAGCTTCTGCCCCAGGCTCTCATGACAGGAGGACGAGGAGAGCGTTTCCACAACACAACCTATGCTCCTCAACGAGATCTACCCGGAAATTTCACCGTGATGTGGTGCAGGACCTGAGCAGCCCCCGGGGGGGCTCCTCCGAGCGGCTGTTTCTGCCAAAATCCAAGTGACAGAAATAGAAATCTCGTGTGCATCACTTGCTTTTTCCTTTCAGAAGAAATCATCTGCTCAGCTGTTAAGAAGAGAGCAAACGGCTTGTCTTCAGCCTCATCACTGAGGACGACCACGGCTGTGTCCACAGGCCTGGAAACGTGCAGACGCTCTGTGGGCGGGTGCACACCACGGAGGCACCAGTTACTTGCTGAGGGTTTGCCTCCTCAGACACGTCCAACAGACCCAACCTTCATGAGCGCGACCTCAAGGTCGTTTACGGTCACTGCCCGAGGCGCAGGAGACATGCAGAAACGGCATTACCAAGGGCCCCTCTCGGACAGAGAAACACTGATGTACTTGGCTTGCGGAGACATGCAGCCCAGAGCACAGTTTCCTCACCTATTCCCTCAGTAGAACTTTAGATGCGTCTGGAACAACGTCACCAACAGATTTCACCCATGGAGGAAACACCCACGCACAGCGCGCAACCCACTGGGAAGAGATGCTGGGCTCTGTCGTGGAAAATCCCCTTTTTGTTACTTTCAATGAAGCTTAGTTGACTGAAAACCTGTATCTCCAGCATCAGATTACACTCGTCCTCAAAGCAACAGGGATTGGACTCCCCTCACATCATCCAAAGGGCTCCTACCAGGAAATGCTACCCAGAGACCAGATGCCATGAGCTAGTTTGTGTCTCAGTTACGAGCTAGTTTGTGTCTCAGTTAATTACTTTGTGTCTGCAGGAAGGCTGCACAGATTCCAGGTAGCCCAGTTTCAGGACCACGTGAGAGGCTCAGGGCTTAGGGAAAGAAACCCATGGTGGGGATCTGGACCTCCAGCTCCCTTTCCTCCCAGTGCCATCCGAAGGACTGCGGGGAAACCGGCGGGCCATGCTCCTGCTTCCATGCAGAAGGGGAGGCTCACGGCTCCCCACCACCCAGTCTAACCCTGAATTGTACGCCTTTTGGGGGGAAAAAAATTCCATTCTTCTTACTTTGGGCTCCAAAACAAGCACGGAATTTCTAACAGTTTCATCAATTAAATTTTCAAGCAGCAGTTTGTAATATGGACTACAATCTGATGCAAAATTCACAAGCCACTGGGCCACAAGAAGCTCCTATTTACATTACAGACAAACCCAGATGAAAGCTCCAATCAATCTATAGAAATTGCTCATGGGACCAGTTTCCTAAACAAACCAACTATTGAATCAATGAGAGCATCTTCAGTCAAATGCAAATTAATTTGCTTCCTTCATAAAAGTTTCTTTTTCTCCCCAGTATGAATTTTAAAATCTATAGTGTTAAGGAAAATCTCATAAACTTATGTTTCTCCTGAGTAGGCCTGTGTCCACCTTCTCAGATGGGGAAACCCTCCTATGGGTCCCGTCGGCGAGAACAAAGCAGCAGGACCAGCCCCACGCTGGACTGGGCCTGAGACAAAGAAAACCACGCTGACCTGAGTCTCCCCAGCCCAGGCAGGGGCCTCTCGGGGTCACTGTTGGATTGATGCAACCCTGCCCATTTCAGGTACAGCACCGTGTCTGCCACAGAGTGAATATCGGCTAATGGAATTCCCTCCATTATGCAGCGGCCCACAGCAAGGACAGGTCAGAATCTCGTCCTTAGCTTCCTCAAAATACTCAGGTGCAGGCACAGAGAGGTTACGGGACTGCCTAGCAATCTGCATTTTACTGGGATCCTCTAGCTACAAAGTTGGAGCACCACGTGGTTGATAAAAGGCAGCCATGGCCTCAGTCCGGCCAGGCTGGACTCAATCATCCTCACACCCTAAAAGGTCAGTAATTCACGTATCAGACTCCAAATGGGCAGGGTTGGGAGGGGGAGACAGGGCGATCACTGAGGCTCCAAGGAGAGGCAGGGCCCAAGGGCCAAGGTGCCGGTGCCAGCCCAGGGAGGTAGAAGATCTCACCTAATTTAGTAACAAACTGCGGAAGCCACGGCCTACACATAGCCGGGCGCCTCCCTGGGCACTCAGGACCGGGGCCGCTCCCGGGGGAGAACATGAAGAGGGGAAGCAGGACCCTCTCCCCTACAGCGTGGCACGCCTTCAGCCGTGGGTGGGAGGGTGGCTGCGCTGTGGGCCCCCAAGGCACAGGGCAAGACCCAGTGCCAAGAGGAAGGGGCAGAAAAAGAGCTCCATTCCTGGAGAAGGGGCAGGAAATGTCTACGGCCAATGATAACAGAAGGAGACTGGCTGCCATGAGGAAGAGAGCTAACATCACCCAAAAAGCCCCAAGGTACCCCAGATCAGGGGCTGTGGATGGGCCCAGTGGGGCTCCCCCTCCCCCATGCCCAGCAGCAGCCTACAAGGGATGAGGTTGTGGAGAGACCCACAGCTTTCTGACCTGAGGGTGGGTCAGGAATCCTAAGAAAACCTCAGGACACCCCAGCCCAGGAATAAGATGGGGTTGTAGGAATCTGAAGGGGATATAACAACAAGAAACCCCAAACCCCACTCCCACACCAGTAACTTTGCCAGGAGAGTGGGGCCATTTCCAGGATAAAAACTCTTCACTTTAGTCTCTGCCCTCCTATGCTGGTGTCAGGTATTCAATCAAAAACATACAAATGATGTTAACTATACTGGAGTTTAAAAACTTAAAAAAAAAAACAACACAAGACACATGAAGAAAGCAATAAAAAATTAAAAAAAAAATAAACCCACAACATAAAGACAAAGCCACCCACAGAACCAGACACAGAGAGGACCCAGAAGTAACAACAAACAGAATGGGAAGTTTTCAAAATGATGATTAATATGTTAAAGGTTCTAATGGGAAGTGTGGCCAACACACATAAAGAGATGAGGAACTTCAAGAAGGAAACTCTAAGAAAAAAATGAAAAGGAAAGAAAATAAAAACATGGTAACAAATGGAGAATGACTTCAACTGGCTTATTAGCAGACTCAACCCAAGTTAGGGGAGGGGGGGGATCTGAACGCAGATTAATAATCACCCAAACGGAAGCACAAAGAGAACGGAAAGTGGGTGGAGGGACCAGAACACAGCATCCAAGGCTGGGATGGTCCCACAGAACAGGGGAAAATGGAGAAAAGAAATATTTGAAGAGACAACCACCAAGGATCTCCAAAATTAATGAAAGACATAAATCCACAGATTGCAGAAGCTCCGAGAATCCTGAGCTGGAAAACCCTGCATATTATCGTGTGGTGACTCTCAACAGTAAGAGATCCTCCTCCAGGGAAACATGTTGGAATTATCCAGAGAGCTCTATCCAACTATACACATCCTAGATTCCCTCTGCAAAAAAATCCCTGCCTTAGCAAATCTGTGTCCTTCAGATATGTTGGCTCGGGAAAACTGATTTAAAAGCACTTATTTTGATCCATTCAAATCCAAGCATTTTTTAAAGCAACAGTTGAGAAAAAAATACATATGTATGACTCACTACCAGCAGAAGCAAGTAACATCAACGGAAACATTTAGCGCCTCCATTGGGGACCTTCTAAGCATTTTTTAAAAATCTGAGAGGACACTCTCTTCCTATAATAAACGAAAAAGTATATATATTTGTTATCTGTTTGGTTATATGTCTGGTTTTAAGAGCCTCACTTCAATAAAGCCAACCAAGGAAAGAAAAATATAATTCCAGTTCACAAATGCTGGGGTTTAATCTGGTTATCATACCCGAGAAGCCATCATTATAATCATCTTTAGTGCTAAATAGCTTCCCAGATTTTGGCAGACCTGACTGACCTCTGGTAACCAGATGAATTTACCCCCAAATAAACGTTGTAACACACATGCCTCATGGAGGCCACCAATGCCAACTTGGCGGCTGAATCAGTCCACATTCCCAACCATAACCGTTTCCCATCCCTCTCACTGGTGGCTCTCCATCTCCTTTGGTGGCAGTCTGTCGGGTCCATCCAAGTGCCTGTTTCCTGTGCTCTCACATCCTCAGGATGTCAGCTGTGGACACACGTGCCTTGGGAACATCCTCTCTAACACACTTCCTTCCTGAGGGACCCTCCTGTGGCACACTAACCACCAGGGAGCTACCTTTGCTCAGGTAGCCCTTGCTCCCCAAGCTCAACACGCCCAGGGACAACCACAGATATCACCCCACTCTTCTTCTTCTGGTCCAAACCGAAAATCTGATTCATCCTGGACTCCTGGTTCTCCTCATCCCTCGCTCCACACAGCCACCAAGTGTGGTGTGTCTGCCTTCTTGACACCCCATGAACATTCTGTTCTATCCCTCCTTGCACCGCTAGCTGCTTCAGCTCCCCGCTGCTCCCCTAAAGTGCATAAGGACCCTCCTCGCTCCTTGTTCATGCCCTCCCCCAGCAGCTCCTCCCCACCCCCAGGCTGCGGTGACTAGCAACAGGCTGGGGCTCAGGTGGGAGTCAGGACCTGCTCTGATACCAGTTCCACCAATAACAAGCAGTGGGACCTTAAAGACACACATTAGACCCTCAAGGTTTCTCAAATGTAAATCGGGGCAATAAACGAGCCTACCTCAGAGAGTTGTGTAAAGGCCAGATGAGATCACTGCAGCCTTCAACACACGCTAACAAGTGACGTGCAAGTCGGTCACATCTCTGATGGAAACCCTCTGAGGATTCCCCACCACCATCAAAATACAATCTGAACCACTGGGGACATAGGGCAATGCTTACTATAACCCACCCGCCATCTCTCTCCCTGATCCCACCCCTGAACACCCACACTCTCACCTACTGCACTTACACAGAGCAAGGCAGACCCAGCTCCCATGAGCTCACTCCCTCCCCATGCTCTGGTGTCTCAAGCAGCCCCTTCCTCTGCAAGAACGCCCTTTCCAGGAAGCCCTCCCTTCCCATGAGGCTTGTCTGTTCATCCTGCATGCACCAATCACCCCCCCCTCTTTTTAAAGAGTCTTTTAGAGCAGTTTTGGGCTCACAGCAAAATTGAGAGAAAGGTACAGAGATTTCCCATATATCCCCTGCCCCGCTCCATAACCTCCCCATTTATCAACATCCCCACCAGATGGTACATTTGTTACCAAGGATGAACCTACACTGACACTTGATCATCACCCTGACTCCACAGTCTACACTAGGGTCACTCTTGGGGCTGTGCATTCTAGGGGTATGGACAGATGCATATGACACGTATCTATCATTATAGTATGACACAGTAGTTTTACTACCCTAAAAATCCCCCGTGCTCTACTTATTCATCCCTCTCTACCCCCCAACTCCTGACAACCACTGATCTCTTACTGTCTCCACAGCTTTACCTTAGCAAGAATGTCATACAGTTGGATCCTAGTGTACATCCTTTATCAGATCAGCGTCTTTCACTTAGTAACATGTACTTATGGTTTCTCCAGGTCTCTTCAAGGCTGATGGCACATTTAGCTGAACAATGTTCCATTGTCTGGATATAACAGTTTATTCATCCATCACCTACTAGAGGACATCTTGGTTGCTTCCAAGTTTTGGCAATTATGATTAAAGCTGCTGGAAACAGGGGCGCCTGGGTGGCTCAGTTGGTTAAGCATCTCACTCTTGCTTTCAGCTCAGGTCATGATCTCAGGATCGTGAGATTGAGCCCCAAGTAGGGCTCCACGCTCAGTGTGGAGTCTGCTTGGGATTCTCTCTCTCCCTCTTCCCCCCCACCCCTGCTTACTCATGTGCACATGTGTGCTCTCTCTCAAATAAAATCTTTAAAAGAAAGATTCTCGGGGCGCCTGGGTGGCTTGGTTGGTTAAGCGTCTGCCTTCGGCTCAGGTCATGATCTCAGAGTTGTGGGACTGAGTCCCGCTTCGGGCTCCCTGCTCAGTGGGGAGTCTGCTCCTCTCCCTCTGCCTGCCGCTCTGCCTACTTGTGCTCTCTCTTTCTCTCTCAAATAAATAAATAAAATCTTTAAAAAGAGAAAAAAAAAAGATTTTTTAAAAAGCTGCTGGGAACAGCTGCATGCAAGTCTTTGTGTGAACATAAGTCTTCAGCTCTTTTGAGTGAACACCAAGGAGTGTGACTGCTTGACCGTGTGCTAAGGGTAGGTTTAGTTTTCTAAGAATCGGCCACACTGTCTTCCAGAGTGGCTGTACCATTCTGCCTTCCACCAGCCACCAGAGTTCCTGTTGCTCCACATCCTCATCAGCATTTGCCGTTGTCAGTCCTGGATTTTGGCCATCCTAACAGGTGTGCAGTGGCATCAATCCCTCTCTTGAAGAAATTCACTTTGCTTTCAAGCATAGCATGCATTTAATATAAAAATGGCAGTGTCCTGGCTGGTCAGCTCCAGGACAGTGTGGAGCTCACCAGCGTGCGCTCAGAACCAGAGCCATGTCTCACCTAAGATCCTAAGTTGTCCTAAATCCTAAATCCTTTAAGATGTTGCTGAAATGTACTTCGTACATAAAATGCTAAAAACTGACAAAACAAATGCTTCCAACTGTTGATGCAATAGTAATAATGTTGAAGTTAAAAATTTGCCAAATAGTAAGATTTTTTTGCATTTTTTAAATTGATAACATTTTCTTATGCATATTCTGGGTATTCAAGTGCTTCATTTATATAAATTATAAATACCCCTTTGAGAAATAAGTTTTTCTGGCATGAGGTAAGGACAGGTAAGCTTTGAGCTGAGTCCTGGCGGACTTGTGGGCTCGTCAAAGCAGATGGTACATTTGTTGAGACAAAAACGGAACTCCTCACCGGTGGTGCAGCCTCGTCCCGGTCCCTCACCCAGGCACACATGGCCCTGGCTGGATTATCTGGCCTGCCCACATTTCTCAGATGCCCTGCACCAAGCTGCTGCTCACATTTCCAACAGAGCCCGGGGCTGTGCAGTCTCCCGCCCATGTTAAAAATACTGTCAACGAGTGGTCTGCTCATGGGTCACATGGGTTTAAGATACTGCAGCTGATCCCAGAGCCATACCCATAAATTATATGTATTTATAGCCATGACTACTGAATAATAATCTTTAAATCATCACAGGTTCTGTTTGCTTTTTTGCAACTGAGTTAAAAGACTATCATCTGTTATCGACTCCAAAACCATGGAATAACTCATGATTTGGGGAACAAAGCCTCTCTGGATACTTGGCAGCACTTGGAGCACATCACCCAGCAGGTTCCCTGGCTACAAAACAACGCTACATCTAGGCCCGTGAGGAGAAATACTCCAGAGAGCTTTGCTGGACACAGAGTCTCCAGATGTGCACACGGCTGAGTACCGGCCACAGCACTGCCCCGAAGCACTTTCCTTCAAAGTTTGAGCTGACTTTTTGCTTTTTCCAGAACTTGAAATCTGAAAGGATGCTGTATGTAAACACACACACAACATCACAAGTCCTTCCAATGTTTTTTCCCAATTCAGAATTCAGTAAGGTCATAACTACCTTCAGCATTTCTCACTCTGGTCCTTTCTCCACGAAAGGGAGCAAGATCAGAAGCCGGTGACTGCCTCCAGGGCTGGGGCAGACACACTTTCTGTAAGCGTGAAAACCTTCACCTCGGAAGAAAGACAGCATGGCCAACTCCCTTTACCAAACCAGGAAGCCACTTACTTATCAGAGCGGCTCCTTCTGCTATTTCCCGAACTTCACTGTGAGCCGTCTGGCAACCCTGGTGTAGGAGCTTTAGCGGCTGTAAGAAATTACTGTGGACTCAGTGCTGAGCCTCAAGTTTAAGATACAAATTTATCTTACAACTCTGAAGGTCAGACGGGGTCCAAATGGGTCTCACGGGGCCAACGTCCAGGTGCCACAGGGCTGGCTCCCTCTAGGGCTCCATGGGGAACCCATCTTCACACCTCTTCCCGCTTCTGCAGGTGTCCACCGTCCAATGGGCTTCATAGCCAGCAATGAATGGCCAGACCCCCTGGGATCATCCCATGAGCCCCCCCAAGTCCCACCTCCCTCTGTCTGCCCCCCAGCCTCCCTCTCCAGCTTCACGGACCCTCGTCCTAGCAATCGGGGCCGGGCTATGTGGGTCACCTGACCAGCAACCTCCATCCACCTTTGTCATGGCCCCACCATACCCACCGGCTCCCCAGGGCAGACGTGCACATCAGGGGCCATTATCCATCTGGTCTGCCATACTCCGTAACAAACTTCCAGCACATTCTTTTTAACGAATGAATAATAATCACTTATAAGGATTCTTGTATGAGCAAAGACACACTCACAGCACAGATGAGTCAGTTACTGTCCTCGGACCTAGGGCTCATCTTACCATCACAGCTAAAACCTCTCACAGCAGCTGCTAAAGGGCCGGGATGCACAGTGACAAGGGGCTGGACAACTGGGTGGGGTGCCCCAGTCACCTGGCAAGGGGTCAGAGCAGGTGTGTGAAATAGCGATCCGTCACCACATCCAGGGCGCTCATCAAGGACACCTCTCTCTGAGAGCCGCATTCAGGACAACTTCAGTCTCCACTGGCAAGAAAACCCCAGCACGGAGCAGAGAGATGACACACCACGGGGGGCTTTCGAGAAGGAGGACGCCACGGTGCGTGTGGCACAGGGCCTGGAAGGACAGCCGGTTGGTCACAGGCAGCCTGCAGCCCCTGGACCCTGATGTTAGCCCATGTTCCTGGACAATACCCCTGGCCCCCTCCCCAGGAGACAGGTGCCAGAGCCCCGACTCCACTAGACCCAGGAGCTACTCCGGGACACTGAGGGACAGTGAGAGCAGACTGCATGCCTAACAGGAAGCCTGGGACGTGCACATTCGCACCCCCGACCCCCAGATCCAGCGTGGTGGCTCGTGAGCAGACAGCAGTGGACGGCAGGCTCAGCCCAGCCCAGGCTCCGCCACAGAGGACGACTTGGGGCTGGAAACAGCCATGTCCGCAGGACCGACTTGCAGAGGCGCTCGCAGTGTTTTAAACAGACCAGGTGGATGAGTGACCCCACTACCAGGACTAAAAATAACACTGAGCCCTCGTGGGGGCTGTGCGGGCCCCGGACCCCTGCTGGCTCAGGCCACTTTGCGTAAGTCGTCTTCACTACGCCCCACATATACACTTGTACAACCTGGGCGCAGCTCCACGAAAAACACTCCGAATCAAAATGATGTACCAGCGCCCTTTACTCTCAGGGCCCTGCCCAGCGAAGACACACTCACGTAAGGGCTCCAAAGCCCGTCTACCAGACGAATGGACCTCCTGTTTAGAGCACCAAACGTTTTATTTGTGTTTCATTACGTGTCTGTGGCTTTTTCCTCCCGCCTACTTCACGGGACTATTTCTTGCTCTTTCAACTGCCGTGATCCTTCAACTAGACATTTACAGAAGTAGTGTGTGCATGTGCTTTATCACTCATACTTCACAAGTAAGCAGCAAAAGGCACTTAGAGGCGGCCCGTTTTCTGCTCGCCCACCCCAGAGCCACACTGAACTTCCAGCAACACGTGGGAAGGGCGTAATTTCCAAAGCCTCCGTGTAGGGGTCCTCTTAGGCGGACCACCACGCCTAAAGAAAAGACCATTCGGGTAAATTCGGGCTCCAGGCTGAGATTAACCAGAGCATGAATAAAAACCACCCAGGACAGTTTCTCCAAAGCAAGACTAACATCGCTTAGGTTACAAAAGATGCCTGGACATGAGGAGGAGGGCAAGAAAGGGATGAAAACAGTGAACACGGAGGGAAAACGGCCTGTTGTTTCTCTTTGTTAGGATGGGTCTCATGTGACAAAACTGAATGTAGACATTTTACTACTTTGATTGTTTTTAAGCAGAGTGGGAAGGATCAATCATGTCAAACAATAAAATCCTGAAAGCATTCTAAATTGTTTGAATTTTTCAATAAACGTGTCTTCCCTGGCCCCTTGTTTACTCACTGGCTTACCAGTGGTTGGTCTAACGGCCTGGTCATTGCAGCAAACTGTACTAGATTTTGGTTTTGCTTTTCCCGTTAAAGATGCGGGTGAACATTCTTGTATTTGCAGTAAGCTGGTCCTGAGGAGACCCAAGTCCCTGGAGAGGAAGAATCAAACACTTCAAGACCCATATGTTCAGTTTCGGGGAGACTGGGAGACTCACAGGCCTGAGGGCCATGGATGGATTCAAACCCAGAGCACCACCGTCCTGACGAACAGGTCCCTCGGCAACGGTTTATGAGACAACACGGCTCACGTGGATACTCAGTCGTTCGTGGGAGGAGGGGGAGAAGGAACGGGATGAGTAAGGAAGACCTTGCTCACACCCAGCTCCGGCGTCACCATCGGGCAAGCCAGCCCCCCAAGGCAATCCTGGCACGCGGTCTGCCCTCCCTCAGCCTCATCTGTGCAGGGAAAACGTGGCTCATGATGGAACCTGCTTCACCGTGTCGTCAGGGGGCACAAATAAGATTGCATGCGTGAAGCTCAGAGCCACGTGCGGAGCAGACAGCCCTGTGGACGTCCTCTTGTTGGTGCAGAACCGTAATAAGCAGACGGAACTCCCAGAAAGAAAATTGTGCGTTTACAATCTAAAACCCACAACTTAGGGTTCTTCTCTGAAAGTCCACGTCTAAGAACAAACAAAAAGGTGTTTTTTTAAATGCCCTATTCTGGGGGTTTTTATAAAGATCTACCTTCTTTAGCATAGTTTAGTATGTATTTTTTCTTTTGATCAAAAAAAGTCCAATAAATCCACAAAATCAAAGAACAACGTAAGTGCAGAAATCTTACTTTGGTTCTTCGTGTCCTTCAACCTGCTTCATTGCACTTGAGACATTATTTTAGGATTTCTATTACTAATGCCTTCCTGAGCACCTGCCAGGGACTGGAGAAGCAGCTGCTTCTGTCTGGCCCTGGGGATCTGCCCAGACCACGCACGCAGATTCCTGCAGTGCCTCCCCTCCCCCGCTCTTCCCCCCCCCACCCCGCCAGAAACATAAAGAAGAAAAAAGTAGTACTTTCCACCAGCCAAAAAATGCAATGCTGCAATCACTGGTCCAACAAAGCTCTCTATGTGAGGTCATTTGATTAGATACCCAATACTGACTTGGATGATGATGTTTGGAATACCTCTTACTCTATTAGGATAAAACTCATGTTCTCACTGCAGTTTGCTCAGTGATGGACCTTCTAATTCAGGGTGGGAATATTAAGCTCAGTTCAATTACTCAAGCATTTATTGAGAAACCACTAGACCAGGAGCTATATTTGATGCAAGACACAAAGACAGTGAGTTAGACCTCAAGCAGCTTAAATGTTCTCAACTTAAATTCCAGATTGCAAATTTTCTAAAAGTGCTTAAGATCATTACCCAACACCAACCCAAGGATTGCGCCATTGAGATTCTGTGTTCTAATTCTAAATTGCAAAGCATCGACATTCACCAAGTAATTTTCCACTCGGAACACCGAGCAGACTGAGAGGAAAGGTTTCAGCAAGAAGGGGGCGTACGACTACCCAAGGGGACCCCAGAGCATCAGAACAAAGCCCAAGTTTGTAAAGAGCCAAAACAACGCAAGAGAAACGTTAGACATCAAGAGACCAAGACCATGTAGACATCGGATGCAGTCGGCTCGGAGAAGGGGGGCGCTGTGTAGATATTGGATGCAGTCAGCTCAGAGGAGGGGTGTGTTGTGTAGACATAGGATGCGGTTGGCTCGGAGGAAGGGGGTGCTGTGTAGACATGGGATGTGGTCAGCTCAGAGGAGGGGGGTGTTGTGTAGACATGGGACGCAGTTAGCTCAGAGGAGGGGGGTGTTGTGTAGACATTGGATGCAGTCAGCTCGGAGGAGGGGGGTGTTGTGTAGACATGGGACGCAGTCGGCTCGGAGGAGGGGGGTGTTGTGTAGACATGGGACGCAGTCAGCTCAGAGGAGGGGGGTATTGTGTAGACATTGGATGCAGTCAGCTCGGAGGAGGGGGGTGTTGTGTAGACATGGGACGCAGTCGGCTCGGAGGAGGGGGGTGCTGTGTAGACATGGGACGCAGTCAGCTTGGACGAGGGGGGTGCTGTGTAGACATTGGATGCAGTCAGCTAAGAGGAGGGGATGCCGTGGCTTCAGCTGGCTGGGAGGCTGAGGGGCAGTCAGGCCGAGGCCAGGGAGAGGAGAAATGGGCCACACAGGCCACAGAGGCAGGACGCCAGGAACACAAGAGCCCCTAGTCACAAGCCTCTCCATACAACCAAAATCCACTCCAAGGGAAGAAAGCACAAGTAAATAGAGTGGACCCCCACCCAGACTGCAGTTCCGTGGTAAATGTACTTTAAATTAATAGATTATATAATCTCTAAAAATACTTCCTGAGTTTTCATTGTGCTTACCATGGCAAGATGATATTCCAAGAAAGAAATCGAGAAGACCAAGCCAAACATTTGTGCTCAAAGCCTCCCTCTGCTACTGGAAGCACCACTCATGTGAATTAGCACATGAGTTCCTTGAGTATGAGCAAGGACACTCGCCTGCCCCTCTGGGGACTTCTCTGCCTCATCTGCACACACACCTTTAACCAGCCCCCAGGTGAGGCCGCTGCAGGCATCCCATCCCAGAAGCGAGCAAAAGGGAACTCAGCCGCCTGTCACCACAGGGTGAGCAAATCAGTGGAAATATCTGTAGTATCGTGAATCCTAAGATTGAAAAAGGCCTCAGAGACTCACATCTGAACCTTTCACTTCACGCCTGTCACCAAATCACAAAGGAAATGCTGTGAACTACGTAGGATGTTTAGACCAAAGACAGGAACAGGCCTGCCTCCTCCTGGACCATCTCGGCCACTTGCACAGAACTCGGCCTCAGGAACCGGTACCAAATGGCTTAAACCAACGTGTCAGACTCCAACACCTTCAGGAGGCGGCAGGTGGATAAACGGGCAACTGGAATGTGGGCGCCCTCCCGAAGACACACAAATTCAGAAGGGTTCTTTCCAGCTTTGAGATCTAATTGACAGAACACTGAAAATGGAGGGTGTACAATGTGATGACTTGATGCGTGTATACGGAGCAAAATGATCACCAGGGGAGGCCTCGTCAACACCTGCAGGACCGTATACGGCTGCCTGGTGTCTGCGTGGCCTCAGCAGTTAAGATCTACTCTCTCAGCAACTTTCCAGTGAAGAATGCAGTGTGATTACGCCACCGTGTTGTACGCTAGATCCCAGAACTCACTCCTCTTACACTGTAAGTTTAGACCCTTGACCAACATCTCCTTTTCCCCCAGCCCCAGGCAACCGCCACTGTACTCTGTATCTAGGAGTTCAGTTTTAGAGTCCACAGGCACGTGGGGCCATACAAGAACGTCTGACTGATCTCACTCAGCATATGTCCTTCAGGGTCATCCGTGTCATCACAAATGGCAGGACTTCCTTCTTTTTACGGCTGGGTAATATTCCTGTGAGCGTGTGCGTGTGTGTAACACCTTCTCTATCCATTCATCCACTGATGGACACAGACTGTTTATGTCTGGCTACTGTAAATGCTACAATGAGCACAGCAGGGCAGCTTTCTCTTCAAGATACTGATTTCCTCTGCAGATACACTCAGAAGTAGGATTGCTGGGTCACAGGGCAGCTCTATTTTTAATTTTTCAAGGAACCTCCACACTGCTCTCCAGAGCGGCTTCACCAGCTTGTATTCCCACCAACAGTGCCCGAGGGTCCCCTTCACTTGATATCCTCGCCAACACCTGTTAGCTCTGGTCTTTTTGATAATAGCCATTCTAACAGGTGAGGAAGATATCTACCTCATGGTGACTTTTACTTCCTAATGAGGGATGCTGAGCACTTTTTCATGTGCCTGTTGGCCATCTGCAGGTTTTTGGAGAAATGTCTGTTCATGTCTTCTGCACACATTCAGTTGGATTGTTCGGGTTTTTTGCTAGTAGTTGTATGAGCTCCTTATATATTCAAAAGTTCTTCAATCCTTTGCTGATCAAATAAGACCCAGGACTGGCTCCAAGTCTGAAGCTGGGGTATTTGGCTGCCTGTGCCAAGTACAAGGATGCAACCACTCCATAAAAGGGCAAATCTCTCCCGTTACTTGCTGACATCACGGTATTTATCCCAGAACAGTTGGTGAAGTACCCAGATAAGGAAATGGCTCAAAGCTAACACATTCTTCTTTAATTATTAAACCCTTAAAATCCACTCAATTATTTGAATTCAAAAATCTTGAGCACAATGCCCACTGCACAGAAGGCTTGTTCACTTGGCTGGATGGATCTGGACCCAAAATCCAGCAGCCCTCTTCCTGCACATCCGGCCACTCAGAGCTCTGCACCTGCCCGGGTCTGTGCCCCTCCTCGCTCTCGGACATGGTCAGAGCACCTCACACCATGCCGTGCAGACAGAGCCAGGCCTGGCGACCTCTGTTCTCAGAAGATCTGAACCTGGCTGGCCCCATCTCAAAGCAGCCATCCTCAAACCTGAGGCACCTCAGAAGCCCAGAGAAGCCCTGAGGCCACACAGGTTGACCGCTAGGCTTCCCTCCCTCTCCTGGTCCAGCAGGCCTGGGCTGGGGACAATCCTCTGAGCTTCTGACAAGCTCCCAGGTGACGGTGATGCTCTGACATCCCCCCCACACACACTCTCAAGGAAGGGAAACCGAGGTTTCTATCAGCTCACTCCCTACACGTCCCCAAGCTCTAACTCTGCACAGCTTATACCAATTGTGATGATGCCCTCACCCCCAAACTCCCAACACAGTAGCTCCACCTACTTCTAAAACAGGCACACCCATGACTCAGAAGTGCTACATAGTACGCAGCCACGAAAAATGACCTTCCAGGGGCGCCTGGGGGGCTCAGTCAGTTGGGCATCTGCCTTCAGCTCAGGTCATGATCCCAGGGTCCTGGGATCGAGCCCCGCATGGGGCTCCCTGCTCAGCAGGGAGTCTGCTTCTCCCTTTGCTCCTCCCTCCTGGCTTGTTCTCTCACTCTCTCTCAAATAAATAAAATCTTTTAAAAATTAAAATTAAAAAAATGAAACTGCCAGGGGCACCTGGGTGGCTCAGTCGGTTAAGGGTCCAACTGTTGATCTCAGCTCAGGTCTTGATCTCAATTGTGAGTTCAAGCCCCACATTGGACACCATGCTGGGTGTGGAGCTTACTTTAAAAAAATTAAAATAAAAATGACCTTGGCAGCAGCTCTTTCTGCCCATGGGTCCTGTCCTGTCTTTAATAAAACCACCATTTTGCACCAAAAATAAAAAATAAATAAATAAATAAAAATGACCTTTCATAACCTCACCTATCAACACAGAACTTTCACATGATCTATTACTGGCTAGGAAAACACAGCTGATAAAGCTGATAAATGACTGACAAGGCTGTATTTCAGAACAGAAGTACTGGTTTCCAGGACAGACAGGTGGATGGGGTAAGTGGATGGATGCACGGATAGATCCTTAAAAACCTTGCAAGAATATGCATGATAATACTAATAGAGGTTATTTCTGGTGGTGGGATCACTTGTGGTTTTGGCTGAATAATTCTCAATTAACAGTACTTGGTAATAGCTTTTAATTTCTTTGAAGATGCTTTGGGAAGCATATGTTTTCAAAAAGCTTCTTCGTAACACTGATTTTATTGGTTGTGTTCGTTGTCACCCATCCCAGAGTCCGACTGATACGAGACAGCACAGCCTTCAGTCCACAAGGTCAGCCAGGCCTTCACCAATAGCTGGAGGCTGCATCCTGCCTGTCCACTCCAACGGGCCACAAAGAGCACACGGAACTGAAAATGTGCGAACTTGCTCCTGAAAGCTCCAAAGTACCCACAGGACGTGAGCACAGAGATTGATTTGGTCACTCAGCTCCATTTGGAAACCTGGCTTTTTTTTTTTTCACTTAGTGCGCACCACACTCCAAAGGCTCAAAGATCTGCTGTATTAAATTTTAACATAACTGCATTTTTATGGAGTACTAGTGCCAAAGGAGCATGCCCTTGAGCGACCTGGACTCCACGCCAACGCACCAGGCATGCTACGCCTGCCCCGCACCCGAGCATGTTCCAGAACAGCCTCAAGCTGGCCACAGAGCCCTGGGAAAGTCCACGTATAAACACTTCAATACACAAGATACACAACCAAGTCGCTTACTCATTCCACAAGGATTTGCTGAACTGTGTGCTGGGTACAGCTGCAGAGGGCGGACAAAGGGGTGAACCTGGGCAGCACTCACCCCTGAGCCACGGGCAGCAAGAAGAAAGTGGCAACATGAGCTCACTGAGCTGGGGGGGGGGGGGGCGCACACGCACATCGCCATGACAACAGCAGCCTGGGGGCAGGAGGGAAGGCTGGGTCCCAAGCAGCAGACAAAACCCGAAAGGCCCCCTAGCTCCTACCCATGCTCCGGGGGCCCCAGGCGGCATGGCCTCCCCGCAGGCCTGGCCGGCAGCCCCCACCTGCGCCCACCCGGGTTTCCAAGAACAGAACCACCGAGGTCGCCGGGGAAGATCGCCGCGGCCGACCCTCATGTCAGACAGCCCCCTGCACTTTCCATCCGGACCCTGGAGGTCCACTAGGAAAACCGAAATCTGCCAGCCTGAGTTACAGCCGTGTCTCCGGCCGGTCACGATGTCCGCTAACAATTACAAAACAACTTGCCGGGCTGAACCAGCAGACAGACCCTCTATTATCACCCGGCCAGCCCGCCTGCTGGAATTCCCTGGCGGACGCTGGGCGGCGTGCCCACATCTGCCGGCTTCAGTCAGACTGACGTGCAGTCCCATGACGATGAGTAAGAGGTAGCCACACACTAGCCGCCGCTCAGAGGGAAGATCACGTAAACACTTAAATACATCCTCAAAGTGGGCAGCCGCTCGGAGCCAGTTCCTGGATGAACGGTGGCTCGGGGGCCCTCCTTCCTCGCCCGCGTGGCTCTGCGGACAGGCTCGCGCTCTCCGCTCCGTGGTGAAGGCTGTCAGGATGTGGCTCTGCCCAGGCCCGCGGCCTCAGCTGTCCTCTCCAGATGACACCCCAGCCACAGCTCCAGAATGCGGGTGAGGACGGAGGAGGGACGGACAGGATGACAAGGTTGGGGAAGAAGAGAAAGGAAAACAAACACCCCTAAGTTTGCAAAAGGCCCTAAGCCACGCGAGGCCTCATACACACATGCACGCGCAGTCTTTCCTGAGGGTGATGGCAGTTAGCAGCTCTTACTTTATCCGAATAAATACAAACACCACCTTTTAAAATTGTACTGAATTGCTGATTACTTACAGATGGGGGAACAGTCGCCTAAAATACCAAAAAAAAAAAAAAAAAAAGAAAAAGAAAATTAACATGTAATTGTATATAATAAAATTTATTTTTAAATCACAACCCATCAATTAAAGGTAATTAAATACTGGAGGATATTGCATTAGGTGGTAATGGAATGAAACAACAAAGATCACCACTGAATTTCCCTGAAAAGGGGCCAATGGAGATTTTTCTTAGAAGACATGTCAAAAGACATTTTCATAACCCGGAAAACCAGAGTAACTGCATCTAGATGAAATACATGAAAACTTCCTTCATTCCAAAATCAGGAACTACTTAAAAATTATGTTCACCAAGAAAAGCAAGCCGATCAGCTCTGGACAGATGAGAAGCACCACAAAGAAGGAGTCATCATTTCCACAGGATACTCTTCCCAAAGTTCAACCATATTAACCCTCACTCGGGTCATATTCGTTGAGAACTTAGTTACCAGGTATGTTTTCAGCACACAACACTGGTCTTCATAACCACCTTATGACTGAGATACAGTTACGATCCCCATTTCACAGATGACAAAACAGAGGCAAAGAATGGTCAAAGCACACCTGCCATGGTCACACCTCTGGCCGGGCCAGTGGCTCCAGGGTGCGGGCGTCACCTCAAGCTGCCCCTCCCGCCCGGGTTCCCTTCGTGCACCTGCAGTCAGCGACCAGGCACGGGAGGGGGTTGGGGCAGGGGACGGCAGCCGCCCCACCCAGCAGCACCTGGGAATGGTTACAGGGTCCTCTTCCCGCTCTCCGCTCTCCGCTCCCCGTCTGGCTTCTTCTCCTTCCCATCAAATGGCTCCACTGGTTTAGAGAGGGTCTGCACGGCCCCCGAAGATACTCTGGACTCTGCAGGTCAGGATGCTAGAGCTGGGAAAGTGCCGGAGCAGAACAAGAGTGGAGACCATCCAAGTGAGCCCACCGAGGACAGAGCCACCTGAGGTCCCACAGACAGTGAGTCAGGGGTAAACCCCGTTTCTGTTCTTCACTGGAACCCGTTTTGGCCCATTCACAAACAGATCTGTTGATTTTACTCCAATAACCATTCATATTTACTCTCTGGTCACAGATACCATCTTCCTACTCGTAAGGAACCAGATCGACGACCTATCTGTTATAGAAAAACTCCTCTCCTTCCTTCTGGCTCCATCCCCCATCATTGAAGTTAGACCTAATTACGTCTCTCACTGTGCCAGGAGCCCTCCCAGCTGTAAGAGAAAAGCTGAATGGCTGAAGTGAGCAAGGGCCTGTTCGCCTAAGGGACGAGGAAGGTCCAGAGGGGGGCAGGGATGGGGTGGCAGCCCAGGACACCCCTCCAGGACCCCGGTTGTTGCTCCCCACCACCCTTCCAGACAGCTCTCCTCCTTGCACCAAAAGGCTGCTTTGTCACCAGGTATCACAGCCGTGGCCCAGGCAAGGACAGAAGCCGAGGGTTGCGTGTTGTTGTTTTAATCCAGAAAGGGACGCCCACCCCCGCCCCAGGAATTCTGATCAACATCCCGTTCTCTACACTGGTCACCGAGCCACACCTAGCTGCAGAAGGGAGTTTTAGCTGGGACCACTGCTTCCCCAAAGCCGGAGCATTCTTAGTAAGGACGCTGGGAAAGTATGGCTATCTTCCCGGCGACCAGCAGCGCCAGGGATCCTGGATCTCAGCAAACCCAGGAGTGCAAGGAGTCTCATTTTCATACAGGACTATCTCCCCTGTGGACCGTGGTCACTTTCTGCTTTCACTGGGAGGCACAGACTCTCTCCACCTTGACACCACCCAGGAAACAGTGGGTTTGCCAAGCGGATCGGGCTTTAGCCAGGTGGAGGGAAATCCTGAGGCTACCTGCAGGCCCAGCAGAATCGAGGGCACTGCCGGCTCGGGCCCCAGCAAGGCCGCCACGGACAGGCCGAGCACGGCTGAAGCCCGCCTGGCTCACCCGCCATCCACCTAAAAAGGTGCGTTGCATATGCAGTTTGGTTTTTTGTTCCTAACTGGGGACTCACCCGACACGTAGAACCAGAAACCCGAAAGGTCATTAGCATCATCGCCAAGCAGTCTGCACACACACTCCTGAGCACCCACGGCCCCTACAAGGCGGTCATATTATCATTCCTGCGTCATCGGTGAGGAAAGCCAGGGCCCAGAAAGTTTTAGTAGCCGCAGGAAATCATTCACCCACTAAGCAGCAGAACGGGGGTCAAGACGAGGAGGCTAACCTCGCACTGACCTCTCTCTAGGCTGAAATAACATCCAGAGTTAACGAGGTACAACATCGCTATACACCCACGGAAGGTGGCCGCTGTGTATGGCCCCGGGTCACGCGTTTCTTCACTGAGGGCCGAGACCCGTTTGTTCAAAAGCCTGCCAGCACCAAACTCAAATTTGAACACACCCAAGAATTTTTTTTTAAAAGATTTTATTTATTTTAGAGAAAGAGAGAGAGAGCACACACAAGGGCTGGGGGGGGGGGGGGAGACGGAGAAGCAGACTCCCCACTGAGCAAGGAGACCGATGCGGGGCTCGATCTCATGACCCCCAGATCATGGCCTGAGCTGAAATCAAGCATTGGACGCTCCACCGACTGAGCCCCCCAGGGGCCCCCACACACCCAAGAATTTTAAACAGCGCAAACAAGCCCACTTTCGGTGCCGACAGCCTGCAGCTTTGCCGTGGCCTCCTGCGCGCTCTGCGGGCGACGGGCTCCATGCAGGCCAGGCGGTCCTCACCAGAGGGGCAGACCCAGACCAGGGCACAGCCACCTCACAGGCGCCCTGCGGACCGGCAAGCTGATAACTGGCAAGGGACCCTGTGTCAGAGGGAACGAAGAACGTGGGGGGCGGGTGGGCAGCAGAACCACCACGGTCTTCCACCAAACCCGCAGGGGTTCTGGGCCTCCGTGTGGCGCTGTCCTCGGCAGCGTAGGGTTCGTGGCAGCGTCCCTCTCCCCGGGACGGCCGTGCCACCCAAACCCAGTCCCGATGACCACAGCTGTCTCCAGACATCAGCACGAGCACCCTGCCCTGGGGTCACGGAGCTGGGACCCACAGAGCCTGGCGGGCGGAGGCGGATTTGGGGAACGTTGGCTGGGAGGGCTCTGAACGCCTCAACGAGAAGTCTGGTTTTGTTTCTGTGGGTTTCCATCCCAGGAATGGGATGTGTAGGATGGTTACACAGAGGCCGGCGAGACCACTGGATTCTCACTGCCTGGCTCCACGGAAAACCAGACGTATGCTTGCCATGTGGCGGCAGCGAGAGGAGAAACGGGCCGTGGGAAATAGCACGCCACGGGGACGGGCACCGACCCTCAAGCCAGGAGCTCTCGGCTTGCTCACGCACAAACCCTTACGATGACCAGGACAGGCAGCTGTAACTGCTCCCTCCTCCTGAGGAAGGAGCTGATCCACATTCCTCAGGAGCACGATACGAGATCCCCCCGCGGGGAATCAGGGCCACCCGGGACACCGGCCTGCCACGGCGCCATGAGAACAAGCGTGGAGCCCAAGATCTGGGCGTTGGCAAGCACCCTCTCTCCATGCGTCCCAAATGTCAGATCGAGGGCGGCTGCCCTACACAGAAACCTCCAGAATCAGACACGTTACAGACGGAAACTATGCTCAAACCAGACAGCACGGCCAACAGCCCCACCATTCCCGTGAAATCAGCTCTGCTCGGCGGCCACACTGCCCTTCAGGCTTAATCTCATTACTGGGACTCAGCGTGAAGGTCACCAAGCGTCAGCCACCGTGGCTGGAGTTCAAGGCGGACAGGTGTCCTCAAGGAGGGGTGACGGACTTCACATGAAGAGCTAAGGCACAACGATGCTTTGCGGAAACCTCCCCACCTGCCATCAATTCCATCCTGTTCCTGTCAAGTCCCTTCTAACCAGATTTGAACTAAACTCTTCCCAGTGTATGGTACAGAACAGACAGCCCTGGGCAGAGAGGGGCCGCCCTGGTGTCTCATGCCAGCCGAACCCCCGCCCGGCTGACCCTCGGCACGCCGCTCCCGGGACCCCCGCGGGGCTGTGCGGAGCCCATCTGCTGAGAGCTCGCTTTCTCCCCAGGAAACGGCAATGTTGGCCGGACCCACCTCTGCACTCGAAGAACATGGGGTTATGAAAGGACAGGCGCTCACAGACTGACCGCATCTCCATCCAAGAGACAGAACGGGGGGAATCGGAGAACCTACACAGCCCGCACCAGCCAGGACACGGCACCTGCCCGACTTCTCTGGTTTTTCGCTTTGTTTAAATAATTAAAGATACTTGTCGACAAGGAAAAAATGCACAATTACACGGAACAACAACAACAACAAAAAACAGTTTTCTTTCTAATTAAAGATTTTTAAATTCTTCCATACTTTTTTTTTAATAGTTGTAATTATAACCCTACTTAATGTTAAGCACTTCAATGAAATGAGAGGTTAATTACACAGACTCTGGTAATTATAAAAAGTAAAATAGTGTATAAAATGTCATAATGAATAATTAATAAGGCCTCTTTCATCTGGTTGAAACCAGGGACGCAGTGCTAACAGGCTCTGTCTCTTTGGTTCGGGGATAATCCTATGGAATAAATCAGATATCTGGTACCAAAAGTAGGAGTTCGTGATAAGCCCTTAACACAACCTGGAAAACAGCATTGAGCTTTTTCGATTAGTTTCATACTCAGAGACACAAACAGGGAGGCATGCTGGCTCCTGAACCTCGTGTACAGAACACAGACAACATATTTCTGACAAACGCTCTGGGACTCGGTTTCCATTCTGTGGGGCCACTCATCACGTGACAACACGGGAGCTCAGCAAGCGGAGTGTGTGCCCTCAAAGAACACCAAGTCTCCCAAGAACGCCAAACCACCAACTAATTCCAATCAACAAAGTTATCATATGTTGTTTAGTTAAAATAACTAAAATTATTTGAAAGAATTCAAACAATTGAAATCATCTCATTTATGAATTTAAGAGCACTGAAGTTAAGGCCAATAAACTACTCCAATAATTATTTTAATTAAGGTAGTAAAATAACTGTTTTAAAGTACCAGTTGCCTTGGTACCTTGCATTTACTCCATTTCCCATATTTTAGGGAAAGAAGACGGAGGATTCTGGAGTCTTAGGTTCCCAGGCTTTTATCTGTCCCTCGGGGGTTTATTAGCACTTTGCAGCAATCTCCATTTTAATTAAATCTGCATAAGACGATGTCATCTGCAGGGACCTGATTTTGCTTCAAGAAGAGGGACTCTTGTGATCACGTCTGATACATGGTTAGTCATCAACATCAACGCTGCCTAAATGTGTCACTTAGAGACCATAATGGATGACGGGCAGGACCCTCAGTACTTAGCACCTGGAGGGGTCCATGCTCTTAAAACGTTTTTACAGAAACATCCTTCCACGAGTGGACCTTTAGAGGGAATGCTAAGATTTTTTAAAACTAATTTTACATTTGGACATGTCTTGATCCAATGTTCACTCAATGCTGATCATCCTGCCTTCTCCAGCGACCCCTCCAGAGATCGCTAAAATTCAGGAATGAATCACAAATGTGTCCCGGGGAGCGTCTACACGTCTGGGGCTTTTGTACATAGAAGTGCGGTGAAGGCTTTCCTATCTGAACACAGAGGATCCACAAGAGGATCCAAACCTCACTCCCACTTTAGACTCTAAGATGTAACTTTCCAGGAAGCAAACCACCAATATTCAATAACCAATATTCCAGTGGACTTTTGAAACCTTTAGAAACTACTAAGTATGATTTGAGATTGTAAGTGGGGCAGGACCTATTTCAGGGAACAGAATGAAGTGAAGCATATAAAAGCCCACGACTCAATTGAAGACTAGGATTAACAGAGGAGACCGTGTTGTTCTGTAGAGCCACCTGAACAGCTCTCCAGAGAGGCCAAGCTGGCTTCCTCTGCCACCAGGTCTGAGAAAATACACTGCGCACATGCAGAATGCACAGTGACGGCCGTAACCTCAGGGAGGGAGTGATGACAGCAAGCAGGTGCGGCAGGACCGGAATTCACGTCTGGAGGCGCGTTCACCTGTCTCCCTCCCTCAGCTTCCGCCAGGAGCCGTGCACGCCACACCTGGGTTCCTGCCATACCTGCGTCTACAGAGCATCTTCAAGGGGATAAGCACGCAGCCCTTCTCTTTCAAGGGACATCTAGTTTACCAATGACTTGTTTTTAGGACACTTAATAGTTGATTCTAAAATGTCTTGGATTTCAGTGGCCTCTGCTTTCCTTCGTACGGGTTCAGGGCTCAGGACGAGTAAGATGTGGTCCACCTATGTCCTCTGGGGTGTAATCATGGAGCAAGAAACCTCAAAGCCCGTGTCTCTGGATGGGCGGTAAAGTTAGAGAAAGTACCAACTGCCAACCTGCGCCCACTGTGAACCCGAAAGACAACCACTGCTCATGTTCTGCATTCATCTCCCACTGGCCGGGGCGCACCTGCTCATCACCTGCGAGAGTCTCTTCTGGGAGAGAGCATGGCGTGCAGCGACATGCCGAGCACACCTCCGCCCCGAGAAACCTCGGGGCGGAGGTCTGCCTGAGCACCATGGCCCATCCCACAGAGGCTTGGGACGTGCTTCCCACAGTCCTCCTCCCCGAGCACGCACCCCGGCTGGAAGCAGCTCAGCAGCTCCCTGACTGCCTTGGAAAGGGGGAGCACTCATGTATTCGAGAATCTGACCGAGAGCTCTGAACACAGCAGCCTGCAGAGGGTCAGAGGTCATTCCGTCACGTCACATGGCCACCGCCTCTGCACCCCCTGCAGCTGGTCCCCAACCCCGTTACTCCCAAAGCACCGAAAGGTTCAAATTAAAGTGTGCCAGCCTGTCCGTGAGCTGGGGTCGGGCACGTGCAGGTGCCGGCAGCAGGATGGAAAAGCCGCGCCCAAATGGAATACTTCTCAACACTAGCCACACAGAATGCCCCGTTTTGAGCTGTTACAACCACCCACCCAGAGCCCAGCTCCAGAACAGACCTCTGCAGACCCCGGGGCAGCTCCAACATGCGGCTCGGGCTGAGGCTCCTGGGGCCGCCCTGCGCTCAGCTCTCCACCTGGCCTCGGTAAAAACACGCTTTCCCCATTGATTCACACCAGCTGAGCCTTTCTACTAGGAACTGACAGACGGCAGACACCAGCGAGTACATTCAGTAAGACATTGCCTGCCTAGTTCCGTGCTCCCCGGCCTAAACCATCCTGGTTCTACCACGCTGATAAAGCTGGACTCTGGCCCCGGACAAGTGTATAACGTCTGGCAGAGACGCACTCCAAACCCACCTGTCCTAACCAGCCTCTCCTTCGCGAAACCATCACAACGAAGGGCTGGGTGTCTCCTGCTAGAGTGGAACCATGTCTTCCCATAACTAGACTGAACTCCCAGGCATTCACGTAGCTGGCAGCGGATAAAAGGGCACAAGGCTGCTCCAGGCCACTGAGCCTCAGGCCAGGCACCCAAAGCCGCCGCACAGGTGCCAGGAGCTGGACCCCCAGCATTTGCGGCCCACCTGGAAAGTGGCCCCCCCACCACCCGTGGACCACTCCCCTCACAAAAAACAAAGACGTGTTCAAAAACTCCTGAACTTTGATGGGGCATCTGGGGGGCTCAGCCAGTTCAGTGTCGGACTCTTGATTTGATCTCAGGTCATGAGATCAAGCCCTGCGTCGGGCTCCGCGCTCTGCGGGAAGTCTGCTTAAGATTCTCTCTCCCTCTGCCCTCCCCTCCCCATCTCTTGCTCTCAAAAGTAAAAAATAAAGTAAAATCCTGAACTCTGGGACTTCCAATGGTCATAGAGTGGATTAGGAAAACAGAACCAAAACCACCATGAAGAAATAGCCACTGAGGCACCAAACACAGAGAACGTCTCAGTGACACTACAGAAGAGTAGTTCTACTGTGACTTAGTCCTCGGGTAGCCGTGCCCTGCAGCCGGCACACGGCCGAAGACTAGCTCTGAATCAACGTGGGAAAAGGCACTCGGCTCCCCAGATGGAGGCAGATCCCCATCTTTTCCTTGAACCTTGTTTCTAACCACTCTCCGGCTTTGCCTATTCAAAGGGCTGTCCTCCAGCCCCAGGAGACAGAGTTCCTTCCAGAAACCTCCCCAGACCGTCTGCACCTTTGCGCATTCCCTCGGGGTAGCCAGGCCGGAGTCCTACTTCAGGCAAGCACCTACATTTGCAAACCCCGGTCATCAGGACGGCGATAAAGCCTGCCGGCTGGGCAACCTCAACTTACCAGCCACAGCCAGTAGCATTTCATGAGAAGGAACGCTAATAAAAATATTAGCATCTACAGAAATGTGGTCTTTTAGATATTTAGACTTCCCGGGAATAGCAAGTCAAGGGAAATGCCTCTCCTAACCTCTCCTGACATTTCATTGGTCTGAATGTCACGGTGACTTGTTATTTTTAACCTGCCGGCATTGAGTAGCTGCTCTTAGCCACGGGGTCAGGCAGCCCCATTCGTGGGGATATCAGCTCATGAGAGTCCAAAGTGACACTGCGGGGCAACAAGGCTTCAGTTGGAGGGGTTTCCCGTCCCTTTCTTCCAGAGATACCGAATTTCTCACCAAAAAAAACTAGGTGACAAACGCAAGGGATGAAACCGTGCGTTGAACGAGAACATCATGAACGCTGAAGCTCTCCACGTCTGAATCTAAAAACAAGTACACTCTGGGCGCCTGGGTGGCTCAGTTGGTTAAGCGACTGCCTTCGGCTCAGGTCATGATCCTGGAGTCCCGGGATCGAGTCCCACATCGGGCTCACTGCTCGGCGGGGGGTCTGCTTCTCCCTCTGACTCTCCCCCCTCTCATGTGCTTGCTCTGTCTCATTCTCTCTCTCTCAAATAAATAAATAAAATCTTTAAAAAAAAATAAAATAAAAAAATAAAAAAATAAAAAAAATAAAAAATAAAAACAAGTACACTCTGATCTGGACTTCCCTTTTAATTTCCAGATTTTCTCCCACTTTTTATCATGAAAAGCTTCAAACGTACTAGAAAGTTGAGAGAGTGAAAATACCCAACTTTCTCCGCGAGGATCAGCAGCTACGGACGCCACGCACATTCTCGGCTCCGCCCGAAGCCAGCATCTCTCCTCACTCGGACGGTCACCCCGAACTACTTAGCTGGACACTTTCTAGGAATAGGGAGCCTACAACCACAACCCATCGTCACACACCATTAACAATTCCATATTATCATTGTCCAGTTGATATTCATGTTAGCTCAACTGTCCCCTAAAACGTCTCTTACAGCCTTTTTTCTTCCATCAAACCAATCCATCCAAGATCATGCCCTGCCTTTGGTGACTCGTTCTTCTCTGTGGTCTATAACAGTCCCCTCCCCTCTACCCACCCCACTAATTTTTCATGGTCTTCACTCCTGTAGAGTGTGCCCTGTTCTAGGTGGGTTTCCTCGGGTGTCAAATGTTGCTCCTCCATGCACCCCATTTCCCATGGGCGGGAAGCTCCACACTCTGCCCGATCCCAAACACGGTACGGCCAGAGAGTGGCTCAGTGACCTTGCTGGGTGAGGTCATGCCCTTTGCTGCAAGTGTGGGCTCAAAGGCTCCAGAACGGCATCTCCAGCGTCTGAGCAGTGCAGGTGCGCCTCGATCCCAGAGCCGGCCGCTGCCCTCGCAGCCCTCGCTCTGGTCAGCAACCTGTCCGCTGACACGGGCAAGGTCTTCCCTTCTGAGCGAGGCACACACCCTACTTGCCAACCAGCTCCCCAACATTCTGGTGTCCAAAGAAGACCCTTCCCAGACCAGTCACAGGCCTGCTGGGCTCAAAAATGGAGCTGGTCTCCTTCCCCCTCCTCCTCCCTTGACCAGCTTATCCCCGCACCGGCTCCTCACTGCTATTTTAAAAATATGGATTTCTAGTTCTCATTTTGACTTTTATTTTTTCAGTGTGATGCAGTGAATTGTTTTGACACAGAATTTGGCGTTAACTTCTGCCTTGTGTAAATATTGCTGTGAAGACCTCTTATGTAATAAGGTGATGATTTACATTATTTTTACAAGATCTTACAAAATCACACGATGGTGTACATTATCCTAACCCACATTTCTCCAGGACTTAGGGCTGTTTCCTTCTGGATCCATTTCCTACATTCCAAACATCTGAGTGTTTGGTTAACGTTCCTTCTTCCATGAAACCGGCCTGGAGAGACCATGGTGCCAAGGCTGCGTCCCCCCCCATGTCTGTGGGACCCTGACAGCGCCGACATTGAGGAAACAGAAACAGGTCTTCATTCTCCACACGCATGTGTGAGATTTCCTTTCCACCCTCTGCAGGGGGTTTCCATCTTCCCCAACGGCTGCTGTCAGCTTCCATCCACATGTTATTCCTCAAAATATGTCTACACACCTACACCGACACCTAATACAAATTTACCTTGATTTTGCTCCGTGACAGGTTATCCGATGTTCATCCAATAAAGCGTCACGTTTCAAAGGGGTGAGAGCCGGGGCAAATCACACCACAGCATTGGATTCCAGAAGGACTCCCACACGCCCCTCCAGAGGGAAAGTCGGCTCCTGATGGGAAAGGCCACCGTGTCACCACAGACACGGTGCTGTCCCAGGACTCCATGGACAGCGCGAGCCTCAGGGCAGTAAACCAGGCTGTCTTCCCAGAAGGACAAGTGATCCACGCCCGCCACTTGTACCCAGACCGGCAGAGTGCTCCGTGTTCCCACAGCTGATTATAAACCCTCGGGTCCTCATGTGGTCAGTACTCAGAAGACCAGACTCACTGTTCCAGTTCATGCTCTTTTCCAAAGCTCAACAAGAGAGGCTGGACTCAGTTAACAACCAGCCCAGTAGAAGATAACCAGACCTCCTGTCCAAGGACTAATCCCTCCACAGACTCGGGAGGGGCCAGGCACCTGCTGACCTACTGACCTGCTCACCCTCCCTCCCCCCGGAGGAGTCACAGCCCAGAGTCACGCAGAACGTGGGGCACGCCAGGAGGAAGGGCCCGCACCACCTGCTCGCCACGTCTCAGCAGTGGCTTCTGTAAAATTGAGAGCAAGCTGCCGGGTGAAAGCAGCATCCTTAACTCCAGCCCAGTTCAAAATGTGACCTTATCTCAGAGCCAGAGAGAAGGGACTTGGAAAACACAGCAGCACGACTGGGGAGCCGGGACGAAGCAGTGAACCCATGCTTTACTGAAGAGCATGCACAATTTAGAAAACTGCCTGATGTGACATCCTGTGTAGCTGCTGCTTCATACTAACAGATTTTGTATCCGCTAACGCAAGAAAATGCAAGTAACTCCAATGGCAAACCAGAAGTCTTGACAAAGAGTAAAATTATTAGCACCCATCCGATCATGCACGACAATTAAGCCTGAATATTTAAATCCCTGAAGCACCGTTCTTGCAAAACACAAATAAATAATCACCTTAAACAAGACAAGAACAGACAGCGTTCTCCGGCAGGCGACGGAGTTAGACTCTGAGTCACAAGAATGGGCCATCCGGGTAGAGAGTGTGCGTCCTCTCTTCCCCCTTACGGCCAGTTTTGGTAAGGAAATTCATGCCAGGAGACTGCCGGTTCAGGTGCACAGGCTTTGGATGCTTCTGGCACGGATTCACCCAGGAAGCCAGAAGGCTGCAGGTCTCCGGGGTGTGCGGGTTCAGAATCACACGAGCACCTGCCTGGTGCAAAGTGCTGCAGACCAAGGCACCCTCCTCTGCTGTGCAGATGCCGATTTCATCTGGGGTCAGGCTGCAAAATGTCTCCGTACAGACGCACGGCCGCCAGGAGGGGACAACCGAAGCTCTCCTGGCCTCTCGGAACATCTCAGGAAAACAAACTGTAAAGCCCACGTGCCATACTCTGACCTCTCCCGAATTCCGGGTAACGTCACCCCATGCCTCGGTGAGAAAGGCCCCCCGTCCCTCAAAATAAGGACTGAAAGACACAGTCACCCACCGCACTTTTGTCATCAAACAACTCTTCTCCTGCTGCTCAAGTGACAGGGGAGTCTACACGGCTTTTGCTTCCTGCTTCAAAAGCGCTCTTGTCCCCTGAGGCTGCCCCAAGCAGCACTGGGGACCCCCCAGCAGAGAGCGCAGCTAGGCTCTGGTTCCCGATGCTGTTTATCGCAGCAAAATAAGGGAGCCCAGCCCATGCGCGCTGTTTCCTCAAGGTGGTAGTAATTACGCGAAGTCCAGCGGGCTCCCAGGACTACAGCAGACGCCACAGGACGCGTGCCCGGAGCAACAACGTCTCCCCTGCTCTCGAGCGCCACGGCACATGGGTGGCCTCCACAGAAACCACCGCGGCGAGGGGCTCAGGAAGCTCACGCCGTCCCCTGTGCAAGCCCGCGGCCGCCGGCCGTTCTCTCAGCACGTCGTGCCCATTTGCAGACGAGACAAAGCCCCGTAAATCCAGACACCTGTCCAAGGTCGCACACACAAGCGGTACGGCTAGAATTCTTCTCGGACTCTGCGTGGAAGCTATCCCAGGCCGACTTCCCAACCTGCACACAAAACCCTTCCCGGGTGAGGGGTCCTGCTCCCCCACGAACCACACAGACGCCCAGCCAGAGGGTCACCATCCCCGCAGGCCAACCCCCTCCCTGACTGCCCTGGAGACGGGGGTGGGGAGCACCCAGGAAACATGTCTGTGTGGACGTGCCGTAGGACAGGCTGCCTCCTCCTGCCACGGGCCCTCAACTGCCCCTGGACGGGGAGGTGGCGCCACTGGAGAGCACGGTGCGTGGCCAGGCCTGCCCTCGCCTGGTGCGGAACTCTGGACTCGCCGGGGACAGCACTCCCCAGCGCAGGGGTCCCTCGCGTCGGAGGGAGGACATCCACGAGTATGATGCTGCTCATGCTCTTGTCCTCGCAGACTCACTGACACGGCAAGACCAGCTCTACATGTGGCACGCAGCTCAGCGGCACACGTTACGCCCCGGGTGACGGGAGGCGGGGAAATGCTCACATGGAGGAACACGCCGGAAGGCCTGCCTCCAACACGTCTGCACCACCACAGACGGCTCTCAAACCCTCGGGGCTTCGCGTCCACGCCCCAGAGAGCACGTGGACTCCAAGCACCTGACTCCATGTGCCACAGAGCTGCGCGTGTGCACACACAGGCAGGCGTGTGAGAACAAGGTCCAACGCATACACAACACTGCACAATCATACAACCATGTTTCTCTTCTGTGACTCTCCTTAGGATACCTGTTGGCATACTGAGACTTTCTAAAGATAGCAATGGACAAGAACGCCCTATCACAAGGGGGGGAAACAGGTCCAAGATCATTCACAAAAAATTACCGTCACTCAAAAAAATCCATCCTAATCCCGAAGGACCTCTAGGTAACACCTCAGGTCTTCTGGGTGACAAGTGACACACTCTATTCACCTACTTCACCTGCTCCATGTAACTGCTGAGAATCCACTTTCAAGGAGTTTACTAGACAAGGAACCTGAGGCTGGTTTGGGCTCCAGGTTCTAACAGAGCTGCTCTGCCCTGGGCTGGATCATTCTGACCCTTCCTGCACTCAGACCCACGGGCAGGGCGGCCACGTGGCAAAGCCTTTGACAAGACACAGGACGTCCTCCAGCTAGGAAGATCAACCCTGCACCTTGATCGGTCCTTGCTCATCATAATCATTATATTTCTGGGCTTCTGTTCATAATTAGATCCCAGGTACCTCATCAATGGAACCCCTCCTACCAGCTCACACTGGAAAGAAAATCCAAGTAGCACCCTTTTCTCTTGCCGCTGAGCACCAGTGAGCATTCCGGTTGTTCAACACTCAGGGAGAAACGGACCCAGTTCTAACTTGATCTACTAGTCGATCACAGCTCGTAGCCAACATCCCTGGTGTACAGTCCTGTTAGATTCCCTAAGAAAAAAGCCAACGTGGATTTAACTTGAGGGAAAGGTTTTATATCCCTGCTCCAAGAAGCAAAGGCAAGAAACAGTGCCCACTACTTCGAAATCTTTCCTAAATGTGATGGACATCATTTTCCTGACCATGCCTGTTTTAAGAAAGCGCTTCTATTTCTGCGCCACACAATACTACAACCAGCTATTTCAGAACCTGGCCTTTTTATGCTGGAAAGTCAGCAAACGCATGGTTCACTGGCAGCCAGCAGAGCAGAGGTTCTGAAACCTAACTCCAGCAGAATCGCCCACAGGGCACCCTAAAGGCTTGCTGGGCACTCCCTCCCTAAAACTTTTGATTCTGCTTGTCTGCAGGGGGAGGGTGGCTGGAGAGTCTGCATTTCTGGATCTACTAGGACATACCTGGCTATACTAGGCAGGGCACATCTATAGGGCCAATGCCCAGACACCAGGACTATCGGTTCCCCATTTAAATACAAAAATGGTGTAGCGGGTTTTGTTGCATAGATTTATGTCCCTAAGGACATGCGGGCCAACTCAAGCATCTACTATCATTCTCACTCTAGACCTCCGCCCCACCCCGACTTTGTTCAGAAGAATGGCTGTTAAGTGTCAAGGTCCAAGGCCCCCCGATGGAGCCCACATGCACCACACCATGAGGCATGGACGTCTGCACCTGAGGTGCAGAGGGCCTCCCATGCTCTCACATCGGGACGGGACAAGCCCTTCGGCCCCTACTCTTCTGTCAACGGCAGCTGGTGCCCGTGGAGGCTAATTTAAGAAAGGAATGTAATACATAACCACGTGAGGCCCACTTCTGTGCTCCCACCGCCGGGCTCTCCAGGGGAAGAAAGATTCAACAATCCAGGGAAGAAGTGCATGGAACAAGCCATTTCAATCCCACGTTTGTGAGGTCACACGGCGACGTGCTGAGGGAAAGCATCTTTAACCTAGCTTGCCAGAACTACTCGCAGAACATCAGGATGGGCAGGGGCTTGGCCTCCATCCCTACCCTTCCACTCAGCCTATTTTACTCAATAAACATGCATTAGTCTCTGATGATGCACAGGGAATCTCTTCCCTGCAGCTGTCTGGGGCTATCCACTCAGAACATCCAAGAAAACATTTTTATTGAATTCTGGCTGGCTTGTAATGTTACACATATCCATATTTCTGGGTTTTTTCCCAGTTTTTAAAAGGACTCTCATTTGATGCCTTTGCTCTATTAAATCTTACTGCATAGTTTTAAATTAGGGGGAAATAGTAGAATGTTCCACGTGTGAGGGGGAGGAGGCTGCGGAACTGGAAAGCACAGTGGAGAGCACAGGTGTCGCATGAAGACGTGAGAAGTAGTCATACCTCTCCTTCACCAGCACCTGAAGCCTCGGACGCACCTGTACTCACAGCAAAAAGGACAAGAGGTTCACAGCATAGAGGCACAAGACATCCTGGGGAAACGAGGTTTTAAAAGACGAAATGATGTAAAAGATCGGGATTCTCCAAGTGCACCCCTTGCTTAAAAAGAGAAAAGGCGCGGGTCTTGAGAAGGCCTCGCGCACCCCAGGAGCAGCAGAGCATACGCTCCATTCGGACGAGGGCAGCAGTCCAGGGCGGGGGGTCCGGCAGGGGCAGCGCTGGAGGAGGTTCTCCATGGGGGTCAGCGCGTCAGCTCCCCGCCAACACACGGACACCGCTGTTCACTGTAATCACAGTTAATCAAGCCATGGTCTCCACAGCAGGAGAAACTTGCCGGTGAAAACCCTACAAACCCTTTGGGTAGTGTTGAGATGGATTTTAGAGAAGCAGAGAGCCCTTCACAACCGTGACAATCCCATGCCTGCCACACTCTGTCCATTCGCCTCCCGTGCGGGATGGGACCAGCTCCTTCCTCAGTCGACAGCACAAACTGCCTGGGCACTGTGCTGGGTTCCTGCCGCACGCCGGCCCTCCCTCCAGAGAGCCCGGGCAGGGGCCACAAAGCAGCATCTCACCGGCAATGCTGGTGTAACCTCCCCACCTCCCAGTCATTCCTGCAGAAACAGAGGAAGGAAGGCACGGCCACCAAAACTTCAGATACGCAGTCAAGCCACGGACACCTCACAGCCACGGATGGCAGTGATGGAGTCCACGGACATGTCACAGCCACGGACAGCATCGGAGCCCACAGAAATGTCACAGCCATGGCAACAATGGAGTCCACGACATGTCACAGCCACGGACGGCAGCGATGGAGTCTACGGACACATCACAGCCACGGACAGCATCAGAGCCCACAGAAATGTCACAGCCATAGCAACAATGGAGTCCACGGACACGTCACAGCCACGGACGGCAGTGATGGAGTCCACGGACATATCACAGCCACGGATGGCAGCGAAAGAACCTGCGAACACGTCACAGCCACGGCATTGAGGGAACGAGAACCAAAACTCCTATGGGAAGCTTAGCATCAAAACTGTAAAGAGTAAAATCAAAACGGAGATTGTGGAGGAAAGCAGGGACACAAAACATGGGCTCACGACCCAAGCAGGCATCTGTGATGGGACAGAACATTCCACACAAAACAACAAAGACTGCATCAAGATGAAGCTGAACATCCATTTTACTATGACGATAAAGGGGAGAAAAGCCCAAAAACATTCAGAAGGAAAATACAAGTTTCCTAACATGAAAACAAAAATCTTGGATGGCCTCGGATTTCTCCTCCACAAACTGAATTCCAAAAGACGGCAAAGCAGCAAGCATGGGTGTTTTGGAGAAATATTTGGCACATGTGGTTCGTGGAGCAGTCTCCGTGGACCGAAGGCAGCGGAAAGACTCACAGACGCGGGGGCTCAGAGCTGCATCATCCGAGTTCCCTCCCGGGAAAGTCGGCCCGAGCACGGACTCTCCTCAAAATGGAAACCAAAGCCAAGAACTGCATGTGGGAGGCACGGCACACAGTGCGATGTAAGTCTTCCTGTCCCCAGTGTGGTCCCCACGCTCGGGAATCGCTCCCGGATGCGGATCCAGCTCAGCCCCGGCCGCGCCCCAGGACCTCTGCCGCCCTCCTGCCGCTTCACTCCCAGAACCAAAAACTACACATTTACTATTCACATCAATTTACATGTTAAGTATATGAAGAGACCAGGAAAATCTATAAAACCTTAGTGACTTGATGGGGGAGGTTATAAGTAGTTTTTAAACAAGTCTCAATTTTCCGCAGTGAAAACCGTGAATGTGCCTTTTAAATCACCACTTACCTGCCACGCGATCATCGCACAGTACAATGGGACCGGGCCACACACCAGCTGACCACTACTGTTTCTCTCTCCACATGCACTCCCCCTCCGTTTTCCTGTGTTTAACAAACGTGTTCTTTTAAAATGCAAAAATAAAACAAACTCCATGGTTGAGGAAACACTGTCAATCACGAGCACGTAAGCTCCCTCAGAATGTTGTTTTCCCACCCATCATTCTGATTTTGGTTTTTAAATCAAGTGGATTTTTTTTCCCCTAGAAAACTGCACACAGTGTAATTATTTTCCAGACTAAGGTAAATTAACACTGGTGCTGAATCAGATACATTTTGGAAAGGGGATATGCAGAAGTTACAGGACATTCATTCTGTTCTCCAGCAAACTCCGGGCTCCCACTGGCTTCCCGAACTCCCTCCAGCCCCAACGGGAACCTTGCAATGGCACCGAGGGCCAAGACCCACAAATCAGTGTGGCCAGCCCCTCACTGCTCCTCACCTCCTTGCTCAATTGCGACAATGTCCAGTGTCCACCCATTCCTACCTCTGTGCCCGAGCACAGAGCGCAGACCCCCGCGACTCCACCACAACCCAGAAAACATGCCACCAGCAGACTGATGGAAAGGGTGCCAGACCCACTGTGTACACACGGACCTGAGAAAAGGTGGCCCTCGTGACGAGAGCAACAGGCACAACTTTATCCCTACTTTGTTGACTTTATAACACCTGGCTATAGCACAAATTTTTACAGCAAGCATTAAAACAATTCATTTTGCATTTATCATCTTAAGCAACTGAGAAATACAAAACACACAGGCAGAGTTTTATAGAAACACAGTTTTTAGACTGTCAAATTACTTTAAATTGGAAATTAAGCTAACTAAATCTGATTCTCGAGATGGGGGCACATGTGGGGGGGGCAGTTTAAACAGGTTTTTTTCTCAGGGCGCCTGGGTGGCTCAACGGGTGAAGCATCTGCCTTCAGCTCAGGTCATGATCTCGGGGTCCTGAGATCGAGCCCCAAGTCTGGCTCCTTGATCAGTAGGGAGAAGTCTGCTTGTCCTTCTCCCTCTGCCCCTCCCCACTGCTGTGCTTACTCGATCTCTCAAATAAAATCTTTTTAAAAAATTTAAAAAATAGAAATGTTTTTTTCTTCCAAACTTCACGCAGACCCACTCAATTGAGAATTTCCATTGCTGGAATTACATCCTATTCCTGGGGTTGAAAACCACTGCGTTAACATGCATGAATGATAACATTTGCTTTTTCACAAGCATATTTGAACATGAACCATAGTGGTGGGGGAGGGGGAGGGCAGAGGGGAAAAAGCTCAGCAAATATCACAAATATTCTATGGCAACTGAATACTTTTTAAGTATTATATTTAATTTATCATAATTATATGTGCTCTGAGTGTGTTACTTTTATTAACTGAATCAAGTTCATATCTGATCATAAGGAAATGATTTTTCTTATTGGAAAAGGAGAGAATTCAGGAAGCATAAAATACTATAACTCCCTTAAAGCAAAACACCAGAACTGACTTCCCTTTTCTCACATCACCCAATAATTTTCAGATTTGGGGTTTTGTCATGTTCTAGCAAATGCCGTGAATTAGAGGGAAATTAGGAGTCAGAACACAGCATGTAAGTCTTATCTGAGTTCTTAATAACTAACTCAAATATGTTGAGTGCTAGAAGATGAAATTTATAGTTTAAACCACAATCTCAAGTCACTTGCCAAATGATACCCTATTTTAAATAAAGTATAGGTTCTTTCTGGCAGAAAATCAAAGTCTGTATCTGAGTTAAGAGAAGCAATGCCGTCCTTCTGACAAACACACTCATGGTTTAGGTGACCATCTGTCACCAACATTCAAGTGTTCCGTGCTTTGTAACACACCATTAACACATTGAAATTGGAGAGAAACTTTAGACCACATTTGCTGTCCAAAGTTCACGTCAACTCAAGCTGTCTACAAGGTGCATGATTTCCTTATCGGGAAGAGCATTTTCATTCTGCGTTGGGAAGGATGCAAGCCAAGGGAGAGAGAGGAGCCCACCACCTCCAGGTTCCACCCAGAGACGCTCTTGTGGGGCGCTGCGTCTGCCTCCAGAGAGTGATCAGAACCCCAAGCAGCAGGTGCCCCTGCTTCCAGGCGGTGGCCGGAACCTCAGTCCTGTGGGGACAACAGCAGGAGCCTCAGGGTCAGGGCCGTGGTCCGCAGAGAAGGCAGGATTTACAATCTCTGCACACAGTGGGCAGAGCAGTTACCTGCAGCCATGTCTGGATGTGCCCTCCCTGGGGTGGGACCCTGACCCAACAGGCTCCTTAGAATCCCTTCCCTGGAAACAGCGGCTTGGGGCCACCAGCCTGTGGTTTCTTCGGGTGAGCAGGGAAGGCTCAGGCAGCCCCCGCCACCACCAACCGAGGCCCATGTGCAGGGCCTCCCGCTCACTCCTGCTCTTTGCATACGTGAACAGAGTGGTTTTCTGCTTCTTGCCACCAGAATCCCCAAGGCCGCCAGCCTACAGGTAGGACTCAGGCTTTCTACCTGCACTCCCACCTGCTCATGAAAGACAACGCAACCCCCCCACAACACTTCTGGGCACATTGCAGGTGCGCTCGGGACCAAACCTGAAATCCCAGAGTTCCCACATCCATCTATAGAGGGTGGACACCAGGCTGTGCTCTGCTGCTCTCCCTGCCCCACCTCGGGCGGGTACACATGCCCCCACGCCCCATGTCAGCACCCCTCCGAAGGCCCTTCCCAGCCTTGCCCCGCGGCCCCTCCAGCTCCGTCTCCCCGAGCCTCCTCCCAGCCAACTCCCATCCCGGCGTCTGCCAGAGTCCAGGGCCTTCACCTCTGCACCCCAGTGCTGCCTCCCACAACCACCAGACCCTCCACCAGCTGCACCAGATCACTGAGCACCAGTCAGCATGCCCCACCACCAGACCTGGGGCCACGTCAGCCCCCCACGTCTACCCTCAGCCTGGGAGAATGCACCACAGAACAGGGCAGAATGAACGAGGGGATGACCGAACTAAACACTCAAGATAAAAAAGAAAGTGAGTGAGACAGCTACTGCCTAAGTATTCTACAGAACAAATTGTGCAAAAAACTTGAATTTTTCTTTAACTTGTTTCAATGCCTTCCCAATAATACATTTTTAAAAAGTATTTCCCCAGAGTGTATAGCTTTTATAATGTAAGAACATAGACCTCTGATAGCAGCTCTGAACATTTAAAAAAAAGTCACATCCTCAAATTCCCCAAATACCGTCCTTGGCATAGAAAAAGTCTCTCCATCGAAAGCAGCACTCGGCACAGAGCTGCCAGACAAGGGAGGTGGTGCCCCCCCCTCCAGGTGACTCGTCAGCACAGTGAAAGGGAAAGCGCAGCACATGAAGGAAGAAAGCGCAGAACTCTCGGGTATGAAACATACCCAATGCTCGCACATCCTGGGGAAGATTCTATTAATACTACTGACATACACAGCTAACAGTAATTCCAACTGGTGATACCCTCATCGACGCGCTGACATAGTAAATAAAATGAACAAAATTCAGAAACCGGAACAGGGTGTATTTCAGTAAGAATCGTGCACCGCGCACCACCCCTGGTGAAGACAGATGCTCTGCCGGCTGCATAGGAAACTGGGGTCATCTCTGCCCCAGACCACACTGCCCAGCCCCTCGGGCAGGATGGAGCCCCGGGCAGGGCGGCGTGGGCCGTGGACCCTCGAGAAGCCCGCTGCAGAGCACAGCCGGCCACCGCCCGGGCCTGTGCAGGACGCGGACACGGGAGCCTCACAGCCCCAGCCTGAGACCTGGGACCCCCCTGACTTGTTTGGGGATCCAAGAACCAGCTGTTGTCACTCGAAGCCATTACCCATCTGCACCGACTGGTCAGCACAAGCCAGGCCGACCCAGCACCCACACTGAACGCCCATCTTCTGCTGGGAGAAATAAAATCCCGTTACACAGAAGCGCCCCTCTCCACCTCCCCTTCCCGGCGCAAACCGCACTTTCTGCTTATCGTCTGCACGGACTGGCACAGAACCCACCCAGGGGGTCACCACCTCTCTCATGCAGAAATGGGATCACGGCAAAGGTCACTGCTGTCCCTGGGCGCTTCTGCAGGCCGGCAGATACAGATCCCACTTGTTCTTTCTCGCCAGCTCCGCCGCGGTCTGCTAGGAGCTGCGCTCTCGTTTCTAGCACTGCCTCCCCAGGTGCCTCAAGCCCTCAACGGCCTCTGCGCCCCGAAACCAAGGGCGCTCGGTGCTCCGGCGGGGAGCCCCTGGACGACCCTCACGGCGGCTGCGCAGCGCGGACTCTTGGCCAGGCCAGCAGCCCCACACGCACCCGCGGCCTGCACGGTGGGAATGGTGAGCAGTGGTGCTGGGCATTCCGGGGCATTTCCTTTAAAAGTAAAGAAAAATGCAGAGATTTGATGTTATTTTCACAAACTTTCTCAAAGCCTCCAGGAAACCAGAAAGTCCTTTGTTGGTCATCGGTCACCTTTGCTAACAAATCAAGCATCTCCCCATCCAGGCGGAGCCCCCGAGCCTCGCAGGACAACCCGGCGCCCTCAGAGACCAGCAACGCCCAGGACCGAGCTGGACGGGCCGCACGGGCTGTCCCCCCGCAGAGCCGGCCCCCGCTCCCGAGTGCCCTCTGCGCTCACAGAGGTGCGGTCCTCACCGGGGTCTTGTGCACCGCATGGCCCCCAAGAGGAAAGCCAGCGTCCCTGCCATGCCAGCTGCGGCCACGCCTTGCCTTGCGTCAGACGGTCACACTGACGGAAGACCGACCTGTGGGGTAGGGGCTCCTTCCGCTGTGCTCACCACCTGGTCTTCCTGTCTGTGACCATGTTGAATTTTCTTCTACCACCTGTGATTAATCCCGCCCTCCCGCTCAGGGGGAACTGGATGCCCCAAAACTCCTGCATCAAACATCCCTTCCCCAGGCGGACGGCTCCCAGGGGCAGGCTGGGAACGCGGTGTGGCATCTCCGGTCAATCCTAAGTACTTCCAGATTCGGGGGGTAAGGCCTTGGTTGCGTGTCACCGAGAACCAGCAATCCTGTTCCCTCCTATCCAGAACCACTCACTTCTGCTTAGAAGACAACATCTGGTTGTCTGGAGACCAGTTTTCCGAGAAAAATGCTGTCAGGATGCGAAATGCCCACAGCACACAGGCTCCTGCGAGCGGCCCTGGTCACTTCCTGAAGCAGCAGCTGCAGGGACACCACCCGTGCGACCCACAACACCTCCTCGCAGCTCCCCCAGGCCTGCGCTTCCCTGAGCGCATGGAGACCTGTGGGGCGGGGCACATCTGCGGGGCAGGGCGGGGCGGGGCAGTGTACACCTGCGGGGCAGGGCGGGGAGGAGCGGAGGGTAGGGGGGCGCCGGCAGGGAGGAGTGCCCCTTGCTGATGCGGGTCAGAGACCCGAGCCCCCGCCGACCCTCTGCCCTCAGCTAAAGAAAGAAGAGGCAAAGGCCCCTGCCTGTGACCTGCTCCCACTTCCCACCAGGAGACCCTCCCCTCAGACGTGGACGCAGGCTGGACCCTCTCCGGCCACGTGCAGCAGCCGGTGGAACAGGGGTGCACCTCCCCACATAGGGAACATCACAGCAGTCCTGGCGGAGGACTCCCAGGGAGGGTGCTGGAGAGGCCGGAGATTCGGGGTAGGGCGTGGGGTCTGTAGAGGGCACGCAGCAGTGACAGGCCATAGGACAGGACCCCTGCCATCAGCCAGAGTAAGCACAAGGATGGGGCACCCTCATTCCACACCAGTCACACCTTAAAAAGTCTCATGGCTAAGAGACCCCACAACCTACTAGGCAAACAAAGAATCCCTTTAGAGGCTCATCAGTAAACCTCAACGCCTAGGGAGCCCTTGGCTCTCCCAGCCCACGCCTCCCTTTGCATAAAGGCCTGTTTCCACAGCACCGGGAGCTGCTCCTGGAATCACGTGCTTTCGCAAACAGACAGTTTTGGTCAGAGACAGTTTTTGAAGAACCGGCTTTGAAAAACACGTTATCAGACCATCTCAAGCCTTACCCAGGAAGCTCCCTACTAACTCGGGCCAACAGAAAAACAAGGTAACCTATAAAACGTGCCAGTGTCATCAAATCCAGGGGACAGGAAAGACACCACATTCAACAATTATTTGCTGGGCTGGGGGCTCAATTTAGGACACATCCCCAAAGCCATAGACCTGGGAGAAATCCTGCCCCACCTCAGCCCCCCATCCATCCATCAAGGTCCAAACTGCACAAGGGCAATGAGAAGCTCAGCAAAACCTCCGGCAACAGGTGGGGCTTAAGGCAAGTATGTCAGCTGGTCCTCTGGAGCCACTCACAGGACAACAATGCCGTCAACAGTCACGATTCTGACCCGTGAGCTTGCTGGAGGAAGCACCCATCACAAACTCAAGTCCTAACCCTATCACTAGGATTTCCTGATTCAGAAAGGTTAAGATAAGGTACATCTTTGGATAAGAAGAAGTCTCCCACCGAGATGGGCACTAAAGGACCTTAACAGTGCTCAAGCCTCAGAGACCCCATGCCCTTCACAGAGACCTAGAAAGGATGAAACCAGGGCTGGCTCAGAGGTGACCTGCTAATGTCCCACCTGGAAGAGACCCTATGCGCTCACATCTGAGTTGTCAGGCTCCAGACTCCCGAGATGGGGCACCTTGGACAGGCAATGACCACCAACCACAATGTCATGTGCACTTCTCAGGGTCACCTGATGCTGGCTGTTCCATTCCCCCCCCCCCAACCCTGCCAAGGAGGGCTCCGGCCAAGGGCCACAAAGGAGCCCACAGCTTGGGACGAGCCGGGGGTGGGGGGTGGTAGGGGACAAGCCGGGGGACAGTGGCAGTGCGCTGCTCACCCCCCCCCCCCCCCCGCCACCGGCTTTCACACTTCACGGCCGACAGCTGCTGATGGGTGCTCTGCGGACACCTGAGGGTCTGAGAACACCACCAGGTGAAAGTCAGAACAGTGGGAGTCCGTGGTGAAACCACTCCCAGCACACAGAGCTGAAGGGCCCCAGCACTCAGCACCAGCGGCTTCCACCCCCCAACCAATAAAGTCTGCTTTTGTTAAAAATAAACCCCAGTCATGAAAAGGCTGATATTCCACACCCCTGTGGTACGGACAGTGCACCCCTTCTCAGTGAGGGAAAGTACTTTAGAAATAATTAGAGTATTAACAATGGCTAAACTCCACGGAGCACTGGACACGTGCCAGGCAGATGCATCTACTTACAAATACTCCATTTGGAAGCCCTGCCACACGGAAAGCACTTAAATGGGACCATCAAATGACCCCCAGAGAGTAAATAAATGGCCCTGGAAGTCAGAGAAAACAGCTTTATCAGACTGACTCTTCACTCTCAGTCCTGAGTCTCGGAGTCCACCACAGAGGCATCACGACCAGAAATGCTAAGTCAGGCTGTGCTGGTCTGTTGTACTACATAGTGTTCTTATGCAGGGCTGTGTGGTCTGTGCTGTTCTAGACTACATCATACAATGCTGTGCTAGGTGGTCTCTTCTATACTACATAACGCTGTGTTACGTGGTACACTGTAGTCTGTTCTGTACAGTTCTATCCAACACTGTGCTGTGGGGTCCGTTCTAGACTCTTCAACACTGTGCTGTGGGGTCCATTCTAGACTCTTCAACACTGTGCTGTGGTGGTATGTTCTAGACTACACAATGCTACAGCAGTCTGTCCTATACAATACAATGCCATGCTATTTGGTCTGTTATGTTCTACGTAATACCATGCTCCACCAACTCTACTACAGTACACTGAAGTTACACTTTATGAAAGTTACACTTTTATCTCTTTTCTAAGCTCTTCTCAAAGACAATATCCAAATGCAACTTTTTCATTATATTTTTAAATAATGTTCATTAGTATGCAGATGCACATTCACTATAACCAGTGACATTACCTAACTCGTATAATTAACCATTTCTTACAGCTGGGCTTCTATGGGCTTCTTCCTAAGTCTTTTGCAGGCTGGTTTCCTTGTGAAGAAGGGAGTACAGCATGCAGTAGGATACCAGAAAGCCAGCATGTGGCCCCGTGTTGAGGGGGTTAGTGGACAACGGGCATGAGGCACACAGTAGACTCCAGAACAGCAGAATGCAGGCGGGAGGAGGAAGGAGGAAGAAACAGAAACCCTGCTGTAGTTAAATCGGTATAGTGTTGGGGACCCTTTGAGTGCTGGAAGTTTACACAGCATGTTTGTTACCAAGAATACTAATCACTAACCACTCCTCCCTGGCAAACACCACTATTAACCCACCTGTATTTTGTGCAGCATATTATATCATGTATCCAGGAAATCGCACACGAAGCTCATAAGAAGGCACTGATGTTATTTTTAACTTGATGTCTGTGACACCTCTGCACCATTAAAACATCAACTCTCACAACTTACATCAATATAGATTTCATATACCTTCAGGCACCTCTCCCTAATGGCTGGGCTGCTTAAAAGTGCTATTCTTCCCTGAGCAGAGAGCCAAGGGGTTGTGGGCAAGGACTTCCCAGTGATGTGTCCCTGCCAGAGAGGGCTTCACAAATCAAACACACACAGGGAGAAGAAAGGCTCAAAGAGAAGAACTACAAAACACAACTGGAAAACAAGTAACAAAAGGCAATTAAATTCATTTACATGCCAATGAGTAATACTTTAAACGTAAAAGGACTAAATGCTCAAATCAAAAGAACAAGGCGACTGAAGGGATAAAAAAGTAAGATCCATCTGTATGCTGCCTACAAGAGACTCACCTCAGACCTAAAGACACATACAGACTGAAAATGAAGGGCTGGAAAAACATACCAAGCAAATGGAAGGGGTGGGGGGCAGGATATCACGACTTAGATCAGACAAAACACACGTTAAACACTATAACAGGAGACAAGGACATTACATAACGATAATGGGATCAATCCCAAGAAGAGGCTATGACAATTTTAAATATCTATGCAACCCACATGGGAGCACCTAAATAAAGCAAATATTAACAGACATAATGGGAGAAGTTGACAGTAATACGGTAATAGTAGACTTTAACACTCCACTTACATCAACAGACAGATAATCCAGACAGAAAACCAGTAAAGAAACAAGTAGCTTTGAATGACAAATTAGGCCAGATGGACCTAATGGATACATACAGAACATTCCATCCAAAAGCAGAATATAGGAGCACCTGAGTGGTTCAGTCTGTTAAGTGTCCAACTTGATTTCAGCTCAGGTCATGATCTGAGGGTTGTGAGATTGAGACCCACATCAGGATCCTCACTCAGCACAGAGTCTGCTTGGGATTCTCTCTCTCCCTCTCCCTCTGCCCGCCTCTCCCTCCACTCATGCTCTCCCCCTCTCTCTCTAAAATGATAAACAAGAACAGAATACATAGTCTTTTCAAGTTCACATGGAACATTTTCCAAGACCACATGTTCAGCCACAAAACAAGTTTCAATAGTCAGGAAGATTGAAATCATGTCAAGCATCTTTTCGGACCACAGCAGTATGAAATTAAAAGTCACTTGTAAGAAAAAAATCTGGAAAGAACAAATACATGGAGGCCCAACAACATGCTACTAAATGATGAATGAGTCCATCAAGAATTCAAAGAAGAAATGAAAAAACACATGAAGACAAATGAAAATCAAAAAAATGGTCTAAAATCTCTGGGACACAGCAAACGCCGTTTTAAGAGCATGGGCATGGAGCCTGCTTAAGAGTCTCCCTCTCCCTCAGCCCCTCCCCCCTTCCCTCTAAAAAGAATAAAAAATTTAAAAAAATAAAGGAGGAGAAATAACAGACACCACAGAAATAAAAGGATTATAAGAGAATATTGTAAAAAGTTAAAGCCAACAAACTGGACAACCTAGAAGAAATGGATAAATTCCTAGAAACATAATCTTCCCAAACAGAATCAGGAAGGAATAAAAAATTTGAACAGACTGATTATCAGCACAGAAATTGAATCAATAATTCAAGAACCAGATGCTTCACAGATGTCTACCAAACAATGAAGTAAGAGTTAATACCTACTCTTCAGAAGCTATTCCAAAAAAATAGAAAGGAAAACTTCCCAATTTATTATATGAGGCCAGCATTACCCTAATACTAAAACCAAATAAAGACAATACAAAAAAAGAGAACTATAGGCCCATATCCTTGTTGAACACAGATGCACAAATCCTCAACAAAATAGGAGCAAACCAAATTCAACAATAAATTAAAAAAATCATTCACCATGATCAAGTAGGATTTATGCCAGGGATGCAAGGGTGTTTCAGTATTCACAATCAATGTGTTACATCACATTAACAAGGATGAAAGCCATATGATCATTTCAATAGATGCAGAAAAGGCATTTGGCAAAGTACAACATCCATTCATAAAAAACTCTCAAAGTAGGGATAGAGGGAACATACCTCTCAACATAAAATGAATACATTAAAACCCACAGTTAATATCATCCTCAACGGAGAAAACAGAGCTTTTCCTGTAGGGTCAGGAAAAAGATAAGGATGTCCACTCTCACCGCTGTTATATTCAGCATAGTACTGGAAGTCCTAGCCACACCATTCAGACAAAAGAAATAAAAGGCATCCAAATCCGCAAGGAAGAAGTCAAACTTTCACTATCTACAGATGACATGATACTATACGTAGAAATTTATAAACCCCACCAAAAAAACAACCAGAACTGATAAATTCACTAAAGTTGCAGGATAACAAAATTAATATACAGAAGTCTGTTGCATTTGTTGCACAAATAAAGTAACAGAAATTACAACAATCCCATTTACAACTGCACCAAAAACAGTAAGATACCTAGGAATAAATCGAACCAAAGAGATGAAAGACCTGTATTCTGAAAACTACAGAACACTGATGAAAGAAACTGAAGAGGACACAAACAACTGGAAAGACATTCCATGCTCATGGATTGGAAGAACAAATACTGTTAAAATGCCCATACTGCCCAAAGCAATCTACACACTTAATGCAGTCCCTGTCAAAATACCAATAGCATCTTTCACAGAACTGGAACAAACAATCCTAAAATTTAGATGGAACCACAAAAGCAATCATGAGAAAGAACAAAGCTGGAGGTATACAATCCCAGATTTCAAGCTATACCACTAATCTATAGTAATCAAAACAATATGGTACTGGCACAAAAATAGACACATAGATCAATGGAACAGAACAGAGATCCCAGAAATAAACCCAGGTTTATATGGTCAATTAATCTATGACAAAGGAGGCAACAATATACAATGGGGAAAAGACGGTCTCTTCAACAAATGGTGCTAGGAAACTGGACAGTCACATGCAAAAGAATGAAACTGGACCACTTTCTTACACCAATAACAAAAATAAACTCAAAATGGGTTAAAGACCTAAATGTGAGACTTGAAAGCCTAAAACTCCTTAAAGAGAACATAGGCCATAATCTCTTTGACACTGGCCTTAGCAACATTTTTCTGGATATGTTTTCTCAGATTAGAGAAACAAAAGCAAAAATAAACTATTGGGAATACATCAAAATAAAAAAGCTTTGCACAGCCAAGGAAAGAACCAACAAAACAAAAGGCAACCTAGGGAATGGGAGAAGATATTTGCAAATGACATATCTGATAAGGGGTTAATATCCAAAACATATAAAGAACTCCTACAACCAACACACACACAAAAAATCTGATTAAAAGATGGGCAGAGGACCTGAATAGATATTTTTCCAAAGACAATATTCAGATAGCCAAGAGACACATGAAAAGATGCTCAACATCACTGATCATCACGGAAATGCAAATTAAAACCCAATGAGAAATCACTCACCCCTGTCAGAATGGCTAAAACCAACAACACAAGAAACAACAAGTGTTGGAGGCATGTGGAGAAAGGGGAACCCTCGTGCACTGTTGGTGGGAATGCAAACTGGTGCAGCCCCTCTGGAAAACAATATGGAGGTTCCTTAAAAAGTTAGAAATAGAAAGATCAAATGATCCAGTGATTTCCACTACTGAGTATTTACCCAAAGAAAACAAAAGCACTAATTTGAAAATTAGCTCCCCTATGTTTATAGCAGCATTATTTACAATAGCGAAGAGAATGGAAGCAGTCCAAGTGCCCATCAATAGATGAATGGATAATGATGATGTGGTGTATATATATACAATGGAATATTACTCAGCCATAAACAAGGAGATCTGGCCATTTGTGATGACATGGATGGACCTAGAGGGTACTATGCTAAATGAATTAAGTCAGAGAAAGACAAATACCATATTATTCCACTTGTATATGTGATCTAAAAAAAAAAAAAAATTCCTACAAAAAAACCAACGGGTGGTTGCCTGAGGGGAAGAAGGTGGGGGATGGGTGAAACAGATAAAGGGAATTAAATAGGTACAAACTTAGTTATAAAATAAGTCCCAGAGATGAAAAATTCAAACACACAGACATACACGCTCATACACTCACAGAGCACACATTCACACCCATGCACACACATGTGCACACACACACACAGAGGCTCAATCATTTAACTCTACAAAAAGTGGCACATCCTCCCAAACATACCTTCTGGAAATTAAGGAGCCCCCTTCCCTGCACAGCTCACTCTCAGGTAGCGAGGCTGCACCAAGACCTCTTCTCTAGCGTCTCCCGAATGTGAACTGAGCCGACTCTGCTGATTAGCCCAAGTCAGCAAAGATGTATGTTCTGAACTCAGACTGAATGCACTCATTCTCCCCGTCACCAGGGTAACAACAGTTCTGCGAAGCGGGGCTGTGCAATATGGTGCCACTTATTCAATATAACTTCCTGGGATCTGACCCACTTACAATGTTTTTTCTGTCTGAGTGATTTCCTCCTGACTAAAATCATGAGATAATTCCTTCCCCTCCTGCTCTTTGCTTCCGCACCCTCGCCCTACCCTTTCATCATCCCAGAAAATAAATCAGACTTGTCAACATCGAAGGCTAAGGAATCGCCTTTGGAAAGGATAGCACGGCCCAAGGAACCAGAGACAGGGAATGTTCTCTCTGGAAAGGCAGGTGACGGGATGGCAGGAGCCCCGGGTCTCTCTACAGTCAGAGGGGTGCAGATGCGCCCGGGAGCAGTTCACAGCCCGGCTCGGCGTTCCCGTCAAAGACGAAGACCGTGTCCGACACCACGAACTCATGGAGCGGCACTGAAGAGACACACCAAAAAGAGGAGGGTAAACTTTAAGACGTGCATCAGGTTTCCGAGGAAGCTCCTAGGAGAGAGCGCCACAAGGACACGAAGAAAGCCGCGTTCCTCCTGCCTCTTGACTCGGGTGTGCTACGGATGCCAGGGGCAGCCAGCGCAGACAGACCTCAGTACCAGGTGCTCAAAACATGACCTGTGCAGCGTGGCCAAGAGCTCCCATAACCTGATTTCTAGGAATCTAATTTTAAACCTCTCCACAGCTAACATATCCCAAAAATACAGCATTTGGAACACTGTAGCGTAAGTGCTAAAAAAAAAAAAAAAACACAACAAAAAAAAACACACCTAACCAAAAATAAAAGTGGCATTTCAGGCAAAACCCCGGATTAGAACACAGTTCTATCCTGAAGCTCTTCAGAATCTTTTTTTTTTTCAACCACACTCACCCCCATATAACAATGATGATCATAGTCACAATAATGAAATAATTTGGCAAAAATCCCAAGACTCTCTTTTCCATGAGAACCTCCCACCTGCACTGTGAAAATTCTCCCCTTCCGCAGCCATCCCCGCCTGGGGCTGCCCCTCGCCCTCCAGGGGCTCAAGTGTCCACTCCCCCATCTCCTGCTCTCCGTTCTCCATTCGGAGCCCTGAGGGTGTGAGGGAGGCTGGCACCGTCACCCGACTGCTGACTTAGGCTTGTTATTATGGGAGAGGAGCAGACACACGCAGGGACGGAGAGAGGTAGACACTAATGGCCGACGGGACACGGGATCAAGGGGAGCTTTGTTCCCTGCTGGATGCTGTGGGCTCAGGATCACAGGTGTAACTCACCATCCATTCACCGCAGGTAGAAGCGGGGCTAAAATGTAGGAATTACACATTTCAACTAAAATCCACGTTTCTCAGCTGCTGCCGCCCTTGCAGACAGAAGGGCGGGGGCCAGCCAGCTGCACTCCCTCCCGAGAGATGCGGTGGGGGTCCCGACGGCGGAGGCTGTCCCGCAGACCCCGACGAGACGAGCTCACAGCGAGGCATCACTGATAAGCCACAGAGCACAGGGCACACCCTGGCTTTGGGGGCGCTTCGACACGCCCTTCCTTCTGCATGGTTCACATTGTGAACTTGGAAGAGCAGGAAGACCACGTCCATCCGTGGGACCCAAGTCCACTTGTTCACCTCTTCCACGCACTTGGGCTTCTTCTCTACCGGCTCATCTGCTCAGCCCCGCCCCCTAGGAGCACCGTCCCCCATGGCACCTCCCCGAGAGAACGGACACCCTTTGGAAGGTGGTCACCCCCAGCCTGACCCAACCTCCCAGCAGCCTCCCAGGCTCCAAGTCCTTGCCCTCCTGATTCTCAGGACACCACATTTCGAATTCTCTTCTTCTAGAAAACCTCTTTCCAGATGTGGTATATATATACAATGGAATATTATGCAGCCATCAAAACGAATGAGATCTTACCATTTGCAACGATGTGGATGGAACTGGAGGGTGTTATGTTGAGCGAAATAAGTCAATCAGAGAAAGACATGTATCATATGACCTCACTGATATGAGGAATTCTTAATCTCAGGAAACAAACTGAGGGTTGCTGGAGTTGGGGGTGGGATGGAAGGGATGTGGTGGCTGGGTGATAGACACTGGGGAGGGTATGTGCTATGGCGAGCGCTGTGAATTGTGCAAGACTGTTGAATCACAGATCTGTACCTCTGAAACAAATAATGCAATATATGTTAAGAAAAAAAAAAAGAAGAAGAAGATAGCAGGAGGGGAAGAATGAAGGGGGGGGAATCGGAGGGGGAGACGAACCATGAGAGATGATGGACTCTGAAAAACAAACTGAGGGTTCTAGAGGGAAGGGGGGTGGGGGGATGGGTTAGCCTGGTGATGGGTATTAAAGAGGGCACGTTCTGCATGGAGCACTGGGTGTTATGCACAAACAATGAATCATAGAACACTATATCAAAAACTAATGATGTAATGTATGGTGATTAACATAACAATAAAAATTAAAAGAAAACCTCTTTCCTCTGGGCTTTGATGAACTGCAAATCCAGGTCTTCCCTTGACCCTCACAGGGGGCCTTTTCTCCTTCAGCTTCGAGACTGGCTCATTCCTCTGGCCTCCTGGACTCCACCTGGAGGCCCTCATCCACTCTGGAGCTCAACTGCACTTCTGCAAAGGCTACCCCCAAGCCCACTCCAGTCCCTGTGGTTTCTCCAAGCACTGCTCCCGGTTTTCAAACTCTCAGCTCACATGGCATCCAGAAGCATCTCAAGGTCGTGTCCAAAATGAGCTCATCATCTCCCTCCCAGACTCACTCACTTCCCAAAAACACCAGCAACATCTTGGAAACCAACACTGCTCTGCCTACATCTTCTCTTTCCCCCTAATTCATCGTGAAGGCTCTTCAGTTCATTTGCTTCCCCAGCCAGCTCAGGCCTTCATCAGCACCCCTGTGGACGCTGCACAGGCAGACGGCCCCTGAGCTTGTCCCCTGTCCGACCCAGCCCCACAGCCTGCCATCCACCCGAAGCAGAGCCTGGATCAGCTCAGGAACACCTCCCAAGCCCTTCGTGGTGCACCAATAACCTGAGAGTTGAGGACTTCTGTGTTCTGACATCACTTATGTTAATGCATAGTTTATCACTCCACAGGGCTGATAAGCAGCAGGTGACAGGGTACGCGTGACTGGGGAGATAGGTCCCCCCACTCCTCCTATAAGTACCACGTGGGAAGCGTCATACCTTTAAATGTAAGTGAATATGCATTCTTAAAACAGCAAAAGACTGTCCTGATGACTTCACGACCTTGCCACAAACAGTGAGCTGCTGCCGAGCTCAGGACCAGCACGAGGAGCCCCCCGTCGGGGAGCTGCCTCCCCCAGGAGTCAGGTGCCACCCCTCCTCTGCAGCAGGCTCACCTCACCTCCCGTCTCCTGGGCTCCCCAGCTGAGCTGCACACTGATCATGAAACAGGTTTGTTTGTACAACTGTGTACCAGTTACAGATTATTTAACTGATAAAACACAACTCCATAAAGAGACACCAATTCCATGGAAAAGCAGAATGCTTGGCAAAGACTAGATATAGGAAAATATTTTATGTTTTTAATTTTTAAAAATGTGCCTTCATATTAGGTATGGGTAAAACATGAGGGGAAATTATTTAAACCTAAGACTCTAAACTGTCAGTGACATGGCAGGTCATGGCCATGGGCATGGTTTAGGCAAGAAAGCTGTGTTCATGCTTTTAGGTAGGGGTTCTACGAACCATCTTTAGGATTCCTAGTTCAGACCTCTTCGATTAACCGAACGTCAGACTGGTGGGTTCCCCTGTCCAGGAAAGCCTTCACAGTATCCTGGCCCCATGAGGGCAGACATGAAATGACCAGCCCTCTCCAAGACGCAAGCATGGTCCGGGTGGAGAGGGACTTTGGGGGAGCCTCCCCACTGCCTGAAGCAGGGCTGGAGTTTTTGCTGTAATTCCAAATCCAGCTTCAATAAACGGTGGCATGTCTGCAGGTGGTCAAAGGCAGGCGTTGTTCAATGAATGAACAGAACAGCCTAAGAAGGGAGGCTGAACAGACTAGAACTGGTTTGGAAGCACAAAGACCAACAGGCATCATGCAGGGGGTGGGGTCCCTCACCCTCCACTCCAAGCAACAGACAACAAAGGAACAGGAAAAACAGCTCCCTAAGTAAAAGGTGTTTGGGGTGGGTCAGAAGAGTGTATAAAAGGATCGCAGAATCTCCCTCCCTAGAATTTTCTTCACGGAACATAGCAGAAACCCCCAGAACCCCTGGTCCTGGGCAGCAGGAGGGTCAGAGTGCCCACTGATCCCCAGAGGGAGAAGCATTCAGCCCGGGTACCAGCAGAGCTATGCAAACACTTCGGGATCCGTGCATCAGAAGGGCTGTCGTGTGTGTAAGACAAGCATGTGCACAAATGCAGGCCTGAACACACGGGGAGGTATATGCTAGCAGGAGGCCTGGTTACCCTCCCCGTGCAGGGTACCGAACCCATTTACATTCCCACCAACAGAGCACACGGTTCCTTTCCCTTCACATCCTTGCCAACACTTGGTGAGAAGAGCCATTCTGACAGGTGTGAGGTGAGATCTCCCCGTGGTGTGGATTTGCATTTCCCTGATGACAAGTGATGCAGAGCATCTTTTCATGTACCTGTTGGCCTTCTGTAGGTCTTCTTTGAAAAAAAAAAAAAAAGGTCTATTCAGGTCCTTTGCCCATTTTTTAACTGGCTTATTTGCTTTTTGCTCTGGAGTTGTACAAGCACAGTGGGGAAAGAAGGGTCTCTTCAATAAGTACCATCAGGAAAACCGGATAACCACACGCAGAAGGAGACTGGACCCTTACCTTGTACCACTCACAAAAATCATTAAGACCTGAAACAGTAAAACTCCTAGAAGAAACCAGGGGAAAAGATCCTTGACACTGGCTCTGGCAATGATTTCTTGGATAAGACACCAATACCAAAGGCAACAAAAGCAAAACTAAACAATTGGGACTACATCAAACTAAAGAGCTTCTGCACAGCAAAGGAAACCATCAAGGAATTGAAAAGGCAACCTACAGAGTAGGAGAAAGTATTTTCAATCCTTAGATGAGGATTTCTATCCAAAAAAGAAAGGATCCAGTTTCTGTGTTTTCAACATAGTTCAATCAGATGATCATAACATGTAAACTCCGGTCTTTTTTGCAAAGTATGATGCCTTGCAGTAGACAAGCCTTTATAAGATACAATATAATGACCTAGCAATTTTATTTTGCTCCAGGTGGGAGAAAAGAATGGTTTGGGGAAATCCATCGAAATTCTGTGAGCTCCTGACTAGAAATTATCCAGCTGGCAGTCCTAGATGTGGGTCCTGGGCCACCTTTACATTCACGAGACCCAGATAAGACATTTAACCTTGAATCCTAGTTTTATTTTTAATTTCTAACCCTACTTGTTTCCTGTGATTAATGGATCATCCAATAAAATGATACACATGAAACTATGTTAAAACAATGCTGATACTGACTAGTTTATATCATTGTTATACCTCTAGATTAATCAACTTTGAAACACCATAGAGAAATAAAATGTATTTAAAAACACAAGGTTAGAATTTTAAGATTACAAATGAGTTATTAATCTATGTCCCATTCTTTATATTACTTTTAAAATTAAACATTTACATTCTAAAATATTTGTGATGTTTTAAAATTTTAATGTATCAAGCATTTTAAATACACCAAAGAGGGGCACCTGGGGGGCTCAGTGGGTTAAGCATGGCTCCTGTCATGATCTCAGGGTCCTGGGATCAAGTCCTGCATCGGGCTCCCTGCTCAGTGGGGAATCTGCTTCTCCCTCTCCCTCTGACCAACACCCTTGCCCCCCCCACTTGTGTTCTCTCTCTCTCATGCTCTCTCAAATAAATTAAAAAAAAAATCAAGTACACTAAATATATATCTGAAAATATATAGGGAACTTATTTTTAATAAACATCAGGGCAGAAGGAATTACAGGTCCTAATTCAACACACAATTCATAGTAGCAAAGAAGATAATTCTCAGACTCCTGAAGGCATATATAGTAATAAAACTCAAAGTATATTAAAAATGTTTTTAACTGAAATGTTTTATTATCAACTAATAAGAAAATGTCTGTTGAAAGAGGACTGGCAAGTCCCAAGATCATCAATCTAGCACCTACTCCCCACCCTGGGCTGGTAAAGACAGACCTTGTTGGAAGCAGACCTTCAAAATGAAAACAGAGAGCTTTGAACATTTAGGATTATCTTCTAGAAATGAGGAAACCTAACACTTTGCACCAGTGGGTCCTCTCAATCTTTATTGTTCCTTTTTTCTTTGTCTGACAAAGTATACAGTGTATTTCAACAGTGTTTTAAGGTTATAGACTTGTGACATTTCATTAGCTTCATTCTACAACTAAAGGGTACTTTTTTTCACCAAAAGAAAAAAGGGGTAGGGTGCCTGGGTGGCTCAGGTGGTTAAGCATCTGCCTTCGGCTCAGGTCATGATCCCAGGGTCCTGGGATGGAGCCCCACATCGGGCTCCCTGCTCAGCGGGGAGCCTGCTTCTCCCTCTGCCTCTCTCCCTCTCTCTTACAAATAGATAAATAAAATCTTTAAAAAGAAAAAAAAGGGTAAATAATACACAATTTAAAGATTTTTAATCCTACAAGTCCAGTAATGATATCATCTAGTTGGGGAAGTGGGAAATATTCACTTAAACACTAAATAAACTCTAAGTACAGTAGGATATAAGTTAGCTTTTCAAAACAAGAACATACAGAGGTGTTCAGAAGATTGGGAGTTTTCTTTAACAAAAGTCTTGTAGAATCTCCTTTTTTAACCACCTGTGAGAAGGCGTGAGTTGACTGGGCCTTGCTCCTACCCACCGGTTCACATGAATTGCTGCCTCATGGAAACCACAGAGCTGGGTTCTCCCAACAGGGAAACCCTCCCCAAGCAAGGGCCTCACACTGCTTCCCACAAAAACAATCACAGGATCAAGGTGAAATGTAGGAGATTAAAATGAAAATCCCCTATAGGATCTAAAGCCAGGACACCCCATCCATCTTGCCTTGGACCCACGCACCCCTTAACAGAACCTGCTGACCCAGGTAAATGATCAGGCGGAAATTCACCCACAGACGCTCTGCTGAGGACCCAAGTCTTCGCGTTAGTGTTGGCCCAGTGCTCGACCCCAGTCGGTAACTGTAGCTCGCAGGACACACAGGGAAGGTTTCACCGCTGAGCACACAACACAGCTAGGACAGAGCAGGTGTCCTTTCCCTTCTGCCGGGGGGGGGGGGTGAGGGGGAGGGAAGGCATTTATTGGAAATAAGAAAATTTCACCTCACAGAAGTCTGAATTTCAGTTTTCTTCAAACTGGCCTTCTACCAAGTCTTTCGCTTAGTACCCACTGGGAAAAGTGAAAAGGCGGCATAGGACAGCATTACCGTCCCCCACGTGCTGACAGCACCCAAGCCCATGGGGCCGACAGGACGAAGCCGGGACACCTGCCTTCCACTTCTTTGCACTGATACACTTACATGAAGACCTAGATGATGATCTTCAAATGAGAGGGAGAAGCCCTGACTCCCAAAGGCTGACCAGCTGCACTGGAGGCACTTGGGGACCCACAGCCTAGCCCCACCCCTGGGGTTCTAACGGCCAGGGTTAAAGACAGGGAATCCGTTTCCCAGGTGATTACACCAAATGGCCAGGCTTCTGCATGGCAGACGGGAACAAACAGGTAATAAAGCAGAGCTTAGGAGGTCAACGTGGCGGCACAAGTGTTTGCCCACACCTGTTCAAAGTTTCAGGCGCAATGATGGGAGCTTTCTTCAGGTGGCCAAGGGAATATCCCCTGGACCGCGGGCCATGCAGACCGCTGGCTTGGTCTGGACAGTGCTCAGGGCCAGGTGAACGTGCCTTTGTTAAGGTGCCTGGCCAGAGCCATCGCGCTTCCAGAGGCCAACAAAGAGAGCACAGACCCTCCAGGAGCGTCCACTGGCACGGGAGGCACCTTCCTCCCGCAGGAGGGGAAGGCTACAAGGAAATCGGTTTCCATTTGAATAAAAACTCTAATTTGCTTGTAATGACCAACTATTGCTGTGCTTTATACTACCAACATTTCCAGTACGGTTTCAAAGGATTAGATGCCATAAATCATAATTTTCATTCTACTGGAATACAGAAGGACTCTGGTTAAGAATACGTATGGAACTATGCCAAGAGGAACTGTGCCACTCATATTCTCTCCAACAGGACCACCAGGAACAGCTTACAGGCTGTTTACGAAACTGGGATTATAACGTACGTAGTGTTCTGCAATAAGGAAATTTCTTACCAGGAATGGTGTCTGATTAACAGAGTTACAGGTGCGGTGCCATGAAGTAGATAACTAGTATTTGCACTGCGATCCACTCTTACTAGTGTCAGCCAATAAATACACTGGCATTTAGACAGACAGAGACCCCAGCAAGGTGCAGCAAAGTCCTCAAGCAGGCGAGCCGGACCACTGCAGATGCAGAACACGGCCCTCCAGGTAGAGAGGCCAGGCAAGGGGTTGGAGAGGAGGGGCGGGTGGGTGGAGGCAGGGGAGGGGGGGTCAGGGCTAACGGGACTCTTCAACCATCCTCTCAGACCTGGAAATGAGAGAGCTCGATGCCACTTACTGCCCTTTTCCGTTCTACAGCCTTAGGAATACTAAGCCTGATGCCTCACCTGTCAGGGCCAGCTTGGACCCTGCAAATCACCACCCACGGCTGGGTCGTCACTCCCAAGGGACACTGCGGCCACCTCACCTGACACGCAGCTCTGAGCTGCAGGGCTGCACTCTCCATCCGCACTTAGTAGTGGACATCAACAGCAACGCAGGGGAGACTCTCCTCCTGACCTAGAAAGAGTGAAACCTAAAAGGTAAACATGCACAGCCTAACAGGGAGACAACGGAGAGATTTCCTCTGATCGCAAACAACAGAAAGGCTCGCATTCACAGCCCAGATGACGGAGGGCTCGGCCTTCCGCGCAGTACCGGAGCCCCCGCTTCCACGCCAAGCCACGGCCGAGGAAGGAGGCGGGAGCGTGCAGGCTGGCCACACGGACGGCCCCTGAGGTTAGACACACCGCCTCCCTGCACTGAACACGCTCAGCTCCCCGGTTAGCAGGGATCAGCCGGGAGCCTGGTGCTGGCCGACGGAAAGGGAAGCCGAAGGGAAGCCCGGCCTCCAGCTCCCGGAGGACGGGAGCCTCCCCAGTGCAGGGGTCACCCCCACCCTGCGGCCTCCCCAGTAGGGAGGGCCCAGCGCCTGCAGGGGCCTGAGGCAGCAGGACTCCCCTCGGCACACACTCCACACGCACGACACAGGACACACAATCCAGGCCCGACGCGTGCTAAAAACCGCAGGTGCTGGCGGCTCTGCCATTAATGATTCACCCCTGCCCGAGCCCAGCACTCGGAAGGAAGCAACCTGGGCTGGACTGCAAGCAGGGCATCCTGAGCACCTGCACCTCCACTTCCGTAAACTTGCACAGAAAGTAGGAAGGTCAGAGGAGGTCATCTCGGGGGATGCAGCCTCCTATTCAAAAGTCATACTGTTGAAATAACACATCCACCCTTAACAGTCTGCTGGCTAGACTCATGTGCCGATAAGAACAAAGGAGTTCCCCCACTCACTCACATGGGCCCTTGAAAACGGAGAGACCCAGATGCCACCATCCCGTTAGGCTCGGTGCCCAGGACCTCTGGCCCGAGAAGCCGCATAGCTCAGTCCAAAGGGCCGGGGAGCAGGACGAGGCTGCCTGAGCAGAACATGGGAGCCCCGGGCACTCAGCTGGGAGTCCCACAAGAGCCGCACCCAGGACACCCAGGACTCCCAGCACCGTGGGGCCCCAGCCGCTCCTTCCTCTGAGCTCCCAAGATCATGCTCTTGTCAAGGAATTCTGCACGGACTGTGGAGGGTCCTCGTGCGTTGTCCGCTCTGGCGATAGGCTTACGTTCCATCTTCTGCATGACAGAAATGGCTGTCACCCCCACCCAGCGTCTAATGTATCCGCTCATGCAATGGACTAAACGAACGCTCGAGAAAAGGAGGACAATTCAAAAGCACTCGGATGGCAGAAGCAATCTCCACCCGAACTCTGGAATCCGATCGTTCTAACTGGATGTGTATCCGCAGGTGCACACACGCTCTTCCCAAGTACACACCAGCACGGGGCGGGGCTTCCTCAACCATGGAGAGGTCCACTCTATTTGGTGTTAAACAGTAAACACATAACATGGCAAACTCCTATCTTCTTCAGAAAACACTTTTATTAGGACCATATTTGTCCCCTTAAAACAAGCACACACCTCCCTTAGGAACCACAGAAATTCTACAAGGTAGGACAAAAGCCTGCTGCGTTTTTCAAAAAAGGTCATCCAACATCCAAGCCAACATCAGATTAAAGCAGCTTTGGCATCCGCCCCATGAGCCGTAGTGATCAATTTTACTTACATCTTAGGCCCACTTCAGCCCAAGGCGCTCCCAACAAAGGCCAGGATCCTCAGGGTCACTCATGGGAACAAAATACAACCACGCTCCAATGCCAGGGAAGGGTATTTATGGGACAAGGAGAGAGGACTGCGGCTGCCTCCATTCTGACCTCAGACTTGCCAGTTGGGTTCTTCTTTGCAGCTTGTTTCGGGGCTCAGGCGGAAGACCCTGAGGACAAAGCATCCCCGATGGAAACCAAGACCGCCCCCGCCCCCAGCAGTAAGGACGGTCCTGAGCCAGCAAGACCCCGCCCATGATTGACCCCAAGACCGTGATCTATTTAATCTTCAATGCCCATCTACACGTACTCAGCCACCTTTGCTCCACATTTTCTTTATATAAACGTGGAAGTATTTTTGGCACTTTGAAGACAGTCTTTGAGACACTAGTCCCCAGTCTTCCTGGTGGTGGACTCAAGGAAACAAAATCATTTCTCATTTCACCACCACTCATTTGTCTGCCTTTGGATTTTGTCAGCAGCGAGGGGCCAAACCTGGAGCGCTTGGGATTCCTAGAGCCAGGTATCCTTACACCCCTCTGCCCCAGCAACAGGAGCATGTGAGTTTTTATAAAACTACTTAATTATTCTGCATATAGCCAGTGCTGCAAGATGCTCCCGGAGCAGAAGGACACATGGCTGGCATGGGGAGTCATTGGTGGGGCAGAGAGAGATCAGCCAATGGCCCATGGAAAAAGGATTACAATTTTCCAGACAACCAACAAAACCGGTGATGCTTAAACAAATTGGAAGTCTGTTCACAGGCATCTTGCTCCAAAGAAACTCTTTCCAAAGGTTATCAAGGGTTCAGGCAGTCAGGATCCTCCCCCCCACCGCCACACCCCCAACACACACCATATATGAGGGCTATGGGTCAAAAACAAGAAGGATGGTGGAAGAGGAAGGCATGAGCATGGGAGGAAGAGAGAACCTCAGAAGAACTCAGGATTTAGAACAAAGTTGTAAATGGAAATTAAATATAGGCCTCTGGTCATCTTGCAGAGACCTAGTTAGTCTAAATTACAAGTAACAACATTCACACTTTCATCTGAGCCTATAGGTGATCTCCTGGAACCACTCTATTATGAAGATAAATCGAAAGAGAAAAATCAATTCACAATGCAGTATAATGACTCAGCCAGAATAACCAAATTAATATAATCTACTCAAAGTCAAATCATATCGTTCTTTAAGATTGGGTTATTCTGCAGCTCAGGGGCAGCTTCAGATTTAAGATACTTAAACTGGAAAATGATCGTGCTTCCCTTAATTCTGATAACCAGGGCCCTACAGAGATGGAGTGGCTTTCCTTTCTTATGGAACAGATGCAATCATAATTATGCACAAAGATCCGAAGACAGAATGAACACTCCATGTTTTCTGTTTAAACTAGTCATGGGACTTCCGATAGTAGAGCATTCACAAGACAAGTCCATGGTAAATACATAAAACGGTCTTTGTTCTGGGATTTACTTAACAAGAAAAGTCTTCAAGGGTCCCTGATACTGGAACATTTATCTTCATTAATGAAGGGCTCTATGCTTTCTAAATGAGGAAATGGGAAGTTCCACTCTCCAAAAACAATATTCTAAGAAAAGGCCTCCACACCTGTACATGCACACCACAGCAGGACCGTCTTAGAGACGAGGATTCAAAGTTCTGATGCAGACAGGAGTAACCAGGGAATGGGGGAGGGTATAGGGAGGGAGGACGAACGTGGAGGTTCTACAAAACTTGAGACAATATCCCAGGGTAGCCAAGAGTCACACGAAAATCTTACATGTTTTCAACAGTTATTCCTGCCAACATTTACCTGGATTAAGACTTTATTTACATACTGCAAAGGAAGCTGTAAGAGTTGTCCTTATTTCACTTGTATGTGGAATCTACAGAAACAAATGAACAAAACAGAAACAGCGAACAAACGGGTTGTTGTCAGAGGGGAGGGGGAGGGAGGGCAAAACAAGTGAAGGAGGTTAAGATGTACACACTTCTAGTTATAGAACAAGTCACAGGGATGAGAAAAGCAGCAGAGAATGCAGTAATATTGTAATAACTTTGGTGACAGATGCACAGTGACAGATGGGGACTACACTTATCATGGTGAGCATTTCATAATGTATACAATTGTCAAATCACTATGTTGTACACCTGAAACTAATATATGTCGACCATACTTCAATTAAAAAAAAAAAAAAGATTTGCCCTAACAAGCTTCTCTAATCACTAGATTCTCTTCACAATTATGAGTAACCACTAAATAGCTTCCTCTCAAGGATCTAAAACTAAAAATAGAGTAACAAAAGAAAGCCACATCCTGACGACTTTATTAAGATTATATTTATGAAAATAAAGGATGTTAGGGACTAGATTCCTAAAATACCCTTCGAAGAACTCTGTACCAGTAATAGCTCGTAATTGTTACATCAGGTGGAAAAAATATTTAGGGTATATGGAAATAAGTAGGTTTAAAAAAAAAAAAATCGCATTCACCATGAAACCTGGCATCTTTTTAAAACTTCTCCTTCCTACTTCGGTTGGATTAACGCACTGCATGAGGGCAGGCCTCAAGCTGGGGGAAGCTGTAACGTGAGAAGCAGATGTCAGAGCAGTGCCGGTCTTGCTTCCAGGGCAAGGCAGGCTGTGTGGACCTCACTCAGGCGCGTGGCCTTGGGCAAGCTCTCGGAGCAGGTTTCCCTTTTTAGAAGACACATGTAACGTAACTTAACTTGGGTTATAAGTCCTGAAAAAGTAATATATGGGAGACACTAATGCAATGCTTAGCACACAGTGAGGCGGCGGGGAGTGGTGGCTAGAAATACACATAAGCATCCTCCACTATGGATGGAGAGACTGTCCACATTAAGAAAAAAAGAGGTCGATTTGCAACACCTGATTTAAAAGTCCAAATGTTGCACCGTCCATTCCTACTGACAAGACTCCAGCTCTCTGGGGACGGAGAGAAGCATGGTGCATTAGATGTGGCCCTCATCCCTGCAAGAACTGAAGATCAGAACGGGCACTTCACTTGGAATAAAAGCACTCTACATAAAACAAGAATTGATTGCCTCCTAAGTGACGGGTGGCTGCTTAAACACAACCACCAACATCCTGGTAAGTAATAGGGACGCTCTGAGAGGTCACTCTTTCCTTGTAGAGACGCTGAAGAAGCTATTCCTGGAACCTCATTTAGAATATTTTTCCCAGAAACACAACCAAGAATTAACAGCATTGTTTCTTGACCAAAACGATTAAGATTTCTGATAAAACCATACTACCCAGCCTCCAGATTCTAAAGGATGCTGTACAGAAAAGGTAGCCAAAGGGGCCACATTTTTGGTTTATCTTCCATGAGCAACGAGTTTCGAACATAGAGAAAATGGGAAGAGCTGTATAATGGACACCCATGTATCCGCCCCCAGATGACAGATTCAATTTTAAATGTAAAGTTCCCGCGGCAGCCAGCTAAGAGAATGCACGGCATGAGCCTCAGGCCCATCACAACCACGAGGAAGGGAATTGGGAGCATCTTCCTGGGACCTGCTGCTCGCCCTCCCAGGAGCGCCCATGCCCGCCCCAGAGCTCCCAGTGCCGGTCTCAAAAGGAGCCCAGAGGAAAGGCTGCACCCCCAGGCGTGGTTCAAAAGAAAGCCAGCCACACGGTCTAGGATATCGATCACTGTCAGGAAACCCAAGTTCTAATGATCATAACGAGTTTCTAACCATTTGAAATCCAGTCTTCTCATCGGTTCAAAGATGTCATTTCCTTAGAAAATATTTTAAAGAGACTAAAAAAGATCAGCATGAAAGCAACAAGGGAGCATGCAATTAGAAGGTTTACTTGGTATCTTAGTTTCCAGGAATGCCAGTGTTCCAAACACAGCTCCCCATCCCACAGTACCCTTCAAGAACACATCACAGTCATCAATACCAATCCCACTGATGCAGCCAGCCTTGTGGGCTTCCCAGCTCTGGTGAGCATTCCCAACCAGCAGTCCGGTCACCGGCCAACCGGCCAAGGGGGGGCGCCCACCCTGGGCATCCTCTGTGCATATTCCCTCCCCAAGGCCTTGCTCTTAGCCATTCACAGGAGGCAGAATGGACTACATTTCCAGAGAGCCCCTCTGACTTACACACTTTCCATCAAGGGCAGATTTCATCCAGAATCCTATTTGTGCCAAACACTAAACAAGTCATCAAGGAAACAAAATTAAGGTGACTTCCTGCCTGTGTCCGGGGCCAGATCTTCCTAATAAAAGGGAAGAAATTCTAAATTACCAACAGTCATTATAAATCCCTTAGTAGTAGGGGATCTAAACAATTCATCCCATCTACAGGGGAAGAGAGAAAAGCAAATTGTACTTCCTTTTCATATTAATTTGTGTACCAATAAGTGAGAAACCTCTCAAAGTCTGGATGCTGCTATCAACAGCAAAATAACCCCAATCGTTAGTTCTCAGCCCATGTCCTGTTGTGGTCCACAGGGAAAGTCTAGCCATCATAGCAAGCCTAGATTCACTTGTGCTAAAATCTAAATGAAACACCAATCCACCCACACAGCAAGTCTTATTTTTACAGAATTTCCTGACACGAGACAGCTCTCGGACAGCAGCATGTGGCCGTGGAGGTACATTACAGTGTGCATGAGTAACAAAGTTTCAACCCTGGCAAGTGGATAGGCTACTTCCTGAGTTTTAAATGTGTATATTTTAATGACTTAAATTTAATCCAATCGTGCCCTTGCTTAAATAGCTCCTTAAAGACTGCTTTATAATGCTAAATCTCAACAGCTTTTAAGCATCCATTATATTTGCCAAAATAAGAACAAAAGAGGTTTTGAAGCCTGTTAATGCTCACTTAAGAATCTAGCATGAAGTCCATCTCCACCTTATTGTTTCATGTTACTTTATATGAAACTGAAATAGTTATGGTACATAACTGAAGCCATAACGTCTGCAAAACTATTAAGTCCACAGGGTACGTGTTTGTGGGGAGGGGGGCCTCAAAACCCTACCGCTGGTCTTTGTTTTAAAAGAGCTTATGAGGGGCGCCTGGCTGGTGCAGACAGCGCAGCATCCGACTCTTGGTTTTGGCTCAGGTCATGATCTCAGGGTTGTGAGGTCGAGCCCTGTGTCCGCCTGCACTCAGTGCAGAGTCTGCTTGAGATTCTCTCTCCCTCTGCCCCTCCCGTTCCTGCTCACCTGTTCTCACTTGCTCCCTCTCTAAAATAAATAAATCTTCAGAAAATAATAAAATAAAAAATAAAAGACGCTTACGAAAGTCAACAAGAAAAAGATCCTACTCACAATCACAAACTGAAACGGTGCTCACCCCAGGTGATTGGCAGGGTGAGCATAAAGGATAAAGCCCCAGAAGGTCATGGATGTCATCGTAAAGGATAAAGCCCTAGGGTGTTCAGCAAGCAGGTCACAGGGCCATCGCCACAGCAAGCCCCTGCCCATACCCAACACCAAGCTCCGAATGTTGAGAGTGGCCTGGTCTCTCAGACCTGTCCCAGGCTCCCAGGATCCCACCTGTTCGACATCCATGTTTACATATCACCCGACGCGGGGCATGATGAGAAGCTATGTCCAGCCCAGCATCTCCCCACACGCTGAAGGCTGAGGATCATGCATGGCCAGAAGAAAGATATCCCAGAGTCGCAGCGATGGGAATTCTGAGCCTCAGTGGGCAGGTCCCGGACTCTCCTCCAGGAAGCTTTGGGAATAACTCCAACTGCAAGTCCAACGAGGTCCAGAGATGCGGCAGGGCTACAACTTATATACGATGTGCTTCCCAGGTACACCTGGGCCAGAGCCTAAACAGGATGTGCTTCCCAGGTACACCTGGGCCAGAGCCTAAACAGGACGTGCTTCCCAGGTACACCTGGGCCAGAAGCTAAATAGGACGTGCTTCCCAGGTACACCTGGGCCAGAGCCTACACAGGACGTTCTTTCCAGGTACACCCTGGCCAGAAGCTAAACAGGACATGTTTCTCCTACCTGAATAAACTCAGTAGCAGGGAAGGCCGGGGATAGGAAGCACCAGGAGCTCTGTCCCAGTGGACACACCTGGGAGAGAAAGAGTGGACCTGGGTATTTACCAAGCAGACGTCAGGACATCACCTCACTGATCCTCAATACTACCCTGGAGGTAGGGTTAGTAGCTGCACCTAACAGCTCAGGAAATGGAGGCTGGGGAGACTAGCTCACCCAAGATGATGCTGTGAGTGGTGGAGCCAGCAGGGCCCCCACATACTCTCCAGACGCACAGAGATCAGGAAGAGGTCTTCTCAATGGACACACTCATAGGTTTAGTCCACAGAAACCTCAAGATCCTCCCACAAATCCCTGCAAATAGGATGTGGAAAAGCATCCAAAGAGATTCAGGAAGCACAGAAGAAGGTCATCCACAAGTTAAAAATGGAATTTTGTGCTTTCAGTTCCCACCGTACTAAAATCCAGCTCCCTCAAACTGATGGCTGCTAAGTGAACCTGTTCTAAAGCATTTGGCCAACTAAAATATTTCATCTCTTCCTTTCCTCTGACAATAGCAGTCTTTGCAACTGCTCTTAAATATACCTGACATCCTTCCATGAGGATTTGTAAGCTATATTTTGTCAGCATTTGGGGAAATGTAACACTAACTGGCCATGCTCTATTTGGCAGTATAAGAAATAATCCCTATTTGTATTAGTTTATTCATAAAGAAGACTCAATCTCCCAGTGAGGTTAATTAATAACACAGTTTACATTTCCATTTTCATTTCAGGTAAAATGGCCTACAAAATCTATTTTTCCCCCAAGAAGCATCTCTTGATACTTCCTTAGAAAGATTGTCAGGGTGAATCCATGCCAACTTCATCTTTTAGGGAAGGGATTTTCAGCTTGGCGAGAAAGGGGAACAGGGAATAACACAAGGATTCAAAATAGAGGCTCATGTTTTTCCTGAGTGACAACGTCAAGGAGTGTGGCTCTGTGTCAAAACAAGGTGACAAGAGTGCGCTAGCTAAGGAAACTCTGGGGCGTGTGGGCCTCACCCTTCCCCCAGCTTTTATTTGAATTCTCACAGAGGGCAAGCTACATTTGTAAGACACTCGGTCAGAACACAAGGAGAATCATTCCTGTGATTCAGGAATCAAGTTTCTCTCTGCACAGGACGAAGAGAGAAGAAGAGAAGCCAGACCTGTGCATGCCTTCGTCCTCAGCCAGAGGCTCAGCCCTGAGCCAGGTGTATCCGAAGTAGCCCAGATGGAAGAGCTGATATGTGTACATATGATTTTTAAATAATTTTTAAATTATTATTATAAAATTATTAAATGACCTGACTAACCAGATAATTCAGTAAAGAAAAAAAAAATTAGTTGTTCATAGTTGTGAATAAAAATGTAATAAATCCTCTCTCTGGAGCTGATAGACTAGTTTGGATCTGGCCCACGGGCTTCAATCTTCTCATTGGGACACAAACAGATTTCCAACCCAATCAGCAAATACATGATTTTAAAAGCAGCAACCCAGAAGAAAAAGATACATTCCTAACCCAGTATCAGTCAAAGAATACCTTCATTTCTCATGAACTTGGATAGTTTAGTATTTTTTTTCCGGATTTTTAATACCCACTGTACAAAGCCCTTTAGTAAGGAACTGTCTCGATTTGTAATGCACACAGCACAGAGAGCCCATTTTACTATCCAAGATATTCAATAGCAACAAAACTAAACAGCAACCCTCCTCCCCGGAAAGGGACTGCTTGCTGTAATCTTAATTTTTACAACTCAATATCTTAGCATTTTCCCACTTTGTCTCAAGGGATTGTTAAAATTAATAACCCAATTGGGTCCCAAAGAAAGCAGCACAGTATATGCATGGTTGGAGAGGATGAACACTCTTTCCTTTGGCATGTTGACTCCGATATTCTTACCCCACACCAGCTGGGATTCCCAATTAGCGTCCCCTCTTTGAGAGCGCTATTTATTATCATCACGAACAAATGGATGCAATTACTTCTTTTGAGACGTGACAAGTTTTTGACCCTCTTAGCAGAAAAGAACAGAGCACTGGTAACAATGGGTCACTTCTGAATGGTGTGCATGCGGGCGCACACGCACACACACACACACACACCACCAAAAAAAGAACTAAAGTGGGCAACCTTGAGAGTAGAGGTGTAGAGAAGGAGAAGCTGGATTGTGAGAAGAGAGCCAGCCTGATAAAAAGTGGCCAGAAACCTATCACATCACCCTCGGTGCCTTGCACGTTACAACAGATAAAATGTCCCCTGTTCCCAGGATAAACAGTGATACGCAAAACTAAGTCAAGTAACTGCAGCCAAGAACTTGATTTTTTTTTTCAGGGTGCTCGAGCAATTATGACAAGAACTGGAAATGATCTTTAATAATATGACTAGGATTTGAACTGGTGAGTCAGTATATATATATATATATACACACATATATATGACATCAAAATGAAGATTATCCAATACATTCTCTTTACGAGTCAGAATAAGCTACAACTCATCCCATAAATCACTGCTTTAAAAAAAAAAATAAACTAGCTCTAAAAAAAGAGACAACCCCTTTGAAAAAGGCTGGGATGAGGAAGGCAGAAAGTGACTCATAACATCCAACAGCTTGTAGTCCAAACCATAACAAGAGTATAAAACCAGTGGGCCCAGTATAAAACAAAACAGAGTCATTGTAACCGCTTTGACCCCCGTAAAGCTCAGATCTAAGCATAACTACGGCGTTGCAAATATCTTACGAGCACTTGGAACAATTTTACAGATCTGTGCCTTTAATGTGTGTGTTTACTCTCCTAGCTCCCTGGCTAAATTTGACATCTATATTTATTCATCGAGAAAAGAACATTCAAATTTAACTATTTTCCTGACTCTGAAGAACTCTTCACGTCCACACATTTCAAATCCCACACATATCGATGCTGCCATTTTGTAAATATTCTTTTAAAATGCAGGTGACGGTATTTTAGGGCCACCATGCCAAGTATTCCATCTCACTCACCACAATGCTGTCTGCTATTTGACAACTCTAATATGGATATAACAAATTCCGTCCCCAATCCTGAGGTCTGATCCAGGTGGACGGGGTCCCTGAGGCCCCACAGCTCTCTCCCTGAACCTGCTGACCCCTTCCCTTCCTCCTCTCCAATTATGACAAATTATCAATGAGCCTCTGCAAGAAAACATTTTTTTCACACATTTGTTTTCCAGAGTCAACTATGTCCTTTCGGTGAGGATGACGTCCGCACAGTTTGGTCTGCGTTAGACACAGCTGGGTCTTACTGACTTTGGAAGTGGTCCTAAAGCGTCAGCTCCAGCAGAACCCTGAAGTCTGCAGCAACGGGGCCCTCCGAGAACACAGGGGTGGGACTTGAGTTCTAGAGCTACGTGTATCTGCTACCTCGTGCCCAACAGCCCTGAAAATCTACAAACATTCCACCTGGCCATCTCTTTCAGATTTTACTCTTTGGTGTCAGGAATGTGCCTGTGAACCACTCCTCTGCAATTAAAAAAAAAAAAAAAAAGGCATTGGCCCCTTGACCAACGCAAAGAACCAGCGTTAGGTTAGCTTCCCACTTCCCTCCTTAAGCAGTCGCTCACTCACCAAGACAGTGTTCAACCAGACTCTGCGATGGATCATAACATTCGTTGAATAATTTGGTAGACTAATTAGCAAAGCAGAGCATGAACTGAATAACCCCCACAAGCAAAAGTTAGGAAGCTAGCAGACATACTAACAAAAACCACGAAATGTAAAACATAGCATCTATTTCGTAAAAAGACTTCTCTTCTACAAACACCAAACAATTTTCACGGGCTGCATTACTAGGTGGTTTCCCTAAGTTCTACCAAAATAAGACTTCAGCTACTCCTGGATAAGAGAAGGGCAGTGTGTATGCACAGCCCACGAAACAACCCACCAGTTCACACAGAAACTTACTGCTAAATTTCAATCAACAACTGAAATTTTTTGAAGACATGTCTTTTTTAAGTTTCCTGTTTCTTCTCTACTCTGCCTGATGTTTCTATTTAAAGTTTTTCCTTAAGTCAAAAAAAAAAATGTTTACCCATTAATGAAATTACTTGGGGGTCTTCTTAAAGCCAAAAAGGAAAATGCACAATTCCAAAAGGCAGAAGTGTCAGGAAGGAAAGAAGAAATGCTTTAGGGGAAAGAATGTGGGAAAGGAGCCGTGGCCGCTCCCCATGGCACCCTGCATCCAGCCCCAAGTCTTTGAGCCCCAGACCGACAATCCCAGCCCCACACCGCCGACTGGATCCAGACATGTGGACTGGAGGCTGTCAGTGCCCATAGGAGGGGCTGCCTGCCACATCTCCCCGCAGAGAGCCCCTGCACTTTGCTGACAATGCTGTTCTGCAGCGAGAGGCTTTCCCCAGTGAGGGAAGCACAGGGTGGAAAGAAAAAAGGAGGCAACCAGCGGAGCAGGAAGCAAAAATTGGAGTTCTGCAGCCAAGAAGTCAACCTGCAACCCTTTACCAAACGATGACCCACTAACATAATACAACACCAGGATCTGTAACAACAGAAAGTACAAACCCAAACTGCACCTGCGTATGAGATGTGCACCACAGACAACCAACGGTGGGCAGGCCATACAGGAACTCCGAGAGGATAGTCTGCTCTGCTTTTTCAACCTATATTATATGCTTCAAATGCAACTGTTTTTCCATCCTCCTCTGAAGGAACGAAGCCCTGGAAATTCCACGTGTTTCCACAATAATTTCTGATATTGTCATAAAATGATGAAGGCTAATTTAAAGAATTCTCTCCACGTGAATCATGACTGAGGATAAAACGTGATAAAAGCTGTTTTAACTTTTCACTTTGCAAGTGGATATGCTGGGGGATTTTTAAGTTCCACAATGTAAAAAAGACTGAGATTTCTGATCCTTCCAATCTTGGGCTTCTTCTCTGAAGCAACATTGAAAAACAAGTTGATTCATCTAATTTAAGTCAGTAAAACTGTTCTATGTGGTTAGAAGACCTGAAATTCCAAATAACCTTAAAGAACGCTCCATCAACTCAGCATGGACAAAGCAAGTCAAAGATGACACAGCTAACGTGTGGGGGCAGCAGGGCAAGGCGGGGGGCTGGACAGGGCAATGCGCCAACCCTGTGATTGTTTCATTCTTCAGCGTTCAGCCCAGGTCTAGCAAGGTTTGCACAGAGAGGAAAACAACAATGTACTTCCCACATGCAAACACATACCTCTTTCTCTGCCCAAACACTTGATAAGAAACTCATTAAGCCCTTTTTAAAAATCTGTACAGATGGAAGGCGTTCATGGAGAACTAGACTGAGCATACCTTGGTCTAACGTGGTTTTGCCATCCTCTGGGCAGTGAAACATATTACTCACCCTCCAAGACGGATGGCTGGTGACAGGCCAGTGTCATTGAACAGGTAAGTGTGCCCCAAGTTCACGCCCGTAAGCAACCACTCCCCGTGCACCCTGGGGCCAGGACACACATCCTCAGCACTGTCCCAGATTCGAGGAGCAACTGTTGAGCTGATGTCCAGGCTGACGGGGGAAGGGCTGACGGGGGAAGGGCTGCCGTCCTGTTGAGTAGGGACGGCTTCCCACTTCGGTAACACAGATGGGGTATGGACACTTATGGTCCGTGTAATGTGGACACAACAAAAGCGTTTGGGGGTGAAGCATGAATGTTGGGGTGCCATAAGGAACACAAGAATACAACGTGCACTGAGGGCCAAGACCGCCGCAAAGTGAGGAGGAATCCCATCTGAACACTGACAAAAATCACAGAACTTGGGCAAACATTTTCCAATGGAGAGTCCATCCCTCTGAGCCATCTGCCCACACTGCACACTTCATCCAGCAGTTTAAATCTAAATATTGTCCCCAGCTGGATACTGCCCTGGATCCCCTGCCTTCAGGTCCTCTGAGGTACTCGCAAAGTCCTCCTCGCCTTCCACCAGCCGGAATAGTGTCTGCTAAGCACACAGAGTCCAGGAAACAGCCTCCTCTCCTCCCACGGGACTGCTTCACATTACAGAACATCACAATACCCTGCAGAACCCCAAATTTGAAACAGAAAAATCGAAAAATGCCCAGTCTATGTAGGACTGAAAAGGCAGTTAACACCATGCCACAGCCCCCACGGTTATCCCTTCCTTGCCCTGAATGTGTTAAAAAGGAAAACATAAAGTCAACATCAGCTCCTCCCTGCTGATGAAAATTGGCACGAATGAATGTACTTTCTGGCTCCCCGCCCTCACAAAACCGTTACACACGCGCACACGCACACACACACACACACACACACAAAAGTTCACCAGGCTGAACTGCTCCAAATGTAAATTCAAAACCAGCCAGCCTATCCCCACCGCACATTATGGTAGTGGCCTTTGCAGGGTGAGCTGGGTGAATACCAAATATATATTAAACATCGCACATTTTGGAACTTCAGTGCTTCCTTTTTTAAGAGACAGCAAAACCCGATCTAAAACTTATGACAGTTGAGCACATGACCCCACCATTAGGAGCAACTAAGAAACCGCATATAACACTCCATGAAATCCCTGTAGCAAATCTGTCACAAATTCTAAATATGAGAGATGAGAGCGAGACACCAAACCTGGCCTGAGGGGGGAAGGTTTTACGATTTCACCCAACCTTCCCATCACAACACACAGAACAATAGTAGCGCTATCTTCCCCCAGCGAGGACAGCCTGTTTGGAAGCCAGGATGCCCGGGCCGCCGAGCTCAAACCCCCAAGTACAACGCCAAGTTTCGCATTCGAATAAGGCCAGCCGGCACCTCGGGCCGTGCGACGCGGACGTGTCCCCAGCGCCGGCCGCGGGGCGAGCGCACGGACGCGCACCAAGGACACGGCTCCCCGCCAGGCCGGCGCAGCGCGGCCCAGGCGCCCCCGGCCCAGGCGCCCCCAGCCCAGGCGCCCGTCCCCGCCCCAGGCCCCGCCGCAGCGCGGGGACCCGCCGGCAGCCCGCAGCGCGGGGGGGCCCGGGCCGAGCCCGCGGCAGCCGGGGCGGGAACAGGGCCGCCCGCACCCCCGCCCGGGACCCCCCCTTCCGCCCGGGACCCCCGCCCGGCCCCCGGCCCCGTCCCCGGCCCTCCCCGCGCCAGCGCGGCCCGGCCGGGCGCGGGGCCTGTTACCTTCCGACAGCTCCAGCTCCAGCTCGGCCAGCCGGGCCCGCACCTCCAGGGGCAGAGCCATGCCCTCCAGGCCGCGGTCCGCCATGCTCGCGGCGCCCCCGCCCCAGCCGCCTCCCTTTGTTCGCAGGCCGCGGTCTGGCCGCTCCTCGCGCCCAGCGGACCCGCACCGAGCGCGGCAGGCCGGGCGCGGCGCAGCGAGCGCTCCTCCCCCGGCGCCTCCTCAGCGCGGCCCCGCCACGCGGCCTCGCGCCCGCGCCCCCGCCCGGCCCCCCGAGCGCGCCCCCGGCCCGGGCGCCAGCCCGCCGCTCCGCCTGTGCGCGCTGACGGCGGGGGCGCGCGCGGGGGTGGGGATGGGGAACGGGTGGAGGAGAGGGGCGCCCGGGAACGGGGACGCGCTCGGGGCCCGGGAGGGGGGTGGGGACGGGGAACCGGGGGACTGCGGACGAGGACGCGCGCGGGGGGATGGGGACGGGGGCTGGCGGGGACGCGTTCGCGGGGGGAGTGGGGGAGGTTGACGGGGGGGGGGCGTCGTGCTCGGCCGGAGGCGCGCACCGGGGGTGAGGCGGGGGCGCGGGGATGAGCGCGAGGACGCGCTCCGGAGGTGGGGTCGGGACGGGCGGGCCGGCGCAGCGCGCGCTCCCAGGGGCGCGCTCGGGGGCGCGGGGCGCGCGCACCGGCCCAGCCCAGCCTCCGCCTCCTCCAGGCTTAAGGCGAAAATACCTGCTAGAGCCCCGGCCTAACGTGCAGGTTAAAACTAAAGTGTTCTGGGTCTTTGAGGGCTGAATGATTTTTATGAATACTTGGGGGTGAGGGCTGTAAAATGGCAGTGTGGCCGTGGCACAAGGTACTCGATGGGAAGTTCCTAATTCTGGATCTAGAACCGGCAGCCTGTGCCCTTGGGCTAATCAGTACCCCAGACTGGGTCCCTCTCTGAGAAAAGGAGAAGAGATCGAATCACCTAATCCCCACTTCCCACGTCAGCACTCCCAGACTGTGGCCCGAGGGCACACAGTCACGGGGACCCAGCCGTCCTCAGACTAGGGGGCTCCCCGAATTCCCCACGCCCTGACCACGACGGCCTTGGGACACGGCCCTGGGCCCTTTTCTCTTCCACGCCCTGTATGCCTTCCCAGCTCCCACCGCATCGGGGTCACCTCTGTGCGCTGATTACCAAATCAGGGCCTCTGTCCTGATTGTTCAGAGAGGTGGTCTCACACCCTCTGTCCAACTGAATAGTCTTGCTGGGATGCTGCCCATACCCGGAACTCCACAAACCCAAAGTAAGCCAGCTCCTGACTTCTAACTACTTCTACCATTTCCTTAATTATTCAGGCTGGATGGAGTCCTGGAGACCTCCCTCTTCCTCGGCCTTCACACCCCTCTGCTTCTCAGTCCTCTCAAGGCTCTGGCAGGAAGACTGGATCATCTGACTTCATGGTCATTCCTGTAACCCCTCCTATCGCTCCCCAGAGCATTCCCACTCAGTTCTCCTACAACCATCTACTTGACCTGTGGCTGCAGTTGGCTCCCGAAGGGGAGGCATTCATTCCCAGCTCAAACACAGGCCATAGCACTTACCGCACTGTCTACTGAATACAAGTCTAACTTGGCGGGAGACTCAAGACCCTCCACCAGCTGACCCCAACCTGGAGACCGCACCACATCTCTCACATGCCCTGGTTCCTCAAGGCCTGGTGTGCTCCTCATCAGCACTCTTGCTCTTTGTTCTCTTTAGCGCCTTCCTTCATGGTGTGCCTTCATCCTGGAGTGCCTGCTCCCCTGCGCTGCCCACACCCTCCCCCACCCATCCCTAACATCAACTCCAGAATACCTCTCTTCCTCCCTAGCTGTGCTCCCGCTACTTGCTGCCCTTATCATATTTGACCTTTTGTTTATCTTCCTCATTAGTGTAAGCTCCTCAAGACTGAGCCTCCCTCATCTTTCTAGTTCCCCTTGAAGTGACCGTAGTGACAACTGAGAGAGTTGTTGGCATTTCTCATGCACATCTGTCTTCTCCGTGGGGAATGGTGAGGGGAGAAGTGGATATCTGCACTGATGAACTTGAGAGGAGTGCATCCCAAGTTCCTCTGCTTCATATTGTGTGGGCATGAGTCCAGTGGACACTGCGAACCAAGCCGTATGCCACATTTCTGTCCCCTCTTCATGATAAACAGGCCACCGTGTTGTAGAGAGCCCTGGAGTCCAGCCCGTCCATGCTGCAGGTGGAAGACTTTACAGAAATAACATGCAGCAGAACCAGGATTCACAGCCCAGCCTTTGGAGCAAATCCTGGGGTCCCTTATAGCAAAGTGGGACTGCACATTCCAAACAATAAGTGATATCGAGTCCACCTCAGGCAGGATGACATCACTTTTTAATGCAGGGATGGGTCTGGGTCATTTACATATGATGCTGTCACTGAGTTTGGTTCCAAAGAAGACTGTGATTTTGCATTAAACACATTGATAGTATACTTAGATTCTGAGCTGATGGTTCTTCATTTCAGCAGGTCTTTGTGTAACTACACAAAAAACAGGAAATGGTGTGCACTTGGCATTTCCAACACCCCGACAGACACTTTTATCTGGAAATCCTGCTATGTCCTCAAAACACGGTATGTCCAAAATCAAACTTCTCCTACTGCCAATCCTGGATCTCTGTTCATCATCTCTGATAGTGGCCTTGCTCCTCCTCGTGATCTGTCCTTTGAGCCATGCTGTTACCAATCTCACACATCTCTCCCTCCCCTCTGCTCATGGTCACTGCCTAATCCAGACCTTCAGAGCACCCAAACCTACCCCGTCTTTTCCTTCTAATCTTTCCTACCGTGGCTGCCAGATTGCTCTTCCCAAGTGACACTTTGAACAGGTCATAGTCCCCTTGCTCTACCATGGACACTGGTTCTCTGGCTGCAGAGCAAAGAACTCCTTGATTTGACATTGGAGCTTCCCAGGCTTGGCACAGTTTCCTTCTCTACCTTCTGCTCCACGAATCCCCATCATGCTGCATTCCCCTGCAGAGTGCCTCCACCCTCCTGTTCCCTCTTCCTGTCGTCCCCTGCCCCACCTGTGTCACAGCCATAGAGGAAATCACACCCAGTCATGCCCACCTCAAATGCCACTTCTTCCGTGAAGCCTCCTTTCTGACCTCCTTGTTGGGAAGATTCTTGCCACCTCCTCTTTTTCTGCCTGTTCCACCTGCAATGCGTCATCTATGTGTGCATCTTATCTGGCAGCTAGTTTATCCATAATTTCCCTGCTGTGTTGAATGACATAGAAACAACATACTGTGTCTCAGAGTGCAGTCTGGCTCTGCAACAAGGTAAAGGACCATTCCCCCCATCTCGTTCTGCTTCAGTCCCAGCCAGCCTCGAGGACTGGGGAGCTTGTAAAAACCTTGTGATACATGTGTGTGTGTCTACGTATAAAAACCTGGTTCAAATGAATGTTGAGGTGGACATAACAATACCCAATAGAGGTTTATTAGAATGAATTGAGTAAATGCTAAGAGCTGTTTGCTTCCCAGGTCTGCCCAAAGCCCTGAAAATTCTGTCATTGGAGTTATTCTCAGAAAGCCACTGGAAAATCTCAAGACTGCTACCTGAGAGTGGTAAAACATCAATAGCATTTATTAACACACTGGCATGGTTTAATTTCTCAAATAAGCCAGGCTTTACATAACAAACCCCAGAGGGTCTGAGACACAGCACAAAACATTCAGGTGTGAGGACGTGTGATGACCCTGGCCGACCAGGAGGCAGCCTGCCAGAGGCTAGCAGATTGGAGAAACATGGAAACACGGCAGGGTAAGCTCTCTCTGCTCCTCTACCGTCCCAGCTAGACAAGTCCTGGACACAATGTTTTGAGTTGCATGGAGGGGCAGCTACATAAACCTAATTAATTAATTAATCATCATGTCCCCGAGGATTTGGGTGCCTCTCTCTGAATCTTGCTTACTGTCTGCTATGGGTCCTTTGTCACCACTCTTTGCCCACCTGTGACAGCTCACCCCGGTTGTGTTTCTGTTTCTGTTTCACGGAATTCCCAGCCAATTTGGAGAAAGAACTTAAATACTCACATGGAACTGGGCTCCAGATTTTAGACAGTCTGGTTGGGACAGACGAGAGCAGTAAAGGACTCTGCTAACCCAGTATCAGTGTGTCATTAATATGGTAGCTGACCGTGGGAAGCGTGGGCTCGATAGGTGCCGGCTTCCCGTACAGAAGCGTATCTCAGAGTTGTACCTTTACTTCTGAAGCCTGACTGCTGATAAGGGTTGATTATTTCATTCCTTATCAGATTCATGTGGGATTTGTTCACGCTGTGCTTTCTCCTGGGGAGCCCAACCTTGTGAATTTTTTCCCTTTTTCAAAGTCATTAGGAAGAGCTGGTTGTAAGATACGATGGTGGTTTTTCTGTAAGTACTTATATCATAAAACTGCTGTGACCCAGTTTTCCTAGGCTAAAATTTACCTACAGGACTATGCCTGGCAATTTGTGTGGGGTTACGTTTCATTTGGGTCTTACTGTATTATCAGCAATTCAGCTTGGGTGGAGTGAGTTGGGTTTAAAGAAAGGAAAAAAAGTGAATGATCTGACACAGAAATTTGGGTTTAATTAATCAGTACTTAGAAAGCAGCTTGAACCCCTGCATGAGACTATTCTATGCATGCAAGAAATCATTAACATTTGTGACTTTTTTTTTACATCATTATAGAATTAACCAAATAATATGCATGTGACTAAGTTTGGTGAACCATATGGGTATTTGCATTTTGTTTATGCTGTCTTCCTCAGGAAGTGGAGAATTATCCCACCTATTTACCTAACTAAGAACAGGCATACAGGCGAAAGAGAAGAAGAACGAAGTAATCCCAAAGAATCCCACAGCACAATTAATTGGATTTTCCAGGCCATTGCCGGAAGTGCTGAGGATTCAACTGTGAGTCAAAGATGTCTTGATGGAAAAAGAAGTGTTGAAATTTATCTTGGACAAACAGCCTAAATGTTTCCTTGTATCCATCATTACAAATCAATATGCAATTATCAATAAGGTAATTATTTCTGATCATTTTACCGACGTGTTAATCACTTGTACTAATGGTGCTATAGTAGCACAAAACACAAATTATCCAAAAATTAGTCCTGTTTGGTCTTAGATTGCATCATATTTTTATAGCATATTTCCTTTGCCAATTATGATTGACTAATGTCTAGCTTAATTAAGCTAATGTCAAGATTAATTGTCATTCCCAGAACTCATATCAATTAATCGCTGAGACAAGTGACACATAGGCTTTTTTATTCAAGATTTTATAAAGTGTTCTCAGATATAAGGCTTTTTTGAGTGTTTAAAACATAAGCTTTTGAAGTAGAAGAGAGGAGAGTGGTTGAAGACTAAAATCTTGCCATCAAAAATCCACAATGTGAAACAGAATCATAAAAGAAAAATTTTAAATTGGGCTCATCCCTTCAAAATGGAAAATACCTCTATATATCAAGTTTAGCACAATCCTGAACAGCCACTACTACACCAGGTAACACTCCACCACAATGTCTGCGGTGGCATCTAAACAATTTAGTTGTATAAAATCCAGAATCTTGTTACTATGAAGATAAATAAAAGCAGTGTTTTCAGTGAGTCTGTACTAGCTCACACATACACTCAATGAAAGTAAATAAAAATAAAGAACATGATGCTTGGAATGCCTGGGTGGCTCAGTCGGTTGAGCGTCCGACTCTTGATTTCTGCTCAGGTCATGATCTCGGGGTTGTGAGATGGAGCCCCGTGTTGGGCTCTGCACTCAGCACAGAGTCTGCTTGTCCCTCTCCCTCCCCCAGCTTGTGCTCTCTCACGCTCTCTCTCTCTCTCTCTAATAAATAAATAAGTAAAAGCTTAAAAAAAAAAAAGAACATGATGCTATACTCTCCATGGCAGACTCTACACTAGTTGAGAAGGTCCCAAGGACTCTGGGGACTTGGCTTCCTCACCATCACCCTTCTCTGAATGAAAAGATAAAGTTGTTCCTTTGAGAATGCAACTGGGTGGGAGCAGGAGGGGACCGGCAATCCAGGCAGAGCCAAATCCCAGTTATAGTGGAAGTTTTACCTTAGTTGGTGCTGGTACTTCATCTTCCTGCCATGCTCACAGTCACATAAATGGACTGGAGTGAGGTCGGGTGGGTTCCCAAGAAGCAGAGCCTGAGGCAAGGGTTCTGAGGTACTTGCTTGACTAAAGGCATGCTTTCACAAGAACCTGTAGGGAGTGAACACATCAGGGCAGAAGAGAAAGAGCAGACCACAGTGGCCCAGTCCATAGACTGATGGGACAGTTGGCTGTGCCGCATGAGCTGCACGGGTCCACGTATACATGGATTTTTTTTGGACAGTATTGTAAATGTATCTTCTCTTCCTTTTGATTTTCCTGACACCATTTTCTTTTCTCTAGCTCACTTTATTGTAAGAAGACAGTATATTATATACATAACATACAAAGTATTAGTTATCCAACTGTGTATGTGATCGGTAAGGCTTCCAGTCAGCAGTAGGCTGTTAGCCGTTAAATTTCAGGGGGGTCAGAGTTATTCCTGGGTTTTCGACTGTGCAGGGGTCAGCACCCCTAACCCCACATTGTTCAAGGATCAACAGTACCCTTACACACAAGAAAGGTAGAAAGGTGGAAAGAGAAAGATAATGGGCAGAGGCAGGGTAAGAGAAAGAAACTGAGGGTGATGCAGAGAGGTCAAGGAGAGGCACGTGCATGCAGGGAAACAGGACCATGCTAGAACAGAAAGGCGGACTGAGAGAAGGAAACAGAAATGCAGGCGCACAGAGCTCCAAACCAGTGATTTTAAAGACATGACAAATCCAATAAAAATTTTAAAAACAGGTAAACAAAATGCTCCTTTGAAATGTTGCTGTGGAAGTTAGCTACTGTGTTAGGGTCTGAGGGCTGCCATAACAACGGGGCACAAACTGAGTGTCTTTAAACAAGAGACGCTGTTGGCCTCACCATCTAGAGGCTGGAAGTCTGGAAACTAGGTGTCGGGGAGGGCTGGGCTCCCTCCGATGCTGCTGGGGGGATCCCTCCCCCCACACCACTTCCAGCTCCTGGTGGCCCCTGGCAATCCCCTGCTTCCCTGCAACGTCTGACTCCGTTGTCACATTAGCATCCCTCTGTCTGTGGCTGGCTCCAAGATTCCCCTTTTTATAGGGACACCAGTCCTCTCAGATTCGAGCTCACCCTAGTGAACTCCTCTGAACTTGGTCGAGTCTGCAAAGACTATTTCCAAATAAAGTCACAGTCTGAGGTCCTGAGGGTTTGGACTTCAAGAAATCTTTTGGGTCACATAATCCAACCATAACAGATGTTAATATGGGAAAAAACAAATCTAGATGAAAACCTTTACATCCCAAACCCCAAGAAATTACAAAGGGCTAGCTGCTTAGGAGCAAATTACAAAACCAACAAGCCAAAATTGGGGAATTGAAGCAGTAGGAGAAATTTTCAGTAACATATTATGCACAACTTTAAACATTTTCGAATAGCAAAAAATGATCAACTAAAACAAAAGCAATGAAGGACAACTGGGAAAGAGATTATGAACAGGCCCCAACTTACAGTGGTTCCACTTACGAGTTTTTCAATCTCTACGCTTTACGATGGCACAAAAGCATTATGCATTCAGTAGAAAAACATACCTCGAACTTTGAAATTTGGATGTTGTCCTGAGCTAGAGGCATGCTGGACAATCCTTCGTGATGATGCGGGACAGTGGCTCACAGTCAGCCCCGCAATCACGGGAGTAACAGCTGATACACGGACAACGTCCTGCACCCAGACCGTCATTCTGTCATGCTCAGTACAGTATTCAATGAATCACATGAGATATTCAGCACCTCATTGTGACATAGGCTTTGTGTTAGGTGATTTTGCCCAGCTGTAGGCTGATGGAAGTGTTCTGAGCACATTAAAGTAAGCTAGTCTAAGCTGATGTTTGATGTTAGGTATGTTAAATGCATTTTTGATTTAACAATGTCTTCAACTTACAATAGGTTTATCAGAAAGAACCCGTTGTAAGTCAAGGGAGATCTGTAGTTTTATTTCCTTTTTTTTAGATTTTCTTTCTTTCTTTCTTTCTTTCTTTCTTTATGAGAGAAAGCAAGCACAAGCAGGGAGAGTGGCAGGCAGAGGGGGAAAGCAGGCTCCCCGCTGAGCAGGAAGCCCCGATGAGGGACTCTATCCCAGGACTCTGGGGTCATGACCTGAGCCGAAGGCAGACGCTTAACTGACTGAGCCACCCAGGCACCCCTGTAGTTTTATTTCTAGCCAGTGAGAAATGCAGAGTGCTTGGTAATTACCATCAGTTGACTAACGGATAAGCTACTCTTCTTTGTCACCTAAGATATTTTCACTTTAATGTCACCAGGTTTTAAGTCACATGAGTAGATAGATGCCTGCTTGAATAGGGCCTCTGGTTCTGCAATTTTTTAGGAGAACAAAACATTAACTTTTATTACAATAACACTGTTATTGGTGAATGTGTCTTTTATCTGCAGACAAGTGGGCTTCCTGGCACTGACCACAAAAACTTACTACGGCGGAAGGCAGCACTGGGAGGCAGGCCTCCTCTTGCAAGCAGGGCCCATGTCTGTTGGACAGTATGCATGTGTGTTCTCTGCACACAGTTGACCTGCCAAGAGGAATAAAAGAAGCCAGAATCTGGGCTGTTTCTGATTCACCCTCACCAATCAGATAAGATACTTCACTTTTCCTGGGGCAGAGTGTGTGTGTGTGTGTGTATGTGTAAATACAGAAAGGCTAGAAACATTACAGTAATAGAGTTTCCTCCACATGGAAGAAAAAGAACATGAGGAATGGGGAGCTATCTCCCCTGCAATGACGTTTTAAAAAATAGAAAATGGGGCTCCTGGGTGGCTCAGTTGGTTAAGCGACTGTCTTTGGCTCAGGTCATGATCCTGGCTTCCCAGGATCGAGTCCCGCATCGGGCTCCCTGCTCAGCGGGGAGTCTGCTTCTCCCTCTGCCTGCCACTCCCACTGCTCATACTCTCTCTCTCCCTCTGTCAAATAAATAAATAAAATCTTTAAAAAATAATAAAAAAATTAAAAATAGAAAATGGAATCAATAGATTAATTAATGTGATTGACCTTCCATAAAATCTTAGCAAGAGATTATTGTAAGATAAGGGAAAAATTATGAATGATGACCAAAAAAACGAATGTAGTAGGAAAAATAAGGCAGTTAGTTTTAGGAAAACTAAAAGAAAAGATCCATAATCATAGCATGTTATAAATATACTGTTAAATTCTGAATAAATTTCCTTGTAATGAATGTAATGTTGATATGGTTGGATTTAGGTCTATCATTTTGTCATTTGTTTTCTGTTTTTTGTTCCTCTGTTCCTCCTTTCCTGACTTCTTTGGAATTAATGCATTCTTCTAACCCCATGCTGACATTTTCCTACACGTCTCTGCACTGTTGTGTGCATCATTGTCATATACAACATATACACATACATTATAAATGCCACAAACCAGTGAGGTAATATTTGCTCTCCCAGTCGTATGTCTTACAAAAATTAGGAGAAGAAAATTTAAGGTATACAGTCTTTTCTATTTACCATTTTTTATGTTCTTTATTAATTCCTGTGGATCTAAATTTCTATCTGGGGTCATGAAAAAATTTCCTTAGAACTGCTATTGCAATTTTGCTGGCAATGAAGTATCTTCAGAGCATCTTCAATTTTGAATATTTGAGATGTTACTGGATTTAGAATTCCAGGTTGGCAGTTTTATTCTTTCAGAATAACCACGTTCCTGTATCATTGTCTTCCGGCCTCCATTGTTTCTGACAAGACACCAACGTTCACTCCTATCATTGCCCACTTGCATGTAACTGTAATTTTTCTCTGCTGCCTTCAAGATATTCTCTTTATCTATGGTCTCAACAATTTGATGTACCTGAGTGATGTGCCTGAGTGTTACTTTCTTTGTATTTATCCTGCTTAAAGTTTGTGGAGCTTTTTTAATATGGAAGATTTTGCTTTTCACAAAACTCAGGTAATTTTCAGCTATTCTCCCAATATTTTTTTTTTCCTGCTCATTCTTGTTCTCCTCTCCTTTGGGATTCCTCCTGCACTTATGCTACGCTGATTGATGTTGTCCTACGGGACAAAATGTGACTCTTCCATGTCTTATTTTCCAATATTATTTCTTTCTATTTTTCAGAGATAGTGATTCATTTGACCCTTCCCTCTAACATCTGGAATCCACTCTTAAGCTCATCCTATTAATTTTTCACTTTGTATACTGCACTTTTCCATTTTCTAATTTCCCTTTGGTCTGTTTTTACAATTTACATTTCTGTGTTAATATTCCCCATTTGTCCATTTATTATAACCGTTTACTCAAATGGCTATTATAGACAATGTATACTTATAACAGTTGCTTGAAAGTCCTTGCTTGCTAATTCCAATATCTGGGTAACCATGGTTGAGTTTCCAAAAACTGCATTTTCTCTTGACTATGACTCATATTATTCCATTTCTTTGCATATCTAGTAATTTTTTTGTTGTATGCTGGACATTGTGGACAATATATTGTAGTGAGAGAAAATCATGTTTTCTTCCTCCACGGATGTTCACATTGTTCATGGAAACAGTGAAATTAGTGGTTCTTACTTTTGGTCTTGTTAGCCTTGGTTTTATCCTTTCTTGGAGCGGAACTGTTTTATTTTAGAACATATGTTTAGGACATGTCTCTTACCATAGAGTGTGGACTTTATTCTTAAGGTTTAGACTTTCTGAAATTTTAACTCCGTTCCAAAATCTTCAATGAGGTCTCCCAGTGCCTAGGCTAGTACCCCACTATGACACAGAACTGTGTGCCTTCTGGTGCTGGCATTTGGCTCTCAGGCTGTAGCAGGTGATCTAACAAAGCCTCATGGAGTTTCTCCCTTTGCCTGTGCAGCCCCCATGCAAGAATCACACTGAACCCCCATGCAGACTTCTTGGACCTCCTCTCTATACAGCACCCCTTCTCAGAAACCCTGCCAAACTAGTTCCAGCTACTTCAAAGACCTGAGCTCCAGCTTCTTCCTCCTCCACTCAGAGGGACCATCTCCAGGCTGAAAACCAGAACAATCATGTGGCAACACTGGGATCACTTCATAAGTTTCTCTTCTCCTGTGATGCTCATTTTTAAATGCCTGAAAAGAATTGTAGCCTATATTTTGTGGTTGGTTTCAGTGGAGAGAAAGTCTGTGTCATGGCTTGTAGTAGAGGTCTCTGAAAAATATTTCATAAGCATAATAAAATAAATATCAGTCCAAATTGGAGAAAAAGCATGAGGAATTCTAAAGGGATGTTTCCAAGAAAAAAAAAAGAAATTAATAAATGAACACATTATAGGAGTTTGAGATTGATTTATGTTGATGATTTATTTTGATTTACATAGTTACATAATAATGTAAATTCTGAAAATTAACATAAAAATAATATAGTTGGGGAGGGAGAGAATAGGAAATGAATGTGTGTAAGCTTAAAGAAAAAGAGGTAGATAAGAAAGCTATGTCTTCATCTTGTGGACGTAGACAGTCAATAAGTAGATCTAAAAGTGAAAAATGAAGACACAGCACTGTAAGCTTATTATTTAGAAATACAGAGGTAAACACAAAAAGAAACACCATAAATGTGACTGTGCTTGCCTCTAGGAAGTAAGATGGGATAGCTCTGGGGACTACTGGTTTTATTAGAAGTCTAATTGTTCAAATACATACTTTTACTATGAAAGATAACATACACCGAAATGTGCATAAATGTTTTGGCACTTAAATAAGTAGAAAGCCAGTTGATTCTCAAACATGTTAGAAAATTGGTTTTCATTGAAAGTCTAATTATACCATTTTTAAACATTTCTATTGCAAGATACAACATGTAGAAATGTGCATAAATGTTATTGGTAACATTCAAATCGTTAGAAAACCAAGTAACAAGTGAACCAACTGAAGAAATTGAACATGATTTACTTTCCAGAAGTCCCTCCTAACTACAGTGCCCTCATTCTCACCAAAACAGACCATTCTCCTGACTTGTAATTACTTCTTTGGTTTTCTTAATCAGCACTGCATGAATCCCTATAAAATACAGTTTAATTTTGCTTATTTTGAACTTTGTATAATAGAATTACATGATAAGTATAATTTATATGTTTTGTTTTTTATTCATTCAACTCTAGGTTTATAGATTTCTCCATATTGTTGTTTGTAGCCTACTTTTTCTTTTCCTCTAAGTAAGTATTCTTTGACTGAATGTATCTGAGTTTATCAATCCATTCTATCATTCCACTGTTGATGGGCACTTGGGTTGCTTCCAAATTTGGGCTACGATGAGGAAAATATAACAATGTAATATACCTTATTATTATTAATCATTTATTTAATACTTATATTTATTTATATTTTAATAAATGTGTTGCTTAATGCTTATTAAATAATGATCAATATTAATTTTATTTAATAGTTACACTTTTTCATATTATTCAATATTATATTATTATTTGAGATATGATATATGAAATATATATCAGATGTTTATCGTATCACATATATATATGATATATATATCTCATATATGATATCCTGGTGAATAGAGATGCAACTTTCTCCCCGTGCTCTCTATTGCTCCCATATGTTGCTGTGCACATACAGGCTCTCTTTTCTGTTCCATTCATCTATTTGTCGATTCCTGCTCTAATACAGAGTACCGACTAATACAGCTTTACAACACCTAAATGTTTGACAGACCGAGGCTCATCTCTTCCTTCCCCCCCTCCCTCCTCCTCCTTCTTCAAACCTTGGCTGTTCTTCTCCCTGCATTTTTGTTTATATTTTGAATTCTCCTGTCAGATGTCACTTCTGCAAAATACTCTTGGGATTTTAAGTGGAATGGCCCTGAACCTAGAAGTCAATTTAGGGATCAATGGCCTGCTTGCATTTTGAAACTTCCACTCTATAAACACAGGGTATCTCTCCATTTTTCAATAATGTCTTTCAGTAAAGTTATATAATTTTCCTCATAAAGGTCTTTCACATCATTCTTTTATATTTATCCTATTTGCTATTTTTGGATGCTATTTGTAAATGGCATATTTTAGAATTACATTTTTTATTTGTTGCTCTTATTTAGAAATACAATGGAATTGTTGTACTAATTTTATTTTTATTAAATTATTTTATTTATAGTCTTCATAATTTATATTTTATGAAATAATTAATTTTAATATTTTATTTACAAATTTTTTATTCAATACCTATACAATCATTTCTTCTGAAAACAATGACAATTTCAGTGTGATCACAGTGATAGGAGGCATCCTTTTCTTGTGCACCACTGAAAAGGGAAAAGGGCAAGTTTTCAAACATTTGTTAAATACAGTGTTGATTGTGGATTTTTGTAGCTTCTCTTTATCTGATTAAGAAAGCCCTAGTTTACTCACTTTTTAGGCTGATACTGAAATTTATCAAGTGCTTTTCTTGCATTATTGGGATGATTATGTAATTTTTCCTGTATTGGCCTGCTAATATGGAAAAGAATTAACTGATTGTTTTAAACGTGAAACCGACCTTGTATTCCTTGGATAAATCTGACTTAGTCAAAATCTATTATCCTTTTAACATACTGCTGAATTTGGTTTACTATTACAGTAAAACTCATCAATAACTCCCCCCAAAATAACCTGAAATTGAGAACAATGCATTGGCCATTTTTTCCTTTCCTTTCTCAAACAAGGCTGATTAAAGTTCTTAACCTTTTCAGGGATTGGAGGGGGCTAGGGTAGCTGTAGGTACTCAATTAATTCCTAAGAAGTGGGGAAGTGGAGGACAGGTCCCTGAATCCCCAGCTTCTCCCAGCCTAATCTGTGGGAACCTTTGAAAGTCCAGGCACCACAGCAATCAGAATCTTCCCCATGATTTTAAGCCAAAAGGTGACAAACAAAAAGGAGAGGGGGGAGAAAAGACAAGAAACAAAAAAAGATTTAAAAAAATACACCACGCATAAAACAACAGCAGGGGCTGAGGCATATTTGCAGTCCCCGGGAAGTGTAAGCCGGTGAGCTGTGCAAACTGACATGCCCACTCATGAGCCTCACAGTAATTGGATGTGTGTTTATACAAAGGATTTATTTGGATCTCATTATCATATTGTGGTGGGGCTTTACCCTATTTTGAAAAATTTTACATCTGTGTCCATGAGTGAAATTAGCCTACAAATATTCTTTATACATTCGTCCTTGGGATCAAGTTTTACTAGATCATTTAAATAAGTTGTAAAGCATTTCTTCTTCTGTTGTCTAGAAGAGTGTGAATAGGATGGGATTGCTTCTTCCTTGAAGGTATCAAATAACTAGTGAAACCAGCTGATCTGGAGTTTTCTTTTAAGGGAACACACTTAGTGCTGATTTAATTCCTTTTTTAAAAAAGATTTTATTTATTTATTTATTTGAGAGAGAGAGAGAGAGCACGAGCTGGGGCAGGTGGGGGCTGCAGAGAGAGAAGCAGGCTCTCTGCCAAGCAGGGAGCCCGACATGGGGCTCAATCCCAGGACCCTGAGATCATGACCTGAGCCGAAGACAGATGCTTAACCAACTGAGCCACCAGGCGCCCCTGCTGATTTAATTCTTTAAAGGTTTTAGACTATTGCATTTTTCTGTTTATTCCTGAGTCAGTCTTGGTATATTTCCTCCCAAATTTGTCCACGTCCTCTCTATATTCAAATTTATTGGCATAAAGTTGTTAATAATATCTTTTTTCTAAGATGTCTGTGTGTTTGGCATCTGTAGTGATTTTTTTTCCAATTGAAATACAGTTGGCATACAATGTTGTATTAGTTTCAGGTGTACAATACAGTGATTCAACACTTCTATACATTACTTAATGCTCACCGGGGAAGTGTAGTTACCATCTGTCACCATACAAAGTTATTACAGTATTATTAACTATATTCTCTGTGCTGCACTTTTCATTCCCATGACTTATTTATTTTATAACTGCAAGTTTGTACCTTTTAATCCCCTTCACCTGTTTTGCTCACCTCCCACCTCCTTCCCCTCTGGTAACCACCAGTTTGTTTTCTGTATTTATGAGTCTGTTTCTGTTTTATTGTTTGCTTTGTTTTTTAAATTCAACATATAAGTGAAATCATATGGTATTTCTCTCTCTCTTTCTGACTTCACTTAGTGTAATATCCTCAAGATCCATCTATATTGTTGCAAATGGCAAGATTTCATTCTTCTTTATAGCTGAGTAATATTCCACTATATATACATCACATCTTCTTTATCCATTAACCTACTGATGGACGTTTGGGTTGCTTTCACATATTGGCTATTATAAATAATGCTGCAATAAACAGGGGTGCATATATCTTTTCAAATTAATGTTTTTGTTTTCTTTGGGCAAATACCCAGTGGTGAGATTACTGGATCATAGGGTATTTCTATTTTTAATTTTTTTGAGGAACCTCCATACTGTTTTCCACAGTGGCTGCACCAGTTTGCATCCCCACCAACAGTGCACGAGATTTCCCCTTTCTCCACATCCTCGCCAACATTTGTTGTTTCTTGTGTTTTTTATTCTAGCCATTCTGACAGGTGTGAGTGATATCTCATTGTGGTTTTGATTTGGAGTTCCCTGATGATGAGTGATGTCAAGCATCTTTTCACATGTCTGTTGGCCGTCTGGATGTCGTCTTTGGAAAAATGTTTATTCAGGTCCTCTGCCCATTTTTCAATCACATTATTTGCTTTTTAGGTGTTGAGCTATATAAGTTCTTTGTATATTTAGATATTAACCCCTTATTGGATATATCATTTGCAAATATCTATCCCATTTAGTAGGTTGCCTTTTGTTTTGTTGATTGTTTCCTTTGCTGTGCAAAGCTTTTTATTTTGGTATATCCCAATAGTTTATTTTTGCTTTTGTTTCCCTTGTCTGAGAAAACATATCTAGAAAAATGTTGCTAAGGCCAGTGCCAAAGAGATTGAAGCCTATGTTTTCTTCTAGGAATTTTTAGTTTCAGGTCTCACATTTAATCCTTTTCTCATGATTGCTTTGGCTAGTTGGGGTCTTCTGTGGTTCTACACAAATTTTAGCATTATTTGTTCCAGTTCTGTGAAAAAATGCTGTTGATATTTTGGTAGGGACTGCATTAAATCTGTAGATTGCTTTGGGTAGTATGGACATTTTAACAATATTAATTCTTCCAATTCATGAGCATGGAATATCTGTCCATTTGTTTGTGTTGTCTTCAATTTCTTTCATTGGTGTTTTATAGTTTTTAGTATTAGTTATTTGCAACTTCTCTCTATTTTTCATCAGTTTCACAAGTGGTTTTGTCAATTTTGTTAGTGTTATCAAAGAACAAACTTCTAGCTATTTAATGTTTGGTTTTATTTTACTTAATTACTCCTCTTCATTATTTACTTAATTCTTCCTTCACAAATGCAAGATTAACCCAAAAAAGGAAGATATAGATGAAGTGGACAATTTGGGGGGAGTCTACCAAGAATGATTCAAGAACACTCACTTTGATGTCTTGTTATCTCTGACATCCTGTTTGTCATTGCCCTTGAAAAGTACTTTCGTTTGTTGGCTACACAAGGTCTAGGATGGATATGCCTTCCCTCAGAGAGCATTTATGTTCCTGTCTAAGAATATTGGGGATACTAACGGTTGCAACCATCTCAAACCAATTTCATAGCCCCACTTTTCTTGGCCTCTGTGTTCCAGATCATGTGCACCCACGTGCAAAGAGCTGATCCGTGGCTGCAAATTCCCCCTAATTTTTTCTTCCTTTTTCTTCTCCTGCTCTGTTTCCTTCTAAGGCAGTTTCCTTAAAATCCCCTGTGATTGGGGTAGAGTGGGTTTAGATATGGTTCACTCTTACTTTAAGTGTGATTGCCCTTTTTGGGGTCCCAGTTTATGGTCAGGATGTCTCCTTTAAGGCCTTGGATATTGGCCTTGACTTCTATTCATCTTGTCTTGAATGAACAAAAAACTCACCAAAAACAAACTCATTGAGGGGTATAGCAAATGCTCTCAGGGCATGAGCACCTTTTATGACCATATATGTTCTGATATATATACAGTGTATACACATGCTTATAGCTCTCATTATAGACTTCCATAAAATAGTTTGTTCCTACTGTCTTCAGATTTTTGACACATATAAAGTAATTTTTGAAAAAATATAAAACTGTGCTATATAATATTTTCTATTGTTTTTAGCTGGAGAGTTAATTTGACTAATCCAGGCTGCTGTTTCTGGAAACCAGAAGCCACTATTTAACTTCAAAGGATTTTTGTATGTTTCTTTTACTAAAATAAAACTAAAGGAAAAGAGACACATAAACAGACATAAAGACTGTGGGGACTGCAGAGAAGGAGCTATGTACGAGACAGATACGGAGTAGAGAAGGAGACGGTCTGGAATGGATGTAAGCTTTCACAGAGAAGATATTTCAGCCGAGTCTTCAGCAATGAGGACAAAAATCCAGACAAAGACAAAAAAGTGGGCACATCAAGAAGAGTCAGCAGCAAACACAAAAGTAAGAGGTATGAGAGCAGGGCGCAGTCCAGGAGGAGACGTGGTGCGGCTGCCCCCTGCAGCCCAGAGCTCCCAGGGCAAACTGCAGGCACGCGGGCATGGATGCCTTCTGCCTTGGTCCTGTCATGGTCACTGTCTCCTCACTCCCCTGACTTGAATTTATCCCCCCTTTCTGCCCTGCCTCTGCTCATCAGAATTGGAAGGACTTGTTTTCCTGAGCCCTGACAGCTCTCAATGATGTTTCACTCACCCTCTGACTTTGTGGTCCTGACCCCTTTGTTGGTTTTCAACCTAGAATGAAAGCCCTGGTGCCAACTGATTTGCATCCCTATGGCCTCTCCTGTGACAACTGGCAGTGCCAGTCACCAGGATCCGAGTGAGGAGAAGCAGCTTTGTGAGAGAAGGGGATGAGTGAAATTTGAAGCACACAGGCTTTGCAAATCTGAAAGTTTCAGGAGGCTGTCAGATCTGTAAGTCCAGAACTCAGAAGGATGCTTAGAATAAGAGAAAAGGTTTAAGAGTAATTATTACACATGTGGTAACCGAGACCTTGGGAAGTCTTGCTGGATCATGTGGAATAAAATCGATGAGCCCAGAATGAACCTGGAGATATCCAACACCTAGTGGCCGGAGGAGGAGGAATGAAAACGGCTGGCCAACAACGCAGAAGTCTGGGCCACAACTTCAGCTCGCTCTGATTATGGACGGAGGAGGCAATGCTGTTTCTGAAATGTCTAACTCATTACCGAGATAGCTTGTGCTCTGAAAGAATCCAGTTCAATAACTATTAAAATATATTCTCTTTGAATAAATGCTGCTAGAAAAGTGAAAAGTATTGTTTTAAAGGTCTCCAGATCCCAGCTATTTTTTTTATTGCTCCATTTTTAAATAGTTCATGGAATTAGGATAATAGAAGTGCAGACAGCATATTCACTGAATTGCAGATAACTACATTTCTTAAGCTGCTGGATAGCACTATTCACAGTGAATGGGGAAAAGTGAACAGTGCCATCCAATCAGAGACATCAGCTGGAAGGACCCTTAGAGATTGTTCAGAACCAACCAATCAATTGATTTTTTAAAAAGGAACATAAGAACTATCAAGGTTAAGCGACTTGCCCAACATTGACTCTGCAATGTTGAAATGTGCTGCCTCAGAAGGAGTTTGTCCTCGGCATCCAGGCCATCGTCTGCTAACAGCTCTGAGCTCTCCAGTCCCACGGAGGGAGGACGCTGGGAGAGGGTCTGAAGATGACTTCTTGGGTTATCACTTCCCGAATAACATGCTTAGTCGTTTTTCTCCTGTTGATATTAACACTAGGACATAATTATCTTTCTCTTTTAGTATTTTTAATGTTGATATTCACAAATATAGACAGAAGACTATGTACAGTTTAACTGGGGGGGGAGGGTGGGACAAATCTAACATCTTGCTGACCACCATCCAGAGCAAGAGAGAGATCATCACAAATTCCATTTATCCTTCCCCACCATACCCTTCCCCCCGACCGAGGCATAGCTGACATTTTTAGTGATCATTGCCTTGCTTTTCTTTATAGTTTTACATAGAATTTCCATAGAATGTATAGTTTGGTTTTGTCTGCTTTTGAATTTTATGTAAATTGAATCATACTGTATGTATTCTTTTGGGACTTGCTTTTTCCCCTCAATATTATGTTTGTATGATCCATCCTGTGGTTATCTGTGTCTGGTCTTTGTTTAATTTCACTGTGGAATAGAATCCTATTGGATAAATAATCTTCAACTTATTTATCCATTCTACCGCTGGTGGGCATGTGGGTTCTTCCCATTGAGGGCTATTCTGAATAATGCTGATTTGAACGTGCTTGTGTATATATCTTTACATTCATATCTTGGAGGCATATCTGAGGGGTGGTGTGTTCAGTAACAGGGTATGATTCTCTTCAACTCTACTAGATAATACTAAACTGTTCCCATGTGGTTACACCCACTCAGCCTCCCTTCGGCCCTGGATGAGAGATCCTGACGCGTCATGTCCTTGCCAACATTTGGTGGTGCCCAACATTATGATAGCAAAGCAGTAGTATCTGTGTTGTCTTTGAGGTTTTATTTTTTATTTCCCTGATGGCTGATGAGATTGAGCACACTGTCATATGTTTATTGGTCTTTGGATCACCTTTCTGTGATATGCTCATTGAAGCTTTTTGTTCATTTTCCTATTGGTCATTCTGGCTTTCCTTGCTGACTTGCAGAAGTCCTTTATATATTCTAGATACTAGTCCTTTGTCAAATATTTTTTCCCACAGGCCAGCTTATCTTTTCATTATTTTTATGGCATGCTTTGATGAATAGAGTTCTTAATTTTAATGAGTTACATTTAGCAATCTTTTCTTTTCGTGACTCAGGCTTACTAGGAAATCCTTCCCTACCCTAAAGTCATGGAGATATTCTCCAGTGGCCCATTCTAGAAGCTTTTACTTCCCCATTTGTGTCTGTATGTTTTCTACTTCTGGTAATTATGGACTAAGACCCACCAGATGGTTTCCCCTCCCCTGGAGAAAACAATCATAAAAGCTGGATGCATTACCAAAAGCAAGAAGCAACCACCTGAGGGAACTAGAGGGTGGAATGATGGGGGGACCCCACACAGACTGGTGGGGGTTCATGCTCTTTGGAGGAAGGGGATGGGGAGTTATGTAATGAGTTCCTGTTTCCAGGTCTCTCAATCTGGGACTGAGTGTGGTCTACACAGCAAGCATAGTCTTTTTGGCATGGGGAACCAGAAAAGTGCAGCCAGAACTACAGAATGAATGCCGAAGAGTGTGGAGGAACCCCATAAATGAGAAGGCAGGACGGGGTCCCCACACCCTGCTTCCCACAGGGCTGCTGAGCCCGAACCACACATGCACGCAGCAGATGCAAAGTCCCCCCACTGAAGACAAAACACCCAAACAGACTGAAACAGCCGCTCAGGAAGCTGTTCCTGTTCCAGGCCAGGCGAGAAAACTACCCACTGAGGAAAAGAAGCAGTACCAATGGTGGAAGTAACAGAGTTCTGAACGCCACAATTCAATTTTCACAATGACACGGATTCGGTCCAAAACTACCCAACACCTGAGGAACCCAGAAAATAGAACACATTCTCAAGAGAAAAGAAACTCAGTTGAGTTCGATCCCAAGCTTGCTTCCAGGTGTTGGAATTTAACATTTCAGTCTTTGGTCTCTCTGTTAACTTTTGTGTGTGTGGCTAGGAGGGGTCCCTCTTTCCTCCCCACCCCCGTTTGGCTAGTCAGTCTACTGAAAACCACCATCCTTGCCCCACTGATCTGCCACACATCCCATGACCATAAATCATGTCTCTAGATTTTCTATCCCATCCGATTGGCTCGCATGGCCACACGTAACACCTTGCGTGGCTGTGCAGCTTCTTGGCACGACCTGACCCTCGCGACATGCTAAGTCTCCCCACCTTGCTCAAGGATAGCCTGGTTGCTGCAATTCCTGTGCATTCCAGGGGTGGCTCATCGAGACATGCTGGAAAACAAAATGAAGGAAAAATCTGTTAGAAGTGTGAATGAGGTTACATGGGATCACCAAGTCAGTTTGGGACGGATTTACATCATGGTGCAGAGTCTGGTCAGTCACAGACATTCCTGAACTCCCTCTCCTTGGGTTCTGGAAACTTGTCATGATGAGGTTCTGCCATTTTCCCTGGAGAGGTCTTTTGTTAGATTTATTTCTGAGTCTTTGACATTTTTGATGCTACCTTAATGGTATATATTACAAATGTTTATTTTTTTCTTTCTTTCTTGAAAACAGAAATACAATGCAATACAGAATGCAATTTTTGGCATATTCAGCAATGCAAAGCTCACTTATTAATTCTAGTAACTTACCTATAGATTGCTTTGGTTTTTCCATGTACACAGTCATCTACAAAAATGATAGCTTTATTTATTGCTTTATGGTTCTTATAACCTTCATTTCTTTTCAGTACTTGCTGCACTGGCTGAGCCTCGGATACAAAGCTGGAGAGAGGTGGTGTCAGCCGACATCCTTGTGTGGTCCTCCGCTCTCAGGCCAGTCTCCTACCTTTCACCATCAGGTCTGGTGTTTGCTAGAGGATCTCTTGCTATCCTTTATCAGATTAAATAAGTTCCTGTCTACTCTTAGTTTGCTAAGAGTTGTATTTTCATAAATTATGAATGCATGTTCAACTTTATGAAATGCTTTTTGTAAGTCTACCGAGGTGATCACATTATTTTTCTCATTTAATGTGTCAATATGATGAATTACATTGATTGATTTTATAATGCTACTCTCTTCCTAGAATACATCCATCTTGGTGGTGAAGTGTTTTTCCTTCTTGTTTTACTGATTTGCATTCCCTAATGTTTTGTCCAGGATGTCTGCATTGTTGCTCTGGAGAGAGACGGGCATGTCCTTCTTCTTTCCAGGGAAGCCTTCCTCTGGTTTCCATACCAACGTTGTGCCAGTCTGGAACAACAGGCTGGGTATGTTTCTTCTCTTTCTGTTTTCTGAAGTTCTTTGTGTAAGATCAGTGTTGGTGTTCTTGAAAGCCTTCTGAGAGCTCACCAAGGTCAAGGCTGCTGAGTGGAGCAAAGCCTGGTCGGCCAGCTCTCAGGGCACCTGTCCTCCCTCTGCTTGGCTCAGCGTTAAGGCATCTCTCTCGGGAGCCGCAGGGGTTGAGCGGGAGCCGGGGCGCATCTGGATGTGGATGGGTCCCTGACAAGACTTCCCACTCTAGGTGGGGGTGCAAGGGGCAGCACCTTGGGGCAGACATGGCTGAGTTGCTCTGGCTTTCTGTTTTCATCCGATAACTGACCTCGGAGTGCCCTGCTGGACCGCGTCAGACCTTTAGTGCTTCCCTGGTATCTCTTTCCCCAAATGCGGTCTCTTCCATTTCATTTCTCTTCAGCAGGAAGGGTTAGCCAGACACTGGAAGCGTCAACTCTCCTTCCTCGCTTTTCACGTCAGATGCTACATCTTCCAAGCAAGCCAGCTCCCTTCATCCCGGTGATATGACAGGCAGTGGGACGGTCACTCTGTCTTCTTCTCTGTGGAATAACATCAGCAGGAGCTCAGAGGAAGGTCCATCTTCATACTCAATCACAAATTCCAACCACATGGGCCATGGCTGTCAAGCAAACACAAGCTCAAATTTAAATATTTTGTGAGTTAGCAAATATCTTCGTGTCCTTGCTTAAATGAATAAAAATGGAAAGCTTAGTTTCATCTGTCTGATCCGAGGAAGTCATAATAAATGTCTTCAAGATGCACATCTGAGAGTAATAGGAGTCAGAAGCACCGGCGAAATCTATGATTGCGTATACGCTGATGTGCTTAAAAGGAGAAAGAAAATGTTCAGTTATGCCTGACTTTCATCAAAACACCAGTCAATTTTATCTCTTTTCATTTCTGGGGTTTAGTGTCTGTAATACTCAAAATTTTCCATGTTCCTTGAATAAAGAAAAACAACATGATGATGTTTCTGAATCTTTGTTCTACTTCGCTGTGAGAACCCTGTGCATATTTAGCAACACTAAGGTATTATTCCTTTTTCCATGACAAAAGAACATGGACTTTCTTCAGTGTGAATCCAAAGTCATTATTACTTAAAAGAAAAAAAAAAGAGTGAGGAAGGGAATTCTCTAAATAATGTGGATTTTATAAATCACAATCCCACCCCTATTACGTGTTGCTGCAGAGTAGACAGACACACATTCTCTGAGTGTGTAAGCCGCTCACTCAGGAATTATTCTACCGGAGGTGATGTCACCAGGTGGTATCTACAGAAAGCATTACATCATTTGGTGGATGCTTCTTATAAGTAAATTTAAGAAAAGAGTTGTCCAGGAAAAAGGCAACTTATAAACAGTAAGGACTTGAGCGTTATGGAGAAGAACCTTTCACAAGGTGAGTTGTTGGCTGGCAATACTCTTTTAAACAGAGAACGGGACGATGACCGTGAGAGCACGTTGTCTCTCTCGATCTTGGGCAGGAGAGCGTGTCACCTGTGGTACCAATCACATGGGAGACACCAACCGAGCCACGTAACCAAAGGGGCAACAGCAGAGAGGAGTGTTCAAAACCACGTGCTCCCACAGAAAGACACCCGTACCCAGGAGACTTGGCCTTCCATTAGCCAACAGTCCTGCCAGGTCAGTCCACGTCGGACTCCAAACGTCCTGGGAAGCCCACGCTCCACATTCTAGGGCACGTTCCCTTCCCCGGGCACGTCTCCTCAGCTTTAACATCACGTAACTGTTATCACATATCCGAATACCCAGTTGCTGCCCCAAAGATCCAGCTCACACCCCCGTCTTAGGGCGTTCCTGTTAGCTTCTTGGGAAGCAAAGAACAAAAGGATCAGGAAGTCTGTGTGAAATTTGAATTGACCTTTTTCTCACTGATTCTATGTGGTTCTTCCTCCCTGACAGCTTGAGGAGACCTGCCCGTCTACAGGGAGAGGCTATCGGACTGCGTGCTGAGTAGAGCTGGCGGGCTGACCCGGTCCTGCTGAGCACTGACCGCATCTGTCTGTGCTGATACACGTTACCAAGTCTTGAACTAATTCCCTGATCTTCCGCTAAAGGATCATTACCAAAAAAGGAAAACGTGTGGTTAGTGACAAATTTAAGTATTTTATTCCCAGTACCGTTAAATAATGAGATGACATTTTGTGTAAATAAAAAGAGATAAAGAGGAGCCTGGCTGGCTCAGCTGGTGAAGCGCGGGACTCTTGATGTCAGGGCTGTGGGTTCGAGCCCCAGGTCGGGTGTAGGGTTTACTTAAAAATGGAAGGAAGGAAGGAAGGAAGGAAGGAAGGAAGAGAGGGAGGGAGGGAGGGAGGGATAGATACAAAAAAATAGTAAGTCTGTTAAGTTTTCTGGTTTGTTTACACTGACAATTTTTAGGACTAAAAGATAAGGAATCCAGAGAAAGGCCATTACAGTGTGGCCTATGACAGTGCCCAGATGCAGCATGTGTTCAAGAAATCGTGATGAAAGAAAAGGAACAGAAATATTTTTATCAGCAAACATGGCACTCCAGGCTGGACCACAATAGCGTGTAACAGATGGAAGAAACTCATGTTTCCCCAAATGGTTTTTAAAGTGCTGAACCTTTCTGCTGAATCCTTTCTAATGGGGCCTGAGTTTAGTAAATTTCATTAAATAGTCAAACATATAATCAATGGAATACACAAATGCAATGTTCCTACTTCTGATTGCTACCTTATATTTTCCAACGTAAAATTTAAGAAAGAATTTTATCAAGAAAGCTTTTTAAAGGTTACCATCCCCTCAGGACCCCTGCCCCACGATGAGCAAGAGCTTCCACATGGCAGCTGGGTAGGGACTGACCTGCAGCTAGTTCTATCTGGGTGGGAGTGGGAGCCACAGGATTTCTATATTTATTTATATAATTTATAAATTTATATAACTGTACACATTGCTTAAAGTTTTATAACAATGCACTACTTGCCTAATAAAAAATAAAGATTTTTATATTTGGGGGGAAAAGGAAGCTTGCTCTTCTGAGCACACACTGACATTTATTTAAACATACCAAAGACCAAATAAAGCCTAAATTTATACTGTGAATATCTGTTGAGCTCATTACATAGTTTTGTACAATACATGACTTTCTAAGAAGTTTAGCTTTATTGAGGTATGACTGACAGAAAAATGTTAGCTGTCTAGTGTACATCATGATGATTTGCTACATACACATTGTGAAAGGGTCCCCCACTGAGTTAACGAACACATCCATGACCTCACCTGTTTACCTTCCCCTTTGGTGAGAACATTCAAGTGTTACTCTCTTAGCAAATTTCAATTCCACAGCACAGTGTTACCGACTATAGTCACCATGGTTTACACTGGATCCTCAGTCCTTACTCATCTTACAGCTGAAAGTTTGCGCCGTTTGACCAGCCTCCCCAACCCTAAGCCCCCAGGCAACCACTTTTCTAGTGTTACTATAATCTGACTTTTTAAGATTCTACAAATAGGTGATACCACTCAGTATTGTCTTTCTCTGGCTTATTTCACCTAGTGTAATGCCCTAAAGTCCACCCCTGTTGTTGCAAATGGCAGGATCTCCTTATTTCCTAGTGTTGAGTAGTTGTATGTATACGGCACATCTTCTTTATCCATTCATCCATCGACAGACATTTAAATTGCTTCTATTTCTTGGCGATTGTGAATCATGTTTCAATGCACATGGGAATATAGACATCCTTTTGAGATCCTGTTTTCATTTCCTTTGGACGTATGCCCAGAAGGGGGAATTGCTGGGTTGGATGGTGGTTCCATTTCTAATTTTGTGAGGAACCTCATTACTGTTTTCCAGAGTGGACACTGCAGTTCCATTCCCACCAACAGTGCGGCGGGGTCCCCTTTCCTCCACATCCTCGACAACTTTTGTTCTCTCTCTCTTCCTGATACTAGCCATCCTGACAGGGGAGAGGTGATATCGCGTTGTGATTTTGATTTGAATTTCCCTGGTACCGAGTAATGTTGCTACACGTGATTTTATCAGCTGCACTGCAATTCATGTCTCTTTCCTTCAGTGTTTTTGCTCTTATCAATAAATCCGCAATGGACATCCATCCTTATATGTTATACTTTATGCATATTTCTGATTGTTTTCTGAAATGAGAAAGTGTTGCTTCATGAAACAGGAAAGCCTGGGAGAGGTGTGAGCTTACTATTTGTTAGGAGCCCGGGAACGTGGACATGAAAATGACTGAGCCCCCGACGTCCACGGATCTCCCTGCTCCATGAGGCCTCTGAGCTCAGACTCTTCTCCAGGGCGAATGTGTCAAAGGCTTTGCTCTCAGACCAACTGTGCCAGTGACCGTGAAACTCAGTTCAACCAATCCCAGGCCCAGCAAAGCTGGACAAAGCTCAAACGGCAGGCCATGCTCAACCCCATGCAACAGCCATCTCTCATCAAACCAGAGGATTTGGTCCAATTTGGGATGTGTGTTTATGTTATTTTAAATTTCTATGCTAATCAAAATTTTCTGGATGAGAGTCTATCTTAATGAAAGCTTTCCTTGTAAATCCTTGGGCTAAGTAAAGAAAATCATTACCGTTTAACTGACTTGTTTTTAAAATGCAGGTTCCAGAAGCCCAAAGGGAAACATGTGGGCCCATTGCCCATATATTTAGAAATCTACAGTACCCTTGGGCAGAAGAGAAGTCATCTCTGGTTCTCCTCTGGAAAGTACTAGAGGATAGGACCAGTTTCGGTTTGGGAGAAGGTGGGCATGTCATAGTGGACACACTGTGGATGGAAGCCACATAGTGGACACGCTGTGGATGGAAGCCACATCAGAGCCTTCAGTGGGTGTGTGTCGGTGACACGAGGCCTTCCTGACGCATGCCCCATCCACTTTATATGGCAGGTGCCAGCCCCGGTCGCCGAACACAGTCTCCATCCTCCGCAGCTCTTTCTCCTCTCGGTCCTGGTCCTGGAGTTGGCCCCAGAGGCCCCCAGACATTCCTGGAGCCACCCAGCAAAACTGTCTAAACGCTCAGGCCCTCTGAGCCCACCGGAGTCTGTGTCCCGAGCCCCCTCTCAAGCACCTGCCACCTGGGGACGCGAGTGTTCTGCGTTCAGATCCCTGGGAAGGTAGTCCTCTCCTGGGAATGTTGCATGTTAACAGAATATTGATGATAGTGTACTGCTCCAAAGGAAAAATGCGAATTAAGAGATTTGAGCATGAGGGACAGTGGCCCCAGCTTCGTCCTTGCCCGTGGGCACTGCCCTCCTCCTCGCGGGCCCCTCCTGGACTCGTTTTGCCACACGCTGCCTTTCCTGTGACCATTCACCCTTCATGTCACTTCTCCTCCTGCTACAGCAATGGAAACACTGACTCTGTATGCTCTTCTAGTCAGAATGGCACATTTTAACTTATCTTGAAAGAAAAGTGATGGGCGCCCAGTAACACGGCTGTCAGTGTGCACACGTAACCCCGGGCATTCCAGGGACAAGCATGGAACAGCCCTGCAGCTTCGGGGAGGCACCTGGAAGAGGCAGACCACTTGGCGGGGCCTGGGGGCCCTGCAAGCCAGCGAGACCCCATGAGGCACCATGGACACGCACGCTCCCCTGCGTGGCTCCTGGCGGGCGGATGTCTCTCTTGGGGTAGCGAGTCCCACGCAGATGCAGAAGCAGCGGGGCCTGGGGTTCACAAAGGCGAACCACAAGCTCGGTGGAGACAACTTGCACCCGAGACATCAGAGCTAAGGCAAGAATTAGTGCAGGAAGTTTTTGAAGTACGAGGAATACCTTCAGAGGGGCCACAGTGAGGTCAGCCGGGAGACAAAAACAGGTGGAGTTAAGCTATTCAAGTGTCCGGGGGGACATCCTCACCGATGTGGGGAAAATGAGTTCAGTTAGAGCCAAAGAATCCAAAAAGCCATTAGTGAACTAAATGGTCAAAGCAAACAAATAAACACAAAGTTGAAGTTGAAAAAGGTTTAAAATGAGAGAAAGTTTACCTAAATGAATAAGAAATCAAGCCAGTGACAATTCCAGTTCTGATGCATGGAACAGAACCAGAGCGCCCTTTACTACGGTATCAGGATCATCTACTTCACTGGATCTGAGTACCACAAATTCTCAGCTTCTCCAAAAAGTTGATCATTTTTATCTACACTAGAAATTCCACGTAGGCACGACGTGCGACCCGAGCAGTTTTCCAGGCGGAAGTTCAGCTGCGGAGCATGTGTTTAAAGGGCTCGGAGGCGGCAAGCCTGTACAGATGTCCATTTCTAGTCCAGTTAGCGCCTCGGCGCAAGTCAGAGAAGACACCTGACGCTGCTGCACGGCAGCCCCAAAGCCGAGCGGCGTATCTGCTCTCGATGCTGCGGCCCGTGATTCGGGCATCCAGGTGCGGACGTGGCTGCATGGGCTCTGGCTGCTGGAGGGGCCACATGTGTCCAGAAGGCTAGCTTGGGCTCTGGACCCTAGAAGCCCCAAGACAGGGCGAGCCCCTTCCTGTCCCATGGCCACGTCCCAGCGTGGGAAGGAGGGACTTCCACCAGGGCATGGACACAGGGAGGGAGGTGGCTCAGTGCACGGCTCTCTTCCTGCAGACTCCACCTGCATTGTGCATTAAAGGGTTGCAGTGAACTGCTTTGATTACAACAAGCCTTCACTGAAATTTTCTGGGAAACTGTCACAAAACGTGGCCTGGCCTGTGACATCTGTAAGGTGAATGTCACCCATGGGATTTTGGGTGCACACCTGCCACCTGCTGCGATTGAGCACCCTGTTTTGCAGCCTCATTCTACTCACCAGCCCCCAAACTGAGCAACGATTCCATAAGTCTCTGCAGAACATAGTTCGAAAACCACAGAACTAGAACCTTCTAAACCAGGTACAAGACGACTTGGGATCATTCCTGGCTGCTTGGAACAGCGATCAAGTGATGGCAAATGATGAATTCTCCCGACGCCCACCATCTGCCCAGGAGTGTGCAGGCGCCACGGAGGACCCGGGGTCCACGAAGCAAGAAGCTTCCCGGGTGTGTGAGCAGCAAGGGACACAGGAATGCCTGTCAGACCGTAGCAGGGGCCTTGCCAGGAGATGCCGGCCGCTCACATCCCAAATAATTCATTGATCCGAGCTCCTTCTGAAGCTCCTTGCACCCACAAGAGTAGAACCTGAGAGGTGGCTTCTCCAGAGGAGGCCGTTGTCCACGAGACAGCTGGTCTCTCCCTGCCTCTCCATCCTGGAACCTCCTGACCATCTCCCTGTGCTTACAGCCGCAGAGCGCCGACCCGGGGACACGCTCCCCAGAACCTGCCGGCCGGTCCTTTCCGTGGCTGACCAACGAACTGCGCCCAGAACCGACGTTCAGTCCTCTCCTGCTCTGAAGCCGAGACAAATAAAGCTCCTGGATAAAGAGTTCTCTTCTTGTGATGCAGGCGGGAGTGGTAGCCCTCACATCAGTGTTCCTCTCTCCCATTTCAGCACGAGCAAGAAGTGCATTTGGCTCCGATTTGTCAAATATTCGTGTTAACGTGCTGTTAGGACTAAAATTACTCCTGGTGGAACGCCTCACAAGCTTGACGAGAAGCAGTTAACTGAGACAGTTTACAAGGATTATTATGCCTTGTTCTTAAAATAATTTTCCATCGGAAAGAAGGAAGAGATTTATGGGGTTTTTTAGACAACCATATTTCTTTATTTGTTATGTGAAATCCTCTGGCACTTTCCTGCCCTTGTGCTATTTTTTCAGTATCAATTTGGAAGAAAAAAATTTTTTTTACCTTATTACATTTCAGACAGATTGGAAGGTAATATTAAAAGGAAGAAAAGCCCACTGATGGAAGGAATAGGACACATCTACCCAAGCTGCCCTTTTCTCTTGGGTCCATGTAAAAACCGTGGGGTTCGAAGAAGCACAGACTGGGGAGCAATAATAAAATGCAGGGCTGATGAGCCACGACTGGACCACATGGGCCGTGGGGGACATCTGGTCTCCCCCAGCTGAGGACCAGCGTGAGCTCAAGCGCACTTTCCACAACCCTGTGTTTCACATCGTCTATACACTTCTCAAAAAACAACATTTTTTCCCTTAAAGAAAGTAATATCTTACTTTCTGGGGATATTGGAACAATAAAAGCTCATGGAAAGTGAAATGTCCATGACCTGTAATCCCATGCAGGGGTCTGGCTGCCATGTTTTAGCTTCGTGCCTATATACACATGTCTCTGTGTTTTAGTTATATTTCTCTATTTTAAAAATGGGCATCACGCTGTAAATTTAAATTTCCCTACACCTCTGAGGTGACTCAGGACCTATAAATAGGCTTTTGTGACCGGAGTTAGAGTCAGAGCTGGAGTGGTTCTGCCCAACGGGTGGGGTGGCTCGCGCTCTCGTGAAGCCTTGGGTTTTGGGTTCTCTTCCGATGACAAGTGCACCCCCGGGCCCCTGCGTCCACCAGGAGAGCTGCAGGGACCCGCAGAGTACCCCGACCAGCGTTCCCGAGAAGGGAAGGAAAATCCACTCTGCACACAGCCACTCCAGTCCCACCAAATACAGGCTGAAGCACCCAACGGTCTCCCCGCACATCTGGAGAGTCAGGGGCACCGGACAGAAACAGCGACCCGGATCTGCCCACCCAACGTGCATTTGCGACCACGCCCGACGGTGCCCTGGGGAGCTGGTACTACTCGTGCTCGAGCAGCCAGTGTGCAGGGCTCACGGCACCGGGAAGCAGGCGCCGCAGGGTCATTGCGCTGAGTCGCCGGCCTGAGCGATCGAACATTCGCCGATCAGCAGTTCCCTGGGGATCGGTGCAATAGTCCGGAAGATTTGAGTAAGTCATGCGGTTTCTCCAGGTTTCTGTTTCCTTGTTTGGAAAGCTCTAAAAAACACCGTAGCCTCATTCCAGAGACGGGATGTGACTGCTCTGGGGTGCATTCTGGATGGCTGTCCAAATGCGCAGCCAGACGGCGAACCAACAGGCTCAGTGGCCTGGAGGTCCTTCCTCCTCCTCGGATGAAGTGATTCTGCAAGTCTTTCATTTCTGCCTTTCCAAGGACAAATGCCGTGTGCAATTATATAATCACCACAGTACAGATTGTGTAGGGTTGAAAATTGTGTTATGTTAACTTTATCATGACAGTAAGAAACCCAGACCAGCAGTGACTCTCAGATCCAGCGAATGAGAGAGACCACACTGAGTCCCGTGCTTTTCTAGGGCTTTCCAGGGGCTGATAGAGAAGATCATCAAGAATGGAGAAGGACACAAGGTGGTGGCAGTGCCAAGTGGCGGCCCCAAGGCTGAGTGCATGAGCACATCACCTGTCACTGTGGGACCGAGGGTGCATGCAGCTCATCCCACAACACATAGCACACGTGCACACAGGCTCAAGCCTCCCCTGGGCGCCTGTCTTACACACCACACTTCACGTCTGTCTCGGTCTGCCTCCAGGGCTCAGCTATGGAGGGCCACACTGTACGACACCCCCAAGAGCCTTCACCTACAGGTGGTTCTCTCTTCTGAGAACCATAGATCAGACTAAGGTTACAAGTCAGGTTCTATTTTAAAACGTGCCCCATGTGTGATAAAGTTACCTTTGTAATGTCTCCATTTCTCCTTCCTTAACTACACAGAAAGGACTCTTGAATTTTATATTTGATTTTTTTATCCACTTAAGTATTTGTTAAGCTTCTAGTTAAAATTAAGATGAAATTGCTCTGGCTTATTTATTTTTTATTTTTATTTATTTATTATTTTTTTTAAAGATTTTATTTATTTATTTGAGAGAGAGAATGAGAGACAGAGAGCACGAGAGGGAAGAGGGTCAGAGGGAGAAGCAGACCCCCCGCTGAGCAGGGAGCCCGATGTGGGACTCGATCCCAGGACTCCAGGATCATGACCCGAGCCGAAGGCAGTCGCTTAACCAACTGAGCCACCCAGGCGCCCCTAGCTTATTTATTTTTTAAAGATTTATCTATTTTAGAGAGAGAGACAGCACGAGCAGGAGGGGCAGAGGGAGAGGAAGAATCTCAAGCAGACTCCACACCGAGTGTGGAGCCCAATGCAGAGTGTGATCTCACGACCCTGAGATCACAACCTAAGCCGAAATCAAGAGTTGGATGTTCAACCGACTGAGCCACTCAGGTGCCCCTGTTCTAGCTTATTTAAACAGCACAAATACTTTAGGGCATAAGTAACACCCAGGTACTCTGGAATAAACCGCAGTAAGAAAAAGGCTGAGAAGCACCATCAGGGGAGGTACGGCTAAGTGTGAAGATATCGGTCACACCTGGGCTTCTTAAAAAGTTCTATATATATTATTTGGCTGACCAAGGCAGAGCCTCTCTGATCTTTATTTGGTGTTTTCATCATGATTCTCAATTGCCCTTTCCACAGATGTAAATCACACCATGTTTCAGCAAGCATTCTTGGCTTCTGCAGTAACAAATTAGTCCTGGGCGCCTGAACTCTACAAGGGGACTCTTTGGTCCAAGCTCTGCATAGTTGAGTCCAGTGGCCAGAACCAAAGGGCCAGGTTTAAAAGGAGACACACAGCCACCAATATATAGTCTCTGGATTTGCAGATGAAAGAAGGCATGCAGAGTTGGGTACGGGTCCGTGGGAGGGATGTCTACGGATGACGATGCTGTAGCTGGGCTTCCAAAACTAAAATGTCAGGCTGTATGGAAAGGCGGTAGGTGGATGTTGGGGGAAAGAGGTTAGGGAGAAGGAGTGTAGGTCAAGTGACCAAGACTTACTGAGCGCTCAGCCTCTCCACGTCAAGCAGTTGGCATTGCATGTACACTTTGACTATCCTCACACAATCTACTAAGGAGATACGGTTATTCCCACTTTTCAAAGATGAAAATCAAGACCAAAGAAGGTGAAGTACAGCCAGTGAAACTCTAGGTCTTATTTCAAAGCTTTTCATACCTATTATGGGCTGAATTGTGCGCCCCCAAAATTCACATGTGGGCCTCAGAATGTGACCATATTTGGAGATGGGGTCTTTAAAGAGGTGACTAAGGTAAAATGAGGTTATTAGGTTGGGTCCTAATCCCATATGACCGGTGTCCTTGTAAGAAGACGAGATCAGGACACAGACACGCGAGGAGGGATGATCACGTGAGGACACGGGGCAAGGACAGCATCTACACGCATCTTCCAGGAGAGAAATGTTGGGAGACCCCAGACCCCAGCCCTGCCCACACCTGCACCTCAGACTCCCAGCCCCCAGGATGCGAGGGCAGTAAACGTCTGCTGTGTGAGCCCCCCACTTGTCATGAGCCCAAGCAAACTAACCCAGAACCATAGTCAACATGCTGCTGATGGAGCAGCAGGGCAAATCAGCTCTTCCCAAGGAGTGTCCAAGAAATGTTAGTGGGAGACTTGAAAAAGATGGCTCTGATGTCAACCAGGTTTGAATAAGCTAGCTCAAACAAAGCTAAAGAATTTTCTTACAACTAAAGAATTTCTTGTATTTTTAAAGAGATTTTTATTTATTTATTTTTAGAGAGATAGAGACAGAGAGAGCACGAAAGGGGAGAGGGGGTGGGAGAAGCAAACTGCCCACTGAGCATGGAGTCCAATATGGGGCTCAATCCCTGGACCCTGAGATCACGACCTGAGCCAAAACCAAGAGTCGGATGCTTAGTCAACTGCGCCACCCAGGCGCCCCTCCGTATTTCTATATGCTAATATAAAATGAAAACTCTGAGACGGGCACATCAAAAGCAGAATTTCTAAAACTTACTTGGACACTTAAGGAGAAAGTCATTGGAGGAACCACCTTTCCTTTTTAGACATGTGCTGTCACTTCTGCCATTCCAGTGTAGACAGAACCTCAAACAAAGACTGAACAGATAATGTCCTCAGTAGGGAGGGGCAATGGCCGTGTTGGGAAGGGTCGGATATGTCAACAGCAATATTAGTGCATGAAAGAACTGAATTTGTGACACCCTTCCTCCTTCTCACTGCTCTTTCCACTAATACTAGACTTGTGGATAGAAATGAAATTCATTTGAAATTTAATGTTGAATGTTTAACTAGTAATAATCAGCTCTTTAATATTGATTTGTCCATTAATAAAAATTTAAAGTGTATCAACTAATTTCTCACCACAATACCTATAGTTTTTCACACATACCCAAAACACTCAGACAAGTATCTTCTGTGTCAACCTTCACACCCTGACAACGTTCTTGTAATTCCCATCCCTTGACCTCTTTTTAATCTTAGAAGAAAAGAAACTAGATCTCATGTCACATGGGAGAGTGAACGGACAATCATTATGTGCGCCTGCACATGGGCACATTCTATTCCAACCACCGACCCCCTCCCTCAAAGCCATGAAGATGGGGAAGAATGTAGTCACACAATTGATCTTTAGCTTCCCTGTACAAGTGCAATAAATATTGAATCCACATCTCCCTCCATTTTGACCATGAAACAGGTGGCATGCATGACTGACCCATAGAAATAGGAAGGAGTTGACCTCCAACTTAAGAAAAGCCCCTACTCAAACTATTGTTCTCTTTATTTAACCTTTTTATTTGAGTCTAACCAACACACAATGTTACATCAGTTTCCGGTGGACAACATAGTGATTCAACTTCTTTATCTGTTGTGTATGCTCTATACTATTTTTAAAGGAAATATCAAAATGTATACAGATCAGTATTTTGCTATTTTGTTAGGACACTAAATTTCATTGCTCCATCATATGTATGTTATAAACTGGTTATCTACTAAAACTGAGGTTCCAGAATGACATTCTATACAAGGTCTAGGTCTGTATCCGAGGGCTTCCCTCAAGGGAAATTATGTATGTGTCTATCTGTGCCTATTTTGAGAGGAAAATTGGAGACTACATGTATTCTCAATAGTAGAGTACTTGTTAAATGAGTTATGATATATTCATACAGTGTAATAGTGTAATGGCATCCAAATTATATTTATGAAGAATTTTTATTAACATGGGAAGTGCTCAAAATATATAAAATTCCATGTATAAGTTCAACTATATAATCTTACAATACATAGTCATATATTTAAAAAATTGTAATAAATAAATAGAAAGAAATTGGAAAGAAATATTGTGGAGGATGTCCTTTTTTTTCAGCTCTATTGAGATATAACTGATGTATAACATTGTGTAAGTTTAAGGTATACAAGGGGATGATTTGATACACATTTGTATTGTGAAATGGTTAACACCTCTATTACCTCACATAATTACAATTTGTGTGTGTGTATATGGTGAGAACGTTTAAGATCTACACTATCAGCAGCTTTCGAGTATGTAATACAGCATTGTTAATTAGATTCACCATGCTATACATTAGATCCCCAGAACTTATCCATCTTAAAGACTGGAAATTTGTACCATTTGACCAACATCCCCCCAATTCCCCACCCCAAGCCCATGGCAATCACCATTCTACTCTGTTTCTACAAGTCCACCTTTTTAATTTTTAAAGTTCAGTATTTTTCAGATTCCACATATGAGATCATACTGTATTTGTCTTTCTCTGACTTACTTCACATTGCATAATGCCTTGATGGTTCATCCATGTTGTCACAAATGGTAGGATTCCCTTTCTCTTCATAGCTGAATAATATTCCATTCCATTCCACACACACACACACACACACACACACACCACCACCACCACCACCACCACCACCACCACCAACAACAACTTCTTTATCTATTCATGCACAGACACACACTCAGGTTGTTTCTGTATCTTGGCTATTGTGAATAATGGTGCAATGAACACAGGCGTACAGGTATCCCTTCAAGGTCATGATTTTGTTCCTTCAGATACACACCCAGAAGTAGGATTGCTGGATAATATGGTAGTTCTACTTTTAATTTTTTAAAAAGTAATCTCTATGCCCGATGTGGAGCTTGAATTCATGACCCTGAGATCAATAGTCGCATGCTCTATCAACTGAGCCAGCCAGGCGCCCCTATTTTTAATTTTTTTGATGGACCTCCATACCGTTTTCCATGATGGCTATACCAGTTTGCATTCCCACCAATAGTGCACCGGATTCCCTTTACTTCACATCCTCGCCAACATTGTCATCTCTTGTCTTTTTGATAATAGTCTTTCTAACAGGTGTGAGGTAGATAGCCCATTGTGGGTTTTTTGTTTGTTTCAAGTTTTTATTTAAATTTTAGTTAGTTAACATATAGTGTGATATTGGTTTCAGGAGCAGAATTTAGTGATTCATCACTTATATACCACACCCAGTGCTCATCATAACAAGTGCCCTCCTTAATATCCATCACTCATCTATCCCATCCCCCGTCCACCTCCCCTCCACCCAAAGGATACGAAAATACTGATTCGAAGGGGCACATGCACCCCGATGTTTACAGCAGCATTATTAACAATAGCCAAATTATGGAAAGAGCCCAAATGTCCATCAGCTAATGAATGGATAAAGAAGATGTGGCGTACATATACAATCAAGTATTAACCATAAAAAATGAAATCTTGCCATTTGCAATGACGTTGATGTAACTAGAGGGTATTATGTTAAGTGAAATAAATCAGAGAAAGACAAATACCATATGATCTCACTCATATGTGGAATTTAGGAACAGATGAGCATAGGGGAAGGAAGAAAAAAAAAGGGATAGAGGCAGGCAAACTGTAAGAGCTTATTAACTATAGAGAACAAACTGAGGGTTGCCAATGTGGTTTTGACTTGTATTTCCCCATGATTAATGATGTGGAGCATTACCTGGTGGCCATTTGTATGTCTTCTTTGAAAAAATGTCCATTCAGGTCCTTTGCCCAATTTTCAGGTCCTTTGCCCAATTTTTATTGGACCATTTGATTTTCTATTGAGTTGTTAGGAGTTCCTTTTATATTTTGGATATTAACCACTTATCGGATACATGGTTTGCAAATATTTTCTCCCATTCCATAGGTTGCCTTTTCATTTTGTTATTTCCTTTGCTGTGCAGAAGCTTTTAGTGTGATAAAGTCCTACTTGTTGATTTTTGCTTCTGTTGCCTGTGCTTTCAGTGTCATATCCAAAAAATGTTGCCAAGACCACTTGATTATGGTGTATGATCCTTCTAAAGTGCTGCTGAATTCGGTTTGCTAATATTTTGTTGAGATTTTTTGCACCTGTATTTTTCAGGGATACTGGTCTTATCTTAAAGGGCTTCCTTATCTTGTAGTATCCTTATCTGGCTTTGGTATCATTGTAATGCTGGTTTTGTATAATGAGCTTGGAAGTGTTCCCTCCTCTTTAATTTTTCAAATTTGAGGATTAGCATGATTTCTTTAAATATTTGGTAGAATTCACCAGGGAAACTGTCTGAGCTTGGGCTTTTCTTTGTTGGGAGGTTTTTGATTATTGATTCAATCTTCTTACTTATTTTCAGTATGTTTAGATGTTCTATTTTTTCATGAGTCAGTCTTCATAGGTTGTGTATTTCTAGGATATGATCCTTCTCTTCTAGGTTGTCCAATTGGGGGTATATAATTGTTTTCAGTAGACTCATTCCTTTGTATTTCTGTGGTATCAGTTGTGAGATCTCCTCTTTCATTTTTGATATTATTTATTTGAATTTTCTCTTTTTTTCTTAGTCTAGCTAAGTGTTTGTCAATTTTATTCGTCTTTTTAAAAAACCAGCTCTTAGTTCTGTGGCTCTTTTCTATCATTTCCCTGATCTCCATTTCATTTATTTCTGCTCTAGTCTTTGTTATTTCCTTCCTCCTACTAACTTTGAGCTTAGTTTATTTTTCTAGTTCCTTGAGGTCCCAGGTTAGGTTGTTTGAGATATTTTTTCTTTTTCTTTTTTAAAAAGATTTGTTTATTTATTTGAAAGAGAGTGTGTGAGCAGGGGGAGGGGCAGAGGGAGAGAGAATCTCAAGTAGACTCCCCGCTGAGCAAGGAGCCTGACTTGGGGCTCCTTCCCATGATCCTGAGTTCATGACCTGAGCCGAAATCAAGAGTCAGACACTTAGCCAACTGAGCCACCCAAGCACCCCAAGATCTTTCTTTTTTCTTAATATAAGCATTTAACACTATAAACTTCCCTTTTAGAACTGTATTTGTTGCATTTCATGTGTTTTAATATGTTGTGTTTCTGGTTTTGCTCCAAGATATTTTGATTTCCCTTTTGATTTCTTCTTTGAGTCATTGGTTGTTTAAGAGTGTGTTGTTTAATTCCCACTCATTTGTACATATTCCAGTTTTCCTCCTCTTAATGATTTCTTTTTTTGTTTTTAAAGATTTTATTTATTTATTTGAGAGAGCGAGAGAGAGAGAGCATGAGCAGGGTGAAGGGCAGAGGGAGAAGCAGACTCTCAGGACTTCGGGATCATGACCTGAGCTGAAGGCAGACCCCCAACTGACTGAGCCACCCAGCCACCCCCTCTTAAATGATTTCCAATTTTAATTATTGTGGTCAGAAAGGACACTTGGTATGATTTTAATCTTCTTAAATCTGCTGAGACTGTTTTTTGTGACCTAACATATGGTCTATCCTGGAGAGTTTTCCATGTGTACTTGACAAGAATGTGGATTCTGCTGTTGGATGGAATGTTCTGTATGCATCTGTTAAGTACATTTGTTCTAAAGTAGGGTTTAAGTCCAATGTTTCCCCGATTTTCTGTCTGTCTGCTGATGATAGTGGGGTACTGAAGTCTCCTACTGTTATCGTATTATCTATTTCTCCCTTCAGATCTGTTTGTGTTTGGTTAATATATTCAGGCTCTCCAATATCAGGTGCAAAGATATTTACAATTACTTTATCTTCTTGATGAACTGGCCCCTTTATCATTGTACAAGGACCTCTGTCTTATCATTGCTTTTGTGTTAAAGTCTATCTGGTCTGATGTAAGTAGGGCTACCCGCTGCTCTCCTTTGGTTTTCACCTGCATGGAGTCTTTTTGTGTCCCTCAACTTTGAGCCTGTGTGTGTCCTCGAAGCTCAAGTGAGTCTCTTGTAGGCAGCCTATAGCTGGGTCTCCTTCTAAATCCATTCAGGCACTCTGTGACTTTTGGCTGAAAAATTCAATCCATTTACATTTAGGGTAATTATTAATAAGTAAGGACTTACAAATGTCATCTTATTCATTGTTTTCTGATGCTTCATAGTTTCCTGTTTCTTTCTTTCTCCCTTGGTACCCTCCTTTGTGAACAGACTATTATTTTGTTTATCTACTATAGGTTTTGGCTTTGTGGTTAATATGAGGCTTACAGAAAAAAACATCATAGATCTAACAATCAGCCATACTCTGAAAACAACTTCACTTTGATACTATCCAACATTCGCCCTTCTATTCCCTCTCCCTCTATGTTTTTGAGGTCACAATTTGTATCTTTTTATATTGCGTATACATTAACAAATCATTGTAGCTTAGTTATTTTTAATACTTTCACCTTTTCATTTCTTTACTGGAATGAGAACTCCTTGCTAGAGTTAACATATAACTATATTACAGTACGACAGGGTTTTGGATATGACCCCATACTTGTGTTTGCCAGCATATCATGTGTTTTCACATGTTTTCATGTTGCTAACTAACGTCCTTTTATCTCAGCCTGAAGAATTTTCAGCATTTCTTGAAAAGCAGGTCTGGTGGAGGTCTCCTTCTACTTCTGGGCACATCTTCCTCTCCATTTCTGAAGGACAGCTGTACCAGGTAGAGTATTCTTGGTGGCAGCTTTTCCCTGCAGCACCTCATTTTTCCTGCTGTCTCCTGGCCTCAAGGTTTCTGCTGAGAAATCCACAGAGAGCCTCAGGAGTTCCCCTTGTAGGAGGTAAGCTTCTTTTCTCTTGCTGCTTTTAAGATTCTCTCTTCGACTTTGATTTTATTAAAACGTGTCTTGGAGAAAATATTTTTAAGTTGAATTTGTTTGGGGACCTAGGACCTTCATGAACTCAGATGTCCTTATCTCTCCCCAGATTTGGGAAGTTCTCAGCCACTATTTCTTTACATAAGCTTCTGTCCCCCTCTCCATCTCTTCTTTGGGACTCCAGTAATTTGCAGATTGCTTTTCTTGATGTTATCTCATAGTTCACATAAGTTTTCTTCACTCTTTTTGGTTCTTTTTTCTTCGTTCTCCTCTGACTGAATAATTTCAAAGTTCCCACCTTCAACTTCATAGATTCTTTCTCCTGACCTATCAAGTCTGCTGTTGGTGTTCTCTGCTGTATTTTCATCTCATTCATTGAATTCTTCAACTCCAGAATTTCTGTTTGGGTTTTTTTTAATGATTTTTATATTTTTTAAACTTCTATATTTGCTCATGTAGTCTCCTGATTTCATTGAATTGTCTTTGTTTTTTCTTATAGCTCATTGAACTTCCTTAAAACAGCTATTTTTATTTCTTTATCAGGTAAATCACAGAGCTCCATGTCTGTGGCATCTTTTGATTACTGGAAAATTATTGTGATCTTTTGGTGGTGTCATGTTTCCTTGATTTTTCATGTTCCTTGAGGTCTTGCATTGCTGTCTTCATATTTGAAGTAGTCACTTCTTTAACTGCCTTTAGGAGAGAAATACCTTCTGTCAGCCCTGCTAGGGATTCTGATGCTTTCTCAGACCTTCTATGCATACACCTGCTCCATATTTCTTGATCCCTCTAATGGCAATATTCTTAGGCTTGTATGCCTTCTCTCCATCCTGCTGTGCACCAGCCTAGGTGCTGACAGTCTCTCTTTTGCTTTCCCAAAGGTGGTGCTAATTCTCAGGTTTGTGGTCTCTCCCAAGCCTGCAGATTCAGGATGGCTTTCTGTACATGCTCACTAGCTATCTGCAAGAGTCAGTCTCCCCATTAGAAGTGTGGCCAGGGAACTGGCCATGGAGAAGGGATGTGAGAGGGGGAGGCAGATAGAGTGCTGGCGGTACCCATGGGCCAGTTGGAGGATCCATGGATGAGGTGCCCCAGCAGTTTGCAGGCAGGCCTCCTGATGAAAACCTGACATGGTTGGTAGGATTTATTTCTCTTTGATACCATCTGAGCCCTGGCTGTGGTTTTCCTAGCCACTCACCACCCCCAGGCATGCAGCTCACGACTTAGCACTCTGGATGGAGTGAGAGGGAGATGGGCGTCGTTGGCAGCATCCGCACAGCTGGGGGAGCCAGATCTCACTCATACACTCTCCTTTCCCCCCCACAGGAGAAACCATGGCTCAGAATGGCTATCTTGGCCTGAGCTGTGCTGCTGGGTAGTCGTGATGCGGCTAAACTGTTCCTGGTGTCCTTCCTCAGGACACCAGACTCAGATCCTTTTGTTCCTTTGGTATCTGGAGCTTCTCTGCTGGACTCCTGGATGTCCACTAGGTTCTTTCATGCATGGGTCATTGTCTAAGACAGTGTTCTCCAAGGGCCCCGGGACCATGGCCAAGAGGGGCTGGAGCTGGGTCACAGGCCACTTTAGGGTCCACAGCTGGGACCAAGGTCTGGGAGCCTATGACCTGAGGCTCCCCTGGGTCCCTTTGCAGACAGCGCTGGATCCCCAGCAACCACAGGGCACTCTTGTCCATGATGCATGTTGAGTTGTTGCTGCTGACAGGGGTACGAGCAATAAGGGGCCTTATTTGGCCCCTTGTGAGTCACTGTCAAGATTTTCCTCCAGTGTCCACATTATAGATGCTTGATAAATAGATATTCTCTATACATTAGGAATTAGAAAAAACATTCATGGAAATTTTTGCTCACATAAGTTGTTCTTTCAGTCGTCAAAATCACTAACCACTACTCGATACATACCTACCAATCGTTTGTTTTTTAAGTGTCTTGTCTTCCACAAGTCACTAAACTCTTTGATGTCGATGAACATGCTAGAAAGGTGGTTGATACCCTGGTACTGTGTTATGCAGAAGGAAGATACAAGGATGGGCAACACAAATTTTACTCTGACCTACAAATTTGATACTTTATTTCTCTAAGTGCATTTTTTTCACATTTTAACTCCTCTGTAATACATTGTATCTTAAAATGATAGCTTGTCATAAGTTTGGCTGGCAGAATTTTTCCTTTCTCTGTGACTCACACTGGTGCCTGTGGCTGTAGCCATCTTAGATTCCATGAAAAATGGAAACCTTTCCTTACTGGCTTTCTTATGTGTTTTGAGCAGCACTAACGGAGATAGAATTTTCAGTCTGTGCTCTGTTCAATCTTCTGGGATAAATAAAAAGCAAAAATCTTTTCTCATAACCCAAGTGTGCTTTTTAAAGAGATTTTATTTATTTATTTGTCAGAGAGAGAGAGCACAAGCAGGAGGAACGGCAAGCAGAGGGAGAAGCAGACTCCCCGCTGAGCAGGGAGCCCGACTCGGGACTCAATCCCAGGACCCTGGGATCATGACCTGACCTGAACCCAGATGCTTAACCGATTGAGCCACCAAGGCACCCTCGAAAGTCTGCTTTTTATCTCCATACCCTGCACATGTTTTTAGGCAATGAAACTTTTATTTTTTTTAAAAAATTGATTTATGCACATCAACAACTTGTGGCGGTTACCAAAAGGTGATATTAAAAAACAAAATGTCATCCCAAATCCCACCATTAAGAAACAAACAGAACTGGGGCGCCTGGGTGGCTCAGTCGTTAAGCATCTGCCTTTGGCTCAAGTCATGGTCCCAGGGTCCTGGGATCGAGCCCCGCACCGGGCTCCCTGCTCAGCGGGAAGCCTGCTTCTCCCTCTGCCCCTCCCCCTGCTTGTGTTCCCTCTCTCGCTGTATCTCTCTCTCTGTCAAATAAATAAATAAGATCTTAAAAAAAAAAAGAAACAGAACTGACATTTGGTGAACATTATTTTAGGGCCCTCTAGAAAAGCTTTCCTCTGTTAAGTCACTAAGTCCATTCTCTGTTCCATTTATGGGATCGCTGTTTAGGGACACGAGTTAAGCTTGGTATAGGGACGCACACCTCTCCCTACAACATCATCACTAGTGCTCGAACTTCTTGGACTTTTCCCTCTGCGTCTGATGATCTCAGCCCTTTCCCCACGCCATCAAGTTTGGCTTTTCAACATGGGTCCTTTCCCTTGTTTGTGAATAAAAGATACTCCTCTGCAAAGTTTTGCTTCATCGATTCATCGTTTCTCAGCTCTGCAACACTTCCTGTTGCTTTACCATCTCATTTTCAAACGTTTGTTTTACTGAATTCATATAATTATATATTTCCCTAGTAAGCAAGAATTTACTTCTTCGCTTTTGTGGTGCTTTTCCCAGCCTGGGTTGTTGGTCTTTTGCACACTACGATTCCCCCTTCCCCAGTTTCCATGCTGGGCTCCGCTGTCCACCTTGCTCACCGTGAACTCGGGCGGCTTTGTGGTTGCTCTCATTCATGCTGGTGAGTTACTGACGTCCTTCCAACCTTCTCTGAGACCAGTTTTCTCTGCATTGGAGCATGAGACATGGCTGTGTTCCAGCCCAGGGGTATGTGTGAGCATGTGCAGAGCAAGTGGGTTCGGTGGGTTCATTGTGGGCTCCGAGTGCACCTTCCTGGGGGCCCATCCTGGAGGCCCGGGCCCTGTGTTCTCTTCTGATACCCAGGTAATTGCCTCTGTGAGGGCTGCCCCCCGCCCCCTCCAGCCAGACGCTGCCCCACTCTGGTGAGTCAGGACGTTTCTCCAACCCAGCAGAAAGCTCTGGAAGCCAGCAAGCCTCAGGGCTCATCCTGGGTGGACAAGTTCTGGTAGTGGCGCCCGGGGCTCCTCCTCTGGAGGACGCTCTTCACCTCTCCTGCATGGTCAGCTCAACTGGCCAGCCCACTTCCCCACAGTCGCTGGACATTAGCGAGAATTCTCAGGTTGCTCCTTAGCATCTAGGGACAAGGGCAGAATCAGAGGCTGTGCCGTGTGTCTCCCTCTGTCCTGGGCCCCGGTTGTTCACATCTATGGGTCCAGGTGGGTCCACTTTCTTTCTCTTTGGCAGGCTGATTTTACTACTCTGCTCCTCGGTTAGGTGTTGCAGGAAGAGGTTCGTCCTACTGGCCTGGAACTGACTTGCCTTCTGTGCCCCGCGGTCTCTAGCACAGGGATGGGCGCATGGCACCTCACTCTGCAAATATTGGCGGATGGTTTTAGAGAAACTGCTTCTCCTCTGGCAGGCGTCTTTCTAATTTTGGCGCTGACTCATTGCTGCATGGTCACATGATGTCTGTGTCCAGTTGTGTCCCCTGATTTTGACGAGGTCTGTCTGCTCCGGCCTCTGCCAACCGTGAGCAGCTGTTACAGTCACCTTGGAAAGCTCCTGAATCCTTGGAATACTTTCATTTGGCTTTAAAGTTTCTAGAATGCCACATCTGTGTAGGATGTGGACCTGGAGGACCTGGAGGGACAGTATGAATTAATATTCCCCATTCCGAGCCGGAGCGAGGGAACGTGCCTAGAATCCTGAACTCGTTTTAGCACAAGTAAAAAGCCTCTGCTGTGCATGTGGCCTCTTGAGTTTTCAAGTATTTCCTCTGTTAAACTAGTCAACACAACCGATTTCTTTAAAAGATATTCTTAAAGACCAAACATCACCAGAATCCATGGTTTACATTAGGGCTCCCTCTTGGTGTTGTGCATTGTATGGGTTTCAACAAACATATGATGACATGTGTCCACCATTGTGGTATCACACAGGGTGGTTTCACTGCCCTAAAAACCCTCCACGCCCCACCATCCAACCCTCCCTGCCAACACCGGGCAATCCCCTGATCTCACTGTCTCCGTGGTTTTGCTTTTTCCAGAAAGTCATAGTTAGAATCACACAGTATGAAGCCTTTTTAGATTGGCTCTTTCCACTTAGGGGATGCATTTTATGTTGGTCTGTGTCTCCTCATGGCTTGAAGTCTCCTTTCTTTTTAGCACTGGAATAACATTCTGTTTGTCCGGATGGACCACAGTTGACATGTCCATCACCTACTGCAGGGCATCTTGGTTTCTACCAAGTTCTGGCAGCTTTGGATACCGCTGCTGTAAACACCTGTGGGCAGGTTTTTGTGTGGACACACGTTTCCAACTCTTGGGTAAATACTGAGGAGCACAATTGCTGGATCATATGGTGAGAGTATGTTTAGTTTTGGTGATTAGTTTTGAATGCTGACAACACGTCAGTTGTAACAAACGTACCATCTGGTGGGGATAGTGATAATGTGGGAGGCGGTGCGTGTGGGGGGACGGGGGGTATATAGAAAATCTCTGTACCTTCCTCTCGATTTTGCTGTGAACGTAAAACTGCTCTAAAAACAAAGTCTTAAAAAAAAACCCTGAAAACAGAAATAAACATCAATTTTGTCCAGAAGATGGTTTTGACCGACACTTTTATTGACTTATGATTTATTCACATTGAAGACTTAAGAGAAGAAAAACAAGGTTCCTTGGAAATGCAAACCAGGCAGGCCACAATTATTAAAGGACACTTGCCTCTCGTTACTGAGCTCAGTTGAGATTTGTAGCAGCAGAGAGGAAGAATCCTCTCTGAGCCACCTCCTCAAAATAAATGAAGCCCCAAAGTGGAAACAGCCCAAGTGTCCACTGGCAGACGGACAGATACACACAATGTGGCATATATACACACTGGCACGTGTTCAGGCTTGAAGAGGAAGGAAATTCTGGCTCCTGCCTGCACAGGGATGAGGCTTTAGCCATGTTGCTGAGTGACCGGGCAGTCACAACAGGACGAATACTGCAGGATTCCCCTTACATGAGGCAGCAAGTAGAGGGGACAGGGACCTAGACGTTCGGGACCACAGAGGTTTGGTTTTGCAAGAAAAGGAGCTCTGCGGGGGCGGGGGGGGGGGGGACACGCCCAACAGGACATGTACTGAGCTGCGGCTGTCTTCACTGCTGAGCTCGATTTACTACCACTGACCACTTCCCCTTCTCCAAGCTTCCTCCCCAGTTGGCTTTCCTTCCACAGCCTCTTCAGACTATGACCCACTGCCTTGGCTTTTCCCTCGCAGTCCTACTGCCCTGACCCTTACGTGTATGTGGTCCCCAGGGGCTTTCCTCGAGGTTCTTGACTTCTCACCGTCTCCACCGACACTGGCAACATCCTGGATTTACGTCTACACTTCTCACTCAGAACTCTGACAGAGGACGCACACTGCCCCGTCCAGCCACCCACTGGGTCTCCGCCTGGCTGTCTCATGGGCTCCCCAAACTCAATGCCCACAACCTCCTTTCTGTATGACATTTTCTCCCCGTCCCCAACCCCAAATACTCTCTCCACTCTCCTGCTTCCTGCTCTGCACCCCAGGACACTAGCCGGAGTGGGTTGGACCAGCCAGCCCCTCTGGCTCGTGGCCTGGCTTCAAGGGCAGCAGATCAGAAGGCAGGAGCGGGAGGCTGGGCAGTCCTGCCAGGTGTCCCCCAGAGGTGACAGTCCTTGTCATGCAGCTCTTTCTGCTGAGGGGCCTGATGACTCTGAGGCTCCTGCACCATCCCTTGTGAAAAACCCTTGATGAAGCCTCCCTGCAGTCATGCAGTTTGAGCTACCCGGTCTTTCCTGGCCCTGTGTCAGCGGACCTAGCTCCGCGCTCCCCTCCAAGCCCCACTGGCTGACCCCGTGGCACAGAACTCCGACCCGCGGATGCACACCCGGAGTCACGCTAACTGGCTCCCTTGGGTCACTTTACGTGTTGCTGGACCCATGTCGTCCAACAGAGGCAAACAAGTGAGAAGGAGGGCGTTAGGCCCGACCCCAGTGACGTCCTAACGAAGAGTGGGAATCTGAACACAGACTCGGCAGAGGGAGAGCACGGTATGAAGACAGAGCAGAGGGACCGCAGGACCTCCAGCAACACCAGCTGCTGGGACCGAGGCCCCCCAGTCCCCGGACAGGTTGTCCCTCCAGCCGCAGGACAAACCAGCCCCGCCCGCGCCTTAGTCCCTGACTTCCAGCCTCTGGGTCTGACGGAGGATGAGGTTTTGTTGCTTAAGCCTCGCATTGGTGGTACTTTGTTACGCAGCGGAGCAAACCAATACACCGGACAACGCAACACAGAATGCAGGCATGGGGCGTGGGGGGTAGCCTCCACAGGGAGGGAGGGAATGAGGTGTGGGAAGTGACCCCAGACTGAACAAGCAGCCCGCACAGAGGCGGCGGCAGGTGCTTTGGAGGAAGAAGGCAGGTGTGGCCGAGAGGCGTGGGGGCACAGGGCTGCAGGAGGTGAGGGGGGCAGCTCCCCCCGCGCCCTGAGTGGCCCAGGCCTCAGAGGACCATGGTGGTTGGGGAGGGTGGGGGGGTCAGGGCGGTGCCAGCGGGCAGGCGGGCAGGCGGGCGGGGGAAGCGGCAGATTCTGCGCTCACAGCACCTGCCGGCAGATTGCATATGGGCTATGATGGAAAGAGAAATTGAGCCTTTTGACCTAAACAGCTAAAAAACAGAACTGTCATGTACCGGGAGGATGAAATTGTTTCCTTCAAAGTTAGTCCCGTGTTTTGGAAGGCCTGGCTGCAGGCGGCGGCTAGAAGCAAGCGTCGCTAGCTCACCGCGCAGGGGACCAGGCGCCGGCCAACCGGGCACCACCTGTTTCTGCAAATAAAGCCTCGTTGGCGCAGGGCCACCTCATGAATTCCTGTGCCATCTACGCCTGTTTTTGCAGGACGACACCACAGCGGAGGTGTGACAGAGACCGTATTTATTCTCTGGGCCCTTCCAGAAAAATCTGCCGATTCCTGGCCCAGATAACACGCAGAGGTCAGGGACTCTGCCCTCGGCTGCCCTTGCTGGCGCTTTAAGTCAGGATTCCACTTAAAGAAACAGACAGTGCAAGTTTGATATGCTGTGCACTGTGATTCTCAGCTCGACCAGCGGCCAGCCGGGTGCTGCTGGATGCATGGCCACGTGGCAGTGGGCTCTCTGGCCCTGGGGGAGTGGGGGGCTTGCACGCTGCCACTTGCAGTTGCATTTCCAGGCGAAGCCACCTTCCCTGTCTGGGGGCATTTTCCGGGGGCTCAGCATGCGGCTGGAGACCTGGACAGTGGGCTAGCCAACTGCGGTGGCCCCAAACCCACCTTCTTTCCACTCTGGGTGCTGGTCTGGGGAGCGGGCCTGGCCTGACCCTACAAGTGCTCTTTCTTTGGCTCTCTCTGTCCCTTAGCTTAAATCTGTAGGCGAATTCTCCTTGTCATCGCCTTGAGTGGAGTGTGTGGGGTGTGCGCTGGCTGCCAGACAGCCCCCTTCTCTAACGGGTGACTCCTTACCCGATGGTCAGAAAACATTGCCACAGCACCTCCGCATCAGAGCAGATCCAGCAGGTGTCCGGGACATCATGGAGACTCCCGTCCTATTAGCCAGGGCTCTGGATATGTATGGACACAGACAAAAGCTTTATTATGGGAATTGGCTCATGTGATCCCAGAGGCTCAAAAGTCCCATGAACGGAGGTCTGCAGCTGGAGACTCAGGGGAGCCCATGGTCTGAGGCCCAAGAACAGGGGCACATGCCTGAGGGCTGGAAGATGGACATTCAGCTCAACAGAGAGAACGATTCTCCCTTCCTCTGCCTTTTTGTTCTATTTGAGCCCTCAAAGCATTGGATGATGCCCCCCATTGGCGGTCTTTACTCGGCCCACCAATTCAAAGGCCAGAAAGGCCGCATAGGCACATCCAGAAGTAACGTTTCACTACCCGTCTGGGCGCCCTGGGCCCTGCCAAGGTGACACATCACATTAACTTTCACACTTGACAAGGACAAGTTCTCTCCCGGACCCCCCTCGGCCATCATTGCCTGACCCTTCCCGGAGCCCGTCCGCCCCACGCAGTGTGTCCAGGGGCCGCCCTACACCCGCACTGCTGTCTCGGCAGCTGCCGGCTCACGCCCTGCGGGCACGCTCCTGGACCGGCTCGCGTGGGTTGCGCGCATCCTCTGGCTCCTGGTGCAGAGCGCACACGTGCGAGAGCTGTAGAGGTCACGTTGTACCCCTGACAGCAGTTTCCTGTTCCTTCTGTCCCGGGGCTGGGGAGAAACCTGTTGTCCTAAAGGGTGCGTGTGTGGCAGGGGGAAGCGCACATGGTGGAGAAAGGGGTGGAGGAGGGGGAAGGGGCGGCCGCAGAAAGGCCCCACCGAGACCCCAAGTGGAGGGACAGCTCGGTACTCCCGGGTGCAGCCAGGTGGAAAGGCAAGGGGTCCAAAGCAAAGGTGGTGAAACCATCAGGGAGGTGAGGCTGGTCATGTGGGGTCAGCAGGGTTCCCACACCACCCAGCGCACACCCCAGTGAAGAAAGCCGTGGCAATGTCACAGTTACCGAGCTGACCCAGGGGATTCCCTCAGCGCTGCGTTCCTGTTCCACACGTTTGGAGAGCACACAGCGTTCTCTTCTGAAGGACGCAGCAGCCGTCATTTCCACAAGCAACCCTGTCCGGACGCCCCTCTGGACTGTCCCGGCGCCCCACCAGTGCTGAGGGGTGCACAGCCCTCTGTGAATCACTGGCTTTCTGTCCACACTGCTCCTGAGCCCCCGGCGACAGACACCGACGGAGGATGGATGTCGCAGCTCTTCACCGAGCTATACGGCAGAGCTTCCAAGACTCTGATATATCAAGTCAATTATGAAATACCAGACTTTAAACCCACATGGGAAAAACTTAATCACTTTTAAAAGAAAGAGCAGATGTTTGTCCCGGGGCAGAGTCATAAGTAAATAATTGATACTGGAGTCTAAGTTTGCAGGGCAGTATCCAGAGCAAGGCTGTGCACAGCTCAGAGATGCTGGCATTTAATAACGGAAATAGGAGCACATTAAAAGCCCTGCAGTGCCGAGGGCGGACACCGGGCGCGTGGACTGAACCCGAGACACTGCTACTGCTTCTCAACAGGAACCTGGAAACACTTTTGAGGCTTTTGTCTGACTGTTGCTTCAGGACCAGCCCCTGATCCTGGATGGTCAGAGCTGGGAAGAAGCAGCAGTGTAGACCAGAGGCCGTTCCTTCACACAGGCAAACTGGGGCAGGTACTGAGGCAGAAAGTCATCTTTTCAATCTGCCACCAGCTTGCAAGTGGATGTGCCCCAAGGCCCCCAAGAAGCTGGCTGGAGCGCACATCTGCTCACTGAAGCCACGTCATAAACGGGACGTAGTTTAGGGGCCCAGCACAGAGACCCGTCGTCCGCACCACACGTTCTGCCAGGTGGCCAACGTGTAGCCTGCATGGTGCTCAGCGAGCCTCCAGCAGCCGGCCCAGGAGGCCCACCCAGCCGGGGCCGCAGGGGCGCTGGTGCCCTGCTCAGCTCCTCCTCCCCGGTCCCGCTTCCCTCGCCCAAGAGCGCTCTCCAGCACACATCCCTCCCGAGCAAATCTCAGAGTCGGCCACGCTCCACAGGTGGTGGCTGCCGCGGTGTCATTGAGCCGATGGGCATCGCAAAGCTGTGAGCAGTGTTAAGAACGAGACCAAGGAAGAGTGAAACCCAGTGGCGGGCAGGGCAGCAATTTCAGGGAACCTGAGCCATTGTGGTCCTGCAGAGGCAAGAGGAAGAAGAGGGAGAAGCAAAGAGAGAGAGTGAAGGCCTCCTGCCTGTTCCTGGCCCAGCGGATCTCCTGCCATCTCCCCCGCCGGCTGAGCCAAGCCAGCAGCCAGATGGTGAAGGGGCAGGTCAGCCCGCGCACCGCCCAGAGGCATGGCTTCTGCATGGTGTGGGTGGACAATGACCAGCGTGGGGATGTGTGCGCTGATTCTGAAAGGGGTGAAAATAATTTGGGAAGCACAACCTTACCCGTGACAAATCTGGACACCTGAGAACACTTGAAGAAGGCTCCCGGGGATCCTCCTGGGGGCATTGTTGCTGTCAATTGCCTGAAAAGGGGAAGGCAGAGGGAGAGAGGAGGACCTCAGTGTGGGGAGAAGGGAGAAGACAACGCCCCAGGAGTGCCAGGACCAGGGCTTCCTGGTCTCCACAGGCATGTAGGGGATGTTCCCCACTGCATGGCAGCTTCAACATCCATCCCAGGATCTCAGGGCCCTTCAGAAGGAATCGATACCATCCACCGTTAAATAGAGAAAGAGGAGAAAAATGGAAACATAGCCATTTCCCCAAAGGTGAAAACCTCATCACTGCCCAGATCTAGGATAGGATGAGGACCCAGATTTTAGGTCACAGGTGTCACTTTCTCTCTTACTATCCACAGATCAACAAAAGGAAGCCTTCAGGGGTACCTAAGGGAAAGAGAGCACAATGAATCCTTCCAAATCAGATATGAACTTTACCTCCACAATCTAAATGTGGTGGAGGTGAGCCATGCATTTTAAGGGAATACTTTTACATTAAGCTCTTTAGGAAAGCTTTTTAAAAAGTAACTGAAATACATCAGGGTTTTAATCTTGACACTAGTATACATTTGGCATTACAGTTTGGATTGCGTGATTTATAAATAATAATTAACATAGAGGCATTTTGAAGCACTTATCATCATCAACATTTTGTTATTCATTCAGCTTCCCATGCTGTCTGTTGTATGCCAGGCACCATTCTAGGCTCTTAGAAGGTGTTTACGAGTTGGTGGCACTTTGTGATGGAAACCCTATAAGAGACTTGTTGAAGAAATACTGGTAAATGACAGCTTGGCTGAGACAGAAATACCTGTTGTATGTTATGTAAAAATAAAATGGTAGAATAACAGGTAATGAAACTTCATTTTTGTAAAACAGAAAGGTTACTGTCTTTTTATTTTATTTTATAAGATTTTATTTATTTATTTGACAGAGAGAGAGCACAAGCAGGGGGAGCTGCAGAGGGAGAGGGAGAAGCAGACTCCCCGCTGAGCAGGGAGCCCAATGTAGGGCTTGATCACAGGACCCTGAGATCATGACCTGAGCCGAAGGCAGAAGCTTCACCCACTGAGCCACCCAGGCACCCCTACTGTGACTTTTTAAAATCATAGCCATCCACTTGAGTGTATGGTATCTATTACTTTTAAGTTATTAAATTTATTATAATTTTAAAAGTCTACACATCAAGTAACTAGAAAAAGAACAAACTAAGCCCAAAGTTAGCAGAAGGAAGGAAATAATAAAGATTAGAGAACAAGTAAATAAAATAGAGAACAGGAAACAATAGGAAAGATGAACAAAACCAAGAGTTGGTTCTTTGAAAAGATATACATAATTGGCAAACATTTAGCTAGACTAATCATTAAAAAAAAAAGAACCAAATCAACAAAATTATGAATGAAAGAGATGACAACTGATACCACAGAAATACAAAGGATGAAAAGAGACTACCCAGATCAGTTATATGTCAAGTAATTGGGCATCCTAGAAACAAATGGATAAATTCCAGAAACATACAACCTACCAAAACTGAATCAAGAAGAAGTAGAGAGTCTGAACGAATTACTGGCAAGAACATTGAATTAGTAATCAGAAACATCCCAAGAAACAAAGTCCAGGACCAGATGGCTTCACTGGTGAATTCTACCACACATTTAACAAAGAATTAATACCAATCCCTCTCACACTTTTCCAAAAATTAGAATAGGAGGAAACACTCCCAAACTCAGTTTACAAAGCCAGCATTACCCTGATACCAAAGTCAGATAAGGGCACTTCAAGAAAAAAATAACAGGCCACTATCCCTCTTTATAGATGCAAAAAAATCTCAACAAAATGGTAGTAAACCAAATTCAATAGTGCATCATAAAAATAATATACCAGGGGTACCTGGCTGGCTCAGTCAGTAGAGCGTGCAATTCTTGATCTTGGTGTTGTAAGCTTGAGCCCCATGTTGGGTGTAGAAATTATTTTTTAAAAATATTTTTAAAAAATAGTTCAGCATTATTAAAAAAAAAAAAGAATCATACACCATGATTAAGTGGTATCTATCCCTGGGATGCAAGGATGGTTCCATATATGCAAATCAATAACAATATACCACATTAACACAACAAAAGATAAAAATCATATGAACACCTCAATAGATGCAAAAAAAGCATTTGACAAAATTTAACATCTGTTCATGATAAAAACTGTTAACAAATTAGCTGTAGAAGGAACATACCTCCACATAATAAAGGCGACATATGACAAGCCCACCACTAACATCATCCTCCATGGGGAAAGGCTGAAAGCGCTTCCTCTGAGATCAGGAAGAAGACAAGGGCTCCCACTCTCACCATTCCTATTCAACAAGGTACTGGAAGTCCTAGACAGAACGATCAGTCAAGGAAAAGAAATAAAAGGCATCCAAATTGGAAAAGAAGAAGTAAAACTGTCTCAATTTGAAGATGACATGATGTTATGTATAGAAAATCCTAAAGTCTTCACACACACACAAAAATGTTAAATCCAATCAATAAATTCAGTAAAGTTACAGGATATAAAATCAGCATACAAAAATCAGTTGTATCTCTATACATTGAAATATCTGAAAAATAAAGAATGAAAATGATCCCATTTGCAACAGCATCAAAAACAATAAAATATTTAGGAATAAATTTAACCAAGTTGGTGAAAGATGTGTACACTGAAAACTATAAGACATTGATGAAAGAAACTGAAGAAGACACAAATAAATGGAAAGACATACCATGATCATGGATTGGAAGAATGAATATGGCTAAAATGTTTATCCTATCTAAAATCATCTATAGATTCAATGAAATCCTTATAAAGGGGTGCCTGAGTGGCTCAGTTGGTCGAGCATCTGTCTACCGTGGCTCGGGTCATGATCCCAGTGTCCTGGGATCGAGCTTTGAGTCAGGCTCCCTGCTCAGCGAGGAACCTGCTTCTCCCTCTCCCTTTGCCGCTCCCCTTGCTTGTGCTCTCTCTCTCTCTCTCACTCGCTCTCTCTCAAATAAATAAATAAAATCTTAAAAAAAAAAATCCCTAGGAAGATTCCAATGGCATTTTTTAAAAGACAAAAATAAATCCTAAAATTCATATGGAACCACAAAAGACCTTGAATAGTCAAAGCAATCCTGGGAAAGAAGAACAAAGCAAGAGACATCACACTTCCTGATTACAAACTGTATTACAAAGCTAAGTAATCAAAACAGTATGGTATTAGCATAACAACAGACAAATAGGTCAATAGGACAGACTGAAGAGCCCAAAAATAAACCCAAGCATATACTGTCCACTACTATTGGACAAGAAAGTCAAGAATACTCAATGAAGAAAACATAGTCTCTTCAATAAATGATGCTGAGAAAACTGGATATTCACATACAAAAGGATGAAACCAGACTCCTATCTTACAACACTCACAAAAAGTAACTTGAAATGGATTAGAGGCTTAAAGGTAAGGCCTGAAACCATAAAAGTCCTAGAAAAACTCACTGGAAAAAAAAAAAAAACTCCTTGACAGGATCTTGAGTAACGATTTTTTAGAAATGACACCTAAAAAAACAAGCAATTAAAAAAAAAAAAAGTGGGACTACATCAAACTAAAAGCTTCTGCACAGAAAAAAGAAACCATCAACAAAGTGAAAAGGTAACATGGGGAGAAAATATCTGTAGACCATATCTGATAAGGGGTTAATATCCAAAATGTGTAAAGAACTCATACAACTCAATAGCAAAAAAATCAGTAATCCAACTAAAAATGGGCAAACAACCTGAAAAGACATTTTTCCAAAGAAGATATTCAAGTGGGTCAACAGGTACACGAAAAGATGCTTATTATCACTAATCATCAGAGAAATAGAAATCAAAACCACAATAAGATATCACCTCATATCTGTTAAGATGGCTAATATCAAAAAGATAAGAAATAACAAGTGTCGGTGAGGATATGGAGGAAAGGGAATGCGCTGCTGGTGGGAATGTAAATTAGTGCAGCCACTGTGGAAGACAAGATGGAGGTTCCTCAAAAAATTAAAAACATAAATCCCATATGATCCAGCAATCCCACTACTGGGCATATATCCAAAGGAAATAAAATCAGTATCTCAAAGAGATGTCTGCACCCCCATATTCATTGCAGTATTATTCACAGTAGCCAAGACATGGAAAGAACCTAAGTATCCATGGATGGATGGATAGAGAAAATGTGATATATACATATCACACAGTATATATTATATATTATATATATAATATTTGAATACCATTCAGCCATAAAAAAAGAAGGAAATCCTGCCATTTTGCGAATATGGATGGACCTTGAGAGCATAATAATAAGTCAGATAGAGAAAGACAAATACTATATGGTGTCATTTGTATGTGGAAGTAAAAATAAAGACAAGTAAATTCATAGAAACAGAGGTCAGATGTGTGGTTACCAGAGGTGGGGGGTGGGGGTGGGGGAGTTGGATGAGGTGATGAAAAGACACCAACTTCCAGTTATAAGGTACGTAAGCGCCAAGGGTCTAATGTACTATATGAGGAGTATAGTTAACACTGCTGCGGGTATCTGTGAAAGTTGTTTAGAGAGAAGATTCTAAAAGTTCCCATCACAAGGAAAAAAAACCACTCTTTTGTAACTATACAAGACGGATGTTAACTAAATTTATTGTGAAAATCATTTCATGATATATGTAGGTCAGGTCTTTCTGCTGTACACCTTAACTTAGACATGTTGTATGTCAACTCTATCTCAGTAAGACTGAAAAACAGAAAAAGATAAAAAATAAAAACCAACTGAGAAAAATCCAATAGTTATTTCTCTCATGTGTTTTGAATTACAATAGTAATTCATGGTCATTATAAAGACACTAATTGTACGCACAGTTAAAGTCACTCCCCTAAATGTGATTTCTCAGAAGTTACAAATGGTGTTTTTTTTCTGTCCAGATCTTTTTCTATGCTTTTACATAAGTAATTTTTAAAAACAAAATGCTATTGTATTATGCTTACTGCTTGATAACATTTTTATTTAAGATATTATAAACACTTTTCCATATCAATTTATATAAATCTACTTTATTCTTTGGAACCATTATATAATATTCTCTTATTCAGTTATATCCTAATTTATTTAACTTTTCTCTAGTGATAGAAATTTAAAATATTTTAACAATTTTTCTATAATAAATAATGCTTCCATGGGCATCTTGCAAGCCTGTCAGTTAATCTACATTTCTGCCTTTCCCTGGAAATATGATTGCCAGGGTTATGCACTTAAAAAATCTTGCTGGAGTAGCATATTGCCTTCTGATTCAGTTACCTTCTTCCCAAATAATGCCATATAACAAATTACCACAAAGCTGGCTTCTCCTGCTCATGTGTCTCAGTGCCTGGCTTGCCTGTGTGTCGCAGATAGACTGGGTGGGTGATCTTGGCTGGCCCTGGCTGGGAGGTCTGGGCCACTCTGCTTACATGTATATAGCCCTCCAGCAGGGTGGCCCTGGCACCTTCTCCACGTAAGGGGAGAGGTGCACAGAGAGAAGGCAACTCCAATCACACACCCCTCAAGTTCCTGTTTGCACTTTGCCAACATCTCATGGACTGCCATAAATCACACGCTTGAGCCTACACTTATATGTACCACCAAGTCATGAGGTATGGGGCACTGATTTAGGGAGGGATGTGGAATTAAGGACATTTGTGCTACGTCCCATACCCTCCAGATAGTGTGAGCAAATTTACAGTCCCCCAGTATCAAACAATAATGATCATGTATTCCACCACAGGCTTATTAACTTGGATATTGTCAACTTTTAAAATTTTTGCTAATCTAGTAGGCAAAGAAAATCATACTAATTGTTGCTTTAATTTTTATTTCCCACACTACTAGTAAGGTATATTTTATTTCTATATGCATACTGGCTATTTATATTTCTTCTGTGAATTGTCTCTTCATATACTTTTTCTATTTATTGTTTTTCTATGATTTTTTTTTCAGAAAAGCAAGGACCCAATTTTCCTTCCCTAGACCACAGTTTTATGTATAAAGGTGAAATGGAGAATAAAACAACTTTTCAGGTAATTCAAGCAAATAATCTGCACAATGCACTCAATTATCTTGATATTCCAAGGGCAAATTTTGAAATGAATTACCTCTGTAATTTCTTTAGTTCTCTGCTTTACTTTGCAGTTTCATCCAAGAAAAGTTAGGTTATTTCCATTGTACTTAGACCAAAGAATGTAAAAATAAAACGTTGCTCCATTTTGTCCTTAATAAAACCCAAATCTAACACTAGAAATTAATTCCACCTCTTCTATTTTCAGCACGTGCGTCTAACAAAACCTTTACTAATTTTACCTAAAATCTTCCAAGATTGTATTTGGACATGTACTTTTTGGCTATTTTGGCTGAACTAATGAGTCAAGTTGGAAAGAAAAATGGGTCTCAAAACACCTGTGTCCTGGATGGCATCCTCAAAACTATCGTCCCTTCCTTTGGCAGGTCAGGCATGACCCTCCAAGAGAAATATGTGGCCAGGAGTGGAGGCACTGCCCAGATGTCAGAGAAGGGTAAAAAGTAAAAAGATAGGCTATTCCAATAAGAGGGGAAATAAAAATAATAGAAGATGCAATCATTTACAGAGGTTATCTTCCCCTCTAGAAATGAAAAAAAAATCAAATTGAAATAATTAAAATAAATTTGGGGGGAGAGTAAATGAATGTAAATCAACTTTTAAAATTCAATAGCATGCCTATATACTAGCAACAATGACCAAGTAGAAAATATAGAAAGAGAGAAAAGAGAGAGAGCATGCATGAGTGTGCTATACTTCTTGACAGGATCTAAAAATATAAAACATCTTTGGAAGTTTTACAGGAAAAGGTGAATAGCTTATGTGACAAAAACTCCAAAGCATCTTTATGAGATTAGGAAGTCCTTCCATTTCTAAGAATGACTAATAAAATCCAACACGCTCACAGGAACAACTACAGCATTCAGAGATCTACAAAAGCGCCTGCCTGAGGGAACAGAGATGAGAAGCATGCAGTGTGGAGAAGTCCACACCAGAGGACACTGTGTTAGTCAGTGCCTGCAAGCTTTACGGAGGGCCAGTGTGATGAGCAGGGTGCACAGCCCCCAATGATGCTGGTGGGAAAACCCCACTTTTATGGCTTGGAGTACTAGACAAGAATCCAGTGAAACCATGAGAGAGAGAGAGAAAGAGAATCTCAGAAGGGGAATCCAGAGAGGGGATCCTCAAATCTTGTCTGTCTGTCTCTGAACTACACATGTGTGGGGAGACTCTAAAAATCTTTGCTAAAGAGAGGAAATCTGAATAAAGACTGGTTTGCCGCCTAACAAGATGACTGCCTGTTGAAACCAAGAAACAGCACTCCCCAGAGAAAATTAACAGAATCTTAAGGCAGCACAGCTTCATATTTTGAATTTCCAGAATTTCCAAAATCACCTTACAAATAAACACCCAGGGGAATGGAATCCATCCTCCAGAGAAAAGAAAATTAACTGATATAAAACCCAAGATAACGCAGGTGCTGAAACTAACAGACCAAGATTTTAAAATGGCTTTTATAACTATCCTCAGTAAAGTAGAATACGTTCACAGAAAAATAGGAATAAAAAAAAGAAAATTTCTAGAACTGAAAAAACCTAATGTCTAAAATAAAAACATCAGTAGACAGACTTCATAGCCAAATGGAGATGACAGAAGAAAGAATAAGTAACCCTGAAAATCAATAAATACAAATGGCATAGTGAGAAAAACAAAGCCTAAGAATTGATTAAAAAAAAAAAAAGATTGTGGCCCAAAGGACCTAGTAGGTGGCATTAAACGATCTTATGCATGCATAACTGAATAATGGGACAGAACGAGTATTTGAAGAAATAATGGCTGAAATTTTCCATCTTATAAAAGACATAAGTTTACAGATTCAAGATGCTCAATAAGCACCTAGCTGGATACATAGAAACAAGGCTGTGCTGAGACATAGTCAAATGGTTGAAGCCAAATATGAAGACTAGATCTTGAAATAACAAGAGAAATGCAACATGTTAAATATAGGGGAACCACAATTCAATTAGTGGTTGACGTTTCATGGATATGAATGGGGCCAGGAAAAGTGCCGAAAGGAAAAAGCTGTCAAGCCAGAGAAATATCTTTCAAGGCAAAATTGGGTCTATTTTTGCAAAAAGGCAGCTGGGAAATTCCAGTTTCCAGTTCCACTTCCAATTCACCACTCTGTCCTAACAGCAAGTAAAAAGCTGAGCAAGCTGAAAATTCAACAACTCATCTTGGATCCTTTGGGGTAGGGGGAACAGGACAAACCACTGTCCCCAAGATTGGAGAGACAGCCATACAACACAGAGAATAACAACTTATCAGGGCAGAGACACACAAGCAGAAACCACCTTGGGAACCTGCACCAGGCTAGGAAACCTGAACTGCAATTAAGTGCATACAGCTCAGTGTGGACAACTCTGAGAACTAAAGACTCCAGAGGGACCCCGTCATGGGTGGGGGAGGGGCAGGGGGAGACACAATATTGTGAGTTTTACCTCCAAGAGCTCGACCAGGTTCTTACAGTAAATATTAGAGAAAAATCCACTCATGCTTCCAGCAGGAGCGGGAAAAAAGGGAGCCTGAGTACTCTGTTCTGAACAAGGTATTCCTCAGGAAACTATTAAACTGCCAGGGTTTTATCAGAGCCTAAATGACCCAAGAAAGGGAAATAGCCAAGTCCAACCACTCTGGCCATCCTGAGAAAAAATCTGTGTAGGTCACAGTCCAGGGGCACAAGATCACTAAAAGAGCTCTAATCATAGCACTGTGGAACACTTTTCCTCCCACACATGATGTATTTACCCAGTACATCATGTCCAGCTTTCAAGAAAAAATTACAAGGCACATCAAAAGACAAAAAAGCAAAAAAACAAAACAAACAAACAAACAAAAAAACACAGAGACAGGGTAAACATCAGAACCAGACATGGCAGGGATGTTGGAACTATCAGGAAGGGAATTTAAAACAACTATGATTAATGTGCTAAACATTCTAATGGATAAAGTAGACAGCATGCAAGAACAGATGGGCAATGTAAATAGAGAGATGGAAATCCTAAGAACCAAAAAAGAAATGCTAGAGATTAAAAAAAACACTGTAATAGACAGGAAGACTACATTTGATGGGCTTATTAATATATATTATGATATATAGATCATGTAAAAATTCTCAACAAAATGTTAGAAAATTGAATTTTAAAAATATGCAAAAAGAAATATATATCATGACCATGTGGGATTTATCCCAGGTATGCAAGGCTGGCTCAACATCCAAAAATCAAACGTTATAATCCATCACATAAACAGACTAAAAAAGAAAACTCACATGAGCATATCACTAAGTGCTGGAAAAGAATTTGCAAAATCCAATACCTATTCATGATAAAAATTCTCAGTAAACTAAGAACGAAAGGGGACTTTCTCCACTTGATAAAGACTATCTACAAGAAATCTAGAACAAACATCATACAATATGGTGACAAAATCAAAGCTTTTTCCACTAAAACCAGGAACATGGCAAGGAAGTTCCCTCACCATTCTTTTTCAACATCATACTGGATGTCCTAGCTAATGCAATAAGGCAAGAAAATGAAATAAAACATATCTGGTTATAAAATTGTCTTTGTTTGCAGATGACATGATTATCTATGTAGAAAATCTGAAAGAATCAACAACAAAAAACCTGAAACTAATAAGGGATGATAGCAAGGTTGCAGGATACATGATTAATAGACAAAAGTCAATTGCCTTCCTGTATGAACAAGTAGAAATTGAAATTAAAAACACAACACCATTTACATTAGCACTCCCCAAAATGAAATACTTAGATATATATCAAAATACATACAAGATCTTTATGAGGAAAACTACAAAACTTTGATGAACGAAATTAAAGAAGAACTAAATAAATGGAGACATATTCCATGTTCATGGACAGGAAAACCCAGTATTGCCAAGATGTCAGTTTTTCCCAACTGGATCTATAGATTCAATGCAATACCAATGAAAACACCAGCAAGTTATTTTGTGGCTATCTACACACTAATTCTAAAGCTTGTATGGAAAGACAAAAGATCCAGAATAGCCAGCACAGTATGAAAGGAGAACAAAGTTCTTCTAATGCAACCTGATTTCAAGACTTACTATAAAGCTACAGTAATCAAGACAGAGTGGTATTGATGGAAGAATAGACAAATAGATCAGGGGAACAAAACAGAGAACCAGGAATAGATCACATAAATATAGTCAACTGATTTTTGACAATGGAGCAAAAACAATACAATAGAGCAAAGATAGTCTTTTCAACAAGTGATGCTGGAACAACTGGAAATACACAAGCCAAAAAATGAATCTATACACAGATCTTACATTCTTCACTACAAATGACAACGTGGATCATAGACCTAAATGTAAAACACAAACTATAAAATTCCTGGAAGGTAACATGGAAGAAAACCTATATGATCTTGGGTATGGTCTTGCCTTTTTAGACACAACACCCAAGACATGATCCATCAAAGAAATAATTGATAAACTGGACTTCATTAAAATTTAAAACTTCTGCTCTGCAAAAGACAATATCAAGAGAATTAGAAGAAAATCCACAATTGGGAGAAAATATTTGCAAAAGATACATTTGATAAAGTACTATTATCAAAAATATATATGAAAAGAACTCTTAAAACTCAACAGTAAGACCCAATTAAAAATCAAAGACCTGAGGGGCGCCTGGGTGGCTCAGTTGGTTAAGCAACTGCCTTCGGCTCAGGTCATGATCCTGGAGTCCCGGGATCGAGTCCCGCATCGGGCTCCCTGCTCAGCAGGGAGTCTGCTTCTCCCTCTGACCCTCCCCCCCTCATGCTCTCTCTCTATCTCATTCTCTCTCTCAAATAAATAAATAAAATATTTTTTAAAAAATCAAAGATGTGAACAAAAACCTCACCAAAGAAGATATACAGATGGCAAATAAGGGTATGAAAATATGCCCCACATCTTACATCATCAAGGACATGGAAATTAAAACAGCGATATAGAACTATGCGCCTATTAGAATAACCAAAATCTGGAATACTTGACAACACCAAATGCTAGCAAGGATGTGGAGCAATAGAAACTCTCATACATTGGTAATGGTAATACAAAGTGGCCCAGTCACTTTGGGACAGTTTGTCAGTTTCTTATAAAACTAAACGTATACACTTACTATACAACCCAGCAATCATGCTCCTTTATACTTAGCCAAAGAACATGAAAACTTACGTCCACACAGAAACCTGTACCCAGGCGTTAATTGCAGCTTTATTTATAATTGCCAAAACTTGGAAGCAACCAAGATGTCCTTTAATAGGTGAATGCATAAACAAACTATGGTGCATCCAGACATTGAAATATTTTTCAGCACTAAAAAAAAAAAAAGAGTTACTAAGCTATGAAAAGACATGGAGAAATCTTAAATGCATATTACTAAGTGAAAGAAGTGTATCTGAGAAGGTTACATGCTGTATTATTTGAATTATATGACATTCTGGAAAAGGCAAAATTATGAGGACAATGAAAAGGTCACTGGGTGCCAGGGGTGGAAGTGGGGAGGGATAATTATCCAAAGTAGAGAGGATTTTTAAGGCAGTGAAACTACTCTGTATGATATAATGATAGATTTGTCATACATTTGCCCAAACCCATTGGATTGACAGCACCAAGAGTGGGCCCTTAGGTAAACTATGGACTCTGGATGGTTATAATGTGTCAGTGTAGGTTTGTCCCTGATAAAAAATGTACCATCCTGGCAGTGATGTTGATAGTAGTGGAGTCTGTGCATGTGTGGGGACACGGAGTGTATGGGAAATCTCTCTACCTCCCTCTCAATTTTATTGTAAACCTAAAACTACTCTAAAAAAAATAAAGTCTAAAAAAAAAAAAAAGAAGGCAAAATACCTTCTCATATAACAGAAATGAATTTGCCACCAGAAAACTAACACTACAGGAAATGAGAAAGCCAGTTCTCCACAATAAAAGGAGTTGGCATCAGATTTGCATTGTCAGAAATAAAGAGCATAAGAAAGGGTAAATATCTGGCTAAATATAAGTCTTTTTTTGCTCTATTTGCCTCTAATTTCTATATACTACAAGTGACTATTTAAAGCAAATACCATAACAGTACCTTTGGAGTTCATAATATATTGGATAAAATATATCTAACAGCTATAACATAAAGGATGTGGGGTGGAAGAAATACAGACTAATTACAAGGTTTGTGCATTTTATGTGATATATTAAAATACTGAGTGTAATTGGAACGTGAAAAGTTAAGGACATGGTATACAGGTTCCTGTTCTAATGGAACATGCTCCACCTTGTCTTTCCCACTAAATGCAGCTATTTAAAACAACAACCAACAATACCACGCATGGAGCAGCGAATTAAAGTCCTTGTAAACAGTAGCAGGCAGACTGAGAAGAAGAGCAGGATTCGAATTTATCCCCAAACTAGCAGTGACTTTACCATTGTTTTCTTTCAGTATTGCCCAGCCTGGACTCTGTGTAGCCTACAATCCAGAAGAGAGAGTGCAGATAGAGAAGTCTCCAGAAGAAGCTGTCTTACTCTGGCTTGAGGAATGAAAAGGGAGTGTCCTAGTGCTCAGAAATCTATTTTTTATTTTATCTCTATTTACTCACATCTCAATCTCTAAGCAATTCTGGGGTGGTAGCAGTGGCAACAGCAGCAGTAAGGCCCCGCCCGCAGGAGCTTAACTGAGCAAGCAGAAACTTCTTCTCCATTTGCAGATGGTGTGATAGACAAAAGCAAACATTATTGCTTTTTCTTGTTCTTCTCTGGATGATCAGCCCTGGACACATGATTAGTTGCATGAACGTACAGCAGAGGAAGGCAATTAAAGCCCCCATTTTCTGGTTGGAAGATTGAAATGGGGAGTTCTGGGAAATTTAAAAGGTACCAGGGAAATTGTGGAGAAGGAGAATCTCAAGAAAGTGGATCCATGCAGTTCTTTAAGAACATCTGGATTCACCTCTGAAGTATGCATGCATATGACCTTAAATATATATACAATTTCCATAGCATTTAAACAAGACCTAGAGTCCCATGATAGAATATTCAAATTGTCCAGGACAGAATCCAAAATTGTTGGACACAAGAAGAACCAGTATTTACCCCAAAGACACAGATGTAGTGAAAAGAAGGGCCATATGCACCGCAATGTTTATAGCACCAATGTCTGCAATAGCCAAACTGTGGAAAGAGCTGAGATGTCCATCAACAGATGAATGGATAAAGAAGATGTGGTCCATATATACAATGGAATATTACTCAGCCATCAGAAAGGATGAATACCCAACTTTGGCATCAACATGGATGGGACTGGAGGAGATTATGCTAAGTGAAATAAGTCAAGCAGAGAAAGTCAATTATATGGTTTCACTTATTTGTGGAACATAAGGAACAGCACGGAGGACATTAGGAGAAGGAAGGGAAAAATGAAGGGGGTGGAATAGGAAGGGGAGATAATCCATGAGAGACTATGGACTCCGAGAAACAAACTGAGGGTTTTAGAGGGGAGAGGGGTGGGGGAATGGGTTAGCCCAGTGATGGGTATTAAGGAGGGCACGTATTGCATGAAGCACTGGGTGTTATACACAAACAATGAATCATGGGACACTATATCAAAAACTAATGATGTACTGTATGGTGACTAACATAACATAATAAAAATAAATAAATAAAGTCATATTCTAAAGTACTGGGAAAAAAAAAAGAAGAACCAGTAAAATCTCAAACTGCATGGGAAAAGACAATCCACAGATAATAATGCCAAAATGACACAGATGTTAGAATTACCTGAGATTTTTAAGTCAGCTATTATAAAAATGCTCCAAGAAGTGAATGTGAAAAAATTTGAAAACAGGTATCCAAATAAAAACTTGTACATAAATGTTCATAGTAAAACTATTCATAGTAGCCAAAATGTAGAAACAATCCAAATTTCTGTCAATGAATAGATGAATAAACAAAATATGACATAATCATACAATGGTATATTATTCAGCCATAAAAAGGAATGAAGTCTTTATACTTGCTATAACATGGATGAACCTTGAAAACATTATGCCAAGTGAAAGAGGTTAGACAAAAGAGGCCACATATTGTATGATCTATTTTTACAAAATGTCCAAAATAGGCAAATCCACAGAGACAGAAAGTAGATTAGTGGTTGACAGGGACTAGAAGTATGGGAAATGACTACTAATGATATGGATTTATTTTGTGTTTAACTTTCTCAGGAACTTCCAAAGGATTTTCCAAGGTGGCTACACCATTTTATATTTTCATCAGCAGTGTGGGAGGGTTCTAATTTCTCCACATCCTTGTTAACAACTGTTACTGTCTTTTTTATTATAGCCACCTTATTGGGTGTGAGGGGGTATCTCATGGTTTTGGTCTGCATTTTCCTGAGGTAGAATGGTGTTGTGCATCTTTTCATGTGCTTATTGTCCATTTGCATGTCTTCCAGGAAGAAATGTCTATTCAAATCCTTTGGCCATATTTAAAAAAAAAAGAAGAAGAAGAAGAAGTTGAATGCTCTTGAAATGAATGGAAAGATAGAAAGTCACAGCAAAGAAATAGAAATTATAAATAAAAACTAAATGGAAAATTTATAAATGAAAAATACAGTCATGGAAAAATTTAAAACTCAGTGGACATTCAGACATTCTCAATAGTAGAATGGAGTGAGGGAGGAAAGAGACAGTGAACTTAAACAAGCATTAATAGAAATTTTCCAACCTGAACAATAGAAAGCTTTAAGAAAAAGAGAGATAGTTTCAGGGACTGTAGGATAACATCAGACTGTCTAACATTCATGCCACCAGAGTCCCAGAAGGAGAGAAGAAAGAATATGGTGCAGAAAAAAACATTTAAAGAATAATGGCTGGAAAATTCCCACATTTGACAAAAGACATAAACCCCAGTGTTTTCAGTTTTATGAAGCTCAATAAACCACAAATATGATAAACCTAAAGAAATGCACACTCAAACACATCATAATTACACAGATGAAAACTAATGACAAAGAAAAAACTTTGAAAGCAATGAGAATAAAAGGACAGGTTATTTATGGGGAACAAGGATTCACATGACTGCAGATTTCACATCAGAAACCACAGAGGCCAGAAGGAAGTGACACACTTTGTAAGAGCTGGAAAGAAAGAGCTGTCAACTCGGAACCATATATCCAGTGAAAAATATCCTTCAAGAATTAAGATGAAATAAAAACATTCCCAGATGAAGCAAAACAAAGAGAATCCTTTGCCAACAGTCCTGCTACAAAAGAAATGCTAATGGGATTCTTCAGACAGAAGGGAATGATACAAGAAAGAACCTTAAAACATCTGGGTAAATACAATAGACCTTTTTTTCCAGTTCTTGAAAATATGTTTGGCAGTTGAAAGCAAAAATTACAACACTGATAGGTTTTCTAGTGTATGTAGATGTAATATATATATATGTATATATATATGACAAGTGCAACATAAAGAGGGGCTGATGAGGAGACCTATGTGGTGATGAGGCTTCTGTGTCCCATTTGAAGCAGTAAAGTGGACTGTGAAAACTTATGTTTATTCTAGTCCCTATAACATTCCGTTAAAAAGCTATACAGAGAGATAGAATTAAAAACCAGAATAGATAAGTTAAATATTTAAAATATTCAAATAACAAAAAATAAAGCAAAAAAGGGGAAACAGCGGAATAAAAACCAGGGGGAACAAGAAAACAACTACTAAAATCATGGATCTCAATCTAAGCACATCAATAATTACATTAAATATAAGTCATCTAAACACACCAATTAAAAGACAGAGACTTTCAGAATATAGGGGGGAAATGACCTTATATATATGCTGTAGACAAGAAATTAACTTCAAATATAGTGATATAGACAGTTCAAAGTAAATGGATGCAAAAAGTATGCTATGAAAATTCTCATCAAAATAAAGTTTGAAAGTGACATCAGAAAGTGACATCCAGAAAGTGGTGGAGTAGGCAGCTCTAAGTGCTCATCCCCCTAAAGAAACATTGAGAAACCAACAGAAACTGTAAGAATCATTTTTCTGAGAACCCTGGAAAACAGTGAAAGTTGACAGCAGCCAAGTGAGCACTGTACCAAGAAAGAGACACTTCATATGGCAGGGAAGCTCTGTGGCATTTTCCTTGTCCTGGTCCCACCCTGCCTGGTATGGCAGCCATGTTCCCGTTGTGCAGTCATTTTCCTGGTCCTGGAGGGAGCAGAGCAGACCTTATTAGCAAATTATTGTGTAGGTCTGTTGTCGCTGGTCTGGGGTCTACCTGAAGGATCAATGCAAGGCAATCAAGTCAGTTGCACCTAACTTGGAACACAGGCTAGAAAAGTGATGAGAATTGCATGAAAATACCACAAGCCAAACCAACAGCCCTCAGACTCTTGGAGCAAAATTTGCAGTATAAAATATATAATAACCTGCCTAAGGCATAAGCTGGGAGAGTTTCTTAAGGAAACTAGGACATGCAAAATAAACTGTATGTACTGGGAAATTTAGAAAGCAAAACACATGCCCAGGCACAATGCATGCTCAGAAAAAGCCTGAGAAGACCCTAAACTTTCACCTGGGATATATTCAGTGCAAGTCTGGCTAACAGTTAAAGGATGGTCCTGGCACAGCACCAGTTTGCAAAGATTGGGAGAGGACATGTTCGCTCGCACTGTATCTCTGTGTCTCTGCTCCCTCTATCTCTCTTGCTCTGCCTCTCTCTCTCTGTATGTCTCTAACATTCTATCTCTCTGTCTCAGTCTTCCTCTCTCTGTTTCCTCTATCTCTGTCTCTCCCTCTATCTCTTTGTCTCTGTCACTCTTTTTCTCTGGTTTATTTTGTTGTTGTTGTTGTTTCTTGTCTTAATTCCCAGCATTCTAGAAAATCTCATCAAGACTAGCTGAACATGATGCTGAGGATCAAAGACTTCAGGGAGCATATCAACAGGGAATACAATGTCTTTGAAATACCCGTTTGGGAAAGTCTCAAATCAACTAGTATAATCTTCAATAACCCAAACAACAGCAAGCAGAGAGTCTGATTTCCAGAGGTACCACTTTGTACTATTCAAATGTCATCCTTAGCAGCAGCAACAACAAAAGGCATACAAAGAAACAGGAGAGCATGGCCCATTCAAAGGAACAAAATAATGGACAGAAATCATATTGTGGAAGTCCAGACTTCAGACTTATTAGACAAAAACATTAAAATAACAGTTTTAAACATTCTCAATGACCTAAAGGAAAACATAGACAAAGAACCAAAGCAAATCAGGAGAATGATGTACAAACAAGACAAAAATATCAACAAAGAGGTAGAAACAATAAAAAAGGAACCAAAAAGAAATTCTGGAGCAGAATACAACAAACAAAATAAAAATTCACTAGAGAGTTTCAACAGCAGGTTTGAGCAGGCAGAAGAATTGGCAAACCTAAAATAGGACAATGAAAAAATGATTGAGTCTGAAGAAGCAGAAAGAAAAAAGAATGGGGGAGCACCTGGGTGGCTCAGATGGTTAAGTGTCTGCCTTCGGCTCAGGTTATGATCCCAGGGTCCTGAGATCGAGCTCCACGTCGGGCTCCCGGATCAGTGGGGAGTCTGCTTCTCCCTCTGCCTCTGCCCCTCCCCCTGCTCATGCTGTCTCTCTGTATCTCTCTGTATCAAATGAATAAATTAAAAAGAATTTTTTAAGTAAAAAAGAATGAAAAAAAGTAAAAAAGAACAGATCCCAAGGGACTTGGTGGAACACCAATATATGTATATTCTATATGTATATGGACCAACATATACATATAGAAGTCCCAGAAAGAGAGAAATACAGAGAGGGGCAAGAAGAATATTTGAAGAAATAATGATCAAAAATGTCCCAAGTTTGATTTAAAAAAAAAAACAAACCTATAAACCTACAAATCCAGGACGTTCAATAAGCTCCACGTAGGTTGAACTCAAAGAGACCTACATGAAATTCATTATAATTAAACTGTGGAAAGACAAAGACAAAGAGAGAATGTTGACAGCAAGAGAATGTTGACAGAGGAGTGACTCATCATGTGTAAGGAATCCTCATAAGATTAATGGCCAGTTTCTCATCAGAAACCTTGGCAGCCAAAAGACAGTGGGTTGACATATTTAAAGAGCTGAAAGAAACTGTCAAAAGAGAATCCTATATCTGGCAAAACTGTCTATTAAAAATGAAGGAGAAATAAGAAAGTCCCAGAAAAACAAAATCTGAGGCAGTCTACTACCACTAGAATTGTCCTAGAAATGGAAGGACAGAAGACAGCAACTCATAGCTGTCTAAAGAAGTGAAGACTTTCAGTGAAGGTAAATACATGTACAAATATAAAAGTGAGTATATTGTATTCTGGTTTGTATTTCTACTTTTTATTTCCTATAGGATTTTTAAAAATTTATGAACCTATATTATTGGGCACATCTGTATAAAGATATATCTTGTGACAACAACATAAACAGGAGAGGGCGGAATTGTACAGGAGTAGTTTTGTGTGCTTTTGAATATGAATTGGTAACAACTCAAAAAATGTTTTAAATTTAGGATGTTAAACATAGTCTCTATGGTAACCAAAAAAAAATATCTTTAAATATATAGACACAAAAGGAAATGAAACGACAATCAAATGATTCACTATTTTTTTAAAAAAGATCAACTAAACACAAAAGAAGGCAGTAATGGAGGAAATAAGGAACACAAAAGGATATAAGACACAAAGAAAAGAGTAAAATGGCAGAAGTTATTTCTTTTCAGTACTTTAAACTCTCTAATCAAAAGGCAGAGATAGGTAGAATGCATTAAAATTAAGAAAAAAAAAAAAACATGACCCAACTATATGATGTTTACAAGAGACTCACCTGAGATCCAAAGACACAAATAGATTGAAAGTGAAAAGATTGAAAAGATAGTCCATAGAAATAGTAGCCAAAAGGGACCTGGGTGGGTATACTAATATCTGACAAAATAGACTTTAAATTAAAAAACTACTGGGGAGCCTGGCTGGTTCAGTTGGTGGAGCATGTGACTCTTGATCTCGGAGTCATGAGTTTAAGCCCCATGTTGGGTATAGAGATTACTTAATAAATAAAAGTTAAAAAAATAAAAATGTTTCCATGTTAAGAATTGTTTAGATAAATTTAAAAACTGTTAAAAGAGATAAAGACATTATATATTAATATATGCACCAAACAACAGAGATCCAAAATATACAGAGCAAGCACTGATAGAAGGGAGAGAGAAATGGTTACACAGTAAAATGCAATCATGGAGAGACAAGGCAGACAGTCCACTGAAGAGAGAGAGGTCTTGAACAACACGTTAACTGTATGCAACAGACATCTGCAGAACACTCCACCCAACAATGACAGAATGCACACATTTCTCTAGTGCACACAGAACATGCTCCAGGATAAAGCATACATTAGGCCACAAAACAATTCTCAATAAATAGAACAATTGAAATCATGCAAAGTATCTTTTCTGATGACAACAAAATGAAGCTAGAAAAAATAATGAAAGGAAAACTGGAAAATTCACAAATATGTGGTAAACAACACAGTCTTAAACACCAATGGGCCAAAGAAGAAATCAAAGAGAAAATGAAGAAATACTTAAGAGATAAAAAACAACACAACATACCAAAACTTAGAGGTGTAAGTTGTAAATTCTAAAAGAATACCTCAGAGAAATAACATATCAAAACCACTGATAAAGGGTTAGTACAAAATATATAAAGAACTTATACAACTCAACACCCAAAAAACAAATAATCCAATTTAAAAAATGGGTCAAAGACATGAATAGACATTTTTCCAAAGAAGACATCCAGATGGCTAACAGACACGTGAAAAGATGCTCAGCATCACTCGTCATCAGGGAAATACAAATCAAAACCGCAATGAGATACCACCTTACACGTGTCAGAATGGTTAAAATCAACAACACAAGAAACAACAGGTGTTGGTGAGGATGTGGAGAAAGGGGAACCCTCTTACACTGTCAGTGGGAATGCAAACTGGTGCAGCCACTCTGGAAAACAGTATGGAGGGTACTCAAGAAGTTAAAAATAGAACTACCCTACAATCCAGCAATCACACTACTGGGTATTTACCCAAAGAATCCAAAAATACTAATTCAAAGGGATACATGCACCCCAATGTTTATAGCAGCATTATAAACAATAGCCAAACTATGGAAACAGCCCAGGTGTCCATCGGCTGATGAATGGATAAAAAAGATGTGGTGTACACACACATTGGAATATTATTCAAACATAAAAAAAGAATAAAATCTTGCCATTTGTGATAACATGGATGGACCTAGAGGGTATAATGCTGAATGAAATAAGTCAGACAGAGACAGACAAATACCATATGATTTCACTTATATGTGGAATCTAAAAGAACAAAACAAAACAGACTCATAAATATAGAAAACAAACTAGTGGTTGCCAGAGGGGAGACTGGTGTTGGAAGGGACAACATTGGTGAAGGGGACTAAAAGTTACAATCTTCCAGTTGTAAAATAAATAAGGCATAGGGATGAACAGGACAGGATAGGAAATAGTCAATAACATTGTAATAACTTTGTATAGTCACAGATGGTAACTACACTCATTCGTACTGAGCATTTTGTAATGTATATAAATGTCAAATCACTGTGTTGTACGCCTGAAACTAATATAATATTGTATGTCAGTTATACCTCAATTTAAATATTAACAAATTAATAAATTAAAAAGAAGAATGATCTCACATCAATAACCTAACTTTACACTGTGAGGAACCAGAAAAGGAAAAGTAAACCCAAAGCTAGCAGAAGAAAGGAAATAATAAAAATTAGAGAGGAGGTAAGTAAACTGGAGAATAGAAAAACAATGAAATCAACAAAACAAAACCAAAAAGCTTCTTTTTGTTTGTTTGTTTAAACAATGAGCTAATTTTTATTTAAAAAGGCTATAAGAAGCTCATTCACACATGCATTTTTTTTCTTTTTCTTTTCTCTCTTTTTTTTTTATTACGTTATGTGATTTTTTTCCTTTCAGTATAACTTCTTGGTGAAATTTTTTTTATTATGTTATGTTAATCACCATACATTACATCATTAGTTTTTGATGTAGTGTTCCATGATTCATTGTTTGTGTATAACACCCAGTGCTCCATGCAGTACATGCCCTCTTTCATACCCATCACCAGGCTAACCATCCCCCCACCCTCCTCCCCTCTAGAACCCTCAGTTTGTTTCTCAGAGTCCATAGTTTCTCATGGTTCGTCTCCCCCTCCGATTCCCCCCCCCTTCATTCTTCCCTTCCTGCTATCTTCTTCTTCTTTTTTTTTAACATATAATGTATTATTTGTTTCAGAGGTACAGGTCTGTGATTCAACAGAAAGCTTCTTTAGAAAAGATCAACAAAATTGACAAACTTAGATTGAAAAAGACAAAAGAGAGAAGGTGCAAATAACCAAAATCAGAAAGGAAAGTGGGACACCATTGACTTTACAGAAATGAAAAGGAAACACTATAAACAGTTCTTTGCTAACAGACTGCATTACCTAAATGAAATGGACAAATTCCTAGAAACATACAAATCACCTAAACAGACTCAATATGAGATAGAAAATCTTAACAGACCCGTAACAAGTAGAGATTGAATCAGTAATCGTGTATCACCCAACGAAGAAAAGTCCAGGACCAGATGGCTTCACTGGAAAATTCTACCAAACATTTCAAGAAACACTAGCACCAATTCTTCTCAAACTCTTCCAGAAAATAAAGAAGGAGGGAACACTTGCTAACTTATTCAATGAACTAGCACTAAACTTTGATGCCAAAGCCAGATGAAGACATCACAAGAAAAGAACTGGAGACCAATATCCCTTATGAATATTGATTTAAAAAATCCTCAGTAAAAGACTAGCAAACCAAATCCAAGGTCAAGTTAAAAGGATTATACACCATCACCAAGAAGGATTTATTCCAGAAATGCAAGTGTAGTTCACCATAAGAAAATCAATTAATATAATACACCACATCACTAGAACAAAGAGAATAAGCCAAATGATCATCTAAATTAATGCAAAAGGGCATTTGAAAAAAATCCAACTCTTTTATGATAAAAACTTTCAGAAAACTAGGGAGAGAAGGGAACTTTCTCAATGTGATAAACATCATTCATGAGAAACCTGTGCTAATATTATACTTAGTGGTGAAAGATCAAAAACTTTACCCTTGAGATTAGGAACAAGACAAAGATGCTCACTTTCAATCTTGCTATTCAACATTGTACTGGAAGGTCTAGCCGAAGCAATTAGAACACAAGAGGGAAATAAAAGGCATCCCAACTTGAAAGGAAGAAGTTAAACTATCCCTATTTGCAGATGGCATAATCCTATACATAGAAAATCCCAAAGAAACCACAAGGTAGCTACTAAAGCTAATAAAGGAATTTAGCAAAGCTGCAGGTTATAAGACCAACATACAAAAATCAGCTGCAATTCTGTATATGTGCAATGAACAAGCTGAAAATGAAATTAAGGAAGTACCTGCATTTGCAGTAGCATCTAAAAGAATAAAATGCCTAGCCATAAACTTAACCAAGGTTGTGGACAGCTTGTATGCTGAAAACTACAAAGCATTGCTGAAATAAAGTAAATCTAAATAGAGAAAGACATCCCTAGTTCATAAGAAGGAAGACATACTATTGCTAATATCAACATTACTCAAATGCAATCCCTATTAAAATTCTAACAGTCTTTTCTGTTGAAATGAAGAAGGTGATCCTCACATTTGTGTGGTTTTTCAATAGATCCTAAAAGGCCAAAACAACCTTGAAAAAGAACAAAGTTGGAGGACTCTTGACTTCAAAAGTCATCACAAAGCTGCAGTAATCGAACGAGTGTGGCATTGCATAAGACTAGTGGAGTACGGGGACTAAGGGAACAGAATTGAGTCCAGATAGAGACCTATGTATGCATCTACAGCTCATTGATCTCTGGCAAGTGAGCCAAGTCTGTTCAATGAGGAAAGAGTAGTTTCTTCAACAGATGGTGCTGGGACAACTGGATTTCCACATTGAACAGAATGAATTTGGTCCCTACCTCACACCAGATATAAATATTAACTCAAAGGGCACCTGGGTGGCTCAGTCATTAAGCATCTGCCTTTGGCTCAGGTCATGATCCCAGGGTCCTGGGATCAAGTGCCGTATCGGGCCCCTTGCTCAGCAGGGAGCCTGCTTCTCCCTCTCCCACTCCCCCTGCTTGTGTTCCCTCTCTCGTTGTCTCTCTCTTTCCCCAAAAGAAATAAATGTTTAAAAAAAATATTAACTCAAAATGGATCCTGAATATAGGAACTAAAACTAATAGAAACACAGTGGGGTAGATCGTCATGGCCTTGAATTTGACGATGGATCCTCAGATATGGCAATAAAAGAATGATCAGCAAAAGAACAGAGAGACACATTGTACTTCATCAAAATTAAAAACTTTTTATATATCAGAGGACATTAAGAAATAAAAAGACAACCTATAGAATGGGAGAAAATGTTTGCAAATCATGTATCTGATGAGGGTTTAATATCCAGAATATATAAATAACTCCTATGACTCAACACCAACAAGACAACTCAATTGAAATTTGGGCAAAAGACAATAATGAACATTTCTCCAAAAAATAGGTACAAATGGCCAATAAGCACGTGAGAAGATGCTCAACCACCATAGTCATTAGGTAAATGCAAGTCAAAAACACTGAGAGACACAGCTTCACACCGACTAGGACGACTATAATACAAACAGTAAACAAGTGCTGGTGAGGATGTGGGGAAAACAGAACCCTTGCACACTGTTGGCGGCAAAGGAAGATGTCACATTCACCGTGGAAAACAATCTTGAGGAAGGGAAATCATTTAAAATGTGCTCTCTGACAATAATGGAGTTAAGTCTCAAAGGAAACTAGAAAATATTTCGAACTAAATGAAAATACAACATGTCAAAATTTGTAGGATGCAGCAGAAGCAGTGCTTTTGGGGGAAAATGAAAGCACTCAGTGGTTCTATTAGAGAAAAAAAAATTCTCAAATGAATAATCAACATTTACACCTTAAGAAATGAGAAAAAGAAGAGGAAAATTAAACCCAAGGGAAGTAGAAGGAAGAAAATATAGACATAAGAGCAGAAATCAAAGAAATTGAAAATAGAAAGTCACCATAAAATGTCAAAAAAATCAAGAGCTGATTCTTCGAAAAGATCAATAAAATTCATAAACCTCTAGCAGGTAGACAAAGATAGCAGAGAGAAAGCACATATTATGTCCTAACAACTTATTTGCCTTTTGGGAAAAAGTACACATATACACATACACTGAAAAAAAAAAAAGTAATTTCTCAACCACAACTGCTCAGTATTGGGAAGCAGGTGCCCCCTGAATCCTGCACAGCTTCTCAGACCGTGGAATCAGATTGAGCACTGACCTCCATGGCCGAAAACCAGTTCCATGAAGATACGTCATCATTAGGAACATAGTGTGATCCGATGTGGAAACCATCAACTACCCTGAATTACAGTGTGTGCAGTGTCCAACAGGTGTCAGATGACAATGTATTTCCCTCTAAAATTGAAAAATTTGCACCCTGTGACTTCGGGCAGCACACTGGGAAGCCCTGGGGCTCAGCTTGAGAACCACAGATTTAATCAACCAACGAATAGAACCAATGGTTAAAAAAGTCTTCCCACAAAGTAAGTATCAGAGCCAGGAAGTTTTATAGTCAAGTTCTACTAAACCTACAGGGAACAGTTAATTCCAACATTACATAAACTCTTCCAGGAAATAGGAAAAAAAAGGGGGGGATATTCCCAACTTATTTTATGAAGCTGATTTAATTTTAATACAAAAACCAAACAAAAACAGTGTTTAGATGGTGTATCGATGTATAACAAACCACTCCAAAATTTGGTGGTGTATAAAGCAAACATTTACTGTCTCCACTGGTAGGACTCACGTGGTGGCTCTTGTCTGCACATAAGGTTCCTGGGGCTGTAGTGGTCTCAGGCTCAACTGGGCTGTCCAAGATGGCTTTATCATCTGTGTGCTGCTGGGGTGGGGATGCTGGAATGTTGGGCTCAGCTAGCATGCAGCGATGATGGGACCTCCCCCTCTCCTCATGGTCTCAGAACTTGTACTCGACCATGTGGCCCCCCTCTGTGGATTCTCCAACAAGTTAGCGAGGCTTGTTGCATGGCATCTGACGGTTCTCAACGGTGAGATCGCCAAACCTACACGGCCTTTCTAAGACTTGTGTCTAGAAGCAGCACAGCGTTAATTCTGCCGCACTCAGAGTGTTTAAACTGGGCTGCAGCACCAGTCCAGATTCGAAAGGGAAGGGGCCTGCCCACACAGTGCATGAATTCCGGGAGACATGGGGTCATCTGTGAAGACTAGCCACCTCATCACTTATGAATACAGAGGCCAAATCCTAAACAAAACTTTAGCAACAGAACTCAGCATTATAAAAGAAAGGTAAGGTATCATGAACAAGTTAGACTTACCCTGAGTTTGCAACGTGGTTTCACATAGAAAATCAATTAATGCAATTTACCACCTTTATAAGTTAAAGGAGAGAAATCTCATATGACTCTCTCAGTAAATATCAAAAAAAGTATTTGATAAAACTCAACACCCATTTATGATAAAGTCTTTCAGCAACCTTGGAAAGGGTGGGAGCTTCCTTTATGTGATAAGGAGTATAAATAGAAATTTGTCACATGTGCTTTTAAGAACTGAATCAGAAAGAGTTACCAGTTTGCTGCAGTGAAGCTTGAACTGAGAAATCCACACAAAGGTCTTGAAGATTTCTCGTTACTGAAAGTCTGCAAATCTCCTTATAGACAATGAAGTGACAGAAAATGCAGTTTCCCAAGATAAGCAATTGGTATGTGTAGCCTCAAGATTGTTATATTCCACAGGAGATTATTTGAAAGTAAGTACCTGAATTCTAGATGACACAAAAAGGAGCTTCTAAGATATAACTTCTCCAAGTCACTAGTGTAAGATCTAGAACAGCTATAAATGTCAACATAAAAGGACCTCGACCCAGGGCGCCTGGATGGCTCAGCTGGTGAAGCGTCTGCCTTCAGCTCAGGTCATGATCCCAGGGTCCTGGGATCGAGCCCCATGTCGGGGGTCCCTGCTCAGCGGGGAGTCTGCTTCTCCCTCTCCCTCTGCTGCTCCCCCCACCACTTGTGCTCGCTCTCTCTCTCTCAAATAAGTAAATAAAATCTTTTAAAAAGAGAAAAGGACCTTGACCCAACTTGGGTCAAGTTTTACATTCTCTTACAGATTCAATGCATTATCAAAGCCCAATGACACTTTTTGCAGAAATAGAAAAACCCATCCTAAAATTTATATGGAATGTCAAGGGACCCCAAGCAGCCAAAACAATCTTGAAAAAGAACAAAGCTGAAGGGCTCAAACTTGCAGATCTCAAAACTTACTACAAAGCTGCAGTTATTAAAACAGTGTGGCACCGACAAACCGACAGACAGATTAAAACAGCGGAATGGAGAGCCCAGAAGTAAATCCTCGCATTCATAGTCAAGTGATTGTCAACGAGGGTGCCAAGACCACTAAATTGGGAAAGAACTGTCTTTTCAACAAATGGTGTTGGGAAAACGGGCTATCTACAAACCAAAGAAGAAAGCTGTACCCTAACATATGCCATATACAAAAATCAACCCAAAATAGATCAAAAACCTAAATGCGAGAATTAAAGCTGTAAAACTCTTAGAAGAAAATACAGGGGAAATGTTCATGATTTTGGCTTTGGCAATGATTTCTGGGATATGACACCAAAAACACAGGCAGCAAAATTAAAAGTAGATGAACAGGGTTGCATCAAAATTTAAGACTTCTGTGTATCGAAATACACAATCAGCAGAGTGAAAAGGCAACCTATGGAATGGAAGAAAATACTTGGAAATTATATATCTGATAAGGAGTTAATATCCAGAATATATAAAGAACTCCTACAACAAAAAACAACCCAACTAAAAAAGAGGCAAAGACTTGAATAGACATTTCTCAAAAGAAGATATACAAATGACCACTAAGCCCATGAAAATATTCTGCATCACTAATTATTAGGTGAATGGAAATCAAAGCCACAACGAGATACCACCTCACACCCACTAGGATGGTGACTGACATAAAAACAGAGAATAGCACGCGTTGGCAAAAATCCTGGTTCATGGTTGATGGGAATGTAAAATGGTGCAGCTGCTTTGGAAAACAGTATGGCAATCCTCACAAAAATAAAAAATTTAGAATTAGCATATGATCCAGCAATTCCATTTCTCGGTGGAAATGAAAGCAGGGACTCACACTGGTATCTGTGCACTCATGTTGACAGCAGCATGACTTAAAGCAGCCAAAAGCAACCCTGGCGTCCATCAATGGATGAATGGATAAAGAAAATGTGGTGTTATATATAAAATGGAGTATCATTCAGCCTTAAAAAGCAATGAAATTCTGAGCTGTGCTGCAACATGGATGGACCTTGAGGACATTAGACTGAGTGAAATAAGTCAGTCACGAAAGGACAGACACCTCATGGTTCCACTTAGTGAGGTAGCTAGAATAGTCAAATTCACAGAGACAGGAAGTAGACGGCGGGCGCCAGGGCCTGAGGGCCAGGGAGAGTGGAAACTCATTGCTCAACACGGACAGTTTCAGCTTTGCAAAATGACCAGGGTTCTGGAGGTGGACAATGTGGTGATGGACAATGTGAATGTATTTAATGTCAATAAGCTGTAGTTAAAGATAGTTAAGACAGTAAATTTTTACATGATGTGCATTTCACTGCAATTTTTAAAAAATAGAAAACAGAGGGGTGCCTGGGTGTTTCAGTCAGTTAAGCGTCTGACTCTTGGTCTCGGCTCAGGTCATGATCTCAGGGTTGTGGGATAGAGCCCAGCGTCTATTTCCTAGCTCAGGGGGGTCTGCTTGAGAGTCTCTCTGCCCCTCCCCCTGCTTGCATGCTCTCCCTCTCTCTCTAAAATGGATAAATCTTTAAAAAAAAAAATAGAAAACAGATTCTTGGCATCTTCAAGTGTCTTACAAGTATCTGCAGACTTTGTCCTTGATTTCTTCTCCTGTGTGAGTCAATAGCCTTCATCTTCCCAAGGTTCTTGCTAATAAACGTTTATAATGAGTCCCCCAGTCTCTGGCATATGATTGAATTCTTTGAGCCACGCTTTAATCTAAGTACTTGGGACTCACTGAAGATGTGACTTGTTGAATCAAAGAATATGGGGTTGCAGTTTTGTTTCCATAGTATCCCTGAAAACCTCGGCAAGCTTCATAACGAATGAAGTAATGTTCAAAGTGTTCTGTTTAACATCAGAAACAAGACGGAGGCCTGTGAACTCTGCTTGTGTTCAACACCGTGAGGCCCTTGCACTGAAGAAAAAGGAATCGAAGAATGCCGTTATAAAAGAAAAGACAGATTGTCATTATTCACAGCTACTATATGGTGGTCTTCAAAATGACCTCCAAGAGACAGACAAAGTATTAAAACTAAGGAGAAAATTCGGCAAATTTGCTAGATACAAATATAAAATCAATGTGCAAAGCTCACCTGCATTTCTATACACTAACAATATATAGAAAATGTGATTTATTAAAAATGCCATTTATAATAGCAATTAAGAGAAAGTTACCCAGCACCTGTCACCTCTGTTTCTGGCCCAAATCTGCTATTTGGCTTTGGCTTTGACTGTGGGAATGTCTGATGTCGCCTTTAACGTCATGTCTTGTGTCCCTGAACCTGTGTGTGATCATAGCATTGTGCAGGTTACCGTTAGCAATGCAAACAAAGCATGCATTAGATTTTATTGCTAATATGTAAATATTTACAAGCACAGGTAAACATTCTACATGTAAGCTGAAGGAAAAATCTCAGTTTCTCTCCACAGTGAGACATTAGTTGTAGTATAACTGTGTGCTTATCATCGCTGGAGTAAAATAAAGTTCTGCAATAATTAATGGTAGTTGTGAAAGCAATTAATTTTGTGCAGAAAAACAACGATGAAGAGCTTCCGAATAGCTAAATAAATAAGGGAAAACACTACACGTTAATGTGAGTTTTCGGAAAAGGCATTAGCTAGATAAATTTAGGAAGAACGTTGTCATTTTTGAACCAAGATATGTTCACAAAACTTCATGTACTTATACAAGCACAGTACTAAGAATTAGATTATGTAATTATTCTAGCTGTCCTAGAATTGTTTGGCATACTAGCACTCATTACATTAAAAGATAATCTTTAAAATTTGTACTTAATTTTCAATTACTTAATTTTATTTTAAACCATGAGATCTTTGAGAAAAATTATCATTTGGGACTCCTCCGCATCTGATGAAGATAAATTAAAAGCATACTGTTGCTTGCCATTTCAAAATTTCTCTAGAAAAGACCTATTCAATAAATACATAAAAATACAAAAATGAAAGTTTTATAGAAGGGAGACACCTCCAACATAACTTGTCTTTCCCTTCGCCTCGTTGAGAGTGAGAGCAAGCAAGCACCTGCAGGAGACACCTACCCACCATCGGTTCCGCATCAAAACATCACACTTAAAATTCTGATACGAACATTTTAATAAAAATGGAAATATTTCTTCATAAAATAAGTTTTCCGATAAAATTTTATATTTATCCACATGTTTACTTAGTTTTCTGATATTCAGCTTTAGCCATGGGCTTTGATCAAGGGTCTGCTCCGACACTTGGCTATTTTTATTTGGCAAAAAATGTGTTTGATGCATGTCTAGTCATTCCAAATATACCTATAAAAATTATTTGCAAGACCATGATGGAGAAAATTTTGAAACTTATTTGAAAACCATTACAGAATACCTTTAGATAGAGAAATATAGTTATAACTAGGAAGACTCAAGATCATAAAGATGTTATTTTTCCCCCAAATTGTTCTATAGATTCAATATGACTTTAATCAAAATTCCAAGAGGGATTTTTGTGTAATTTGAGGAGTTCATTCCAAAATTTCTATGGAAGGGCAAAGAGCCAAGAACAGCTAGGAGACTCCTGAAGACCTGCCCAATAGAGATGCGCCCAATATCAAGACTTATCAAGTTATAGGACGTAACCCAATGTGTTGGTATTGGTTCATGGATGGACCAGTGAGACAGAAAAGAGAGCTCAGAAATAGACCTGTACATATTTGTGAATTGAATTTTTGTAATTTTAAAATATGAAAACTTATTGATGAGCATGATAAAAATATGAAATTATCAAAGCCATTAAAAATACAGAAATTTAATTTAATTAGTATAGCAAACAATATACCATAAGGAAAGAAAGCCTTCTAAATATTAGCCCTTCACCTTACTTTACCTCCCACATACTTCAGAGGTTGGTTTTTATTATAGTTAACTTACCCCTGTGATTAACATCCCACAAGTAAAATTCTCACATTCACACTTTTAGGGGTCCTAATAACCGTGTTATCAAAATACTATATTGCACTGTCTTCTGCCTTGCGTTTTAAGTGAACAAATTAGTAGGATTATGAATTTTTTTTACTACTTTAGCAAAAGGATCATGGCAGATTTTGAGCCCCAGCAAGGCAAAACCATCTTTCCTATGGTTTTGAAGAGCGAAAAACTTTCCAAAGTCAAAAGCTTTAGATCAGTCAAAGCTTTAAAAATCCCACAATACCGGTTCCATCACTGCAGTACCATAAATTCTCTACAGAGGGGAATTTTGTGAGATCTCTGGTACTCTATTTTTTCAACAGTCTTTCCCGTTTCTGTATCCACTTTACACTGATACATCCAACTCCACTGTGTGAAACTTGTCTACACTCTGCGTTCCTGGTGTGCTGCAGACGGGCAGAGACCATGACCTCCATTCCCTTTCTGTGTGCTGCCATGTCTAGGTGATATTAGGGATGGATAGATGCTGCAGAGAAGTTTTGAGGAAGAATTAGAGAAAGAAGAAGGGCAGAAGCCAGGAAGGAAGGTAGATGGAGAAGATTTGTAAGACGTGGGGCAAATGGTCTCAAGACTTTAATGACTTAGAAACTTATTTATGATATAACATTAAGTGAAAAAATTCAGATTATAAAACAGTATGTGCAATGTCATCCTATTTTTGTAAAAAAACATATATATATATATATAGATATATAGATATAGTCATACACATATACATATATTCATAGGGACCCCATCAGAAAAATATATACCACAATGTTGGCTAATTTTTGTGGTGCATGTAACTTTTATTTTATTTTTGTGTATCTACTTGTAATTTCTAAACTTCCTAAGTGAACATGTGTTATTTTCGTAATTAATAAAAAATTTTTTTTTAATAATACTGAGTTTTCCACTTCTGGCTGTAAGGGGGTAACAACGTCCAGACTTGTCTTTCTGCTGTAACAGCTAAAAAATTAGATATAATATGTTAAACAAATCATCTGCAAATAGCCACAGTACATAACATTGGATTTAGATATTGAACAACAGATCATGTAGCACTGTAATCCCTACGAGAGAGGAAGCAAGGGAGATGAGCCCTTCAGACAACCTAGATTTCTCCCTGAAGGCAAGGTATGATCTCGGCACAGGTAGGGAGAACAGGGCTGGAGTTGCATTTAGTTGGGGAGGCAGAGATTGGGACTCAGCTGAAATGTGGGAGGCACAATACTGTGGAAGAAGAGAAGGCCACGGAGGCCAAGAGCTTAGAAATCTGCATGGAGTTCTCTGAGTCTTCTGTTGGAAACCACTTGTTTGTGATCAAGGTAAAACTCCTTCATACACAGCAAATCCCAGGGAAAGAAGGGGTACTAAGAGGCCACAGCAGAGCAATTTCAAGAGCTCACACAGGGCTGGGAATTGTTCATATTCCCTGTGGTCAGAGTGAACAGACCTTGCTGAATACGTGGGCAACCAGTAGATTGGCTTAGTAATGAGGTTAAACTAATCCTATTATAGGAAAGACTAACTAACCTCGACCTGCCTTAAAATAGCTTCAAAATGAGCCTTGAAGGAATCCCGCAGGACTGAATACAGCTTCAACACTTTTTAAAGAAATGCAACAAAATCTATAATTGAGAATCTAAACTCACAATGGCTGGTATCCAATAGAAGCATTACTACGTATGCACTAAAAAAATGTGAGACACGCTCAGAAGAAAACTTAGCCGATAGAAACAGACCCAGAAATGATAGCGATGGAGGAATTATCACACGCAAACATAAAAGTTATAAAAAGGTCCACTCTGCTCAAGAATATAACGGAGCATATGAACATAATGAGGAAAGAAGTAGAAGGAATGAAAAATATTTTAAAAAGAACCAAATGAAAATTCTAGAGATGAAAAACTCAAGAACTGAAATAAAAGTAGTATTAGGTGGTATTAACACCAGATGAGACATGAAGAAGGAAAGCTCAGTGAACTGAAGATACAGCTAAAGAAGGTATCCAAAATAAAGCACAGACCAAAAAACAGTGAGCAGAAGCCTAGTGCAACAACAGGCAACATCCAGTGGTCTACGATATGCGTAGTTGGCAGCCCAGTTGGAAAGTGGGTGGGGTGCAGAAAATATTAATGATGAAATTTTCCAAATTGGTAAAGTGTATAAGCCTGTATCCCAGAAACTCAACAAAACCCCAACAAGTATAAACACAAAACCACAAGATATATCATAATGAAAGTATTTAAAACCAGAGATAAGAAACAAAATCTTAAAAGTAACCAAAGAAAATTGACACAGAAAGCACAATTAAAAGAAAAAAAAGCATAAATTGGACTTAAGATGAAAACTTCTGGGGGCGCCTGGCCAGCTCAGTTGGTGGAGCGCACGACTCTTGATCTTGGGGACATGAGTTTAAGCCCCACGTTGGGTGTAGAGCCTACTTAAAAATTTTTTTGATAAATCTATAGAAAACTGTCAAAAAAAAGGGGGGAATGAGAAGTTCTCCATGAAGAAGTGAGAAAGCAAGTCTCAGGCTCAGAGAAAGTACCTAACTCACTTATCTGACAATGAACTTGTACTTAGAATGTATGAACAATTCTTACAATTCAGTAAGAAGACAACTCAACTTTTTTTTTAATGGAAAAAATATTTGGACAGTTTATAAAATAAAGTATGCAAATGTCCAGTAAATACAAGAAATTATGCTTAACATGGTGCAAATCAAAACCACAAGGAGATTCTACTAAGTACCTACTAGGTGGCTGAAGTTTGAAGGCTGACAATATCGAGTGCGGACGGGATGTGGGGCAATGGGAAGCTCGCTTATTGCTGGTGGGGAAATCCAATGGCAGAGACGCTTTTCACATCAGTCTGGCAGTTTCTTATGAAGGTAAACTGTGGGGCCAGGGCAGGAGTACCTAGGCTGCACTCTCCTCCTGTTCTCTGTAACATCAGAGTCCTCCCCATGCTTCCAAAGGGAAGGGCTATCACATCGCCTTGGGGGAAGCTGGAAGCTGGAGTCAGGTCTCTCCCAGGCCTTCTGGGAACTGGGATGAGAAGCCCAGTTTAAAGCAATGCGTGTCTTTAAATACCAGGAATTGTGTAAGGTATTCCTCAACAGTGACTCGGCCACGTTGTGGAGGATTCTCCCTCCAGGGCTGGCTCGACCACAGCCCTCGCCACCCTGCCTAGGATCCGGAGCCCAGGGAAGGCTAATGGGTCCTTGTCCTGTGGGGTCCAGGGCCCTGATGGGTTCAGGGGAAACTGGTAAGCCAGACCTGGCACTCGCATGGGCCCTTCCTGCCCGTCTTCCCACCCGCAGCTCCTGCTACAGTGTCTACTTCTCACTTGTACAAGGCTTATGTGTCGCTGGTTTTTACAGGGGTAAAATACACATGCCAGAAAACGTGCAGTCCTAACCATTTTAAGTGCACGGTTCAGAGGCATTCAGCACGTTAACTGTTATGCATCCGTCACTGCCATCCATCCACAGATCATCTTCCCAAATAAACCCTGTCCCCGTTAAATACTGACTGCCCACTCACCCCGACCCCTGGCACCCACCATTCCACTCCCCATCCCTGTGAATCTGATTGCCCTAGACACCTTACAACAGCGGAATCACATTGCTGGCTTATTTCATGGGACATAATGTCCTCCACGCTCATCCACTATGCAGCCTCTTTAAGGCTGAATAATATTCTATCATGTGAATGGACCACATTTTGTGTATCCATCTGTCTGTCCGTCCCTCCATCCGTCCACCCATCTATCCATCTGTCCATCCATCCATCCATCCATCTATCCATCCATCCATCTGTCCATCCATCCTTCTGTCCGTCCATCCATCCATCCATCCATCCATCCATCCATCCATCCATTCATCCGTCCATCCATCTGTCCATCCATCCGTCCATCCATCCATTCCAAGGACACTTGGGTCCTGTTACTTTTTGAATCAAGAAAACCTAGTCTCCTTTTGAAAGCATCAGTAAGTGAAGCTCACCTCTCAGAGGTTCCTGTGGTTTCCACCATTGTTCAGGTTGAGCAGGGAACTCTGCTGTGCTTTCAATTCTTGGATTGGTGCAGGGGACGTCTGGGACGACTGCTGTGCTTATGAATGTGCAGGTCTGGAAGAGTGGTCTCTGCCCTTTCGCACGTGTGTGTGTGCGGCAGGCACGTGGCTGTCAGCGGTGCGGAGGCCAGAGGTCCATGGCATGGCGTCTTTGACCACATGCAGGCCCCTCGTACACGGGCAGGGAGTGCCGTGAAGGCTGCATTCAGGCCTTGTCTTTCTTCTGCTGTCACCGTCTCTCAACCTGTGTTATTTTTATTTGCTCTTTATCATTGTTCTAAGAAAATCCATGACTGCTCATCTTTACATTGCGCAATGCAGTTTTAAATGCAGACACCGGGGCCTGTAACTTGTATGCAGAATCACTGAAATGACACAGTTCTGTTTGCTGGCTCGACCCGATGATGCCTCCCACGGCGGTGAGACAAAATGAGCCAGACTGTGGAGGGCTGGAAGGGGGACAGGAAGACGCCATCCCTTGTTCTGAGCAGCAACGGCCACTGGCCCTGGCCCCCGGCTCAGACGCCTGGAGGGAGGGCAGGGAGGATAGGGAGGGGACAAAGGGGTGGACGGCCGAGGACCAGAGGCTCCACTGTCCCAAGGGGCAGCGGCATTATTGACAGCGTGGACACAGACATGCCCAGCCCAGGCCATGCAGCTGGAGCTCAAGCTCAGCGATGCTGCGGCCGTGCCCAGGCCTCGAGCAGATGGCTCCTACCAGCAGCTGAGTGCCCTCCCGCCCGGCGGCCTCTGCCAGCCGCAGAGGTCATACCCTGGGCTCTCTCACTAACACCTCCCCCAGGCCCTATTTGGGGCTCAGCCAGTGGCCAGGTGGGGCTCACAGACTGGGTGAGAAGCTTAGGGAACAGCCTGGGTGGATGGCACCTGAGGCCTCTCCCCAGGGTTCTGCGCTCCGGCCCCGCATGCAAGGTCCCAACACCTGCCAGTATGGCTCCTCCCTGTGCTGAGTGATGGACCAAAGGGAGTCCAGTGAGTCTCTGCTGTGATTGGAGCAGAAATGCAGGTGCCGAGTGGAAGGTTCCACTGGCTGAGCCCTGGCTTCCCTCCCATCCGTGCATTCGAGGCAGCGGCTGACCCTACGCATCTGGCACCACCCAGAACCATCTTCTTACTGAAAGTGGTTACCTCTCCAAAAAATTTTGCAAAAGGGGAATAGCTTTCTGTACAATGTTGATGCTGGTAAAATCTCTCTGATTGCATCGTTAGCCTTAAAATCCACAGCTAACAGTGAGGTAGACTCGACAGCAAAATTAACTTGGTGGCCCAGGGGGCCCATCATCCCACCTCTGACATTTCCCCCACCTTTACACCCAGAAATTCACTTTCACTTTGTGTCAGTCTCTTGAGTGAAACACTGACCTGAGTGATCCCAGCACCGCCGTCCCCAGCGACGCAGAGCATCTCCTCTTGGCAATCACGGGGCAGCAACAGGTGGGCTTTGCCCTCAAATAAACAGAAATCTCTTACTGCTTTGCCACCCACAGAAGGTAGGTGGCTGTCACCTCCCTTCCCCCCACAGAGCCAAGTGCAGCCGGACCTCATGGGTCACACGGCGGAGAGGGGATGGGGGGAGCGCTGGCTGGATATTCTCTACAGACCCCGGGCCCCACGGACCTCTGTTCTAAAGTCACCTGCCTCGTTCTGCTACAGAATTTAGGAGATGGGAGTGGGAAATTCGATTGTTTAAAAAGCATATTCACTTCAGAATGGGATGAAAAGGCTGAGTAAAGAGGGGGGAGAAGCAGGGCCGACCGGCGATTTCCACTCCTGGGCAGTGGCGGTCCCTTAGGGCACCTGGGGCAGTGGTGCCGGCGGGGGACTTTGGTGGGATGACACGGAGCTGGTGGGGGGGCTGCATTTTTTAAACAGTTACTAGTCATGAGAATAAACACAGTCACTTCCAAATGAAATCTTTTCCAAGAACTGTACTGTGAAACTTGCTTTAGAAAACACGAGCTCTGCTCATCAGGATTTATCCCTGAGATGACCACATGAAATCCCTTGTCAAGACTCTCTACTGAAGGACTCCCAAGCTGGTGGTGAGAAAGTGCGCAGAGAAGGGGCCAAAAACTTCCCGCCCCTCTGCAACCATTTAAAAGTTAAACGTTGGAATCTGACATTTTTGTACCTGCCTCGCCTTCCCTGTCACGTGGGTATTTCTTCTGTCAGCATTTTCTTTAAACTGCGTTGTGGTGAGAACACCTAAGGCAAGATCTCCCCTCTCACCGGACTCAGGCGACTTTGACACCACATTGTCCCCTACACACTGCACAGCGTGTGGGGAGACTGGAGCCCGTGAACTCCATCGGTGGAAATCCACACTGCTGGCATTTCTTAGGATAACGTGAGTGGAAACCACATTTGGAAACCAAACTTGTTTTCGGGGTGGAAGGCATCATTTGTAAGGTGCTTGTGCTTTTTTAAGCAGTCACATGGCTGCAGGCTGAGGGCACTGGAAGGAGGGAAGGTGCAGAGGTGCAGGCGGGGCTGCCCCGGGCCCTGCGGGCCTCCTGCCCCTCCCACAGCTCCCCGGGCACCCGGGACAACGTCGGCCTCCTGGCAGCTCGTCCACACCGGGCAGGCATGCCGTGCCGGCTGCCAGGTGACCCAGAGCCCTCGGCTGTGCTGTGCAGGACCGACAGAGCCCGCTGTCACTCGGCGGACCCCACCTCTCCGGGACAGGGGAAGTGTGTGAGGCGCCCGCCCTGGGCTCTGCTGGTCCTCACCTGGCACCTGTGCACACACGGGAGGGCCCGGGAGACCCGCTACAAAACCGCTCTGGTGCGGACGGCAGGGTCGAAGCCCTGGGTGCAGGCCCCAGGCCTGGCCGTGCAGGGCGGGCCGGTGGGAGCCTGGGGGTCAGGGCTGGGGAGGCGCGGCCAAGACTGCAGGTTTGCTGGACAGACACGCACACGGTTGGGCACAAATACGGCGATCAGAAGGGACACGGGCTGTTGGTGTAAAACACAAACAGTGTTGATTCCCTGCTGAAATGATATTATGGATATGGTGGGTAAATCAGATATTTCAAGTTAATTTTACCTCCCTTTTCAGTCCTCGGTGTGTCCACTAGGAAATCTAACAGGACGGCAGGGGATCGCATTCTGTGCACTGTGTAGCAGGCTGGCCGGCAGGCTGGCCGTTGACTGAAGGCTGGTGGTGCATCCCGGATGGCCCTGGGCCTGCGCCTGGTGCGCTCGGGTGGCGGTGACGCGCCTAGGGACAGAGAACACCCGCCCCCCCAGACATGTGCGGGAGGAGCCTGAGGGGAGGTCACACTGCTCCGGGTGACAAATCTCTGAAAGGATCCCGCTGAGCTGAAGACACCGGATCCCGGGGATTGGCTGCAGACACAGGTGAGTTTGTCGCCGATGCGGAAGGGTCAGCAGGGAGACCCATCTTGCTTACTCTGGGGGGAGGTCGCTGGGAATCCTGCGGTAACTGAGTATGTCTGCTGCCCACTGACTGAGTGACCCGCGCCCGCCCCGCGCCCAGGGTTGGGAGCCTGGCGTGCAGGCGGCACACGTGGGGGCCACAGCCCTTTTCCAGGGGGGATATCTGAAGCTTTCTGGGTCTGTGCTGGGACCAAAGCTCCCCGAAATGTCGGCTTGGGCCCGGAGGCTGGCAGGCGTGGAGCCGTGGCGGGGGAGACGGCCACGTGCCCAGCGTGTGCGGAGGGAGGATGTCTAGGAGGTGCTCAGCCTCTCGCCCTCGAGCGGGACTCCCCGTCACAGACCCGGATCTGTGGGCAGGAATCAAGAGAGCCCAGTCATGAGCGTCACCCCGAAGGGACGCAGGGTCAGGCCCTGGGATCAGAGACCAGAGACCCGGGTCAGGACAGCCACCGTGGCCCCAGCTTGGCTGTGCGCGGGGGGCTCCACCTTCCACGCAATTCTGGTGTCTACACAAAAGCATCAGTCTTCACATGAGGGGCCCGGCTTTTTAAACACCTGTGCAAACCCGCTCTACAATCCACTTGCACTTAAGGATCTCAGTAAAAACAGCTAGAAGTTCTGTCAAGACAGATCATCAGGGGGCGGGTTGAAAGGGTGTGGTCAAGGCTCTGGAGTTTCTAGAGGCTTCTGCAATCCCAGGTCCCCTTTTCAGGGCTGGTCCCCACCACGCTCTGCCCATCAGATGGCGGGCATTCCTGATTTCTGGTTTGTCCTCCTCGAAACTCACTTCCTAGGTATCGCGATGGCCCCGGGGGCCTGGGTGCTGCCCCAGACTCGGCCGGGAAGGCCTGGGGAGTGGAAGTCCACTCGGAAAGCGAGAGTCAGGTCCCTGGGAACCCTCCGAGCTGGGCAGAGCGTGCCTGTAGGGCCGCCACCAGCAGGAAACGTCTGTTTTCCTTGCTGTCCAAGAACAGTCCCCCAGACCTCAGCCCCATGTTCTCGTGCATTAACTCCTTCACTCGGCCCGTGTCTCCAGCGCCTTCCACGTGGCAGGCGCAGCCTCTGTTCTCAGCCTGGCTTTCAGGGCTGTGCTGCCCGGTCTCCAGGGCCACCCCCTGGTGACCCCACCTGCTGTGTAGGCCCCTGTGTGGTCCCTCCCCTTGGACCCGGGCGTGCCTGCGGCCGCAGAACACAATAGAAGCTTCCAGAAGGAGGGGAGGCCCTACAGCCGCCGTTCTGCTCTCAAGGGGTCCCACCGTGGTGAGGGCGGCGACCACCCCAGCACCGGGCCTCTGCCCCGAGGGAAGACGCTGTCGGCACGTTCCCGCCCTCACAGAGGCCGTGTGCTCAAGATGGAGGCCAGCCCCGGAGCCCCCGCCACCCCACCCGAGACGGCTCTGCTGAGCCCGAACTCTGGCCCACAGAATCGGTAAAGCAGTTGTTAGTTCACGCCGCTGGGTTTTGGAGGAGGATGTTATGCAGTAACAGCAGCAAGTCCGACGGCGGAGGGAAGCAAAGTCAACTAGTCCGTAAGCAAACGTAAAAGGTGATCATGCCAATTACGTGAGGAGCAGAAGAGGTGCCCCTAGTGAGAGCAGTCAGGGAAGCCTTCCGGAAAGGGGGGACGTTTGAGTACCAGTTTCACAGAACCCTCGTGACGGTTCAACGAGACAGCGTCTGAAAAAGAGGCTAGAGGTGCCTTCCTCGCTCGGGGGCAGCTCGGGGGCAGCTCGGGGTCAATGTCAGGCCAGTCATGGGCCCCAGAAAGGGTGGCAGCGGGGGAGGAGCCAGGACGGCCGGGAGCCAGCAGTCAGCACGGCCAGGCCGGCCGCGGGCACTCGGCTGACCTGCTCTGCCCACACGTGCCTTGGTGAGGCCCTTCTGGTCCCCAGGCCTCCCCGTCCAGGCTTCACGGGGGTAGCTGGCCACAGCGGAGACTCTGGCTGGCCCGGGGACATCCGGGGCTCCGGCGCAGGGAGGTGAACCTATGATCCCCAGCCCGGCGGCCTATGGTAGCTGAGACGGTGCTGCAGGTGCAGGCCCAGCGGAGGGCCCACCCCCAGTCCACCTGGTGAGACCCCCCCCCCCCGCCAAGAGCAGGCCCTGGGGCACAGGGGGCAGCCTTTTCAGCTCTGACCAGGAGCCCTAACTCTAAATGTGAAGCCTGATTTTGATTTTCGGCTCCTTCCTGACGCAGCTTGTCTGTTTCAGAGGGGGTTGCTCGTCCTTTGCTTCTCAGCCTTCCGGAAGCAGCCCAGGACCTGCATTTCGGGGAGTCTCCAGGGCATTCTAACAGAGCATCAGCGAGAACCCCTGGCCCGGCATCAGCGTTCTGCCATCACCTTCATTCCAAGGCAGCAGCTCTCAACCCAGGGCCAGGAGATCCTCCGGGTGCCCTCAAAGCCAGAAGGGTCTGCCCTATTCTCTGAGAAATCAAAGCACACAGCTCCGCGGGGTGCGGCTCGACCAGTCCCGCCCGGGGAGAGCCGGCTCCCTGCCCTGGATTATTTATAAGTTCCGTCCATCTGAGCTGTCAGCAGTTGTTCTCGCAGCCCTGGCGGGCAGCCAGAAATGCACTCAGAGCCCGTCCGTCCACCCGTCCACAGCTCCGGGGATGCTGGAAGCAGAAAACCCTTTCTCATTGGAGAAGGTGGCTGTCAGGCCGCGCACGCCGCGCCCGTCCGAGCTGGGCCAGCCGGCCTCCGCTTGCAGACCTGGGGTGTGCGCGGTTTTGTTCCTACACTCTTCCTCTTGCTCATTGCTGCTTTTATTTATTCTCAGGGGTTGGCCCCTGGCGTCGCTCAAGCCATGGCTCCGTGTGCGCCGTGGACCCACGGTCAGCACGCGCCTTCTTGTTGCCCCGTGGGGAAGAAGGACTGACCGGAGGGCTGTGGAGGTGGCCCAAGGGCATAGGCTGGACGCCCGAGTCTCACCTGGCAGCCGCCATCTCCCTCTGATCACCCAAGACCTGGCCTGGGCCTTTCCTCCTGTGCCGGTCGTGGGTAATTCCCTGGATCTGCCCAGACTGTCCCACACTGGACAAGGCTCCTGGCGTCTGCTGTCCCCTCCCTGGCTCTCCAGCCGGCTCTTCCAGGACCTGTGCCCACAAACGCCAACTTCAGCTCTTCTTATGAGCTTCTGACAAAGGCGAGAAATTTCAGTTCCCTCCTGGCTACCCGGCACCCCCAGGCCTGGCCGGTGGGCCGGGCCACCAGCAGGAGGACAGGTGCAGCTGACCAGCATGTGGGCTGAGGCCCGGGGGCACTAGACCTTTCTGGGGAGACATGGGGGCCTTGTCCGGAGAGTGCAGCAGAATAAAGGAGAGTGGGGACCAGCACTGTAGAAAGCCCAAGCGTGTTTTATGCTGCGCCCAGGACTTGTCCCTGACCTCTGGTCAAAGGTGGTGCCCTCTCTGTGACTCAGATCAAGGGGCCCCCGTGCAGGGGGGGGGGCAGGGAGGATCAGGCAGGTGTGCCACGTGCCTCACAGCTCACGGCTCACGGGGCGGGTGGGCTCCTACGTCTTACTGGGGGAGGTACAGCGAGTCCATCCCTCCTGGGAGGCAGGGATGCCAGGCCGACACGTCCTCTCCCCGGGGCTGCCCAGCTCAGGACCAGCCTGAACCTGGACTCCAACTCCCGAGTTAGGTCAAGGGCCTCTCCAGCTCCGTGTGGGAGGGTGAGTCATTCCTTCCTCTGCCGCAGGGACGAACCTACCAAATGCCTCCTAACCACTGAGTCAGTGCTCAGAAAAGCCATTTTTAGAGCCTCACTGAGGGCTCAGTACCAGTGAATCAGAAATTCCACTATTGAAATAGAATTTGCAGAGTGCTACTTCCCAGTGGGCAGAACCGGAAGGGAAGGTGCCCCCACACCAAGAGATAAGGCTGCCCACAGGGACCCTGCCAGCCCCAGGCCCCTCTGACCGAGGATCAGGTCCTGCCCCACACCTAGAGCCCAGCAGAGGAAAGAGCGTCTATAATGGGGGGGTCTAACAGGCGACAGGACCTGGGTCTATAATGGGGGGGTCTAACAGGGGACAGGACCTGGGTCTATAATGGGGGGTCTAACAGGGGACGGACCCGGGTCTATAATGGGGGGGGAGTCTAACAGGGGACAGGACCCGGGTCTATAATGGGGGGAGAGTCTAACAGGGGACAGGACCTGGGTCTATAATGGGGGGGGAGTCTAAAAGGGGACAGGACCCGGGTCTATAATGGGGGGTCTAACAGGGGACAGACCCGGGTCTATAATGGAGGGGAGTTTAACAGGGGACAGGACCCGGGTCTATAATGGGGGGGTCTAACAGGGGACAGGACCTGGGTCTATAATGGGGGGGTCTAACAGGGGACAGACCCGAGTCTATAATGGGGGGGGAGTCTAACAGGGGACAGGACCCGGGTCTATAATGGGGGGGTCTAACAGGAGACGGGACCTGGGTCTATAATGTGGGGGTCTAACAGGGGACAGACCCGGGTCTATAATGGGGGAGTCTAACAGGGGACAGGACCTGGGTCTATAATGGGGGGAGTCTAACAGGGGACAAGACCCGGGTCTATAATGGGGGGGTCTAAGAGTGGACAGGACCTGGGCCTATAATGGGGGGTCTAACAGGGGACAGGACCTGGGTCTATAATGGGGGGGTCTAACAGGGGACAGACCCGGGTCTATAATGGGGAGAGTCTAACAGGGGACAGGACCCGGGTCTATAATGGGGGGTCTAACAGGGGACAGACCCGGGTCTATAATGGGGGGAGTCTAACAGGAGACAAGACCCGGGTCTATAATGGGGGGGTCTAACAGGGGACAGGACCCGGGTCTATAATGGGGGGTCTAACAGGGGACAGGACCTGGGTCTATAATGGGGGGTTTAACAGGGGACAGGACCCAGGTCTATAATGGGGGGGAGTCTAACAGGGGACAGGACCCAGGTCTATAATGGGGGGGAGTCTAACAGGGGACAGACCCGGGTCTATAATGGGGGGAGTCTAACGGGGACAAGACCTGGGTCTATAATGGGGGGGTCTAACAGGGGACAGGACTCAGGTCTATAATGGGGGGTCTAACAGGGGACAGGACCCGGGTCTATAATGGGGGGTCTAACAGGGGACAGGACCCGGGTCTATAATGGCGGGGAGTCTAACAGGGGACAGGACCCGGGTCTATAATAGGGGATCTGCCTGGGGACAGGAGCCAGGCCTACAGTGGGGGATCAGGTCTATAATGGGGGGGTCTTCAGGTGGACGGGACATAGCTCTAAACTGAGCCTGAGCCTGGTTCGAGCTGCGTCTGGGTGCCCACAGTTGGGATGCACGCTGTCCCCCAACAATGAAGCCATTCAGGCCTGAGGCCAGGTCATACCTGGGAACCAGGCCCTGCCTCCTGGGCAGCCAGCTGGACAGCACTGCGTCACTGACTCGGTGATGTCCTGGCTTAGAGGTGTGCCCTGCCATGATGTAAGGCCCTGTTTCCCCCCAAACAGTGGCCTGGGTCTCGGGTGGGAACCCCCCTCAGGACAGGTGTGGGATGGGTCCGTGAACAAGCCAGCACGTCCCGAGTTGGCGTGGTTGCGTGCCGACTCCGGGACAGTCCTGGGAGAAAAGCTGGGGCTCCCTCAGCGGGTCCTAGAAGCACGCACAACTCCCCCCAGGGACAAGCCCCATCGCTGGGGGGACTGCAGACCCCCCCCACGTGTCCCCCCCACACACACATAGGGAAACCCGGATGGCGGTTTAACTGGCGTGATCGCCGTGAACGCTGCAGACATGGCTTGCGCCAGGTCGGTGCCCAAGGACTGTCCAACGCCCAGGGTTGCTCGGAGAAGCAGAGAGAGGCAGACGGCCTAGACCACTTTCAGACTTGCCGGTCACTGCCAGGACCCCCATCACGGGCGAGCGCGTGGGTGCCAGGCCGCCACAGCTGGGGCGCACCCCTGTCCTGGGGACCATTCCTGAACATTTCACCTGGCTGCTTTGCGGGGTGTGGCTGGGGCTGAGCAGGCAGAGTCCCGGCCCCAAAGCACTGTCGTCTCTGCCGTCTGTGTGTCTGCTCAGGAATCCGGGCTTAGCCAGGAGCTCTGACTGCCTCCGGCGCCTGGGGGGCTCCGGCAGCAGCCGGCCTCCCCCGGACGGCAGGGTGGGCCCTGTGTGACCTGATCTTGGACATGATATCCCAGCTCATCTGCTGCATTGGTTTCTCCTCAGGATGCGGAAGAGTCGCCGGGTCCAGCCCACACCAGGTTGGAGGCCACAGCACCCGCCACTTCCCTCCGGCCCCACGCACGCCGCTCAGGACCCCAAGAGGCCTCACTTCCCCGTTCGGCAGACGTTCGGCAGACTGGGAGGGAGGCTCAGTTAGTGTCCTGGCTGCCCCGTCACAGGGGAGCACCAACGGAGGGGGGCTTGCCGGGGCCTTCTGCTGCAGACAGACAGGTGTGCGGAGCCTGGACGGGAGGACAGGCTGACCAGACTCAGTGCAGCCAGGCTCTGGCTCCCACCAGGCAGGGTAGGTGGTCCCAGTGGGAGTCCCTGGGGGGCAGGCAGGGGCCCAGGGCGCTGGGTGGAGGTGGGAGGCCCAGCTCCCTGTCATACCAGCAGCAAGACTGTGGGTCCCCGCTGTAGGGCGGGTCCCTGAGCCGGCCCCCAGACCATGGCCAGCACAGCTCAGGGCCCCATCGGGCGGGGGTCTCGAGAGGGCTTCCACGAGGGATGGCACCTCGGGCTGTGTCCCCCTCATACCTGAGCTGGTCCAGTCCCAGGGCTCTTCGGGGACATGGAAACCACTCGCACCCACTTCAGCGGAGTCTGTAAGATGGCAGGAGCGTCTCAACAATGCAAGGGCAGGGGTACCGCCAGGTCTCCCAAGGGGCTAGACCAAGGAAGACCATCCAGAACCCCTCGCCCAGTCTTTCCCAAGCCTCTCTGCCACTGTGTCTCCTTGCCTCTCTCTCTCTCTCTCTGCCTCAGGTGACACATAACCAGAGGTAGCCTCTAGGGCACAGCCTGAGAGGAAGAAAGGACAGACAATTCTCAGAGAAGAGGGGCTGTGTGCGGTGGACCTTCAGGATTGGGGGTTTGACAGACCCTTGGGGACAGGCTGAGGCTGATGGGCCATGGGGCAGGGGGTGGGTGGCTGGGCTTAAAGCTGAGTGGTCCTGGCGGGACAAGTCAGCCCCTCGTGGTACTGAGCTCCCCGAGCTGAGGCAAAGGAGCCTTACTGTCACCCCACACAGGGTCTTCCTAGGTCCTGGTCTTAGCATTTTCATGCATGATTTCCTTCATTTCAAAAGACCCAACAGGTAGGTTTTACTTCCCCCATTTGTCATCTGAGTTAACTGAGGCTCAGAGAGGTTAGGGGACATGACCAAACTCACACAGCTGTTAAATGGCAAAGCAGAACTTGAACTTGCATCCCCTCGGCCCTCGTGGAGCTGGGACAAGACACCTGTGCCCCAGAGCCGGCCACTGTCCAAAGGCTCTCCCTTGTAGGAGGTGGGCTGGTGTTGCTCAGGCCTTGAGCTCTGCTGTGCCTGCACTGGGGGAAAAGACTTGGCTCAGGACGCCCACTCAGGGGTGGACTGGGAGCCCCTCCGAGCCTCGGGCTGTTCTGGCTGGGAGCCGCCCCTCTCCCCCTGAGCGCCTCCTGGTGGGTGTGCAGCATCATGGGGCATTGATCATTTTTGACATTCATTATCTATTGAACTGGCAATATATGCGTTGAGTAAATTAAAAATACTAAAATTAACTTAGTCTGCGTTGTGTGTTTTTTTAACGTGGCTACTAGGAAATTTAAAATTGCTTCTGTGCCTCGCATTATATTTCTACTGGCAGCGCTGGTCTAGACTTTGGGGAGCCGTGAACTGCTCCCTCCCCAGACTGGGGAATCCCGCAGGAGGGTGGTGCTGGCGGAGGACTTGCTTCAGGCCAGTTTGGGGGCATCTGCAGGAAGCAGGGGGCGGGCAGGGGCCACCCCTGCAGAATCCCCCGGTGGGCAGCAGACGTTCCCGCCCGTCACGGGGAGCCGGGCAGCCCTGTTCCAGGTCTTGGAACTCACGGAATCCAACCTTGACGCGGGAAGGCGCTTGGAGATGCCGGGGTGGGGCGCCCCACCCCCATTTGTGCGGAAGCAGTGACAGGCAGGCGGGGAGCACCTGCCTCGGGGCAGAGCCCCGCCCACCTCTGCACGCAGCCCGGAAGCCGCCTGCGCCCCGATAGAGCCCGCCTGCAGGGGTGTGTATCACCGAGGGCGGGCTCCCAGGCCCGCCGCAGGAGGGGGCCTGAACCACGTCCTGCAGCCATGTTGCAGGGAAAGGGGTCTCCGGCTGTGTAGGGAGCCGAACCCCTGCACAGCAGCCAGAGTCCGCGGCCCTCCCGCCCCGCGTGAACTCGCGTGCGCGGGGCTTCCTCCCTTCCTCACGGCGCCCGCAGCCTCCCCACTCACCGCGGAACGCGCTGTATACGGTGTGTTCCCTTTAACTGTTTGGAAATCAATACTGAATCATTTCAGGTCTGCAGTTAATGGTTTGACTTACGGAACTAGGATGTTTTCTTCCCCCGGAGCTGATGTGCATACTTGAAACACAGAGAACGCCGCGGTTAGACGCGATTATCGCAGCACCAAAGAGGTTTCTATTCTACGTTCCACTCCTGATCCTTTTCTCCTCGTTCTGTCGTATGTACTCTGCTGTTAGCTGTGAGCACCCAGCGAGTCACGGCGTAGCACGGAGGAGTCTGCTCCCATAAGCGGGACGAGGATCGCAGGCGAGGCTTCCGGAGTCTCACCTGAGCACAGGGAGCACTGGGGGCCCCGGGGAGTTCGCATTCCCACAGCTCCTCCTCCAGGAGGGCTCCCGGGAGCGAGGCTCTCCAGGCCCCAGCTGTGGCATCCCTGCTGCAGCCATCTCCTGCACAGGAAGGGGTGCTGGCTCTCCCAGCCCCGCTCTCTCCTTCCCTGCAGGAGCATCACTTGTGAGTAAGGAGGCAGGAGGGGCCCAGGCCTCAGGGACATCTCAGGGCAGAAAGCGTCTGCACGCCATCAGGACAACCAGTTAGGTAACACATGCCTGTGAATGCAGAGGCCCCTCTCCTGCCTGCTCACACAGGCTGCCTGCAGGCGGCCCCCCCAGGGCAGCCCACCTCCACCCGCCTCACCAGGCCTCCGGTGTCAGAGAGGCCGCACATCCGGGTGGGAACGAAGGACACGGAGAAGCCAGAACCGGCTCTCAGATGCTCCCCTCGGATGATACCTGCCACTTCTGACGTGCCTGCCTCCCTTCAAGGGGGGGGGGGGCATTGGGGAACCCGTGGGGCGGGGGCGGCAGCGTCCACAGTGCTGGGTCCCCGGGCCTGGGGGCAGGACAGCCTGCAGCCCCTGCTGTCTAAGGGCTGAAGCACAGGGAGGTGAAGGGGCCGGACCGGGTGGGGGGCTCCGACATTAGAAACAAAGCACGGAGATCAGCTCCGAGTGGGTAAGGAGCCGCAGCGAGGTTTCTGGCAAACACAATGCTGCCCCACGAATGGGTTCTTAAGTAGGGAGAGCCCCTGGGCCTCGTCGAGATCTGACCCCGGGGCTTCCTTCAGCATGGAGACCCCAGAGGAGCCGGCGAAGGTGGGCGAGTGGGGAGGAGAGCTGGGGCGGGGGGGGCGGTGCCTGGTAACATCTGGTGGGTGAGGCTGGCTGGAGGCAACGAGGATTTGGGGCGAGCACCCTTGGCTGCACACGAGGCTCTCACCACCAGAGGAATAACTCAATTCGTGCTATTGGATAGCATTTCTCAGATTCTTCCTTTTTAAAATTGAAGCAGAATGCAAATAATTTTACTTTTTATAGGCATGAAACGCACACAGCACCCAGGACCCCAAAGCATGACAGGATTCTCAGTAAGATGCAGGTCACAGCCCCTCCCCCACCTCCCGTCCCTCCCTGAACCCAACCGCAGAGTCAGTTTCTGCTGAATCCTCCTCCCTGCCTCCTGGTCGGTAAGAGGGTCCTGTTAGGACCTCTCCCTGTGGACACCCAGGGAGGGGCTTTCTTTTTTCCCATCGAGCTCAGTGAGTCTTGTCCCGTGTAGGATTTGTTCACACCACACTTTTCTCTCCAGCCCATCACCTGCACCCAGCTGGGCCGCTCTTGGGTCAGCTTCCGTCTCTCTGGAGACTGGCCCACGACCAGGAGGACAGGGGACACAGGGCTCCCCTCCCTGGGGCGGCCCCCCTGTTCCTTTCTCTCCATTCCCACCAAGACCCAACCTTCCCCTGCACTGTCTTCATGACTGCCACCCCTTCTCCCAACCTCTTCCCTTCCCAGTCCATCCATTCGTAACTTGCAATGAACTTCCTAAGCGTGAACCTATTAACGTCCCGGCTGCCCTTGGAGCCCCCCCCCAAACGGGACAGAGTCACGACCCTCCTTCTTCATTCGGCCTCACCAGCCTGCACTGCTCTTGGCTCTCCGTTTCTCCTTGAATTTCTTCCCTCCTCCAGCCCGACCTCATGAGGCATGCTCCATCCCACCTGACCTCCTGCGTCTCACGCCCACAGCATCTGTGCCCTCCTGGTTCCATCTGTGTTGATGACAGTCCCCCCCAGTCCAGGTGCTGGAGCCCCCACCCTGGCGTGGCTGCATTGCAGATGGGGTCTCTGCAGAGGGAAGTTGGGGTGAGCCATGGGGGGGCCCTGACCCCCCAGGGCCGGCGTCCGCATGAGAAGAGAGGGGGAAGGCCGCGTGAGGACAGCGTGCAGGTGCCGTCCCAGGCCAGACAGAGTCCTCACCTGCAGGCACCAGCCCAGCCAGCGCCCTGACCGTGAGAAAGCCCTGCTGCAGCTCTGCTAGCACCCGAGAGACCAAGATTCCGGTGCCGAGGAGTGGGGTGCCGCCGTCCCGAGCACCGTTCGGGTACCGGGGGGCTGGGTGATGGTGGGGCCGGCACGTTGAGAAGCTTCTGGAAAACCACACTTTTGTCGGCAGGAGCGCGGATGTTCAAGGGGTTTGGGTGAGGGCAGGAGAGAAACCCCCATATTACAGAGTGTCTAGTGGGAACAAGGCCTCCGTGGCGCAGAGGGCAGGAGCCCGGCGCTCGGAGCGCTCGGGAACGCCAGGTATGAGGCTGGATCTGTGCACCCGGGAGGCTTCTCCTGACTGTTCACAGTAAGACGGGGGGAGAAACAAATTGCAGGAATTGTTGAGGGAAAAGGAACCAGAACCTAAAAATGTGGGACATTTGGGAAGAATTTGGAAGCAGCGGGAAAACGTGTTCGGGAGAGAAGGCTGAGGATGTGGATGGGCCATCGTTCCGAAGGACACCGTGGGGCTCAGCAGCCGCCTGCATGGGGCCCGGAGCAGACACGGGGTTAACCACGGGGACACACAGGGTGACACAGGGAAGGCTGCCAGATCCTCAGACCCTCCGGCACCAGACAACGGGCTACCCAGCCCAAACATGCCCCCCCTCCAAGAAAACACTGACCCTGACCCTGGCATCTTCCCGCTCTTCCCGAGAAGGGGGACATTCCCACCTGAGGCTCCATCTACCTCCCCGGGCTGCAGGCCCACAACAGCACCCACGGCTCCCTGGGTCCCACTGTGCCGGAAGGTTGGGGACCCCGGAGATAGAGCCCCAGGGTCTGGGCAGGAAGCCACTGAGCAGCCTTGGATGGGGGCGAGGGGAGAGGGAGGCCTGCCGGTCTGTGGCCATCTGACTCTTACTGCTTATGGGGACAGAGGACAGCACGTGTTTCCAGCACTCTGGGCAGACCCCGTGTGTGGAAGCACCTCCTGGGTGTCCCAGGCCAGGCCTGCGCTGCCTACAGGGGCTGGCCCGGGGGAGCTTCCCCAGGCCCAGCCGGAATCCACATACCCCCGAAGCTGGTTTTGAAACAAGCACAGAGCTGCCCAAGCAGGCTACAGCCCTGGGCACAAAAGCACTGAGGGGCTGGCCAGGCCCAGGGTCCCACAGGAATCAAGCTGAGACTTGATTTTGCCCCCAAGAGAACGGAGCTGCAGCCTTCGCGTCGTCCCACTGCCCTCTGGTGACAGAGCACGGGCGCCCACTTGAGGCCAAACACCTTCCCTTGTTGGTTGTGCAGGCTGACCTGGCTCGGTGTGGCCTGGCAGGTGCTGACGGTACTGTGGGGTTGGGGCACACAGGACGGAGCCCTGGGAGGAGGAGTGTGGGTGCCACCCAGCATTCAGGCCGGCACGGGAGCAAATCCTGATGAGTGCCTGTGCTTGGAGGTGAACGTGAGCTGAGGCCCCTGTGCAGGCAGTGAGCCTGACTGGCCCTCCTTGACAGAACTTTCCCTCCCTCCGACGCTCCCCTTCCCTTTGCAGATGCTCAAATAGGGCTGCCGGCCCACTGGCGCACTGGCCCACCATCTCACCATCTCCAGCAGACGGCTCAGTCCCTGGAGGACACTCCATCCGCCTCCAATCCTCCTTCCAACAGCTGCAGACCTAACAGCCGCAGGGACCTGACTTAGAAGCCTGTGGAGCAGTTCAAGCCCCTGGCTTTACAGAATCCAGATAACCTTAGAAGCCTGTCCATGTGCATGCACCTAGAAAATCACTTAGAACACTGAGGTGTGAAGAAATAGACAATCTGAATCCTGATTACTACTAAAGAGATTGACTCAGTGATAGAAAACCTCCAACAAACAAAAGTCCAGATCCAGACAGCCTCACTGGGGAATTCTACCAAACATTTAGAGAAAAAATTAACAGCAATCCTTCTCAAACTCTTCCAAAACACAGAAGAGGGGGAAACACTTAAAAATTCATTTTACGAGGCCAGCATTACCCTGATACCAGAGCCAGACAAGGACACTACAAGAAAAGAGAACTACAGGCCAGTATCTCTAATGAACATAGATAAAAAAAAATCCTCAATGAGTTATTAGCAAACCAAATCCAACAATACTGTGAAAGGATCATATACCATGATCAAGTGGGATTATCCCTGGGATGCACGGATGGTTCAACATCTGCAAATCAACGTGGTACAGCACATTAACAAAATGAGAGATAAAAGTCACATCATCATCTCAATAGATGATGCAGAAAAATGGATGCAGAAAAAGCATTTGACAAAACCCAACGTCCATTCATGATAAAAACTTCCAACAAAGTGAGAATATAGGGAACACACCTCCACATGATAAAGGCCACGTATGACAAGCCCATGGCTGATATCATCCTCAACAGTGAAAAGCTGAAAGCTCTTCCCCTAAGATCAGGAACAGGACCGGGATGTCTGCTCTCAACACTCCTTTTCAATGCAGTACTGGACATCCTAGCCACAGCGACCAGGCCAGACAAAAAACACAAGGCATCCAAATTGGAAAGGAAGAAGTAGAACTGTTACTCCTTGCAGATGACATCTTTATATAGAAAACCCTGAAGACTCCACCCCAAAACTATTAGATCTAATCGATGAATTCAGTATTGATTACTGATTGCAAGATATAAAATCAATACCCACAAATCTGTTGTGTTTCCATACACTAAGAACAAATGATCAGAAGAGAAATTAATAATGCCATTTACAACTGCATCAAAAACAATAAAATACTTAGGAATAAATTCAATCACGGAGGTGAGGTATCTGTACATGAAAATCTAAAAAACACTGATGAAAGAAATTGAAGAAGACACAAATGGAAAGATATACCACGTTCATGGACTGGAAGAATTAACATGGTTAAAATGTCCATATTATCCAAAGCAATCTACAGATTTAATGCAGTCCCTATCAAAATTCCAACGGCATTTTTCACAGAAATAAAACAAACAATCCTAAAATTTGTACAGAACCACTAATGGCCCCAAATAGCCAAAGTCATCTTGAGAAAGAAGAGGACAGCAGCAGGCATCGCATTCGCCAATTTCGATCTATGTTACAAGCTACAGTAATGAAAGCAGTTTGGTATTGGCAAAAAACAGACACACAGGTCAATGGAATAGAGACCCCAGAAACAAACCCATACGTGTATGGTCAATTAATTCTCGACAAAGGAGGCAAGAATATGCAATGGGACAAGGACAGTCTCTTCAGTAAATGGTGCTGGGAAACTGGACGGCCACATGCAGCAGAATGAAACTGGACCCCTATTGTACTGCACTCGAAATGGATCAAAGACTTGAAAGTAAGACCTGAAACCATAAAACTCCTAAAAGAAAACATAGGCAGTAAACTCCTTGATGCTGTTTTCCTGGATTTTCTGGATTTGACACCAACAGCAAAGGCAACAAAAACAGCAAACAAGTGGGACGACATCAAACCAAAAGCTTCTGCCAGCAAAGGAAACCATCAGCACAATTTTGAAAAGGCCATCTACGGAAAGGGAGAAAGTACTTCCAAATCATGTCCAATAAGGGGTTGACATCCAAAATATGTAAAGAACTTACAAAACCTAAGAGTAAGAAAACAAAAAATTCGATTAAAAAATGGGCAGAGGAAATAAACAGACATTTTCCAAAGAAAATGGTCAACAGACTCATGAAAAGATGCTCAACACCACTTGTCATCAGGGAAATACAAATAAATACAAATCAAAACCACAATGAGATGCCACCACCTCACACCGGTCAGAGCGGTTAAAATCAACAACACAAGAAACAGATGTTGGTGGGGATGTGGAGAAATTGGAAACTCTTACACTGTTGGTGGGAATGCAAACTGGTGGAGCCGCTCTGGAAAACAGTATGGAGGTTCCTCAAGACGTTAAATATAGAACTATACTATGACCCAGTAATTGCACTGCTGGGTATTTATCTGAAGAAAACAAAAATGCTAACTCAAAAAGATATCTGCACCCCCTGTTCACTGCAGGATTATTTACAACAGCCAAGATATGGAAGCAACCCAAGTGTCCACTGATGGATGAGTAGATAGAGAAGACGTGGTATACATACAAATATTACTCAGCCATAAAAAAGAATAAGATCTTGCCATTTGCAACAATAGTGAGGGACCTCGATGGCATTATGCTGAGTGAAATAACTCAGAGAAAGGCAGATACTGCGTGATCTCACTTATCTGTGGAATCTAAAAAAAATAAAATGAAATAAACTCATAGATAGCGAGAACAGATCGGTGGTTACCAGAGGCAGGGGGTGGGGGGAAGGCAACATGGGTGAAGGGGGTCAAATGGTACAGAACTTCCAGTTATAACATAAAGCAGTCCTGGGGATGTCATGGCAACCCAAGCTGAGAACACCGTGTTGTACCTTTAAAGCTGAGAACAGAGTAGACTGTAGATGTTTTCATCGCAAACAGGAATTGTAACTGTGCACGGTGATGGATGGTAACTAGACTTAGCAGGTGATTATTTCATGGTATATACATATTTCAAATCTTTACGTTGCACACCTTAGTCAATGCAATGCTAGATGTCACTTATATCTCAATTTAAAAACAGAGTCACTTAGCTCCACCGTAGGGAACGCAAAGGCTCCGGGACACGCGTCCGGCATCGCGGCCGCGCCTCAGTGAAGAGCTCCCGAGGCAGAGTCCGGGTGCCTCCCCTTACCGTGGTCTCCGTAGCAGCACAGAGCTTGTCCCCGCCGTACACGCGGCAGGCTCCCATAGGAGGCCAGCTCCTTTCACTTTCCTCCAGAACTTTCTCTTTTCCTGGCTGACTCCCCGGGGCCCTTCCTGCTGGCGAGACGTGACGCTGGGGCCTGGGCTGGCCTTCCTGCGGCTGCCCCGGCGTGGCCCCGCGCTCCGTGGCGCTCCCTGAGAGTCTGGCGGGGGACAGCCATGCCATCTGGGGTTCCCAGGCCTCCAACCGTGTTTTTGAATATTGTTAATCTTCAAAGGAGAGGGCCTGCGGCGGCCGGGGCAGGGAGGCAGGGGCCAAGGCAGGGAGGCGTCCGTGGGGGTCTGTGTGGGCAGTTTAATACATCGGTCTCCAGAGAGCACTTCCATTTTTCACGGGGCTTATTTAATCCTGTGAAATGTTCGGTTTAAAGACACATTCCCGAGGGCTCGGCGGGACCGGACTCGTGGCGGGGCTGAGGTCTGAACCAGCAGGAATGAGCAGAGACACACAAGTCCCCTACACAAAAGCCTATTTGCCATGTTCCCACATGCCTGCAACGGATGGTAAGAAAGTGGGGGGATGCCATTTACGACAGCGCCAGAATACAAAATATGTAGAGTTTAATTTAACAAAAGATGCCCAGGACTGCGCATTAAGGTACAAAACTCACGGGAGGGAAATCAGGAGGGCCTCAGAAAGGGTTGAGGGCTCTGTATCCTCCCCACACGGGTCTACAGATCCAGTGAGATTCCCATCACAATCCCAGCAGGACATTTTGGTAAAAACCAACAAGCTGGCTCTAAACCCTAGAGTAGCCACATGACCTTGCAAATGAAGGACACGCTGGAGGACTGGTGCTTCTGGCTTCCAGTCAGCTCTGAAGCTACGGTCAGCACGGGGTGGGCGGGGGGAGGTGTTAGCGGAAAGACAGGCCAGCGTGGGGGCGGCGCCCTGCGGGGCAGCGAGCCCCCCGGAAGTCCCTGCGTGACGGCTGCCCGCCCGTAGGCGAGCAGGGGTCCACGAGGGCGGAAGGAGGGGACCGGTGTGGTTCCGCTGTCTACGTGGGAGGGGTGGCCCACCTCAGCCCACTACCCCTTCTTCCTCCGCTGGTGCTCCCGCACTCTGAGCGCCACGGCCTTGCAAAGTTCAGGTGCGCAAGCGCAACTCTGGGCCTGCCCGGGGCTCCCCACCTCACCCCAGTGCTCAAGCCGCGGTCTTCCTCCCTTGCCGGCCGGAGGCTCTCCCCGCCCCGCCCCCTCTCCACCCCTTTCTCACGAGCGGCAGACGGCCTTCTTCACCGAGCATCTCGCAGAGCACGCCACCAAACACCTTCCCAACAGTTCCAGGCACCAGGCAAACAGCATGAAACAAAACACGCCCCCAAATCAGCCGTGCCCCAGTGGAGGCCAGCCAACAGCTAGCAGCACACGCGGCCACAGCCTGTCGGATGGCCACTGGGGCCTCCACGTCAGCAGAGCACGGAGGCCCCAGGGCACTCCCACGGGTGGTGGCAGGCACGTGGGCAGGGTGGCGGCCATGCGGGAAGAGGCAGAGGAGAACCCGGCATGTCAGCAGCGGTTCCTGCGTGAATACGGGGGAGGCAGGCCCGAGTCCTGGAGAAGGACATCAGTGACAGTGGGGGTGGAGGTGACGAGACGTCCCCCGTGGGCCGGGAGCGCGGGCCGGGAGCGGACAGCCACTAGAGGATCGGGAGGACGTGAGCGCCCGTGACACCTCGGGGAGGTCAGCCTGCCCCGGCACATGTCCACAGAGGGGACGGGGAACGTGGGGTCCAAGGGGTCGGGATACACGGTGTCAACAGCGGCATCTCCCAAGGAGCGTCCCTCTGTGTCAAGGGCCACCCCTCGTGGGCCCTCTCCCCCCGCCCCAGGGGTGGACCCGCGGGTCACTGTTCAAGAACTGAAATGGCTCCCAAGTCCGCCCAGTGAGGTGAGACATTCCCTGACGGCTCTGACGCTGCTAAACGCCCGGGCGCATGAGGAGGAGGACGCGGACCTGCATGAGGAGGGCAGGACGCCGAGGGGACACCTTGAGCTCTGACCACCTGCTCAGTGACCAGCTGGGTCCCTCCATTGCCGCCCCGAGGACAGGCTCGGCTTCAGCATGCAGGTCTCTGTGCATCGATGACAAGCGCTGAGGAAGCCCCACAGTGAGGCCCGGCAGGGAAAGCAGGGACACCGCGGAACTGAAAGGTGGAAGCTCTCAGAATGCAGAGGTCACTGTGGCCGGTGAACCCCGAGAAGTGACCTGACCCGGCGTCCCTTGCATGCTCACTGCATGACCCCTGAACTCTGTGAAAGCACCAAATGTCCCTGGTTTGGGCTGTAACAGCTTTGGGTGGCACCTACACATGGGCAGCCTCAGGGCAGAGGGCAGCCGAGGCTCAGGGAGAGCTGCCCAGAGACACTGCCCAAGGCTCCCACGCAGCGTGGCTGGACCCTGCTCCCAGGACAGGTGAGGACACCAGGCCACGGATGTCCAGGAAAGGACCCCAGGTGGTCCTTACCGACCAGCTGCCCTCACCTCTGGGGGGTTTCAGGTCACCCTCAATCCCTCTCAGATACCCAGCTGGTCCCTCGTCCACACCGTCCCCCCCGAAGTAAGCTGGATGGTTGCTCGTCCACACTGCCCGCCCCCAGTCAGCCAGACGGTCGCTCGTCCACACTACCCACCCCCCGTCAGCCAGACGGTCGCTCATCCACACTGGCCACCCCTGGTCAGCCAGACGGTCACTCGTCCACACTGCCCGCCCCCAGTCAGCCGGACGGTCGCTCATCCACACTGCCCACCCCCAGTCAGCCGGACGGTCGCTCATCCACACCCCCAGTCAGCCGGACAGTCGCTCATCCACACTGCCCGCCCCCAGTCAGCCGGACGGTCGCTCATCCACACCCCCAGTCAGCCGGACAGTCGCTCATCCACACTGCCCGCCCCCGGTCAGCCAGACGGTCACTCGTCCACGCTGCCCGCCCCCAGTCAGCCGGACGGTCGCTCATCCACACCCCCAGTCAGCCGGACGGTCGCTCATCCACACTGCCCGCCCCCGGTCAGCTGGACGGTCGCTCATCCACACTGGCCGCCCCTGGTCAGCCAGATGGTCACTCGTCCACACTGCCCGCCCCCAGTCAGCCGGACGGTCGCTCATCCACACCCCCAGTCAGCCGGACAGTCGCTCATCCACACTGCCCGCCCCCAGTCAGCCAGACGGTTGCTCGTCCACACTGCCCGCCCCCCGTCAGCCGGACGGTCGCTCATCCACACTGGCCACCCCTGGTCAGCCAGACGGTCGCTCGTCCACAGTGTCCCCCCCCAGTCAGCTGGACGGTCGCTCGTCCACACTGGCCGCGCTGTCCCCCATGTCTAACGCACTCCCTGCACCTGCTGCACACGTGCGTGGCCCCCACAGCCGGGTGCGGGCGTGCGGGAGAACGCCAGCCTGGGTCCCTGACATTGCCAGGCTGTGTGGTGCTCTCCCGGCTCTGCCCGTGTTTGGGTACCATCTTCCGGAAGGCTCCCTCGGGCAGCTGGCTCCACCTCACATGCTGTCCCGAAACCACCCCACCAGGCCTCTGTCCCCGGTTCCTCGCTCGCCTGCACCTGTCACACGGGTGTGGCCAGAGCACCAGGCGCCAAGCCTGTCGCACATAGTGGCTGACTTGTCTCTAAAACCACCCGTGACCTGGGCCTTAAGGAATCGGCAAATGATGACCGCCCCCCCTCCCCTGGAAGGCAAGGATGGGAGGGGCGGCCGCGAGCTGAGACAAAGGGTCGGAGAAGGTGCACCTCACCGGCACGACGGAAGCGAGGAGCGGGAACGGGTCTAATGACGTCCAATAAAGTGAAACCTCAGAGCGAGGGGATCAAGAGGAAGCTCCTACAGGTGCAGGCACCCACCAGCAGAGCGCCCCAATACCCCGCCAAACGCCAATGGGGCTGGGGGCCGGAGTGGGGCCCCTGGATGCGGCAAGTGCGCTGGGACAGCCGGCGACGCGGGAGCGAGCCCCGCGCAGAGCGCAGGCCTGGAGCGCCACACGCCATCTCCAGCCTCCCGACCCGCGGGCGCCCACCCGCGTCACAAAGCCCACCCTGACGCACCTAAGAGGACAGGATTATATGGCCTGTTCTCTGACCACGATGGGGCCACACTAGAAACCAGTAACACGAGGACAACAGGAAAATCTCCCAACACCTGGAAGGAAAACACCCTTCTACACAGTCCATGGGTCAAAGAAGAAATCTCAAAAAAAAATTAAAAATACAAAGAACTGGGATTCAGCTGACAGGGAAATTGATAGCATGGAACGCTTACCTCAGGAAAGATCATAAATCAGTCATCTTAAATTCCTGAGAAACTAGGAAAAGAGCAAAATAAACCCAAATCAATCTCAAGGACTGGTGAGCTTGGGTTTGCCCACCTGAGCCAGCGCTGGTCCCGGGGTTTCTGTGGGGCTTCTCCCCCCGGGACTCGACCTATTAACCAAAAGTACCTCTTGACCGTTAGTTCCCGACAACGGCTGGTGTGCCGGGCGACCCTCCTGTATTGTATCCTTACCAGCAACGGGGGTCAGCACCCCACCCCCCACCCCGAACCCCAAGTTCATGGTAGGAGAGTCAGCAAATCTTCTCAGTTTGACTTTGCCAATTAGGCTCAAGCTCATTCGGAAACTCGTCCCAAGATGAAGGGTCTCCTGGTGTGGTTTTCAGAGGTAGCCTTGTTCCCAGTTCCAACGGCTACGTGCTCGGACGTGCTGGGACGCGGCCTTTGCCTCGAGGCTGCCCAGGGTCCCTGGGAGCCAGACGCAGCAGGGAGCCGAGCTGGCCGCCTGCTTTGAGGCCTGGGGCGGGCGCTCCCCTGGGGGCAGGCCCGGGGCCAGCTCTAACATCCCACATTCCTGCCCGTTGGGGCTGCAAGGATTCACTCCCGGTCACTCAAACAAAAGGGCTGATTCTACGGCTGTGTGTGGACCAGGGACTGCTGCCTTGACACATGGGCCCCTGCCTGGTCCTGTCTCTCCCGTCCCTTCCCACACTCAGACATGGCCACTCAGCCTTTCTGTGTCAGATGCTCTGCAGGCCACGGGGAGGCCAGGACAGGCACGGCCTGCTCCTCCTCCCAAACTGTGTGATCACAGTCGTCAGGGCCTCACCGCTGGACTGGTTCAGAAGGGCCTGCTGGTATGGGCCCCGTGTGCGTCCTGCGCACGCGTCCTCTGTGCTGTGGCCGGGCGAGGAGGTGCTCTGCAGGATGGCCAGCCGCCCCCACAGCCACCCGCCTTGCTTCTCAGTTCTGGCGGCCCTCGAGCACCACGCGCCTACGGACAGAGCACACGGGCGCACGACCATTCATGAACAAATCGTGACTTTCAGGGAGGCAAGGGGCCACTGTGGCTCAAAGGAAAACCCGGGCGAGGGTGAACCCAGGCAGTGGGGGCCCCTGCCACGCCGGGGACACCCACCGATGGCTGCAGCTACATCTTGCGGACACGCAATCGCCAGTGGTGCCTCCGACCCGCCTCACCTGGCGGCTCACTTGCCCGCTTCAGCTCAGAGCAGGGCCACCCGACCATCCAGCCTCCCAGCAGGGGAGCACAGGGCCCAGGCGTCTGGTGGGCACCTGTGCTAGTAGTGCTCCACGGTGTTTCTGGTTCCACACACACGCAGAACCCCAGTGGGGAGGTGCTGGTGCAAGTCATCCGTTGTTCTGATTTCCCGCCCTACCTCCGGCCCGCCTCCGCATGGCAGGCCAGGAACAGTGTGTCCCAGGGAATCCCAGACACGCCCATCTAAGAGGACTGTCAGTCCCCTGGGCTCAGATGGGGCTCACTGCTCATCACACCCGGCAATATGAGGCCACCTGCTGGTGGTGCTTCTTCAACCATTGCTTTTAGTCCATGACTCAGAAAAACACAGGATTTTAATGTTAACGAAACATGGAGGTATACCAAATAGTGGAATGCAATGATTTCAACTTCTTGGGGGGAGGGAGGCTTAAACGCCAGGGTTCAGCTCTTGCACCCTCCCACGGCCATCAAAAAACAAGCCCAGACGAGCAGCACGCAGTGGAGAGGTCTATGTCCCCCCACCCAGAACACGTGCATCTGTGAGCAAGTGGGGCCGAGGGCCAGCAGAGCTGCCACTCCAAGCCTTCATCAGCCAGTCCTGATGTGTGATTGTCACATCAAGCCAGTGAGTTTTGAATGGTTACACGGAAACAGCAGAGCATGACCCTAGTTCTTCCAAATTTTCTAGGCCAGTGCTGTGCTAAAAAGCATACTCAGTAAATATTTCATCAATTTAACAAACATTTATTGAGCACCTGCCATGTTGCAGACAGTGTCCTAAGAACAGGGGATACAAAGGCGATTGGGATGGGCTCACTTCCTGCCTTCATAGAGCACACTGAATTACAACTGTGAGGAGTTCCATGAAAGAAGTTCCTAGCAACGCAGAATGATGGCTGGATGAAAGCCAACGGGGTCAGCAAAGAAACAGAACTACAGACAGTAATGAAGGGAGCACCTAGACAACATGCATGCATCTGTGGGGACTCCACAAGTAACAAGTGTGGCATCACCCACCATGGAGAAATAACAAACCAGAGACCCTCCGTATGGCGAGCGTAGAATTAGGCTGTGACCCAGACCACACACGCACATCCAGGCCAACAATTCCAGATGGACTGCACGCACACACGCACGCATGCGCACGCACACATACAGATTATCTTTACGCCTACAGAGTAGGGAAATACTTCAGAAACAAGACCAAGACGCTAGAACCACAAAGGAGAAGGATAAATTTTACTACATGATCATCAAAAACTGTAAGATAAAACATACTCTAAAAAAGTTAAGACAACTGGTAGGGATTGAAGAGAAGTATTTGTAACATACATAACACACAAAGAGTTAGTAGCCCAAACAGATCAGGAACACCACGTCAGTGAAAAAAAGGGGAAAGGAAATGAACAGGCAGTTCACAGACGAGGAAAATCAGTCAATTGACATCAAAGCAGACCATCCGTGCCCCAAATCAATAATCTACTAAGCGGTTCATCCACCTGCAGCCTTGAGCGGCGCTGGCATCACCAGTATTTAGGGGTGAGTCAATTACTTTGTTTCTGAGGCTCACGTCTGATCTGAAAACCACAAGGACCCATCATCAAGTGACTCTATGGGAACATCGCACAGAGACAGGCCATTTAACACAAGCAACGGAAGATCCCGAGATCAGGGTATTTAGCTCCGTGGTAAATCCTGGATTCAATGCACTGCTCCCCCGAATGCCTGAGACCACTATGCCGACTGGGGGCCCCTCACGCTGCAGACGCTCAGAGCCTTGATAATCCAAACACCAGTTGGAGGCAACCACATTCCATTCTCATGTACACTGATAGGAAGAGACAAGAATTATTTTTTAAAAAGATGTATTCTTGAAGGAATTAATTAAAAAAAAAAATCAAAAGAAAAACTGCAACAGTGCCTAAATCTTTATTTTCCATAACCTACATTTTTTTCAAATTAGACAGTTTTACACTGAATGACACAAAAGGAAACTTAAATTATCAATAGTTTACACGTAAGCTTGATTCCAGTCTTAATGAAAAGAAGTAGAACAAAAACAAAGGCCCTCAAGAAAGCTTCCGTAGCACGTCCCGCTCGGCGGACTGGCGGCTGCTGGCTCTGCTTCTGACTTGGATTGTCTGCGGCACCCAGGGTGACAGGCCACGAAGCACACGAGCCCCCAAACGCAGCTCGCTGGTGGCGGGCACAGACACGCGCCTTCCTCACCCGCTGCCCCTGTAACAAACTGAACTGGCTTTGAAATGTAAACTGCGTGATCCTGGCTAACAGAGCCGCTGGAAGCACCTTCTGCCACCGCCAGTGACAATCAGTGATGCTGGGACAGGCGGGCCAGGCCAGGAACATCAGGACACCAACTCTTAAAAACAACTACTCTACTGGAAATTCATGTCTGGTGAAATGGGGCCAGATTCTCATCCCGCTATTTCCAAATTATAAGTATCCTCACACAATTTTACAAGTTAAAATGTCATTTGTGATTGCTGTATCTCTGATTCTACACCTGAGCTACTGCTGGGGGAAGGAAAGACTTCCGTTTCTACAACTGGACAAAAGCCCCCACCAGCTGTGGCTGCTCGTGCCAGAGCCACCGTCTCCGTGCCGCGTCCCAGGCTCCCTTCTCTTCTGTGAGGGGAAAATCTCACCGTGATCTCAGAAAGGTGGGGTTTGGGACATTTATAGCTATTTGGCGTATCATCATTGCTTAATTAAAAAGGGTGCTATAAAAATCCCACCAGAGCGAGGTTGCAACTCTGGCTGCAACCGATGTGGGCCGCAGGGACAGGGGTTGCAGTGCGGCGAGCGGCACGGAGGCTGCAGGACCGCCAGGCCACGCCCCTCCCGCGCACTGGCCGCCCCCGCTCCCGGCTGTGCCCCATTGCTGTCACGAGTGACCCCCTTCGTCCAGCCGGCCGTGGACGGCTACGGCTGGCTCTAGCACACAGCCTGCCACCAGGGCAAGGATCTATCATTCCTGAAAACCAGTGTGTCAGCTCCACACAGGGTTTGCGGCCCGGGGGGGTGGGGGTGGGGGCGGGTGACCAAGGCTGACCGCATCCGCTCCCTCCTCCAGCAAAGACTGCCACAGTAAGCACTTCCTGGGGCTTGCCTTTCCAGCTCTTCTTACAGTACTCATGAGATGGGGCGTCAGAGGTCAACTAATTCCTCATTTTTTAAGTCAGCAATCCCTCACCTCCAAAAAAAGAAATCCCCCTGTTCCTTTTACACTAGCACTGTGTACTCGTAGATAGTGAGTCCTGGCGGCTTCTCTGAAGGAGACGGTCAAGCGCACCAGGGTCGGCTCTCCTCTGGCAGTTAGGATTCTAAGTAGATTATCTTTTGCTTTCTCCTGAAGCTCCTGCCAGTTTCTGCTTCCTACATTATGCTTTCACATTAGCTATGATTAGTACATATTTACAGACTTGTGAGAAGAGCATGAAAACGTCGGAAGGCTTTGCTAGGACTTTCCATTTCCCTTCTGCAGCAGCAAAGAGACAGAATCAGCCCAACACACCAGCATCAGAGAAAAAGAAAAACACCTCAACAAATTAAAATAATATTCAAACCACAACATTTAGTTTATCTACATCCAGCTCAATAGCAACATTTATAATATATCAATAATTTTTATCAGATTTTTCTCTTTAGGGTACCTTTTTAATATGTTCTGATTATTTACAACTGTACAAGCAAAGCACACACTCCCAAGTGCACATATTTAATACAGTATCGACTATTTGCATTTACAGGATTTCTGAACAATCTGAAGAAGGTCAACTGTTGAAGATCTTCAGGGTGTATTGCAGACACCACTGCCAGGCCCTGTGTTACAGAACGCTAGCTTGGGGACACCCGCGGCGGCAGCCCCACCAGACTGAGCAGCTCTGTACCCCTCGTGCCAACCCAGGGGCCAGTCTCCACCAACTCTAAGCTGTCTTATACAAAAGTTAAGGCAAAGTCATTTTCAAGTTTAAATAAAATTCAAGTCTTTAAATATTGGATGGAAATAATGTTTTTAAAAAGAACCCTCAGTCTTGTTAAATAACCTTTTGTGGAATAAACTGTATGGTTACATTTAGCAGGAAATGTTTTAATGTCTGCTGCTTAGAATACTTCAAGAAAAAATTTAGGCATTTTAAAACAAAATAATTTATATTTAACTTTATTATGAACCACTAGCGTTAGTGCATGCGCGTTCTTCGGAGTGCAGCACTTCCGGAAGGGGATCAGTGAGACCCTCGTCTGGGAGGGACTGTCAGCCTCACCACCGAGCCCCCCGCAGACTCCACTCCCTCACGACTTAAGCAACGCTTCCACTGCGGGCCGATGCGGAGCCACGGGAAGGCGCCCATGCAGCGGCTAACGCGGGGGAGCCACAGGGGCCACAGGGGCTCCCATGCCCTCCCGCCAGCTCTCGGGAGCAAGACAACATCAGGGTACATTTTTGTGGGGACACGTGAGTGGGCAACCAGGTTTATGTTTTCATTTAAGTTCTATTCACAATGTGCTTTGACTCTGTCTTACACAACAATCACTTGAGACAGGAGTGAGAGGCTGGTTACTTGCTTGCAGCACATCAAAACTCAAGGTTTCAGGGCTCTCTGGGGTGCATCTCGCCCAGTAGGTCAAAAACGGGCTGTATTTTTTTAAAAAACAAAAACAAAAACAAAACCACTAGCGTCACTTGCTAAGATTCTGAATGAAGTACAACTCCCAAGCCAGCGAGGGCGTGACCTGACCCCTCTCTTCTCCAGGCCACACTGACCGAGTCGCCTCCAACCTCGATCCCAGCGGTCTTCAGCCCACCCATCGGTCTGGACATCTCAAAGGAATGCACTTGCTAACCAGTTATTTTAAAAAATGAAGTAGCATAGTTCCGCTTAATTTAGAAAAACTCACTATATATAGCTTGCATTCATAGCCACATGGAGGCTTAATAAAAATATCAATTTGTTAGGATAAATGCATTTTCTATCCTGAAAAAAATCAGACTTATGCATCACCTCCAGTTAAGCACCAACCTAAAATAAGGTTTATATTAATTAAATCCTGAAAAATAGATTTTTTTCAAGAGGGGGAAAATCCGACTCATGGAAGAAAAACCACTTGCAGGCACCTCACCGGCCTTGTCTACGCTGCAAGCCCCTAACCAGCGGCTCATTCTTGGCCCCGAGTGGGACAGTGCTTAGTTGTGGCGACCCCAGCTCCTCACAGCCCTCCCAGACCTCGGCGCTCACTGAGGGGACTTGGGAGGGGTGCTCTGTTCTCTGTGTGGACGCTTCCCGGCGGCCGGGGGCGAGGGCCGGCGGCCTGGCGGCCTCCTCTGGTCTTTGGGTGGTCCCGGGTTGGACTTGGGGGCAGGGGGCTCTCTCTCGGCGAGCTTCTTTTCTTCCTTCCCACAACCAACAGCGTTGGGCTTTTGTTCTTTTGGGGGCTGCAACGGGGAAGACGGAGGCTCTCTACTCGTCCTCTGACAAATCTCCGCATAGCTGGGTTTTCGCAATTCCTGGGAAACAGACACAATGCTGGGATTACGTGCACAAAAGGACATCTCCAAATGTGTGAAAATGAGTTCACTTCAGGTAAAAGTGAACAATGTTTTCAGCGGGTGCTCAATTCCACACTCAAAAGTGCTGTCACTTGTAAAAGTTCATAAATTTCAACAAGTTTTGTTTCCCCTGCAGCACAAGGCTCCCTCCAAGACACTCTAGGAACATCTTATAAAAATGGATAAAACCAGAAAAGGTCCTGAGATATGCAGTGCCAGCCTCTGCACTCTAGAGTCACATGGAAGCCCTAAAAAAAGGTGTGAGAAAAGGTGCCCCTGGAAAGAGCCAGAAGCAGCATCTACCTCCTCCGCCCACACGTCCTTGCAAACACCCTCACGTCGCACAGCATGGGCTTCCTGGAACACCTGAACCATGCAGCCCATCACTTACCAAGAAGCTTCAAATAATGTCTGTGCCCATTTCAAACCACCAGAGGCTGGTGGTGTAGATTCAGGAAAGGTGAAGACAGTTAAAAACTTTTTTTAAAAAGTTAATTTTTCAGGTAAGTGGAAGCTTGAAGGCTAAATAACAGAAGAGAAACTTAAAACTATTTCACCTCCATAAGCCAATACTAACTTAAAAGTAACTAATCTATAAAAAACGTTTCCTTTAAAGATGCAACCTTATAGATAGGATTTAATTCCCAAATCTAAACGACAAAAGTTCACTGAATCAGAATAAACCAGGTTGGCTGCACCAAGGGGGAAGGAGGCAGGCAGAGGAGGTGGAGGGGGGCCTGCAGCCAGGACGGAGCCGCCCGGGTGGGAGCAGGTGGGGAGGGGTGGCGTGGCTTCTTCCCGATGTCCACTGGGACAAGTGATCGGAATCCATGCAGAACACGGGGCTGCAGTCTTGAGACTTCAAAAGACAACTTGGCTCAGCCAACAGTGAAATAAGAAGCCCCCAGGGTGGCGGCAATGAGAAATAACCAGGACACTCAGTGGGAAGTCAGCAGCCAATACTCAAGGTACTCGGTGAGGAAAGCACAGCACCTACACACGTAAAAAACCCAGCAAACCAGACTTCACTGAAAATAAGCTGACACAGAAAAGGAACACCATGCCCCTCCTCCCCGGGGCGGGAAGAGCGGCCAGGACACGTACCGTGGCAGCGCCGTTCACCTGCACTGATTTACTCGCCGTTGTAGTTAGGGCAGAAGGAAGTCTGTCCACACTCGAGGCTTCTCTCTGCTTCTCCACCACCTTGGGATCCCTGTAAAAATGCCACCCAAGGTCTGAATCTCCCACTCACGACAAGCAAGGGCAGTCCGACAACACGGAGGCTCGGCAGAAGGCGGTACTTACTCGGGCAGACAGGCCGGGGAGGGAGAGCGCCCATAGGCTGCGGACACAGCACTGGGAGCCGGCACCAAGGGCTCTCTGGGGCTCACCGCGGGGAGCGTGTTCGTGCTTACATCCGCGTTTAGGCTCTGAAAACCAGGGGAAGGACAGTTCAATGCAGGGAGAGACACAGTCCTCAGATTTCTGTCCTAATGACCTTAGACACACCAACAAAGGTCCCAGTCTGAACGACAAAGAGGCTTCCCGCCTTCCTCCTGGGGGCACCGGGGTCACTCTGCTGGGGCTGGAAGCATGGCCTCTACCAAGGGGAGCAACCAGCAGTGAGAGGAAACAGAGCCCTGCCTGTCCTCCAGGACGCTCCCCCACTGCCCGCAAACACCTCACCCCTTGTGCGACTCGGGCCCCCCTCTGGGCCTCCACTTTCGTTGTCCACAAGCTTGTTTTCTCCACAGAATAAATATCAAAGGCATCTTATTCCTGACACCCCAATGCCTAGCACAGCCTGGCATATGATGAACCCTCAAATTTGTTAAATGTGGAATTCCCAGTCTAATTCCGTGTGGCTCCTTCTTGTAACTAAAATCAAAAAGATCGACACTTCCACACAGACATAAATGTGGGTGCTTCAAGGTGGGTGGCAGGTGTTGGCAGTTCCCAGCCCTGGAAGCAGGTGTAATTATTCCCAGTTTAACAGCCGAGGAGATGGAAGCTTGGAACATGGACATTAAATCTGTCCTCGGTCATGGGACAAAGACGTGAGTACCACCAGCTGCTCTTACTCCAGACAGCGCCCCCCACACAGCGGCAGTTCACCAGGGCAGTCTTCCTCGTGCCAGGTGACGAACACGTCACTGGAAGTCAGCATGCGCACAAAGAACGCTTTCTTACAATTCTACTTTCAGAGCAGGTCAAAGGTTCAGCTGCAGACTGAACTGAGAACATCTAGAGGGAGCAAAGCGGGCGGGACGGCACCGTCTATGCCCTCTGCCCCTGGCGCTGTGGCCCTGCCACAGAACCAGACTCTTCACAAGTCCATGCTCAGCTGAAGGAAGCCAGGCTGGTGGGAAGGTGCGAGTGGAAAATGCCTCCTTTCTGTAAAGGTTCATTTACTCCAGGGTATGGTCTTGTCTTGCTGTGCCGGAGTGCAGACAGCAGCCAGCGTGACCCAGCTCCCTTCTGGGGACGAGCTGCCAAGCACCCCCCCCCCCCCAGCAGCTCCCACACTCAAGCGCCAAGGCAACAGAAAAAGCTGTTGCAGGGGGCCCACTGAGAAGCTATGACTCCCCGGGCTGTGGAATCCAGCTCAGACTTGTTAAGCAAGCATTCATGGAGACTCGAAATGTAAAAAATAGTAGTTGCTGCTTTTGGAGCGGGGTGGAGGCTAGCCTGTTCGCCCCCTGTGCCTGACACCAAGGGGAGTAAGGCCAGGGGGTCACTGGAAGTCAAGGCCCCTCAACCGCACTGACTCTAACATCACTGGAGAGAGGCAGCTGTAGCCCAGAGACTACTGTCTGAAAGTTTAAGACTTAAAATAATGCACAAGATGTGCCAAATGTACGTAGTATGTGATTGTTACTGTAATGTACAGTCCTGCAGTCTACCCCAGCGCAAAGGTTAACAACAGGAGCAGGGAGCATGCAGCAGCAGGACGAGGACTGGACGTGGCGCTTTATAAATCCCTCCCTGAGCCCTGTATTACATTAGGGTGTTTCCGGGCTCCTTGTTGTGGCATAGATCACTAAAAATTCTCATCACTTCTGTTGTAACTCAGATTTCTGTTTTATTTTGCAGACTTGTAAAATAAAGGCAGGTCCTGAATAACAACAATAAAAGTGCCATCTGAGCCTCGGGGTGACAGAGAGCATCTGTATGGCACACGATGCCAGTTTCCACCCCTGACCTTGGCAGACAGTAAGGGAATTAACAGAGAAGGTCTAGTCCTAGGTTCAAGTCTGACCCTACCACTCCAAATCCACGTGGCCTCTGCATCACTCACCCTCTCTGAAACTCTTCCACATAAGAAGACTGCCTGTATGAAGAGTGTGGCAGAGAGCCTGGTGCAAACTTGGCACTAGGCAAACATTCGCGGTATGTGTCTTACCCTTTCTTTTGAGGACCCTATTAACAAGCTAGACAGCCTGTTTTCAAAGAGGTCCTCTGTCTTCAGGTGGCCTGCTGCCCCAGGCAACGGAGGGAAGTTGGACAGTCCTAATTCGAAGCTCGGGGACGGGGGCTTTGGTGGCGTTGGAGACTGAGTTTGACTCCTCTGAAAGAGAACAACACTGTCATGTTGCAGAAGCATAGACCGTCCGATACTAAGACACAGCAGAAGAGTAAGGCAAACAATCCGTTCCAGCTTCTGATCTCCGTCTCTGTCTGAATACAGAGAGGTCTCCCAACGACCGCAACACTTCGTCATTTAAACAAAGGTCATTTATTAGGCAACTGTAACCATCAGGAGCACAGTTATAAAGCCGAACCCTCTTGAGGCTGCCACCGGCTGTATGGAGCTACCTCTCTGCGATGCCAAGACCGTCCGGTTCCCAGTCCACAGTCGGCCAACACAAACCAGGGGTAAACAGGCATGCGGCTGAGCACAGCACAGAGGCATTGGATGGACAAGCGAGGGAGGCAAACTCAACCCCACCGGTCGAACATCACAACAGCCTGAGTATAGCCGCTGACCATACTCCTCTCCAGACAAGAATTGTGTTATTACCAGAGAGCCTGCCATCCAACTTATAAAGGAGATAGTGAAATAAAAAAATGCCACTCTGAACTCCCTGAAACTTATGTAAGAAATTTTACAAAGATTTCCATTAAAAAATAGTTTAAGAAGGGGGAAGGGACTTCAGTTATCTGAAACCTAATTTATTCACTTTATATTTTAAAATCACTATGTAAAAACATGGTTATTTCATGACAGATTTTTATCAGGTTCCTTGAGTTTGGTTTCTTCATAATAATATCCAAGAGTAATTTATAAACCCAAGATCCCAGAAGAAAGGCAATGATGTATTTTGATTAAAAAATTAACAGAGCAACTTGCTTTAACAAGCTAGAGTCATACTGTGAATATCCAGTTCCTTGGAGAAGATAAGGAACAGAAGGGGGATAGTTATCTGGGTGGAAGGTAGGCTACTCTGACTGTAAACAATGCTTTCATGGGGCTCACGTAGCTGCAAAGGACCAACATTGCCCAGCAACTTATACCAACAGGAAGATGATTCCCTACAGAGGTAGAATCTGGAGAAAATCTGTTAGAACTCAAGAGACAGCAGGTTAAAGAGTGAAAAGGGACCCACGCTGACAAAAATCCCACTGTCTCTTGGGGGAATTCATCCCAAACCACAGAACAACGTAAGACCACAGCCAGAGATCTAAGCGAAACAGATATAATATGCTTGATAGAGAACTTAAAATAATGATAAGGATACTCACTGAGCTTGAGAAAAGAAGACATCAGAGAGACCCTTACCACAGAGATAAAAGAGCAAAAACAAAAACAATCCATCAGAGATGATGAGCACAATAAACAAAATTGGAAACAGGCTTGATGCAATGAACCTCAGGCTGGAAGAAACAGAGAAACAAATTAGTGACCTAGAAGATGAAGTAATGGAAACTAATGAAGCTGAACAAAAGAAAGGATTATGGAACATGAGAATAGACTCAGGGAACTCAGTGACTCTATCAAACATAACAACATTCTTATCACACGAGTCCCAGAAGAAGAGAGAAAAGGGGGCAGAAAGTTTATTTGAGGAAGTGACAACTGAAAACTTCCCTAATCTGGGATCCAGGAGGCAAAAAGAACTCCCATCAAAATCAACAAAAGCAGGACAACCCCAAGACATACTGTAATTAAATCTGCAAAATACAGTGATAAAGAAAAAGTCTTAAAAGCACCAAGACAAAAGAAGTCATTAACTTACAAAGGAAGACCCGTAAGATTTTAGCTGGAGATTTCTCAACAGAAACCTGGCAAGGCAGAAGAGAGTGGAATGACATATTCAGTGTGCTGAATGGGAAAAATCTGCATCTAAGAACACTATATCCAGCAAGGCTATCTATCATTCAGGATAGGAGAGACAAAGGGTTTCCCAGACCAACAAAACCTAAAGAAGTTCATGACCACTATACCAGCCCTGCAAGAAATATTAAGGGGACTCTTTGAGGGGAAAAGAGATGGACCAAAAATGACAAAGACAGGAAAAGATCAGAGAAAATCTCCAGAAACAACAAAACAAGTAATAAAATGGCACTAAATATATACCTATCAACAATCACTCTGAACGTAAATGGATTAAATGCTCCAATCAAAAGACAAGGGGCATAAAAACAGATTTAAAAAAAGCAAGATCCATGTATGTGCTGCCTACGAGAGACTCATTTTAGACCCAAAGACACCTCCAGATTGAAAGTGAGGGGGTGGAGAACCATTTATCAAGCAAATGGATATCAAAGAAAGCCAGAGTAGCAATCCTTATAACAGACAATCTAGATTTTAAACCAAAGACTCTAACAAGAGATCAAAAAGGGCATTATATCATAGTAAAAGGGACAATCCAACAAGATCTAAAAATTGTATTTATGCACCCAACATGGGAGCACCCAAATATATAAACCAATTAATAACAAACATAAACATACTGGTGATAACACATAATAATAGTAGGGGACTTTCACACCCCACTCACAGCAATGGACAGATCATCTAATCAGCAAATCAACAAGGAAACAATGGCTTTGAATGATACAATGGAGCAGAAGGACTTAACAGATATATTCAGAACATTTCTAACACAGCAGAATACACATTCTTTTCAAGTGCACATGGGATATTCTCTAGAATAGATCACATATTAGGTCACAAAGCAGGCCTCAACAAGTACAAAAAGACTGAGATCATACCATGCATATTTTCAGACCACAAGGCTATGAAATTTAAAGTCAACCACAAGAAAAAATCTGGAAAGACCACAAATACATGGAGGTTAAACAACATCCTACTAAACAATGAATGAACGGGTCAACCAGGAAATCAAATAAGAAATAAACACATTGAAACAAATGAAGATGAAAACACAATGCTCCAAAACCTCTGGGATGCAGCACAAGCTGTTCTAAGAACAAAGTATAGAGCAATACAGGCCTACCTCAAGAAGCAAGAAAAATCTCAAATAGACAACCTAATCTTACACCTAAAAGAGCTAGAAAAAGAAAAACAAAGCCTAAAGCCAGCAGAAGGAAGAAAATAATAAAGATAGAGCAGAAATAAGTGATATAGAAACTAAAGAAAACAAGAGATCAATGAAATCAGGAGCTGGTTCTTTGAAAAAACTAATAAAATTGATAAACCCCTAGCCAGACCTATCAAAAAGAAAAGAGAAAGGACCCTAAATAAATAAAATCACAAATGAGAGAGGAGAAATAACGACCAACACCACAGAAATACAAACAATAAGAGGATATCATAAAAAACTATATGCCAAAAAAATGGACAACTTGGAAGAAATAGATAAATTCCTAGAAACATATAATCCACCCAAACTGAAACAGAGAGAAATAGAAAATTTGAACAGACCGATAACCAGCAAAGAAACTGAATCAGTAATCAAAAACTCCCAACAAACAAAAGTCCAGGGCCTAATGGCTTCCCAGGGGAATTCTACCAGCATTATCCTAATTCCAAAATCAGATAAAGACTCCACTTAAAAAAGAGAACTTCAGGCCAATAGCCCTGATGAACACGGATGCAAAAATTCTCAATAAAATACTAGCAAACCAAATCCAATAATACATTAAAAAAAAAAAAATCATTCACTACAATCAAGTGGGATTTATTCCTGGACTGCAAGTGTGGTTCAATATTCACAAATCAATCAACATGATTTACCACATTAATAAAAAAAAGGATAAAAACCATGACCATTTCAGTAGATGCAGACAAAGCACAATACCCATTCATGATAAAAACCCTCAACAAAGC